>NC_092375.1:78765975-79365975 GCF_030028105.1 Mobula birostris | reverse complement strand
AGTGTTCTAATTTACTCTGTATTTTGTTTAGATGCATAATTTGTTACTCAATTTGTCTTTTTTTTTAAATATCTTTTTAACTATTCCATGAAACTTCAGCTAATTGGGGCAGCCACTTAACAGGGCCAAAATGTGTCCCATTTAACCGGAATCCGCTGTACAGGTTCTTGAACAAAACAGCACTCCTAATATGTGATCACTTTGTGTTAAAATGGTCTCATTTTTCCATTTTGTGTACTTATGAATGTGACAATAAACTTACCTTTCAGTTGTTGTTGTACAATGAGAAGACTACATGCGGGAGGGGAAGAACATTGAATGCTGTATCCCTTCTTCACGTAGGAATAAAAATAAGAAACTATATATATTTATAGTGAGAAACGAATATATTAAAGGAGATGTGTGGGATAGATATTTTTCAGAGAGAGTGGGCAAACACCATCGTGGTGTTTAAGAGGCACTAAGGCATGTGCTTGGAGATGCAGGAAATGGAAAGATGTAGGTCATAGGTTTAGTTTAATCTGACGTCATGGTTGGAATAGACATAAAGGGCTGAAGGGCCTGCTCCTGTGCTGTATAGTTTTATGTTCTAAACAGAATTCACTAACGTGCATATTTTGTGGTTAATCTCATTTTCCATCCTCCTTAATGAGGTCAATAATGTTTAGAGTTGAGGATTGGGATTTGAGGGAGAGTAAATGGCCGTGCCTTGCTTCTGACACTGTGGCTTGTTCAATGTGATCAAGGAAGCGATCTTTAATCATTCACAGCATTCCACACCTTTAATTGGGAAGGCAAGACTACATAGGCCAGAACCTGCAATGTAAGCAGTGTCTTGCAGTTTCAGGGCAAGATTGTGTGGAGAATTCACCAAACAGCTCAAGGCAGCTAAAGGCCTCTGCTCTATTTGAGAGGAGTGCCGGATGCCCCTCCTTGCCCTGCAACCTCATCCCTTCACCACCCCGCATAGACATGCCACTTCTTGGGTAAAGACCAATGGATATTCCGTTGGGAGTTCCCCAGTGTCTATGTTTTGGGATGAAGGAGAAAACAGGTGATTAATCTGGAACTATGAGGTGTACGTCAACAGCTCTAAACCAGGCCTTGTGCCTGCACCCTCCAGTCCTTGCAGGACCAAGGCTTGCAGAAGTTCAGTGCTACCAAGATATCAGTGGCAACGCACATCTTGACCATTTCCCTACACTGATAGTGGCAATGAAGTGCACATCTACCATACATATAGAGGGCAACAATTAAAACTTATTAAAGCCTCAGTTACACTCATGACACCAGGCTCCCAAAGTGGACATGTTATTCCAAACCCTGTTTTAGGAAGAGATTACCAGATGAACAAAGAAAAAAGAAATCAAGGATATACTCACAAGTACAAAAAGTTCAAATTTATTATCAAGTATGTACACCATATATAACCTTGAGGTTTATCTCCTTGCTCACAAAACAAAGAACCACAATAGAATTCATGAAAAAAAACCACACATAACAAAGATCGCCACATGTTCAACATGCAAAAGAGGACAAATTGTGCAAATAGTAAAAAAGGGAAAAAGGGACATGAACTGCAGAGTCCACAGCTGCACAGCGCTGAGGCGAGTGAGGCCAATGACTGCTCCCCACCTGGTGCCGTGGGTCCTAGGAGTTCTGCACCTCCCGCTGGACGGTAGTAGCGAGAAGAGGAGACCGGTCAAACGCTGGCAGATGGCACTGAACACTTGTTTGTTTTCTGCTCCTGGCCTTGATGATTTTAATCTTTCTCAATGCTTTAATTGGCACAGAGTGAAGGAGCTGAGCACGGATTCATCTTGTGCTATCAGGCCCTGACCCAGAGCCCACCCCTAACGATGGCTGTACCAGCACTCCTGAGGGTCTAGTTTGCCAATTCCCCCAGGAAATCGCAAAGCGCCAGTTTGTTTAGTCAGTACAAAAGTCCATCCCTTAAAGGGATATTACAGGCTGCTGCCTGCAGCGATCGTGGTTCAGAAGTAGATGTATACCAAGACTTGAACAAACCCAGATACTAGGGTATTGCGTAGTTTTGTGGGCTGTCTGCAAAACATCAACGTTGGTCACCAGCGCCATCTTGCTAAAGGTCTTTTTAAATAAGTGCAACGTCCCCGCTGACCCCTGGGAACCAATGGCCTCTGACTGCTTAAAGTGGAGGTGGTATTGTGAACGTCTAAGCCATGCATCAGGAACACAAAGAAGCCCCGAGTAAATGGCAGAAGCAGTGGCAGAAACATCACAAACTACTGCTTCTCTAATGTCTGCAGGAAATTCTACAGTTCCTACACCAGTCTCAATAGCCTCCTCATTACTAGAGCGGAAGTAAATCATCCTTAATCCCAAGGTAGTGCCTAATAAAAAAAAGCAGAGGCAATCAGCAAAGCACTAACAGACGGCTAGTGGAAATTTTAGTGAATTACATAATTTCTGAGGTTCACACAAATGGCTGAACTTTCCCCTTTGTTCGGATTACCATCTACATCAACATAACCGCATAATTCAACATGCTCCTCATTTGAGATCAACAGCAACACACTGTGATAATAAACACACAAATTCCTGTCACTAGCCAAAAAGCCAATCCGCATCCCTTCCCCTCCCCCAAGAACTCCTCTAACCACAAAATACTGGCTCCAAGTGATACCTTGTAGCTATCCTTTGATGCTATACATAAGCATTATTCTATGTACTTCTGTGAACATTTGCACCACAAAACTGATCCCTCAAATGAAGGGAATTGAGGGAAGGTGGAGCTGAGTACTCCTCAATGCTCTTGCATTTGGAAGAATGAGAGGTGATTTCACTGAAACATCAAAATTCTTATGGGTCTTTCAGGGTAGATGCAGGGCTAATGTATCCTTGACTGTGGTGTCTAGAACTAGATGGCAGAGGCTCATAGTAAGTAATTGACATTTAGATTAGATTAGATTATGAGGACACGCAGTACCCTTTTATTGTCATTTAGTAATGCATGCATTAAGAAATGATATAATGTTCCTCCAGAATGATATCACAGAAACACAAGGGAAACCAAGACTGAAAAACTGACAAAAACCACATAATTATAACATACAGTTACAACAGTGCAAAGCAATACAGTAATTTGACGAAGAACAGACCATAGGCGCGGTAAAAAAAATCTCAAAGTCTCTTGAAAGTCCCATCACCTCACGCAGACGGTAGAAGGGAGAAGCTCTCCCTGCCATGAGCTTCCAGTGCCGCAAACTTGCCGATGCAGTATCCTGGAAGCACCCGACCACAGCTGAATCTTGAGTCCGTCTGAAAACTTCGAGCCTCCGATCAGCCCTCCAACACCGAGCACCGAGTGCCATCTCTGCCGAGCGCTTTGACCCCGTCCCTGGCAACAGGCAATAGGAAAAGCCGAGGATCTGGGGCCTTCCCCTCCGGAGATTCTCTATTGCACAGTAGCAGTGGCAGCGAAGCGGGCATTTCAGAAGTTTCTCCAGATGTTCCTCTGTGCTTCTCACGTCTGTCTCCATCAAATCAGGATTGTGCACAGCCTCTATTTAACAAATACGATATCATTTTGGAGCAGCCGCACGTGCTGCGTCACGCTGCCAGCTTCTCCTCCCCTCTCCCTCACCCTCACCAAGATGTAGCAATGAGATGAGAAGAAATTTGTTCACCCAAAGCATAGTGAATATTTAGAATTCTCTACCCAGGAGGAATGGACTGTGAAGGCTGACACTCTGTATGTTCAAGATACAGGATGATAGATTACACTAGACAACAAAGGTTTTGCTTCCAGAATACTTTTGGGTGTATCTTATGGAGTTTGGGCTGCTGATCATGAAAATCACCATGAAATTTCTCTCTCATGCACCATTGTTTTTGAAATGACCTATATTTGTTATTTCAATTCATAATTCAAGTCAGAATATCAGATACCAAGATTAAGGAAGGCATTTTTGTTGGTCCACAAATCAAACAGGTCATCAATGACAGGCAATTTGAAGAACTTCTGGTGGGACCGGAGAAAATCACATGGAAGGCATTCAAAGATGTTGCTGAAAGTTCATTTGGCAACTACAGAGCACAACACTACATGCAGCTGGTTGCCAACATGTTTCAACCATACAAAACCACAAAGTGTGACATGTCACTAAAGATTCATTTCTGCATTCCCAATTAGACTTCCTCCATGCACATCTTAGCACTGCCAGGGCGAGCACAGTGAAATGTTTCACCAGGTCATGCGAAGAAAATAGTGCCATTGCTTAATGAAGCCTGCCAAATAATCATGGGCGTACTGCACCCCACACCCACTAACGTCATTTACAGACTTGCAGGCAGCGCTCCCCCAGAGAGTTAATTTCTTGTTTCATCAAATTACTATGTGATACAAGTAGTCTGAAATTCTATTTGTGTTCAGCTTCTAGTGGTTTATAATAAACAAAACAATTCTGAGAATGCAACACTTCTGAAAAAATTTGTTGTTGTCTAATGTTATTGGACATTATGGGAATCAAGGAATAGGAGATTTGCTGAGATTAATATCGACCATAATTTTACTAAATACTGGACCAAATGGCCTAATTCTGCTTCTACTTCTTGCATTCCTACATCCAGGAGACGCCCCAGAGACGAGGCTCAGCACTGGCTCGATGGGCAGGAGTGTATTTTGGAGATACAATGGATCACAGAACTGGATGCTAGTCAGTGGCAGATGTGGGATGGCATTGGTGGAAGAGGACAATTGTGCTGTTCATCCACAGACGGTGCAAGCCTTTGAATTATAGTGCAGGCTTAATTCCCCAATTCCTTTGTTTCCCACCCATTCACCAGAAAGGGAGTGCTGAAGTGTTGGGATCTCCAATACAGGTACCTGCATTTTATGTAGTAATTCCATTTAAGATGATCCTGGATATCACAATGGGTATCAAATACTCTACCTCAATGAATGTAAAGCAGAAATCTTATCATTAGAAAATCTAACTTATAGGTGTTACTTAATCCATCTCTGTCAGTCTTCAGTGCGGAGAATTCAGAAGTAGAACTTTCTTTAACTTCAGTTGCCTACATCATATTTTAAGTTTCAGTTTCAGCTTTAATATTACATTATGCGCATAGCTATTTATTTGAAGAAAATACATTGGTGCAACATAGAGCAAGAGTGCCTCATTACATGGTGGCTTGTAATCTGTAAAGCATGTCGTAATTAAAGCTTGTGCCAGGACCTTGCTGTGCGGTGATCAGTGACACTGTTATGATGCTCATGGTTGATGTCCGTGCAATTTCAGAGGGAAAAAAAAACTTAGTTTTATTTCAGCCGGTGATTTTGGCAAATGCTGTTGCGAAAGTCATGGTCTTTGTTCCCTGTAAAGTGTCTGACATAGATTCCTTTCATATTTATGAACTACTTTAAACGTTTTGCCAACAGTCACCAACAAAATAATGAGTGACTCACAAGCCACTCAGACTACCATGGATTGTTTTTATAGATTTGTGGTATCAACGAAGGAGGGTATTCAGCCCATCGATCCTGTTAGCCCTTAGCATAGCAATTCTATTTCTTCCATATCGCTGCACTTTCCCCATAGTTCTGTACATTACTCTATAAAATATCCATCTAATTATAATATGAAAGTCCTGACCATTTCTGTGACCACCAACCACCCTTACTGGCAGTGATATGAGATCATAACTACCCTCTAGCCTTGGAAAAAAAGTTTCTCTCATTATCTCTTATTCCTTTGACTCAGATTGTAAACTTGTCATCTCAGATGCTTGAATAATCTATTAATGTGCTCAGCTTCCCTCTATATCCAACTACATCCAACCTATCCATTACTTTGTGCACTTCAGTCAAATCTCTTTTTAATCGTCTTTCTAAGTGGAACTGACCCCAGCTTCTAGCTGAGTGACTGAAATCCCTCATCACTGCAATCATTTTAATAAATCTTTTCTGCAACTTCTCTAGCACTGCCAAGCCTTTCCTAAATTAGGTGAATAAAATTAGAGAACTGTTTCATACTAGTTCAAAGTAACTTCCTGGCTTTTAATCTCCATCCCTCTAGTACTGAATTCCAGAATCCCATGTGCTTCACTAACCACTCTTTCAGCAGAACTTCTCACTTTGCTCAATCCACACTTCAGGCTGATATAGTTTTTAATAATAAAATATTGGGTTCAGTTGTTGAATTTCCTTGAAATGGACCTAAAAGAATTGTCTCAGTATGTCAGACCTCTTAGCGAAAAATACTATGAGATTAAAAAAAATAATTTCTTTAGCAACCCTTTCTCCTAAACCAAAGTGTTAAAATCCCA
The DNA here is from genome assembly GCF_030028105.1 of Mobula birostris. Lineage (NCBI taxonomy): Eukaryota > Metazoa > Chordata > Chondrichthyes > Myliobatiformes > Myliobatidae > Mobula > Mobula birostris. Next base: position 79,359,666 of record NC_092375.1, on the reverse strand, counting down.
TTGTAGAACTGGATTGAATAAACCTGCTGTGTTAAATCAAGTAACATAATGCCCCCTCTTCGGTTGGGATGTGGAAAACTAATATCGAGTCCAAGATGAGGCTGCCCATTTCAAGTCAGAAGCATGCAGGGTGTCTTCCAGGGTAAACAGCACTGCTAATGTGTGGATGATCCCAAGCCCCAGTGACTTACAGAGCTGTGAGGTGAAGATTCAGATCAGGACTTGGGTTTCATTGGCTTTTACTAAATGCCAGCTACTGTCTAAGCCTCATATGGATGAATGTAACATTCAGACACACGTAAACATGGATTTGTGTCTTATTTGCTGGAATAGTGCTTCTGCGTCCCCATGGAGTTTTACTGTTTTAAAGATTTTCAGTACTTGGTCCTCTTGTATTTTCAGCCAGCTGGCAATATAATACAATGCAAAATCAGCCCACAAAATCTTTCTTGCAGCCATGATGCATCTCTGTTTTAAGAAGAGAAGACTGCCTGTAAGTAATGCTAGCCATTCATGATATCAGGTCCGTGGCTGATACATGCAACAGCAGGGCTGGCTCTACCCAGCAACCATATAAGACGGCAGGCAGCATGCTCATGACAAGCTATCTGTATTGGGGTGAGCAGGCAATCAGCATTTGTAATTCACATGCCTCATTGATGAATTTAGTCCAAACGACCCCCATCCCAGGTCATTTGTGAGCAGATTCCAGAAGAGAAAATGATGATCTAAACTCCCACACTGTCAGTGATACTTTTTACAGCGGGAATCTGATCAGTTTGGTTGGCTGGTTACTTCAGTCCCATAAGACACAGCTGTGAAAAAATAACAATTGTCCAAGAAGCATAACATCACCTTTTGTGGGTGTGGGCAGGAGGTGATGCGGTTAATAAATATAGCCATGTCAGTGCTGCTAAAGTCATGAGAACCACAGTAATAAAAGTTCTCTCTCTTTGTCCTTCTTCACCTTTGTTTCTCTTGCTCATTCTTCACCAGTTTCCACCACTCTCCACCTTCGATCTGTTTTCCTCTTGGAAATATTTCAATTTACTTTTTCTGTAGGGAATCAATGCCAAAGTGCCATCTTCTGTTTCAAAATCTTTGGATCCCTGTTGGCAATAGAATCATCTTTCTCAGAGATGTGATCTGGATACTACTGGTCCTATTCTGACTTGTTATTTTCACCTGGCTTCTGGTGATATACAGTTCAAAATAGTAAGTGAAGTTATTTCAAATGATACACCAGTGAACATGTCACAGATGTTGAATCAAACCTTGTATCTTTCAATTTTTTTCCCACATATTCCTCAGTACTTTTGGTTATCAAAATTCCATCAATCTCAGATTCAGAATTAATCATTGACATAAATCAATAGGTGTTTACAGAGGCTTTTCCCAACACCTGAAAGGTTGTGCTCTGCTTTTTGTATCTTAGTTCTATTCTCTCCAGCCAGTGAAATTAAGTCAATATTGGATCTCAGGGTCATTCTGGCAAAACTGTGCTGCTTTTGCTGTGAGACTAATATATCCTAGCTTAGGTACATGACCAGAACTGCTCATAGTACTCTGGAGCACATATAGCACCGGGTATAAATGTCTGCAATCCTTTAATCATTTTCTGATTATTTTCTGTACCTGTTAATGGATAGTTTAGTGATCTATGTATTGTAAATGGAATAGCAGTTCCCTGCCCTAATCTCTACCATGTCCTCCCCACATTACATCTCCACTCTCTTGCTTTATACAATTCAGAATAATGATGAAGGGACTCAACCCTAAATATTGATTTAGGAGTTGTTCTACTTACTTAGAGATACAGCAAGGTAACCGGCATTGCCGGCCCAATGTGCCTGCACCATCCAATAACACCCATGTGACCAATCAACATACGAACCTGCACACCTTTGGAATGAGGGTGGAAAATGGAGCACCGCAAGGAAACCTGTGCGGTCACAGAGAGAACGTACAGACTGCACACAGACAGTGCGAATATTGAATGCTGATCACTACCACTGTAAAGTGTTATGCTAGCTACTGCACTACCATGTATTTTAGGTTTGAACTGATGACTTTACACTTGCCACAATATTTCTGCAATCTGATACTATACCGCTTACAAGGTAACCCATCTTTGTATTATTGGCAAATTTGGATACATGGTTTCCTATCCTTTCATCTAATTGTTTATTAACACAATGAATGGTTGCAATCTCAATGTGCATTCTTATGGGACCATACACCCTGCCAATGTGTCCATTTGCCTGTTATGCTTTCTCTCTATTTCCTGACAAGAGCCTGTTTCCTTACCAGATCTATGAACTGCCTTCATTTGCATGAGCCTTAAGGTCAGCTAATGATCTCTAGTGAGGGACTTTATCACACAAAATGCAGGCAGTATCTATGGAAAAGAGTACAGTCAGTGTTTCGGGCTGAAACCCTTCATCAGAGAAAAATTGCATTCAGAGTTTCATTTAGGATCTCGGCCCGAAACATCGACTGCACTCTCTTCCATATATGCTGCCTGGCCTGCTGAGTTCCTCCAGTATTTTTTGCGTGTTGCTCGGATTTCCAGCACCTGCAGATTTTCTCTTGTTTGTGAGGGCCTTTATCAAATGCTTTCAGCAAATCCATACTGATAATATTCATGGAGATGTCCCCGCCACTACTATAATTACTTTTTCAAATCATCAATCAAGCTCATCAGACCCACTCAATGCAAATTCACAGTGGATCTCTCTGACCCAACAAAACATTTTTGGTGTTCAGTCCCTTTATTGTAAATTAAAGACTAGTAGAATTCCAACAGCAGATGTTAAGATCACTGGTCTATAATTTCATAATTTCCCTTCTTCTTATATTGTAGGAAACTTGAACTTGCAGCTGGCAAGTTGCAGCCTTACCTAACTTTAGAGTGCTGGGAGTTTATTGTGTTTCTTTCTTCTTTTGAACACTGCATTGAATGTTGAGCTCGAGTATAGTATCTATAAAAAGTATTCAACCCCCCCCCTCCCCCTTGGAAGTTTCCGTGTTTTATTGTTTTACAACATTGAACCACAGTGGCTTTAATTTGGCTTTTTTCACACTGATCAGCAGAAAAATAAACTCTTTTCTGTCAAAGTGAAAAGAGATCTCTACAAAGTGATCTAAGTTAATTACAAGTATAAACACAAAATAATTGATTGCATAGGTATTCACCGCCCTTTAATGATGACACACCAAATCATCACTGGTGCAGCCAATTGGTTTTTTAAGTCTCATAATTAGTTAAATGCACGATCTGTTTTTGGGAAAACTGTGTGGACTAGGTTAAGCAGTGAGGTTAAGCTTGCTCCTGCCCCACCGAACTCGTTTCTGCATACCTCGACACGGTTTTATCACCCCTTGTTCAATCCCTTCCAACCTATGTTCGTGACACTTCTCACGCTCTTAAACTTTTCGATGATTTTAAGTTCCCTGGCCCCCACCGCTTTATTTTCACCATGGATGTCCAGTCCTTATATACTTCCATCCCCCATCAGGATGGTCTCAAAGCTCTACGCTTCTTTTTGGATTCCAGACCTAATCAGTTCCCCTCTACCACCACTCTGCTCTGTCTAGCGGAATTAGTCCTTACTCTTAATAATTTCTCCTTTGGCTCCTCCCACTTCCTCCAAACTAAAGGTGTAGCTATGGGCACCCGTATGGGTCCTAGATATGCCTGCCTTTTTGTTGGGTTTGTGGAACAATCTATGTTCCGTGCCTTTTCTGGTATCTGTCCCCCACTTTTCCTTCGCTACATCGACGACTGCATTGGCGCTGCTTCCTGCACGCATGCAGAACTCGTTGACTTTATTAACTTTGCCTCCAACTTTCACCCTGCCCTCAAGTTTACCTGGTCCATTTCCGACACCTCCCTCCCCTTTCTAGATCTTTCTGTCTCTGTCTCTGGAGACAGCTTATCCACTGATGTCTACTATAAGCCTACTGACTCTCACAGCTATCTGGACTATTCCTCTTCTCACCCTGTCTCTTGCAAAAACGCCATCCCCTTCTCGCAATTCCTCCGTCTCCACTGCATCTGCTCTCAGGATGAGGCTTTTCATTCTAGGACGAGGGAGATGTCTTCCTTTTTTAAAGAAAGGGGCTTCCCTTCCTCCACTATCAACTCTGCTCTTAAACGCATCTCCCCCATTTCACGTACATCTGCTCTCACTCCATCCTCCCGCCACCCCACTAGGAATAGGGTTCCCCTGGTCCTCACCTACCACCCCACCAGCCTCCAGGTCCAACATATTATTCTCCGTAACTTCCGCCACCTCCAACGGGATCCCACCACTAAGCACATCTTTCCCTCCCTCCCTCTCTTTGCATTCCGCAGGGATCGCTCCCTATGCAACTCCCTTGTCCATTCGTCCCCCCCATCCCTCCCCACTGATCTCCCTCCTGGCACTTATCCGTGTAAGCGGAACAAGTGCTACACATGCCCTTACACTTCCTCCCTTACCACCATTCAGGGCCCCAAACAGTCCTTCCAGGTGAGGCAACACTTCACCTGTGAGTCGACTGGGGTGATATACTGCGTCCGGTGCTCCCGATGTGGCCTTTTATATATTGGTGAGACCCGACGCAGACCGGGGGACCGCTTTGCTGAACATCTACGCTCTGTCCGCCAGAGAAAGCAGGATCTCCCAGTGGCCACACATTTTAATTCCACATCCCATTCCCATTCTGACATGTCTATCCACGCCTCCTCTACTGTAAAGATGAAGCCACACTCAGGTTGGAGGAACAACACCTTATATTCCGTCTGGGTAGCCTCCAACCTGATGGCATGAACATCGACTTCTCTAACTTCCGCTAGGCCCCACCTCCCCCTCGTACCCCATCTGTTACTTATTTTTATGCACACATTCTGTCTCTCACTCTCCCTTTTCTCCCTCTGTCCCTCTGAATATACCTCTTGCCCATCCTCTGGGTCCCCCCCCCCGCTCCTTGTCTTTCTTCCCGGACCTCCTGTCCCATGATCCTCTCGTATCCCCTTTTGCCAATCACCTGTCCAGCTCTTGGCTCTATCCCTCCCCGTCCTGTCTTCTCCTATCATTTTGGATCTCCCCCTCCCCTTCCAACTTTCAAATCCCTTACTCACTCTTCCTTCAGTTAGTCCTGACGAAGGGTCTCGGCCTGAAACGTCGACAGCACCTCTTCCTACAGATGCTGCCTGGCCTGCTGCGTTCACCAGCAACTTTGATGTGTGAGACTAGGTTAAGGCTGGGGCACTGTGCATTAAACAAAAAATTGAAAATGATAGGGAAACACCAGACAGGATTGTGTGGGGAATGTCAGGAAGAGGAGTCAATAGAACATGTAGTTCTCAGCTGCAGGAAGTATGAGATACAGAGAGAGATGATGAGAATTAATCTAAGGGAATTGGGGGTGCAGGAATTCACATTAAAAGGGTTGCTGGGCATGGGTGAGAGAGCACAGGTCAGGGTATTTTTAGCTTTCTTAAGGGACACAGGGGGTGTTTATAGGATATGATGGATAAGCAGGAATAGGGTACTAGGACGGCCAAAGATGGGAGGATAACGTATAGGTTAGGGTAAGTGTGTGTGTGTGATTGGGTGAAGGAATTTGGAATGTAAGTCTATTGCACACTCTGGAGCAGAAGGTGGTGGTAATGCACCATTAAGCTGGGTGCCAACCGCCATAAAACAAGATGGAGATGGAGAAGAAGAAGAAGAAGAAGAAGTGTGCAGTCAACGTGTTTCAATTGATTGTAGTAAAAATACACCTGGATCTAGAAGGTCCAACTGCTGGTGAGTCAGTATCCTGCCAAAAACTACACCATGAAGACAAATGAACACTCCACGCAACTCCACAAAAAGGTTATTGAAAAGCACAAGTCAGGAGCTGGATACAAGAAAATTTCCAAGTCACTGAATTGCTGCCAAATGTGCATCTACTAAATACTGACTTGAAGTGGATGAATACTTATGCAATCAATTATTTTATGCTTCATATTTATAATTAATTTAAATCATTTTGTAGAGATCTGTTTTCACTTTGACATGAAAAAGTCTTTTCTATTGATCAGTGTCAAAAAAGCCAAATTAAATCCACTGTGATTCAATGTTATAAAACAGTAAGACATGAAAACTTTCAAGGGGGGCTGAATATCTTCTATGGGCACTGTATATCAAGATCGACTTTAGATCAATCTACATGCGCGGTTGGACTGTGTACTAAACCTAGCTCCTACCTCAACACTAGATCTAAAACGACCTGCTCCCTTATTGGTTCTAGTACATAATGTTGCAAAACATTCAGAAATTTGCTACCTTTAAGCCATGAGGCAGAAAGGAGAAGGATCACATTTCTTGTTTCTTCAAACCTACTTCAGAACTCTGTAGGATTATTGCCAATCTTGTACAGCAGCTTCATAGTGGCCAATATCACTTTCGCTTCAATGCAGCCCCATTTCTCTACGGTCACTTCCACCTTCCTAATGGAATCTATCCCCTGGTCAGTAAATTTATATCAATGTTAGTATGAAGTCTGAAAACAAGTGGCCATGATGGAACTCAAACTGTGAATTGGTGAGCAGAATGCATGCGTCCTTTGATAGGTCTGTCCACTTTTGAATTGAGGAGGGTTTCTTCTCCTATTAAAACATTTAGGAACCTAAGAGGGTGTGACATGGTGGATATCAAAATGTTTTCACTGGTAGGAACCTTGAATGAAAATACATAGTTCCAAGTAAGGAACCAGTCACTTAAAATGAAAGGTATATAGAAATATCTTCTCACAGAGTGTAGTGAATTTCTGGAGTTCTCTGCCCTAGAGAGTTTGGAATCTGGATTATTAGAAATATTTAAACTAAAGGAAGATAAATGTTTGATGATCAGACAATTTGATCTGACCCAGAGGAGGAGTTGATTCCTGTGACACATCGGCCATGAGCATATTGAAAGCAAGACAGGCTTTAAGGAGCTAGGTGACTACTCCTGCTCCTGCTGTCTTTTGTTATTATCTCCAAATTACTATTCATTACTCTGCTCCTGATACAGAATACATTATGAGACATAAATTGGCTGTTCTGGATATGTTTTATGTAGATGGGATTGACATTATCAATTCTCTGCAATTGTGGAAAGATTCCAGTGATGCAGCCATACTGGAACATGTAACTCTTTGCCCCAATATGCTCCTGTTCGTCTAGGGTAAACTCCTGTTGCCCCCGCCAGCACTGTAATCGCATTGGTGTGGATACTGTGTGATGCGCCCTGGTACAAATCCCCAAAATAAAGTATCAGACAGTACACAATATACAATTAATTGATTACATAAATTATTTCTTGGTGATGGGTTAGTAGAAACAAATACAATAAAGGCACCAAATGCTAAATCAAACAATATATTTACAATATTACTCAAATATTACTGAAATATTAAATACACAGCATGGGCATCTGAAGAATTCTGAAAAATCAACAGCCATGCTTCCACTATCCCTACAGACACCTACTGGTTATCAGATCCAAGGTCTTGTTGGCTTTTAATCCTGTTAATTCCTCCCATGCAATTATTTGCTTTTAATAACTGCTTTAAATCCTTTATTCTAAGTATGTCCATAGATCTCCACTATTTCTGGAGCGTTTTCTGTGTCATCCATCATGAAGACAGATACAGAATTAGGTGAGGGCATTGGGAACAGCAAAGCTTTAAGATGCAGATCAGCATGATTTATTGAACAGCAGGGCAAAGTGAAGGGAGTGAATATGTTGTTTATATGTTACATTCTGAAATGTTACATCCAAGTTTTTTCTCTCTCATTTTAATGTGGGATACTTTTATTCAGCCGTGTTAAATCACATAGTTAAATATCAGAGTTGAAAGGACAGTTCAGAACCTCCTGCTGCTTCAATTGCCCAAATATTCCAAAGCACTTTACAGTCAATGCAATGCCTTAGAGAGTAGATGCCTTTGGAAATGTGGCCTTAACAAATTCCCATAAAGAGCAATATAAAGGGACCAGATGAGGTATTTTGAAAATGTTGGCTGCCAGCTGAACATTGGCCAGGACAAGAGAGCCTGCTGTTTTTTTTTTCTGGTGCAATGCCATGGGACCTATAAAGTATTCTTCACTAGTATCTGATGGGGAACTGTCCCACAGAATAGTCGAGCTGCAGACCTTCAGTTTAATGCTTCATCTGACATACAGTACCTACAAGAACAGCACACTCTCAGGAAGTTCTCTTCTCTTTTACTAAATTTGCACATCAGTCCCTTCAGCTGAGCTTGAATTTACAAACTTCTGAAGCAAGGGTGCTATTGATTGAGTCCATAAGACAAAGGAGCAGAGTTAGGCCATTCAGCCCATCGAGTCTGCTCTGCCATTCCATTATGCTGATCCCGGATCCTACTCAACCCCATACACTTGCTATCTCGCCATATCCTCGCCATATCACTGACTGATCAGGAAACTACCAACTCCTGCTTTAAATATGCCCACGGACTTGGACTCCACTGCAGCCTGTGGTAGAGCATTACACAGATTCACCACTCTCTGGCTAAAAAAGTTCCTCCTTGCTTCTATTTTACAAGGTTGTCCCTCAATTCTGAGGCTGTGCTATCTAGTTCTGGACACCCCCAACCATAGGAAACATCCTCTCCACATCCATGTTATCTCGTCCTTCCAACATTCGTTAGGTTTCAAAGAGATACTCCTGTGTTCTTCTAAATTCCAGTGAGTATAGGCCCAAAGCTGCCAAACGCTCCTCATATGTTAAAGTCTTCATTCCCAGAATCATCCTTGTGAACCTCCTCTGGACTCTATCCAATAACAACACATCCTTTCTGAGATATGGGACCTAAAACTGTTGACAATACTCCAAGTGCAGTCTGACTAGGGTCTTATAAAGCCTCAGCATTATCTAATTGTTTTTATATTCTATTCCTCTTGAAGTAAATGCCATCATTGCATTTGCCTTTTTTACTACCAACTCAACCTATAAATTAACCTCCTGACAGTCTTGCACGAGGACTCCTAAGTCCCTCTGCACCTCTGATGTTTGAACCTTCTCCCCAGTTAGATAATACTCCGCACTATTGTTCCTTTTACCAAAATGCATTATCGTACATTTCCTAACATTGTATTCCATCTGCCACTTTCTTGCAATTTGTCTAAGTCCTGCTGCAATTGCATTGCTTCCTCAGCACTAACTACCCTTCCACCTATCTTCGTATCATCCACAATCTTTACCACAAAGCCATCAATTCCATTATCTAAATCATTGACAAACAATGTGGAAAGTAGTGGTCCCAATACTGACCCCTGAGGAACACCATTAGTTACTGGCAGCCAACCAGAAAAGGCCCCTTTTATTCCCACTCGCTATTTCCTGTCTGTCAGCCATTCCTCTATCCATGCCAGTATCTTTCCTGTAACACCATAGGATTTTATCTTGCTGAGTAGCCTCATGTGTAGCACCTTATCAAATGCCTTCTGAAAGTCCAAGTAAATGACATCTACTGCCTCTCATTTGTCTACCCTGCTTATTACTTGCTCAAAGAACTCTAATAGATTTGTCAGGCAAGATTTCCCTTCACAGAAACCATGCAGACTTTGTGACCTTGGCAACCTTCATTATGAGTCATTGTGACCTTGGCAACGTTCAAAAAAGTCTGCACAACATTCATTATCCAATAGAAGCCTCCTTCAGCTTTCAAATTAAGACTTGTTTTGTGTTCATTAAAAGAAGAATTTGGGACTTTTTTCTCTCATCCACGATGAACGGGGAAAAATTCCAGACACGCTATTTTAGGTAGCATTCTTCTGGTTTTATGAGAGTTTCAGCAGATTTGCAGTTCCAACAATATGAAATCTCTCAGAGACTGACAACACCTGAAACACCGTGTACTAAACACTTGAGTGATTTAATTACTTGACCTTTAAACAAACTATAAATGATGAGGTCATACTAAAGAATAGAACCAACTGTAAAATTACCATCCCCATTGGCATGAAATGTGTTGTTCTGAAACTTTATTAACATCTACTGCCAAATCTTCCATGGATTTCTGCAACTATTTGCTACCTTAATAATGGAATTCATTGACAAAAGAATAAAAAGAAGATGCTACTGCTTATAACAATAAAATCAGTGGTTTAGGGTCAGACACATGGAATTTGTGGAAGTCCGTTTATATTTCCATGGTGATCGTTCCAGCAGGCAGGGTTATGGCATGCCAGTCAGTGAGGTAAGCATCAGCTGCACTTTAGGATGTCAACCAGAGCACCGTGGCACAGATCTAGAGAACGTGGACTCAAGCTTCACACCAAGGGCTTGAACCACAAATTCTAGCACTTCATATAGTACTGAGGGACAGTTACATAGTCAGAGGTGTTGTCTTTCCAAAATTCCCAGGGGTCTCAATTAAGATCTAAAAAAAATCAGGCAGACGGTTGGACCTTCACATCTATGACTAGATTTCAAAATTTCAGCCGTGAAGTGATTTGGAATGAAAGGTGCTACTGATTGTGATCTCAACGACGTGTTCCCACTGTTGCCTGCAAGGAGTTTGTATGGTTCTCCCTGTGACCGCGTAGGTTTCCTCCGGGTGCTCCGATTTCCCCCGACAGTCCAAAGACATACCAGTTGATGGATTAATTGGTCACTGTAAATTGTCCCATGATTAGGCGAGGGTTAAATCGGGGGATTGCTCGGCAGCCCGGCTCAAAGGGCCAGAAGGGCCTATTCCACTCTGTATGTCAATAAATAATAAATAAATGTTAGAATGTTATTCACGGAAGGAAAATGTTGTGTATTTAATATTTCGGTAATATTTGGGTAATCTTGTATATATATATATTGGCGATTAAACATTCTTGTTCATTTGGGGCGTAAAACTTTTTAACCAGTACTTGTATGGGAGAGAGTCTACCTTCATTACTGATCATCAGCCACCAGTGTCCATTTTCCATCCACAGAAGGGTGTCCCACCAACAGCAGCAGCACAAATGCGGAGATGGGCTCTGTTTCTTGGAGGACACTATTTCCCACAGGATTGAAATCAAGACAATGACTAATCGTGGAAATGCTGATGGATTGTTCCATTTGCCCTTGAAAAGGAAATGCCGGAAAAATTTACAATAACAGACACTCCTCTTGACGTATTTTCCCAAACTTAACTCGAACGTCTCCCTATTACAGCAGAGATGATCCAAAGGGAAACCAGAATAGACCGCACACTGTCTCAGGTCTACATGGCCACCCAAAGTAGCTGGAATGTGCAGCAGAAACTCCAGTTCTTCCATTTTTACCAGCGCCACGATGAACATGCCCTTGACGGAGATTGCCTTATGTGGGGATTGAAAGCTAAAGAGTTGGAGGAGCTACGTGCCTGTTATCGAGGTGTGGTTAAAATGAAAGTGGTGGCTTGAAGCTTTGTCTGTTGGCCTGAGATAGATCAGCAGATTGAGCAGCTCGCCATGCATTGTTTGGAATGCCAACGCGTCCAGAAGCTGCCAAGAGTGGCACCGCTTCATCCCTCAGAATGGCCCGCATTGCCCTGGCAGAGGATTCATGTGGATTTTCCCAGACTGTTCATGGGCACCAATTTCTTGGTAGTAGTGGAGGCAGCTACAAAGTGGCCAGAAGTGTTTCCAATAGCCTCATTGATGCATTGAGAAGCCACTTTGCAAGGATTGGTGTTCCAGAACATGTAGTCAGTGACAACAGACTACATTTTCTGGTGAATCAGTTTCAGTCATTCCTAAAAATGAATGTAATAAGACATATTACATCTGCACCATACCACCCAGCTACAAACGGCTTGGTGGAAAGGTCTGTCCCGAGTGAAAAGTACACACTGTGAGCAATGAAGCAGTAACAGTGAACCAGAAGCTCGCCAAATTCTTCCTTGCTTATCGTAATCCAACACTCTCCACTATCAACAGCTCACCAGCCGTGCTGTTCCTGGGTCATCTCCTATGTTCACACTTGGATCTCCTTAAACCCAATCTCAGGACGAGGATGCAGGGCAAACAGCTGAGGCAAATTGAAGGCTCCTCAAACGAGGGGGTTCGATGTTTTACTCCTGGAGAAGTAGTCCTGGCAAGGGTCTACAGAGGTGACTAAAAGTGGGTACTTGGAAAGATTAAGGACAGAACATTACCACTCTCCCACACAGTGGATATTGTGTCTGATATCACTTGGAGGTGACGCATCGATCAGTTGAGGAAGCTGAGTCATTTGTTAGAGAAGAAAGGTGGCTACCCAGGTCGGAACCACTTCCCGGAGTTTCAGAGTCAATTCCTACAACCACCACCAAGGAAGCCCCAGTACCTGGGATTGTTTCACAGCCACAAGACTCACCTGCCAAGCAGACTGATCCCCCTTGTCAGGGAAAGGTGTTATCGCACAGGAGTAAGAAAGCCTCCACAGCAATTAAATCTTTGGCCTGAAACTGAACAGGACAATTTAAAATTTACATTGCTGCAGATGTCTGTATATTGCAGCTGCATTATATAGTATACTGTGTATATAGTTGAGGTGCATTCTACATTGAGTTGGAGTTTATGATCTAAGCAGGGAGGAATGTTGTGTATTTAATATTTCAGTAACTGTAAATATATTGTTTGATTAAGCATTCTTGTCCGTTTCAATGATTAATTACGGGTTGTATGTATAAATATGTAAAAAGTATACGTCATAACGCTACCACGTGATACACGCGTGCCTCGCTTAAAGTAAATACAAAGATAGACTCACATTTCAGATTCCCATGTCTTTGTTTGAATTAGTTTAATGTTTTGAAGTTACAAAACATAACAGAAACCTTTACCTATAGTGGTCCTTGGGTGAGTGCTGGCCAAGAAATTCCCATTGCAATAATCATGCAAGTCAATCAGTGGTGGACAATAAATGTTGGTCATACCGGGGATATCCATAGCTCTTGAACAAATGGGGAAGTTCTCTGCTTGCCATGGTGCCTTTGCTGTAGGAATATGGATGTTAGCCAAGGTTCCTTGTATTGCTCATTCTCAAGTGAATGGAGGCACAAGTGCCCTGAATGAAGGCAGAGTTGCCCTTCTGTTGATTTGACTGCATCCCTTGCCAACCCTCACACTGAAAGAATGACTAGGCGGGTGATTTGGAACCTATGGAACTGAATCTCAGCAGGAGAGACGGGGCACAAGAACAAATACCCAGCACAGCAAGCGGTTCAAAGGAGAACATTTCTCAGAATCTGTGTTTGTCAAATGCGGTATTCGTCCTTTAATGCAGTTTAACATGACAGCAAGCCACTTGATTTTAATCTGCAGTTGTCTTGATTCAGCACTGAACTGGTTAATTCAGTCTGATAGAATTGCAAGTCACAGAATAAGGTGTGTGCGTTTACTGTGCAGTAACTGTGTCAAATCTGATCTGACATTGCAGCCCAGGGATGACGGAGACTATGCAAGTGTAAAGAAGTTGTATGGGGGAGGAGAAACAGCAGGCAGCTATTTAGAAGAAAAAGATGGAATGAAATAATTGTAACCACGACCGAAGACCGTTCAAAAGAGGATGATTCATACCTGCGGCAATACAACACCTTGACCCTCCATTTACATTTGGTTCATTTGTCAGGGTGTTGAAGTGAAGCAGCTGTGACATTACAGGGAGAAAGCAGGAGAATCCGATTGAGAGCAAAAATAAACCAGTGATGATCGGATGGCAGAGCAGAGTCAACTGGCTGAATGGCCAAGTTCTGCTCCTATGTCTTATGGGCTTACTGGAAGAGTGACTTTGCACCTTAATAGATCAGCTGATGCCCTCCTGTGCGAAAAACCATTTTACTCTCGTCAGTTCTTAAACTGCAGGTGCTGGCCATAGATTGTTCAAGGGGGCTTAAGCCCAATTAACAACTTGACATGCCTTTATATGTGATCACATATAGATCCAGTTTCAATTAAAGCAAATGCAAGTCTTTATACAGTTGCTAGATGTTCTTTCCAGCAAAAGTCAATAGGTCAAGTTGAGTATCTGTGTTTGTACAAAACTACTTTACCTCATCTGCAGGCACACCAATCTAGCACTCCCTCCTCTTGTTACTACCATCAAGAAAGGTACAGGAGCCTGAAGGCCCTCACTGAATGGTTCAGAAACAGCTTCCTCTGCCATCAGGTTTCTCAACAGCCCACGGACCCATGAATACTTGAACACTACCTCATTATTCCTTTTTTTGAATTTTTCATTTACTTTGTAATTTATACTAATTTTATGTCTTTGTACTGCTGCTGCAAAACTACAAATTCCATGTCATATAGGACAGTGATAATAAACTTGATGCTGATTCTGACAGAGATAAAATCAACCCCATGTCCTCTCAATGATTCAGGCTGGAAAGTTTATCTGGGAACGTTATGTTAATGCTGGATGGGCTCGAGATATGATGGCTTCCACATCTGGTCCCCCTGTTCACAGTCCCTGTCTAAACCTAACACCTTTTTCAGGAAATTCCTCAAAAAACTTCCAGCTTTTGTTATAAATTTCAGGGGAGGAATTAGATGAAATATTCTCTCAGCCTCCCATTCTTCATTGTTATCGGTTTTCTTTCTGCTTATCAGGTGTGCGAAGCTGAGGACTTAAGCATCTGACTCTCCTAGATTAAGTATTACAAGTTCTCTTACAGATTAGTTTCAATGAAATGTGTAAAATTCTAAGTGGTTGACAGGATGTTTGTGGATTTTGTATGATTCCTGGCTGCGGCGTCCAGAACATGCTTCATTATTGCAAAATATTTCAAAATAAAGGACTGGCCACTCTGGGCAGAGGAAAAGAGATATCTTCTTCCAGAGAGTAGGTAATTTTTGAAATTCTCCATCCAGCAGAGATGCAGCAGTTCAGTCACTGAACTTATTCAGAAATTAGATCAACAGATTCTTAGACATTAAGGGATTCAAAGAACTTGAGAATAGTGCAGTAAAGAAGCACCACTGTTCTGACTAAACTGTGGGTTGGACATGAGGGGCTGACTGGCTTACTCCTTCTTTAATTCCTTATACTTTTAACACAGGACACTAAAGTTAAATGCTGCAATCATACAATTTGCCACCAGCTCAGCATAGCACATCTAATCGAGGCAGAAACTTTTAAAATTCCACTTCAGCCATGCCTGTGTCCTTCTAAGCAATTGCGCATTCAATGTAAACTGATGGGCTGCTCTCTCACTTTTTGTTCAACAAGGATGGAACAGAAACCACATAAAGAAGCCTCACAGGGTGGGGAACTTTTATTCCTTCACTCTGAAGAACATGGCAGCAGAGTAGAGTCCAGGGTCTCATTGGCATTTTCAGAAACTTAGTTGAGGGATACCCGTTTGCTTTTTTCACTAGGTTCTGTCCAGTGATGCGTTCCATGTGGATGTAAATGTACAGCACAGGGAGCATTTTTTTCAGCAGATGCTCTCTTCTATTTAACTGTTCACTTGAGGTCAATGAGTCAACATTGAGAAGTGGTCCTCCACAAATCATACCAGCTGATTTGCTCTACAACAACCACACAGTCAGAGTTAGGAATTAAACTGAGAAGGGGGAAAAAAAGAATACATATTCACTTTGCAACTATGACAATCTCAGGACAACCCATGGCTATTTATAATCAGTGAATACTTTGTAACCAATTCTGTAACAGAGAAAATATTGACACCATTTTTACAAACATCAAGCAACCATGACAGCAAAGTGTTAATTCTTTCAGTTGGTTGAAGATAAACATTGGCCAAGATTTAGGATTGGACTCAGACTTCAAACAATGCCATGGACTCTTTCACATTCACCTGGAAGAGGGGGTCACAATCTCTGTGTATCTCATGGGGAGAGACCTTGAAACTTTGGCCTTTTACTTTTGAAACAAGTTAAAAGACAGAGGGATTCATATCCTACAATGAGCAGTTTTGTTGCCAGACATGGTGCTGGGTGGGACACGGTGTTGAGTTAAGAACATGTGACTTTCTAAGCGATGCTCAGAAGGTCAGATGGCTCCTCCGTACAGAGAAACAGAATTAACATGTCAGGTTGGTGACTCTTCATCAGAACAGGGGAGACAACATTTTCTGCTTATATTTCGAATTTCCAGCATCACAGTTTATTTGCTTTTCAATAGGAGATGGTTTTCAGAAGCAGGAGGATAGAACAAGGATCAGATTGAGGCACAGATTCCTTTAATTTCCAGATCTCATTTACATCGAGCAAAGAACAGTATGGCACAGGAGCATGATCTTTGGCCCATGATGTTGTGTCGCACTACTTAAGCTAATAATGCTTAATTAAACTAACCCCTTTTGCCTACACAATGTCCCTATCCTTCCATTCTCTGCATATTCATCAAAGCTGAAAGTACATTTAGTATTAAAGTATGCACACATTATACAACCTTGAGACTCATCTCCTAACAGGCAGCCACACAGCAAAAAAACCCCAATAAAAGCCATATATTAAAGAAAAGAAGACCATCGAAACCCAACGTTCAGAGAATGAAAACACATCAAGCCCATAAAAAAATAACAACCCATAAAAAAAGACAGTTGAACGCCTAACATGCAGAGGAACAAACCACACAGTGGAAACTATAGCTGCAAGGAAATAGTGTTCTGAACTAAAGATCGCAAAGAAAGTCCAGTGCAGAGCTGAGTTGGGGAGCTGCCATCTGAAACGGCCCGTTTCTTGCTTCATTCATGTGTTTATCCAAGAGTCTCTTAAATATCTCTACTGTATCTGTCACCACCACACCTGGCAGCGCATTGCAGGCATCCACCACTCTCCGTGTGAAAATAACTTGCCTCGCACACTTCTCTTGAACTTACTCCCCTCATCTTAATACCTCCAGCATTAAACATTTTGACCCTGGCTCCCTGGAACAGGCAGAGAGAGGCAGCTGCTGGCTGTCAGCATGGTGCAGTTGGGGCGGGGTGGGGTGGGGTGGGTGGAGAGGAGCATAAGTGCACGCCGGCACCCAGGAAGTGAGATTTGCTGAGGCGTTGTTTCCAGGCAGGGGAAAAGCTGGCAGCAGAGAATCCTTCAGGGCAGGAGAGGCCGCCTCTTCTCCTATGAGACCAAGTTGCACTGAGAGGGGTGACGCTGGTGAAAACACTAAAAGAAACTTAATAAAATTGCCAGAACCAATTAAACTCCTTGTCAAATAATTAGTCAGCACTTACAACTGTCAGTTAAGATGGTAGATGTAAATCAAGCTGTGTTTTGGTGGGAATTGTGACCCCCTTCTCGCCAGATAGAGTGAGGTAGAACTGCTTCCAATGATACTTACATTTTTATTTCACAAGAGGTTTGCTTCATGTTTGTGCCTGTTGTAATCCACTTTATGCATCCATTATGTACTGGGATGTTTACTTAATTGCAACTCAAAAACATAAGCTCCTATGCACTACAATTATTCAGGTCTTGTGGTTAAGTATAAAAGGGAACCTGTACATCATTTTGACAGATTGCATCCCAGAGAATGGGACTGACTTGCCTGGAAAGTCCTAAGGCAGTTCACTGCATTCCCTATGGCCCATAAAATTAACAATGAATTATGCATAAACTCTCAAAGGGCAGGGCACGTTAACACGTAAACAAAACACAAATCTTGGATAAACTAAGCTGAAGGACGTGATTTTGGCTTTTGATGACTGGCCCTTTAGTTATAGCAGACGTGCAGCATCAAAGGGAAAACATCTGGGGGAAAAATCCACACAACAATCGACTTTGACAAGAACCATTAAAAAAGATTAATTTAATTTTTACCACTTCCTCAACCTCGTGTCAGAAATGAAGGCTAATCTGATGCATTTTCTTCTGCAAAGCCTAAATATCCTTTTCTAATTCGATAAGATCTGTTTGTTATTAGAATGAGGTTGACCAATAGAAACATAGAAAGTCAGCACAGGATTAGGTCATGTCATCTTTTGTGGCTGCTCTGCCATTCAATATGATTATGATTGGTTATTCAAAACCATTCCCTGTTTTTGATCCCTTGAAATCTTTAACCATTCACATTACATTCTCAATATAAGTATCATATAGTTAATGGTTATTTGAATAAACAACAAAATTGAGTACAGCACTCAGCTCTTCAAAGAATAATCCTCACATTGCGAGCTTGTCCTAAAAACAACTCTGAGCATGGTTCAGTATACGTTGTAGGTAATTTGATTTAATGTATGGTAAAGGCTTGATTACCCCTAAAGTTCCATATTTAACAGCCACTGGTTATACAAATAAGCCATTATTTTAAACCTGTGCTGTCACTGCTCTGGGAGTGTGTAATAGTGCAATGTAGAATGAGGTTTACTCTACATCAAGTCCATTTTTTGGTCTTTCTCACATTTTACCCATGTTGTGTGTTTTTTTACTATTTCTAGTTTTAAAATATCTTTATGTACAAAATTAACAACACATAAAATGTTGTCTAGGATCCACTTAGGCTCTGCTAGCAAGCCTCCAGTGAACTGACCAATACACTGCCTCTCCTCTTCACTCACATAAATGTAATCTTGAAATGGTGCCCAGGAGTTGGCGTCAACGGATTCCTGATGACCCACTGCCTGGACCTGTGACTGTCCATTTGGGCCAAGCCCAGGACAAGCTGATGAAGAGAGCCTGTTGCCCTGGCTATTCCGATATCAGTCTCAGCACTCCGTAGGTACTGAGTAACATCATCCCAACCACTTCCTCTGAAATGCTAGTTAATTAGATACCAAATAACCGAGCTTTTGCTGTGTGCATATGGAAAAATAAATTCATGCTAAATACTCAAAAAAAGAACCATGGAAATCTGGAGATAGAACAAGACCATTTGGCCATTATATCCACACTGTTGAAGTTGGTGAAGAGGGTTAATCCCTCTTTCCAGCTCTTTGTACAAAGCCTGGTAGGTCACAGCTCTTCAAGTGCTCAGATGTGATGAGGAATTCTGTATCCACCACCCATTAGCAGTGTTCCAGACCCCTACCATTCTTTTCATATTAAAAAATTCCTCAGCACTGCTGTCAGTCCACAATGATTCTCCAGTCCTGACAACATCCTTTTAGTCCTCCAAAACTTCTTTTATCTTTCAACTAGATTGATAACCAGAACTAGCACTCTATTTGTGGTTGTTGTGATTCCTTGCCTTTACTCACAGAGAAGCTTCCTTTTTGCTGCATTATCTACTTGTCCTGCTGCCTTATCTTTGAATATCGGTAGACATTGAGATTCCAGGAATGTTCTATTTCTCCACACTGAGTGTCCTATTATAGTGTATATGATCTATCTGGCTGGGAAATCAAATCTGTTGTCCAATAGAAATACTGGACGAGCAGGAGAAGGTCATTCAGTACTTTATCATCCAAATTTAGTATCTTGTTCTTGATCCCTACAACCTCCTTTTTCAACTTGTTGCAATTAATGGTTGTATGAACAAATAACAAAATTGATTACAGCAATTTTCCCAATTGCTCTCACAAATGGATCAGTTCACACTTCTCCACGTTGAATTTTGTTTGCTATTCCTGTATATATATCTACCCGCTTTCCTCGTATCTTCCTGTAGCCAACAACTTTGTTCCTCATTATCAACACCAGTTTTGGTATCATCAGCAAAATTCTGAAACATCGCCCTAATGTTCACATTAAGAAGTAAGGAACGTTATGTTGAGCCCATGAAATCCTGTGCTCACTGTTGTCTCATTTCTTAAACTCTCATTGACTTTTACTCCTTCTCTGATTGAGCCATTTTTTTAAACCCTGTTTTCTCATTTTCCTACAAGTCTTCAGTTTCTTGATCAATCCACCATGTGAAGCTTTGTAAATCACTCTGCTAAATTCCACCTGGAACAAATCAAGTGTGCTGCCCTCTCACCATGCTGATTAGGCCACCTTTCGGAAGGTGGTGTGTGGTAAGGTCTAGGGAGAGGATATACCATACTAAATCTCAGAGAAACAGCACCCTGCGCAAGTCCACAATGTTCGGTTGAAGGTGGGGGATGGTTATCTTACTAGCTTCTACAATGAATTATGGCATATAGAAAAATCCTAAAAAGCACACCACTAAGAAATAAAAATGGTCAAGATGCCTATATTTGTAATCATTTTCTGCTCACAACATGCTCCATGCTTTAGGTGACTAATTCCATACTAGCTTACAATTGGTGTCAATAATCTGGATCCTACTTGATTCAATGCATTTGTCCTAGCATGTCCACACATTAGGTTTTAATCAGTTGATGGGTATGAAGTCTAAAATGTTTATTGCAAGGCCACCTTCTTGTCTAGGTACTTGTATTTCCATAGGCCTGTAATAAAATCCTGCTTGGAAAACTATCTGATTTATAATCTATGCATATAAAACTATAAAGGCAGGTCCTTCTCCCATGGTGTGGCAGTAAAATTAATTAAGGACAAATGGCCAGGCCTGATTTTCTGGTGAATTATGTGACTGCAAATTTCCACTGAGGAGAAACCTGGGATAGTCTGAGTATGAAGAGGGGGGAAGTGGGGTTGTTTTAACCTTCCAGGTACAGATGAGGCAGCATTGATCAGGTTCAGGTTCTGAAGCTCTGCTGACTGCTGATTCCTTCCTCAATATAGAGCAAATATACAGAGCGACCGATAAAAATGAACCAGAGACATTCCAGCAATGGAGTAATGCTGGATGAAGGAATGTGGTTGATCTACTGTTGTATCTCATAGAAACCAATCTCATTTGTCATTTTGGTAGAATATACAGTTCCTTACAAGTGCAAGTACAATGAAAGGCACTTTCTCTGCAATCTTCTGGCTCTGCAGAGAGGAGTTCAGAGAGGAAAAGCATTGGGATGTAGGTGAGATGTCAATGGGGTCGGGTGGGAAAGAATTGGAGGAATAGATGATTGGAAGGAGGATGACTGTTGGAGGTCAGGAAAATAATCAGCTGATGGATAGGGGGGATAGCTGAAAGGAGATATGTGGGGAGGCCTTTAGATCAAATGGGAGTGGACAATGACTGACAAGAAGTGAGAAACCTACCTCAAAGAAGATTAATGCCTCAGAATCTCCAGTGACAACCACTGAAGACATTGATGCCTTTGTTAAATACATTTAGGCAGGATTCTGACTTTCAGTCATAACTCTAGGGATAACAGCTTTGTACCATTGGCTCTTCAGTCAGGCACATACACCATATGTCAAAATTTTCATTGTTTGCACAAGGATGATGCAATTTCACAATTATGACTGTAAAGCTAAGAACTACTCCAACACTATATTTAAGTTTGCTGATGACACCAACGCTGTTAGCTGAATCAAAGGTGGTGATGAGGTAGAGTGAAAATCTGGTTGAGTGGCACCACGATAACAAGCTCACTCAACATCAGCAAAACCAAGAGCCAATTATTGATATAAAAGTTGAGTTGTTAGTCCTGACGAAGGGTCTCGGCCCGAAACGGCGACTGTACCTCTTTCTAGAGATGCCGCCTGGCCTGCTGTGTTCACCAGCAACTTTTATGTGTGTTGCTTGAAATTCCAGCATCTGCAGATTTCCTCGTGTTTGCTAATTATTGATTACAGGAAGAAGAAATGAGGGGGTCTCATGACCCAGTGCTTAATTGGAGGTGAACAGGGTCAGTAACCTTAAATTCCTGAGTGTTATCATATCAGAGTATCTGTCCTGGGGCCAGCACACAAGTGCCATTTCAAAGAAAGCAATGCAACACCTCTACTTTTGTAGAACTTTGGCATGTCATCTAATCATCTAAAACTTTGACAAACTTCTATAGATGCACAGTATCCTAACTGGTTCATCTTGGCCTGGTATGGAAACAGCAGTGCCCAAGAATGTAAAAGCCTACAAAAAAAATGTTGGATACAGCCCAGTTTATCACAGGAAAAGCCCTCCCCTCTACTTGAACATACCTACAAAGTGTGCTGCCACAAGAAAGTAGCATCCATCATGAAGGACCCCCAACACCCAGGCTATGCTCTCTCCTCACTGCTACCATTGAGAAGGAGGTACAGGAGCTTCAGGCCTCATACCACCAGGCTGAGGAACAGTTATTACTCTTCAACCAGCATGGACAACTTCACTCAAATGAAATGATCACTGAGCAAACCAATGGACTAACTTTCAAGTACCCTACACTCATGTTCTCAGTATTATTTACATATGTATGCATGTGTGTATTTATTTATTTATTGCTTGGTTTTTTTTTGTATGTGCAATTTGTCTTCTTTTGCACAGTGGTTGTTTGTCAGTCTTTGTGTGTAGTTTTTCACTGATTATATTTCTAATGCCCTGGTTAAGATTTCTACTTCTAAGCTGTGAGGTATTTTATTTTAGCAACTTTCTGTAAACGCATGTGTCCTGCTGGAAAGAGTGTTTTGGCTTCGGGTAAAGATAGGGGGACATGTTGTCCAACTTAGGAATGTTGTGTCAGCCAAATAGGGTCGCAGGACGTGAGAGAAGGTTCTAGTGAGCTGAGGAGGGGGAGAGTTTTCTGAAGGACAATAGCCTGGTTTGGGGTCTTTTTGGCGGGAGGTGTGGAGATAAGAGCACCAGGGAAGACGCCTGGAGGACCCCATCTGAAAGTGAGACCCTATTGCAAGGAGCGCTTCACAAAGTGGGGGATTCCAAGAAGGGGCATTCTACCTGTGGTTGGCGATGAGAATTCAGCGCTGTGAGTAAAGCAATACACCCAGCTCATACAGGAATGAGCACCAGTGTTTATGTGCACATTTAGACTGGCCTGATTGTAATGGGCCCTAATATCTTCCTTTTTTTTTCTTTCTCTGTTAACTATTTGATAAAGCTGAAAATTGGTAAATATACTTTATCATATTAAGCTGGTGTATGATCTGTAATTTCTGGGCTATCAATAACTGTGTATGGGCAGTATTTACACAGCATTCACTCAAATTAAGGTTCCTTTAATGAGAACATCATGATGTTCCTGTTTGGTTGAACCCCAAATTGTACTGAGCCTGGATGCGTATTGCTTGTGAAAGGTGGCCTTCTCACCACTGAGTCGTGTTGCTGTTAGCAGAGTTAGCAAACCAGCCAAGTTGGTGTATGAACTCCAGTGAGAGGGTTGCCTATTGTATTTCTTTGATCCACTGTGAATGCCTGCAAGAAAATAAATCTTATGGTTGTATATGGTGACATGCGTGCTTGGATAATAAATTAACTTTGAATTTTGAAAGTATCGCAGTTTTACCTTTCTGTCAGCTACACTAGCAGAAAACTGTAAAGGGCTGCCAACTTGGTGTCAATGATCGTTCTCTGGCTACTCCCTTGCCACCAAACTATGCTTTAGTTTTGTGAACACTTATAGAATCCAGGCTCAAGTTTACATAAAACATCAGAAAACAAAATATCTGCAGATGCTGGAAGTCAAAAATAAAAAGCAGAAAATGCCAGAAGCACTTTGGAAAATCTGCAAATTCCAATTGACAGAATACATTTGTTCCCGCTGCTTAGTTTGGACAATAAACATTTCATAGATATTTTGGTTTGGTTGAGTGATGCTTGAGAATCAGAATCAATAAAGGCCCCAAGGTACTGAACTAAAACAACTACTCCAGATCGGATCAGTAGTTAGAGAGAAATACAATGTACACTCTTCAGATTAGATGTTAGTTGGATGTTGTTGGCATTTACACATCAGGAGAAAGAAAATGTAGTGGGCTAGGAATTCAGTAATAGCTCAACTGATGCGCTGTTGTGGACTCCCTAATAACAAAGGTTCATTGGATGGGGGCGCCCGATGTCATTTGAGACAAAATAGGTTGAACTAACTCGATGAGAAGCCAGGCTTTACATTAGTGGAGAAAACCAGAAATTTGGCATGGCCTCTTTGACCCTTGGCAGCTTTTTTAGAAAGCATCTATCCAGATGGTATGGCTCTACCCATGACGCAAGAAACTGCAGAGCACATCTCAGAAATCAGTCTCCCCTCCATGGACTCTGTCTACACCTCTTGCTGCCTCAGTAAAGCAGCCAGCATAATCAATTATCCCATCCATCCCAGACTTGCTCTCTCACTCCCATCGGACAGAAGATACAAAAGCTGGAAAGCACATACCACCAAGCTCAAGGATAGCTTCTAACCAGCTGTTACAAGACTACTCTACAGTCCCCTCGTATGATAAGATGGATTCTTGAACTTAGTCTGTATCATTATGACCTTGCTGCTTATTGTCTACCAGCATTACACTATCTCCCTAACTGTAATATGTTATTTTGTTATTGTTTTTACTTTGAACTACCTCAGGGTACTGTTGTAATGAAATAATCTATATGGACAGCATACAAGACGACTTTTTCTCTGTACCATGGTACATGTAACAATATTAAACCAATTTACCCTCATAAATTATTGATTGGTTATGGAGGAGGATATACTGAGAGGGCTGCCTGCAGTCAGCACTACTTGGGAGGTCAGGACTGAGTGGAAGAGTGAACTAATAGGAGGAGTGGGGATTGTTGCTGGGGAAACTTGGATGGTCAGATGAAATTAGGGCTTTTATGGGCATTGACAGAGACGGGAAGGGTTAGGTGAATGGGTACACAAAATCTGTGTATCCACTATGTGCACTCGAAGATCTCACAGTATTCAGCAATCTGATTTTCGGCAGAAATCACTTGTGATATGCACAAAAATGTTCTAATGTGGAAGTGCTCTGCATCTGTTCATTCTCTTTCAACTGGACAACACTGTGCATGAGATGGCTAGTGGTTTTGTCCAGACACAGCATTACATAGAAGTCCTTGATGAACTTTTGTGAAGTGTAAAAATATGCTTTGTTTACAGAAGAGATTGGTTCAAGCCATATTCCAAAGAGACTGCCTCATATAAAGATATATGGAGCCTAGAATATTTTGCAGTGGAAGTGGTTATAGCACAGATTACTGCATTTTCGAAATGAAAACTGAGTGCATATTTTCAGCTGATGATTCAGTATAATTGGAAGAAAACACACCAGTGGGACTAGATTTAATTGGCTCCACAATGATAATAAATAAATGATTGTCAATGCTGTGACATACAATTGCTATGATGGGATGTTCCTTTTTCACAAATTGGTGAAAATTCATTCATATTTCACACAGTTTATGAGGACAAAAGTCAGCTGAGTTGAGCAACCAATACGAGTGCAATCTGTGTTGAACCAAATTCCATTAACAATGTGAATTTCTCTGAGTGACCTGGGAGTTAACTTTAGAACTATGTGGGGTATTACAGGGTACAATCCAAAATGGGAGGTCATAAGTATGAAATAATGACCAGAAAATTTCAGAAGGAATTCAGGAAAAATGCCTTTTGCCAGAGAGTAGCTAAATTCATTACTACAAGGAGTAGAACATAGTATTTAGAACAGTACAACACAGAAACAGGCTCCTCAGCCCACAATGGTGTGCTGAACCAATTAAATCAAATGGCTAACTAATCTCTGATGCCCACACAATGTTCACATCTTTCCATTTTCCCCACATTCGTATGCTTATCTAAATGTCTCTTAACCCCACCCCACTAATATTTCTGCCTCTATCCAGGCACCCACCACAGTGTAAAAAAAATGCCTTCACATCTCCTTTGAAATACCCCTTCTCACCTTAGATGCATGCCCACTGGTACTAGACATTTCAACTTCTGGAAAAAGATAATCTTACAAACCTCTACCAGATCCATCCTCAGCCCTTAGTGCTCCAGAGAAAACAACCCAAGTTTGTCCAACCTCTCATGCCCTCTAATCCAGTCAACATCCTATTCTGCACCCTCTCTAAAGCCTCAACATCCTTCCTATAATGGAGCGACCAGACCTGCATGCAGTACTCCAGATGCAGCCTAGCCGAAATTTTATGAAGCTGCAATCTAACTTCCTGACTTTTGAACTCAGTGCCTCGACTAATAAAGGCAAGCATGCCATGTGCCTTCTTAACTACCCTGTCCACCTGTGTTGTCACTTTCAGGGAGCTATGAACTTGGACCCCAAGATTCCTCTGCTCATCAGTGCTGATGAGGATCTTGCCTTTAACAGTGTACTGTCTCTTTGCATTTGACCTACTAAAGTGCCATTTCTCCATCCATATCTGCAAATGATCTATATCCCGTCAGCTTCTTTAACAGTCCTTTACACTATCCACAAAGCCACCAATCTTTGTATCATCTGCAAACTTACTAACCCACCCATCTACATCTTCATCCAGGTCACTTATACACATCACAAACAGCAGAGATCTCAGTACAGATCGCAGCAGAACACCACTGATGACAGACCTCCAACTAGAATAAGTCCCTTCGACCATCACACTGTCTTCTATGGGCAAGCCAGTTCTGAATCGAAATGGCCAATTCACCTTGGATCCCATGCATCTAAATCTTCTGGATATGCCTCCCATGAGGGACCATGTCAAACGCCTTACTACAATCACTGTAAACACCATCCACAGCTCCTCCTTCATCAATCACCCTCGTCAAAAAACTCAATCAAGTTAATGAGACATGACTTGCCCCGCACAAAGCCATGCTGGCTCTCCCTAATTATGCCATGGTTTTCTAAATGCTCATAAATCCTATCCCTAAGAATTTGCTCCAGTAACTTTGCTACCACTGACATGATACTCACCAGTCTATGGTTTCCATGATTATTCCTCGTTCCCTTCTTGAGTAACAGGACAACATTAGCCAAAGGCATTCTATACATACATCAGGAGTGAGAGGATAACTAGGGAGAGGGAAGGATGACTCAAGGATACAGAGAGGAACATTTGGGTGAGATCCTTAATGAGTACATCATTATTTACCTAGAAGGACGTGGAGGACGGTGTTGAGCATATTGATATGCTGGAGCATTTCAAGGACCTTGCCTGTGGCTAGAGGACATGAAGATATTGGTCAAGGCCCCAGCAATCTCTGCTCTAGCTACTTCAAATAACCTGGGGACATCCAACTAATGCTTTTTAAGAGATCCAACATTGCCTCTTTCTTTACCTTGAAATGCCCCAGCATATCAATACTCTCAGCACTGTCCTCCACACCCTTCTCCTTAGTAAATACTGATGTAAAGTTCTCTCATTAAGGACCTCCCCCACATCCTCTGCATCCAAGCAAATTTTCCCCCCTTTATCTTTGAGTGGTCCTTCCATCTCCCTAGATATCCTCTTGCTCTTGATACATGTACAGAATGCCTTGAGATTCTCTTTAATCCTTCTTGCCATGCACTTTTCATGGCCCCTCCTGGCTTTCCTAATTCCCTTCTTGAATTCTTTTTTGGCTTCTTTTTAATCCTCAAAGGCTCTGTTTGGTTCTAGCTCCCTAAGATTTTCAGTACATACTTTTCCTTTTTCTTCTTGACTAAATTCATCCCTCCCTCAACATCCAATGTTTTCTTACTGTGCTATCCTTGTCCTTCTCTTTTACTAGAACATACCCGTTTGACTCTGTGCAGTTAAGTGGACTTGTCTAAGAGCAGCTGTTCCCAATGAACTCTCCCTAGCTCTTGCCTAACTCTTTCCTAATTTGTCCTGCTCTAATTTAACAGTCCCTCACAAAATCAATAGCTATTTTAAAACTTGAGTTGTAGTTACTGTTCACCCACTGAAAGGTTGCTCACCTGGTCAACACCAGATCCAATACAGCCCCTCCTCTTGTTGGACTATTTTCATATTGATTTAATAAACTCTCTTGGATGTCCCTAAAAAATTCTGCCCTGTTTAAACCTCTTGCACTCAGAAGGTTCCAGTTTATTTAGATAAATTGAAGTTCCCCATGACAACAGCCCTATTGGTTTTTTCACCTTTCCATAATCTCCCTGCATTTCTGTTCCTCACTGTCTGGGTGGCAATTGTGCGGGTCTGTCCCAGAGAGATTGCACCTTTCCTATTTTTGAGTTCAACCCATATAGACTCAGTGGATGAGACCTCCATTATGTGCCCTCTGAGTGTGGCTGTGATATTTTCCAATTGGTAGTGCATCTCCCTCCCCCTCACCCATTGCTGCCCCTCTCTCAACCAAGTCTCTGTAATGGCCACAACATCACAGTCCCATGTGCTGATCCATGCTCTAAGTTCATCACCTTTACCTATAATACACTCAGCGTTAAAGTGTACACACTTTGAACTACCCATCCTATTGTATCTATTACTTTGCTCCTGCCTGTTCTTTTACTGGCCTCTCTGTTCCTCCACTTCCTGAGCTGCTGCTCTGGTTCCCACCCCCCTGCCAAACTCGTTTAAAACAGAGGAATCAAGCTGCACAGATACAGTTGAGGGGATGCCCTAGCAAGCATGAAAAACGTGAATGCGTCAGGATTAGGTGAAGCAGAATGAGGGGAAGCTTGTGTGGAGGTTAAAGACGGGCTGAAGTAATTTGTGCGCTGTATGACATTGGATGTGCTGTAAATTTGTTGGGGAGGATTTTACTGGTCACACTTGGAAAGAAACGGTGCAAATGAAGATATCCAATTATCAATAAATGTGGTGATGTCACTTCCCTCAAAGGCTCAATAGGTAAACACAGCACTAATACACTCAAAGCAGGAAACCAAGGAAATTAAAACATCTTAACAAAAGCGACTGGTGCCAGAGGGTATCTAAATACAAGCTTGTGCGCCCAGGCCAAGTACAATAAACTTTCACTGAACTCAGCTGCAGTGCCGGGCTAGGTGAGAATTCTGCCTTTGTTTTAAAAGTGGTAATAGTGTTTACCCACATTCCCTCAGGATTGTGTGTGGGTCAAGTGCTTGGCAACACTTCCAGTTCTTAAACTGAAATGATTATTCGAATTGTTTGTAAATGGCAAGTGTTAAAATTTCCATTCTAGTCACTTCCCTACAACAGTGTATTGGGGAAGTGTTGAGTGGGAGACAGACAAAACAGCAGTCAGAACGAATCACCATGTTTCACACTAGGGTGAATCCTACTTTGTTGAAACAAGGTACTGCTCATATTGCCAGGAGTACAGTAAATTGAAAATGTACAAGTGAAAATCCAAGGGATTTTTTTTTGTTTAAATGATCTCTGGTGGATGGAGACATGTGTGACCATTTAGCAAATATACTAGAAATTCATGCACCAAACACTTGTAAACAAGTTACAGTACATTTAGTGTAAAACAATATTACAGTAGCACAAAGCAGGTGTCCATTCTTGTATAAGGTTGTAAGAAAGACGCAGATTGTCAGAATGGGGTGTATGAAACCATCATGGCTTGGCTTCGCGAATGAAGATTTAGGAAGGGGGCTGCCCACGTCTTCTGCAGGCTTGCTGGTGGCTGACGAGGCCAATACGGGACAGGCAAGCCTGGCCACAGCAGCTGCAAGGGAAATTCTGCTCTGGGTTTTGTACTGCTGTGTCACGGTTCTTCCTCCTTCTCCTTTTGTCCTCAATGCCAGCCCTGCGTGCGTTCTCAAAGGAGGAGACAGACTAGTGAAAGGTATGTCACTGGGCCTCGCGATCGGAGGCTAGATTAGACCACTGGCAATGTGACAGGCACCAAGGGATTTCTTCAGAGAGTCCTTGTACTTCCTCTTCGGTGCCCCTCTGTCACGAGTGGAAAGTTCGACATACAGCACAATCTTGGGCAGGTGATGATCCTCCATCCTGGAGACGTGCCCTGCCCAGCGCAGCTGCATCTTCAACAGCATGGCCTCGATGCTGATGACCTCCGCCTGTTCGAGGACTTCGATGTTGGTGATGAAGTCACTCCAGTGGACGTTGAGGATGGTGCGGAGGCAGCGCTGGTGAAAACGCTTAAGGAGTCGTAGGTGATGATGGTAGGTGACCCACGGCTCGGAGCCGTACAGGAGGGTGGTCAGTACAACGGCTGTGTACACACTGATCTTTGTGCCTTTTTTTCAAATGCTTGTTGTTCCAGACTCACATATGTATAATACCTACATTACAGATTTAAAAGGCTGTTCAAATAAAACAGTGGATGTCTGGCAGTAACTACAGTACACCCAATCTTCTCATAGTTCATATGATGTCATGAATTATCCATTAATAATCCCTTCGTGTTGCTTGCTGGATGTCAGTGTTCATATCCTTTGTGATCACAGTCAAACAGAATGAGGCATGAGCATGGTTATTTGCTTATTGAGAAATAATGCCATAACATATTTCTAATGGGGTAGAATTCTGTCGAACCGTGTCCTTAGTCTGGGTGCAACACCTAATGGTTTTAAACAACACCAACAGGTCAAAAGATGAGGCACTGAACCTCATCTACTTATGATATTCTGCAGTACACAAGTACAACATTTAAAAGAACACACCGGATATAGGCAGTTTGAGGAAGGAATTTGCATAGATGGTACTTCGGGTTAGTTGGTGTTTAGTGCACTTGATGCAAAAGGCAGTCTATTTCTCAGATTTTTGGTCAAATCCAGGTATCTAATTTAGTGTAATTCTGCATTTCACAATTTGCTTTGATATTGCCCCTTTACCATAGCAAAGTGACAAGGGTACTTCAAAGGAGCTATATCAAAAAAGAGCCAAATAAAGAAGTATTGGGATGACCAAAAGCTTGGTTAATGAGGTAAGGTCTTTGTAGAGTCTTACAGGATGAAATTGAGGCAGGGGTTTGGTAAGGAATTTTAGAGTGCAAGACCTTGACAACTGGAAACGTTATTGCAGATTGTGGATCAAATAAAATCCGGGGTGGACAATCTGTATTGAGTACTGCAGATATTTTATTGACAGTTATAAGGTTAGGGATTAGACACAGTGAGGAGCCAAGGGCACGGGTGCAATTTAAAAGCATGGGTGAGAAGTTTAGTGAGGAATTACCCATACAGCATTCAATGTACGCTAGTATGATGGGTGGATGTGACTTGCTGGAAGTTAGAATAGAGGCAACAGAGTTTTAGTTACAAGTGGAGGAGGAAGGAGGTCAACCAGGAAATGTGAAGTCTTGAGCTTCCAGTAAGCTTGGCTCAGGTTGGATTCCTGGCAAACCCAAGTTAGATGCCATTCAAAACAGACAGAAAACTATGCGCACTGCCAGTTGGAAATATCACCTACTGAATACATGCAAGCCAATGGCAGATTCAGAAATGTTTGCAGTTTTATTTCAACAGGTTACCAGCGATCCAAAAATCGTTTATCAAGCAGTACCACTAGGTGCTGGTTCAGAATAAAATGTATTCTACAAACTCTGGCATCTCTATTTAAATTAAAACTCCACATTAAGTATAACCAGAATACAAATATTGCACATTAACACAAGGCAAACATCTGAAAATATTTATACAAAGTGACCATCAGAAGAACCGTTGAACCACAGCATGTCAGGGATTGAATTGAGCAATGCATTTCTAGAAAGTCTCTTTCTTAATGTATAAAATTCTTCTGTTATTTTGTCGACATAAGCATGGGGACATATCTTTAAACTACAGCTACAAGTAGGTCATTATTGCTATAGCATACAGCTGCTCAAACATTAAATATTCCATCTCAAAAAAGGTAAAACCAAATTTAGGAAAATATGAAATGTATGGAACATTTAGGGAAAAAAAGAGAGAATACCCATTTTAATGTTCATATTACCTTCATTGCAGTAAAAAGTAGTATCTTCAACATTATCTCCCATACAGTTAATGTATAGCTTAATTTGAAAAAAATAGCAATATTACCAAAAAATGCAACAGATGTTGAGTTGGGAGCGAGGAAGATGTGGATCATTTTCTAGGTCTTGGGTGATCAATAACATTCCCAATAGCATGGGAAATAAGAAAAATCCACATTAACAAAATCTCAGAAAATTATATTGGCCTTCCTTCTCATTTACGTTGCCTTTGGGTTTACAATACATGCAATGGAATCAAGCATGTATTATGCTTTAAAATGGGGCCAATATTAACCTTGGAAAAGATTTATTATATTACTACTTGTCACACAAAATGGCCAGATCAGATTGTGCTTTAAACAAGCGAATATTTAAATTCCAATATTAATGTTTGCATTGTATCAATGTTTCTAGTTTTGTGTTCAAGTATATTTTTGTAAAAATGACAGGATTGAAAGTCTTTGTGTCATATTGGCCCCTACTGTGCTTTCATTTGCCATGTTCCTATCAAAATTTCAATATATACACTGTCCTCACATTTGAGCTCCTGTTACGAGCTGGAAGCTGAAGTCACGTGTGAGGGACTGGTCGAAGGTGCTCCAACTGTGACTCCAGCACAATTCTCTCTTTGTGAACATCCTGCAAGAAATGAATATTTGTATTACATAATTGTTTCTTTTATGCAACAATGAAGCAATGGACAAGGAAACCTTCCCTTTATTTTGTATTTTCAGAAACTGCATAGATTGAAGAGCCATGCTCAAAGAAATTTGTTTACCAACTAATGTAATTGGGTGCACAGAACATTAATTTAACAATTTTTCAGGTTATGATCCTTGCACTGAGAAGAAAGGGGTGGAAAGCCATATAATATTGCTAAATCACCACTCCTTTCACTGTCCAGCAATAAAAACTCAAATGCTAAAATGCAGTAGGCTACTATGGAACTATAATTGGCAAATGTTGATATTATTAGAGTTCTTTCTTTATGATAAATTATCTTTCCTGATCTCAGGATATTCCAGAGACCTCTAGAGTGTGTTTGGAGTGGGATCATTGTCATAATGTGAGGATAACAAGGGTCAAGTTGTACACAGCAGTATTCAGAATTGTAATATGTAATTATCTATTTTTATGATCTAGAAATGAATATTGACTAGGTCAGTAAGTATTCCATTCTGTATGAGTCACAGAGATATATACCATGGAAGTTCTCTGTTGGCCCACTGAGTTCCTATCAAGTACCAAATCCATTTTTAAAGTAATCCTACTCAAACTCATTTTATTCTTTTCTCACTTCCAATATTGAGTCAATGCAAGAGGAGAGATGGGTCAAGTAAAGCAAGAGCAGAGTTAAGGAAAGCATATAATTTTGCTCAACATCGCCAGCATTAGCTGATTATATTTTGGATTTCCAACACCCGTTTTTACTCAATGGCTAATAATAAGCTAGACTCTAATTCATTGTCCAGCTTAATGGAGTTCTTTCTCTTGCTAATGAGTATGTACATATATATCTAAGAATTAAACATCATTTGCTTCTACAATGCTGTTGATATTTGGCAATGCAAATTCTTATATCCTCACTTAAAATGGCAGTTTTGCCATGCTGCAATTATAACCTCCCACCAATGGAGGCAATGGAGTTTCTGAATGAATTCTTATAATTTCCTTATGGGATGCAGGTATCACTGGCAAGACCAGTATATATAGTTCATCTTTAATAACCCCTGGTGCAATGCCATTGCTTTGAACTCATATATGTTGAAGTATTATTAAGTTCCAGGATTTTAACCCAGTAATGATGGACTAACTTCAGAGTTAGAAATTGTAGCTTGGAAGGGATCTTTCAAGTTGCAGGATTTCCTGGTCATGGGTGTTTCTGTTTGTTTAGATTTTAAAGGTCACAAGTATGGGAGAGGCAGTTGTAGAAATAGTAAGATATTGATGTACAAATTTATAGGTCATACACAATGCAACCAGGATGTAAATTTGAGGACACAGTGAATTTTCAGGGCATTGAACATGGTGCCAATCAGATAGGCGGCTTCATCCTGGATGGTGCCAAGATTCTTAAGCATTGTTGAAGCTGCACACAATCGTGAAAGTGCAGGCTATTTTACTGACTTGTGTCTTGTTTTTTTTTTGTGGAAATGTTTTAGAGAGTCAGAAAGTGAGGCAATGGTGAACTCAAAGATCCATGGTAGAGATTCAAGGATGGTAACGCCCCTCTTTTTAGTCAGAGGTGGTCATAGTGATACTTCTGTAGCACAAATACTTTTGACATTGATTGACTAAAAGCTTTATTCCAAAATGTAAGGAAATTATGGTTTAGAAATATACTTTCCAGTGGCAAGTTGCCACTGGATCAGCTTGAAAATAAAAATCATTTTCACAGTGTGCACTTAAAATTGTTGCTCAACCATTGCTTTAATGGTCCATTAATAAACGGTCACTTACTAAACTACCTCATTAGCAGTAGGTTGACAGACTCTGTAAGCAGTGGCAGAGCTTCTAATTCTTCAGCTGGAAGTTTTTACGGCAAATGTTACTTTCATCTCTTCTGAAACGTGGGTGCAGATTACACAGAGATAATAGTTGTGTAGATGTCATCTTGGTAAAGTAACAGAGGAGTGGAGCAGTGATTTCACTAAAGAGTGGCCTTTATAATAAATTACGTGATTGAGGATGTTTAAAGCCACAGACCCAAGGACAATCTAGTAAATAAAATCATATCAATCTGCGGCATTATCACTATTCTGCAAATTTGATTCGCCACTGCTGAATGACTGCAATATTTGTTATTGAATTTGTAGAACTTGAATACTGGACATCCACCTGGGTTAGTTTGCTCCCCTCCTCTTCAACTTTGATGTCACATGCTATTTCTCAAAGAGAGCTATTGTCTGAGAGGATGAGACACCTTCAAGACCCATTGATGGCTTGCTCTTTCCAGTTTGTGATGCCTAGAATAGAATTCTTGAAATACACATGAAGCATATCCTTTTACTGTGATCTCGGAGCATGGGTGAGATGAGAATAACTAGTTTGTCTGGGAGGTAAGAAGCTGTCATCACTCAAGATGTCCATACTAGAGGAGTTGGTGCAAGAGGGACATTGCTTCACTGCTGGTTACTGTGTCTTCAGCAAGGATGTTGTTATTAGTTCAGGGATTTTCTAGATTCATTGTTCATTCTACTTCTTGAAGTGTTGACAGTATATCACCTAGATTTTGCATCCATATATAGGTGTGTAGTGATGATGATGTCCATAATATTCCAGTGTCTGGGTGAATTGTGAAACAAGTTTAAAGAGCAAATGATCTACTCCTAGATAAATCTGGCCAAGAGTCATATGAGGACTCAGGACCTAGCGAGGTTAGAGAGCAAAAGGTACATCATCCAGTCCACATATTTTTATGTAGACCTTGGAGAGGAGTGTATCTCTGAGGTTAAGACAGCAAAATGGACAGAAATTTTAGCAGCTAAAAGTCTCCCAGTTGACAGACTGAGGTTGATATGGAAGATTCCCCTCAGCACCGCCAATGGTCAGGAAGGTGGAAAGATGCTGCCTGACCTTCTGAGTTACTCCAGTAGACCTTGTGTTTCTCCAGATTCCAACATCTGCAGAGACCAAAGAGCAAAGCTAGAGGTCAAAGTCCGGTACTCAGTGAGTCCAAAGGTAGAAGGCCAAAGATCGAAGTCGGTGAGTCTGGAGGTAGTGGCCTAAAGGTTGTAGCCCTAGGTCATTTTGAGCAGAGGTCAGAACCCCAACATCTACAAGTCTGTGAGGTTGGGCCAGGGACTGGAAGCCTGAAGTCTGACAGACCAGGGCTAAAGACTGGAGGCCCAGAAGTGGCCTGTTCTAGAGTTGGAGGCAGGAGTGTGTGTGTGTGTGTGTGTGTGTGTCTGTCTGTCTCTGTGCGCATGCGTATGTGTGTGTATGTCTCTGTGCATGTGTGTGTCTCTGTACATGTGTGTGTCTCTCCATGCGTGCGTGCGTGTGTGTGTGTGTGTGTGTGTGTGTGTGTGTGTGTGTGTGTGTGTGTATCTCTATGCGTGCGGGCCTGGTGGAAAAGGACTTGTCTTACTGTTGCTGCTGCTTGTGTTGTTCCGCTGAACGCTGTGGGCATGCTATGTTGCCACTGGAATGTGTGATGACACTTGCTGGTTGCCCCCTGCACATCCTTGAGTGTGTTGGCTGCTAACGAAAACAACACAATTGTGATGTGATAAATAAATTTGAATCTGATAAATCAGAGGTCACAATCAGTACAAACGCATCACAGCAGTTTCCATCCATTTGGGTCACTTTGTTAGAAGTGAACATTGTTAACTCCAAAATGCTAATTCATTTTATATTTATTGTCCATTTAAGTACTTTTTCCTTGTTAATGGAAATATTGATTAATGGGGCTGCGCAGTACAAGTAATTCCCCTTTTAGCATGCCGACTAGGAAACCAGGTTTTGATGAAGCTAATTATGTCGTCATTGCAAGCCTTAGTGTTTGGGTTATAACAGAGAATATTGAAAAGCAACAGAGAAAGCAAAGGGCAAACCATTTTCCCTTCACACCAAGAGTATAGGGGAATCTTGGGGTACCCTTGTTACCAGTCCATGTTAGATAGCAGAGACCAATGAGCAAATAAGAAGTCTAACTTTCTTCATAAAGCTAGACTTTGTGTAATAGGGTACTCAAGAGAGCCCCTAAACTGACTGAGAGTTAATATTGTGGCAGAGGGAGCTGTAACCACTGGTTCAGACTTCACTTCTTAAAGTTCAGTCAGATTACTGTAATATAACTCTTCCTAGTTATTTTCTTTTTTAAAAGTAATATACTCATCCCATTTATTTTATGATCAATGTGGATTTTAGTGTTTTCTTTAATTCTCTTTTTCCTGCGTGTGGGTTTATATTTTGCTGGATGGCTTCCCACAGGAATCAGGCCTCTGCATTACCTTATTAAGCAGCTATTTTTCATCCAATGTGTGATTCAGTCACAGAAAGCACAGGAGGAGAGTCCAATCCTGCCCTCATGTGGAATTCACAATGCGTGGGTTTCACAGTGATCAAGAGTGGAAACCTGTATTGATTTGTTTCAGCATGAATGGTCTGCTTAGGCGTTGTTATATAGATTTATTTTCTTCTTCCTGAAGCAAAGCTGATGCGTTACCTCGGCAAGTGTCCTTGTTGAAATCAGTCAGTTGGTATCTTGTGTTCTCAAACACAAAAAAATCTGCAGTTGCTGGAAATCCAAAGCAACACACTCAAAATGCTGGAGGCAGCATCTATGAAAACGAGTAAACAGTAAACCCTGTCCTTTCCTATCAGATTCCTCCTTCTCCAGCCCTTTATCTCTTTCATCAACCAACTTCTCAGCTCTTTACTCCACCTCTTTCCCGCTCCCAGTTTCACCTATCACCTGCCACCTTGTATTTCATCTTCCACTCCCCCCACCTTCTTGAGCTGACTCCTTCCCCCTTCCAGTCCTGAAGAAGGGCCTCAGCCCAAAATGTTGACTGTTTACTCTTTTCCATAGATGCTGCCTGGCCGGCTGCCTTCCTCAGGCAGTGGTGTCTTGTGATCTTCTAGAGTGGCCAGCTCGCTACTGTTTCAGAAAAAGCAGCAGAAAATTCAAGCGCTCAAGATGTCAAAGTAAATCAAGTCTCAATTGTCTGCAGGAATCAAGGGGATATCCAACTCTCTGACAATAAATAAAGAAAATGGCAAGATGCCTGTTTTCATATTCAAACATGAGGAGAAGCTAACAAAATGTCAGTGGCTTCAATGAGAAAAAGTTAATGAATTACAGCAAACAATTAGGAAGAAAAATGTTATGTTCAGCTAGATTAAAAGAAGATTGATGTACAAAGGTAAGTTAGTCTCGTTGCAATTATAAAAGACCTTAGTGAAATCACACATGGAATATTATCTACTGCACTGGCCTCTTATTCCAAGGAAATAAACGTTACTGCCCTGAAGATGTGTGGTGTAGATTTACTAGATTATTTCCTGGGATAAGAAAAAAAATGTTGAAAGCACAGAATAAACAGAATAAGACAAAAGAAATAGGAAGGTGATCTCACAGAAATAAGTAAGACTCTCAGGGAACCTGAAGGGCGAGATCTTGTAGGCTGTTTCCTTTGGCCTAGGAGTCTCATAATTGGGCTCATAGTCTCAGTATACAGAATTAAAAGTGTCATTTATCTAGTCAAATTCTCCCTCCACCCCCTGCCCATTGTGGAAATGTCAAATAGCAGAGGGCAGAGGTTTAAAGTGAGAGGGGGAAAGTTTAAAGGAGATTTTTGTGGCAAGTTTTTTTGTAATTTATTTTCTATTGAAGTTCATTATCAAACAAATATTTCCATAAGATGTATTTCAGATATTGTACATATATATCATATAGTCATATATGCCACAAATCTTCACATAATATTTATCTGAGGTATACACTTATAAAAAAGGGAGGAAAGAAAGGACAAACAAAAGGAGAAAACTGTGTACAAGTAGGGAGTGATTTTTTTTTAACAACATATTCATTGATTTGTGAGAACAAAATCAGGCCTATGAGGTGTTATGTAGTTAAACCATTTTTCCCAGTATAGATCAAATTGTTCCAACAAGTTTTTTTGTACATAGAGAGAGGTAGATACCTGGAACTCTCTGCTGGAGAAGGTGGTAGAAACAGGTACAATAACAATAGTTAAGAGACACTTAAATGGATACATGCAAAAGAGAATAGAGGACTATATACAAGTAGATGGGATGACACCCAGGAACTTGAATCTGTTCATCCTTTCCACTGCTGACCCCTCAGTGAGGACTGGTGTGTGTTCTCCGACTTCTTCTTCCTGAAGTCCACAACTAATTCCTTGGTCTTGCTAATACCACTCAACCAGCCAATCTACACTCAGTGGCTACTTTATTTTGTACACCTGCTTGTTAATGCAAATTTCTAATCAGCCAATTACGTGGCAATAACTCAATGCATAAATGCATTCAGACTTATTCAAAATGATCAGTTGTTGCTCAGACTAACATCAGAATGGCGAAGAAATGTGATCTATGTAACTTTGACAATGGAATGATTGTTGGTGCCAGACGGGGAGGTTCGAGTGTCTCAAAATCTGCTGCTCTCCTGGGACTTTCACATAAAACAGTCTGTAGAATTTATGGAGAATGGTGCAAAAAAACAAAAAAACATTGAGTGAGCATCAGTTATGTGGGTGAAAATGCCTTGATGAGACAGGTCAATGGGAATGGCCAGACTGGTTCAAGCTGACAGGAAGGTGACAGTAACTTACTGTAAGTAACCATGTGTTACAACAGTGATTATTCCACGACACACTGAACCTTGGGTTACCTTGGATGGGTTACCGCAGCAGAACATATACTCAGTGCAAAAGTCTTGAGCACATATATAAAGCTAGGACACCTAAGACTTTTACACAGTACTGTATTTGTCAATGTGGAGCAGACAGCGGGTTTGTAAATATAGCGGGAGCAAAGCATGTTGGGAATGGTGAGGGTGGATCGCTGCAGGAGGGGTGTTGGACAGGCGGCAGAGGAGGAGTGCCAGGGCAGGGGGTGGCAAGGGTGCAGACACACCCAGCCCTGAGACACCAGGAAAGATCATCTGATTTCAAACAATTGGTTTATTGATCATTACAGAATGTCACTCTGGTTCTTCCCGCTCCCCTCCTCCTTTTCCTAACCACGATTCCCCTCTCCCTGTCCACTTCCCTCTCACTTTCAGTCCACAATAGAGACCCATATCAGAATCAGGTTTATCATCATTCACATGTGTCATGAA
This sequence comes from Mobula birostris, assembly GCF_030028105.1. Taxonomy (NCBI): domain Eukaryota; kingdom Metazoa; phylum Chordata; class Chondrichthyes; order Myliobatiformes; family Myliobatidae; genus Mobula; species Mobula birostris. Next base: position 79,320,308 of record NC_092375.1, on the reverse strand, counting down.
ATTTGTTTTGTTTTGCAGCAGTACAGTGCAACATATAAAATTTGTTACAAAAATCTTAGGCACCCTAGCTATATATCTGTTCTCAAGACTTTTGTACAGTACTGTAACAAACAAAGTGGCCACTGAGTGTATCTCACTCTTGTAAGCCTCCTCGTTGCCATCTGAGATTTTACCACGAGAGGTTTCAACTGCAATTTTACACATGACGTTTAAAGATCAGCCATGATCTTACAGAATGGGGGAAAAGGAACACGAGACTGCATGGATCTCTTGTTATGTTGTGACCAGAATGATACTAAACATGTATTCCCAGAATGAAAACCCTAGCCTAGCCACATTCACTTGTACCGCCTGTGCTACTGTGAGCCCTGTGACACTAATCTGTGCCACAAAATACAATTATTGACATAAAAATGATGGGACAAAGCGTGTTATGAAAATTAAATTTTCAGTGCATTTGGAAAATCAAATTCTGGTTTTTCTTCATGGCTCGGTCTGGGTGTCTTACCTTGAATTGTTGCTGCAATTCCCCATTTAACCTGACCAGGATCATGTTAGCCTCCTTGTTTTTACGAATCGCTGTCTGAATTGATTTTTTCTGCTTGGATGAAATTCTGTAAGAAATATTAAAATATCAGAATGAATGTTGAGCATTTAATAATCTTCACCAAAAGACAGAGCCATATCCAAACACTAGCATACTCTAAAGACAGGGATTTTAAAAGCTCAAATCCAGCCTCAGAGATGATGGGATTGACTCATTTCACCCCTCCCTCTGTGCATTAAATGACTGTTTAGTTGGAACTGTTCATTTCTTGCTGATCCAGGGTTTTGTTTTTCCATGACTGTGCAGCTAAGGATTAATATCTAACTCACAGAGCAGCTAGTGCACTCTGCTGATATTAATCTGAGGTCAAGCAAAGGTCAGAATCAGCATCAGCCAATGAATGGCAGATTTATCCTGTACCATTCGTCAATAATGAGTCTATTTTTTGCGTTCCTCTTTCAATGCTAATAAAACTGAGCTTGAAAGGAGATTTCTTATCAATGCACAGCATGCAGACACAGCTGGGTTGGGGCCGCCTAAAACTAGTTTCGGTGACCTTTGACCTTATATTACATGAGATTTGGCAACACCCTGTCCACTAATCTGGGATATACAATCATATATAGGAGCTCTGTTACTTTCTGGTTACTGGAAGTACGACTATATTTAAGGAATGGTTTGTAGATGTTTAAAACTCATAAGAAGTTTCAGGCACTAACATTGCTGGACAATTGTGAAATAACACAGCTTAAAGGAAACACAGAAAGTACTTTTGTGACTGCTGGTGCGGTTTGGCATTTGGTCCAGAAGCTGTGATCCTTTGGGTTAACTGCTCCTGACACTCTCCCTGGTCTTGCGGTCGCAGCTTTCTGCGAAGAGGTTTCAATGGAGGTTGGCGATGTGTTGTGTCCTTTGTTGGAAAGAAAAAGAATAAAGCTGTTTGTTGCTTATACTCATATCACAATCTTTGTCCGTTATTTTATTCTCTTTGAAGCCCACCCCACCCCACATTAAAAGACACGCGTGGGAGAACAGAATAAAATATGGAGCAGGAAGAGGCCCATTCAGCCTACTATCTCTCAGCTGTGACAGCAGATCCACTCAGGCCTCGGGGACAACAGGTTGTGGTTTAAGTCCTTCTCCACACACTATGCAGCCGTCACAGGCCGGTGAGGGAGTGCTAATATAAGCTTCGGAGATATTAAACTGAAGCTGCAGTCTACCTTTCGGGTCAATGTTTAAAACCCCAGGAGTTCTCCATAATGCCACAAGCAATATTTAACTCTCAACCAGCATCACGTAATAACTTCCCTGTCAACGTGACCTGATTGTTTGTGGAATCTTGCAATGCTCAAGGAGCAACTGTGTTTCTGCCACTGGAGAAGTACTTCCGTAATTATCCACTGCTTTCCGGTGCTCCTGATTGATGAAATGCACTGTGGGTATGCAGTCTTTCAGAGGATTTCCCACATACTATGTACCCTAGAACAGCATGTACACATCCAATCATTTATCTTCCTGAGGTAACCAACTAACCACAACTAGTCCAGATGGTCTGAGTTGGAACCTCTTGACCCTAAAGGGACACCTGTGGCCCTGGGATAAAGATCTGCTGCTCCGTTTGCTTGTGCTGGAGGAATGGGATTGAAGGGGTGGGTGGTTGAGAAATAGCTGCTGAAAGCAGGACTTGATGGGTGATGTTTGTGCAAATGATGTATTCAGAGGATAAAGATGATACACTCGTACATAGTGATTTGTCTCAAGCCTTGGGAGGAGTTCTTAGTTCCCATTCTTTTCCAGCAAGGCCCTAACCTTGTAACCTTTAATAACCCAAGACCAGATGAAATGTTAAATATCCAAATAAGGGTGTGAATGAAACAATTTTCTTCAGAAACACAAGAAAGTCTGCAGATGCGGGAAATCCAAAGCAACATTCTCAAAATGCTGGAGGAACTCAGCAGGTCAGGCAGCATCTATGGAAGTGAATAGATAGTTGACGTTTCAGGCCAAGGCCCTTCTTCAGGACTGAGAAGGAAGAGGGGAGATGCCAGAATAAAAAAGTGGGGGCAGGGGAAGGAGGCTAGCTAGAAGGTGACATGTGAAGCCAGGTAAGTGGGAAAGGTCAGGGGCTGGAGAAGGAGGAATCTGATAGGAGAGGAGAGTGGAAGGAGGAGGGTTATCCAGGGGGGAAGTAATAGGCAGGTGAGAAAAGGTAAAAGGTCAGAGTAGGGGACAGAGAAAGGAGGGGGAGAATTTGTTTATCTGAAGGTTGGAGGCTACCCATTTGGAATATAATACGTTGTTCTTCCTCCCCGAGGGTGGCCTCATCTTGGCACGGGATTGAGAACTGGAAATAAAATGTTTGGCCACTGGGAAATGGAGAAGATGTGGGTGAGGGCAGGATCAATAATGGAGGGAGGGAAAACCCATTCCTTAAAGGAGGAGGACATCTCTGATGTCCTGGAGCGAAAGGCCATGATCTGGAAACAGATGCAGTGGAGACGAAGAAACTGAAGAAAGCGAATAGCATCTGTAGGTCTATAAAAGATGTCAGTTCCTTCAGCCCTTGTACTGTGAGAATAGGCAAACTTGGAGCTCTGTGTTTCCTCATAGCTCCACTGATCCAAGTTTATTCCTGACCTCCGATGTTGTCTGCGTTTGCATTCTCTTACATCCCAAAGATGTGTGGGTTGGTAGGTTGCATGGCCACTGTAAACTGCCCCAAGTGTGTGGGAGAGTGGTAAAATTGGGGGAGGGAGGACACTGGGAAGGTATGAAGAACAAAAAATATTTGTGTAGGATTGGTGTAAATGGGAGCTTGGCGATTGTATGGACTCGGTAGCTGGTGGCTGTTTCTGTGCCTTATACCTCTATAGCTAAATTATCTTTCCTTGCCCAGTCTCTTTCCCCTAGGTCCTGTGGTGTCTACACTTCAGAACTGTCATCATCTTTTCATTAAGCTGAAGATGAGGGAAATCTGATGAAGTCTATTCATATCACAATTGTTTGACAAGTCAGTAACTAGATTATCTGCACCCAATACAAGGGGTCAGTGCCCAAGTATTACTGGTGCAGAAACTCAGAAAATCACTCTGGAAAAAGGTTAATTAACACTAGTTACTGTGTGGGCTAAAAAATAAGAAAGTAGGATTGATCTGTTAGAGCCAAATAACATCTGACTCTCTTTATGAAAGTCTTTGGTGCAAGAATAGAGAGGGTTCTTGAGAGTTGCAGAGTTGATGTTATGTACACAGATGCAAAATACCAGTTTTCAGAAGTTGCAAATTTCATAAACATAGTGAGAGTCTGCAGAATGGCAAAATAGGCAGACAGAGTGCAGGTGAATTTTCAACACGTTTGATACAATGCAGTTTGGTAGGAAAAATGCTAGTGAAGTTGAGGCCACACATAAATGGTCCAGTTTCAAAGGGTGTTCAAGAATGGTGACACTTGAGGATGAATGAAAACAATTTTTTTGAGATGGTGCAATAAATTACGGAGGATATTTAACTAAAGGTCAAGTATCAGGACATTATATTAAGCCTTTATAAAATATAGTTTGTTCATCAGCTGGTGCCTTACTTTGGGATGAATGTCAAGGCTCTACTCTAGGGGTAGAGGGTTATATTAGAATAATACCAGACATTAAACACTTCAGTCATGTGAATACAATGGAAAAAGTCAAGGAAATGACTTGCTAATAGCCGTTCCATTATTTTAATCAGACTGCTACCGAAGTGATTGCGAAGACCGGTGCATTGAGCATTGTGAGGGACGTCCATGTGGGTCATGATATTCCTGATCCTGAACTTCAACTTGTGAAGAAGTTTTGACTTCTCTTAATAAGGGGGGGGGGCATACACTGAGTGAGCTCTTGCTCCAATGGCAAGGAGGTCCAAGATGACTGGAGACCTGTGGCATAAACATTACCATATGTGCAAGCACATAGTTTGCAGTTCTCTCATCCACACACATCACTCCTGTCACCAATCAACCCCCCTGCTCATACATACAGATTCACCTGACCAGTCACTACCTTCTTATGCACCTGCCTGCAACACTCTATTCCCTCTCTTTTGTTCTATGAGGCTGCAGCTGTCTGCTCCATGCTGAACTGCAGATTAGCTATTGATTCACAGGATATGCTTTATTGGTTGGCAGGGGTAGAAAAGTATTCGCTCAATCACTGTACCATAGGCTTACAAATTATTAATCAAAAAAAAAGCAGCAACAAAAATACAGCAGAATACAATTTGCTGTAGAACATTCAGTCTTTCTCAAATTTGAAAATAATTAACCAGGCACAGACCTATGCCAATACATTCAAGTATATCTAGCCTCAAGATGGGGGTCACTGAAGATCAATTTCATGTTGGCTCATTCTGTCAGTTAACAGAACCTCTTTATCATGGCCTCAAAATACAGAATGAACTAGGCAAATGACCCATAAAATATCTTCCACTGAAGCTTAACCAGAAACAAAGGAAATTACAGACTTCCTCGCCGACATCAAATAAAGCTGGCAAATAAAAGGTAAAATCAAACTGGAGCAATTCTAACTAACCTTAACAGAAGAACTTTTTTCTTCTCCAAGACTGCTCGGTTTGTTTACCAACTCTATCAATGGTCCTTTTCTTGTCTGCAAGGAGAGGAAATAGGAGCAGGTGATGGATGTTCAGCCCTTTAAGCACAACAACATTCATGCAGAAATTCATTTCATTTCTTGAGGTCTAAGTTCAGGATTTGTTGGCATACCAATATACCAATCCACATCACAATACAGTGCCGTGCAAAAGTATTCATCCCCCTCAACTACTTTCACATTTTACTGTCTCATTTTCTAAATCTAAAATATATTGAAGTAGGATTTTTAAGCTGATCTACAAAACATTGTGGACTTTGTCAAATCAAAAGAAAAATTCCAAAATGTATCAACAGTTTACTAAAAATTGAAAACCAAAATTGTGAGGGTGAAAAAGTATTCATCCCCTTTGTAATTACTACGCTAGCTTTCCTCAGGTGCAATACTGTATATTACCTTACCAACTCATGCTTTGAACAAATTCATAAGAATAAATACCCCTTCACTCTGAGAGGTCCAACAGTACGGTAGATCTTCAACAGACCAAACCAAAATGAAAGACAAAACAGCATTCAAGACAAGTCAGGGAAATGATACTAGAAAAGCACAAGGGTACAAGGGTACAAGACAATCTCCAAGGCAATGAATGTACCTTGGAGCTCAGGGCAGTCCATCATGAAAAAGTGGAAAAAATATGAAATTACAGCCATCCTACCTAAGTCAGGCTGCCTCTCTACACTCAGTCACTGGAGAAGATTGGTACTTGTAAGACAGGCCAACAGTTGTTCTGAGTGAGCTCCAGAAGTCAGTGGTTGCAACTGCGGGTGAAGTTCATGAATGCACAATCTCCATGGCCTTGCACTAAAAGGGTATTTATGAAAGAGTGACAAGGAAGAAGCCCTGGCTGAAGAAAAAACATACCCTTGCCCATCAAGACTTTGCAAAGTGTCACTTAGAAGATACTGTAAAGATATGGATGAAGGTTCTGTGCTTTGATGAAACTAAAGTGGAACTTATTAGCCTCAACACAAAGTGGTACATGTAAAGTATAGTGGAGGTAGCATTAAGCTATAGGGGCTGTGCATCTGGTCAGGTTTGAAGGGAAGGTGAATGCTGCTAAATACAAAGGGATCCTGAACAAAAACCTGCTAGCCTCTGCCAGGAAGCTTAAACTGGGGAGGAAGTTCATCCTTTAGTAGGACAACGACCCAAAGCACACTGCCAGAGCAACCATGGAGTGGCTTCAAATGAAGAAAATTGATGTCCTTTAGTGGCCCAGTCAGAGTTGTGACCTTAATCGGACTGAACATCTCTGACAAGACCTCAAGATTGTTGCCCATCGCTACTCCCTGACTAACCTGGCATAATTTGAGCAATTCTGTGAGGAAGAATGGGCAAATCTTGCTTCTTCACACTGTGCAAAGCTAATAGGAACTTATCTTAACAGACTACTGGTTGTAATAGCTGTCAGAGGTTGTTCAACTAAATACTGAGCAAAAGGGAATGAATACTTTTGAACTGCTGACATTTCAGTTATTGAATTTTTAGTTTTCATACTTCACAATTTTCCCTGTTTTTGGGGCCGTACTGTGGGAAAAAAAGGAGCATGTGATCCACAAATAAAAATTCTCAGTTAAATTGATCAAAAGTCCTGGTTGTAATGCTCATTTATGTGACCATAGGTTGTGGGCTGAATACTTTTACAAGACGCTGTAATCTGGATCAGTCAGCAAACAGAGCAGAAGAAAAGCATCAGTCAATAAACTGTTTCAGTAGACCCGCATGAAAAAGGCAACCACATTTCAAGTTTGCAGGAGAAGGAAGAAAATAAATTGAATTTAAATAGCACCATTCCCAGCCACAACGGTCCCATACAACCGGATGGAACTGTTGTTACTAAGGCAAGTATGCAGTCTGTTTGCACATGGTAGTGCACATGTGACAATGAAAAACCATGCCTCACATATGCTCACTCAAAAGAAGCACATGACCCAAGAGATAGATTTTAGTATAAATTATTCAGGAATACAGGTAATAAAAAAAAACTTCACTGACTAAAATGAAGTTACTAAGCAAAAATACAGGAGCATGAAGAGACCGGGTTCCTGTTTTGGTGGTGCTGAACGGATTGGGTTAGCAGGAAGAATTTGTGCCCAGCTGTCAGGAACATTCCTCTGCCTTTCTTGCTGCTCTCCAATTTCCTCTATGTGGGCTTAACACCTCACCTGAATGACGAGACATTTCTTGACCAGCGCTCTGTCAAAGTTACAATTCAGTATCAACCTAGATTTTGGACTGTGACTAGTGATGAGACCAGTAACCAAAGGAAATATTAGCCCTACAACTCCTATATATGGCATCCACACCAGGTGGCCTCAAGGCTCATAGCAAAGCATTCCTCCTTTTCAGCCCTCGACTTTGATGAGCTAATTTGCTTTCCTAGTTCTCCTACATCTTGGACAGAGAGGATGGGCAGGTGACACACTGCTTGGCCACCATTATTATTTCTTCAATGTCCCTAATGCATCTACCTGTACCATCACCCCTGGCACTGTATTCCACTCTGTGTAAAAAAAAAATTCTTCTGGCATCTCCCCTTTGTGTGGCGCATGGCCAAGTGGTTAGGACATTGGACTAGCGATCTGAAGGTCGTGGGTTCGAGCCTTGGAATGGGCAGCGTGTATGTCCTTGAGCAAGGCACTTCAGCACACAATGCTCCAGTCTACCCAGTTGAGAATAGGTACCGGCAAAAATGCTGGGGGTTAACCTCGCGATAGACTGGCGTCCTATCCGGGGGGGGGGGGGCAGGGAGTCTCGTACTCTCAGTCGCTTCACGCCACAGAAACCGGCATAAGCACCGGCTTGATGGGCCACAAAGCTCGTGACAGACTTTAATCTTTAATCTCACCTTTACTTTTCTCCAATCATCTTAAAAGTATGCCCTCTTGTATTGATCTGCTCTGAGGAAAAAAAAGGTGCTGGCTGTCCACTCTATTAATACCTCTTATCTTATACATCTCTGTCAAGTCACCTCTCATCCTCCTACGCTCTAAAGAGAAAAAACCCTAGCGAGCACAATCTTTCCCCATAAGATATATTCTCTATTTCAGGCAGTATCATGGTAAATCCTGTCTGCACTCTCTCTGAAGCGTTCACATCCTTCCTATCATGAGGCAACCAGAACTGAACACAACACTCGAGTGGTTTTATATAAATACCAAAAGACCAGGGAGAAAGTTAGGATCTAAATCTGGCACTAAACTCCATAAACTGTCCCCTCAATTTCAAGCTCCATTGACACTCCTGAATGTTTTTAAAATCTGGTTCTGAACTCCACAAGCAATGGTCTCAGCGATTCCAAGCTCTGCAGAAAGTCCCGACAGGCCCAACTAGCTTTTTAAATCTGGCACTAAGATCCACAAGTAACTGTAGTCATGATCTCAAGATCCCCAGAAAGTCCTGACAGGCCCCACTCACTCTTTAAATCCGATGCTAAACTCTACAAGCAACTGTCCTTGCAATCTCAAGCTCTGCAGAATGTTTTGACAGGTCCTGCTTGTAGTAACAGGTCCTTTAGTGATCGCCCTTCTCAGTGATGCAAAACTTATGTGCTTTTACTCAGAGTACCATACTCATTTCTGTAACAAATGACTAATAAAAACCACATAACTGCTAAAATCCACATCTTTCAGAGTCTTCTTCTCGGACAGCTGGTACTTCATGAGAAAATAAAACTGACTTATTCACTTCTAAGTAATAGTCTTCTTGTTTTGAAGTGGTGAATCACGTTTCCTTTTCCTTCAACTTCCTCTCTGTAGTTAATACAACAGTCATGTTTCAATAAATAACATAACAAGCTATTAATAATATTAATAGCTTGTCCCCAGGGATTTAAACTACAAGATTAGTGTAGAGATTTCAGGGTGGCTTCCCTTGCAGCAAAAAGTTTGAGAGGAAATTTGATAAAGGTGTAGGACATTGTGATGGGTTTCGACAAGGCAGGTAAGGGAGAACCATTCCCATTGGTGGATGGTTCATAGGAGGTCCATTGAATAAAAAAAATCTTAAAGAACATACGTGTGAAAGAAAACGTTTTTTTCCCTCTAGTTAAATGAAAATTTAATTAATCAAGGTTTTCAAGAATAAACCAAAGAATTCTCATTCCTTTGGTAGCATTGTACACACAGATTCCTGGATTTGTTTTAGGATGTAGGGACAATGCTAATGCAGGAAAGTAATGCACAAGTTGTCCTCTCCTGCACAAGAACACGGTAGTGTAGTGGTTAGCACCACAGTGGCACAGTTAGCACAATGTTTTGCAGTACAGATAACCCGGGTTCAATTGCGTGGGTTCTCTCCAGGTACTCTAGTTTCCTCCCACAGCCCAAAGATGTATCAGTTGGGAGATTAATTGGTCATTGCAAATTGGCCCCTGATTAGGCTAGGATTAAATTGGGGGAATTGGTGAGTGGTGTTGCTCGAAGCGCTGGGAGTTTGTATTCTGCGCTGTATCTCAATAAATGAATGAATGAATAAATAAATAAATAAACACAAGAAAACAGGAGAAGGGTCATTCCATATGATCATTACTGATCAGTGCCAGGGCTCAACCTCTACTTTGTGGCAGATTGACATACTCCTCAATCCCTGATCTTTCAAACATTTATCTACCTGCTCCTTAAATATTTTCAATGATCTAGCCTCCTCTAACCTCCTGGGTGCAGAATTTCAGAGATTCAGTATCCTCTGCAGCTTAGTTTTAAATGACCTCCTCCTCATCCTGTGATTATGTCTGAGGCTCGGTGGGTGGCTGCACCTCAACATCCATGCTGTCATGGCCCCTTTGGATCTTATATATTTCTAAACTATCGAATACGGTTCCAATTTGGCTTCATTAACCGGCTCTGACAGGGCAATCCTCGCGCCCTAGGAATTAGACTAGTGGATCTCTGGGAGTGGCAGTATAGTGTAGCAATTAACGTAATGTTATTACGGTGCCAGCAATCGAGGTTCAATTCTGCTGCTGTCTGTAAGGAGTTTGCACGTTCTCCCTGTGACCTCATGTGTTTTCTCTGGGTGCTCCGCTTTCCTTCCACATTCCAAAAATGTACGGGCAAGTAAGTTAATTGGCCACATGGGTGGCGTGGACATGTAGGCTGGAAGTGTCTGTTACTATGCTATAAGTCTCTAAGTCTACAGCTAAAATCCTTCAGATCGCCTCCTACACCAGTGTATATTTTCTTAAATAAGGGGATCAAAACTGCGCCTCATCAACATCCAGTGTAATTGTAACAATACTTTCCCATTCCTGCATCCCAACTTCTTTACAATAAAGGCCAGTATGCCTTCTTAGATACTTGGTGTATGTGCCTGATAGCTTTTCTCATGATACATGCACCAGACACCCGTACTTCATTCATTAGCGATTTAGTAGAAATGGGAAAATATTGTTACAATTTAGATGTTAGTATGTTGTTAGATCTGAAGATCATGTTATCCAGAAATCAAGAATGAGGTAGAAATCTTATGGTTACAGCCATTTTATAAGGTGTTCATCGTAGTACATACAGGTCAGACAGGGTCAGCCTGTACCAGCAAGCAAGGCAAATGGAGAAGTAACAAAGGAACTTGAAAATATATTTTCCCTGCAGCAGCACAAATGGAGAGATGGGCTCTGTTTCTTGGAGGACACAATTACAAGATCAAATTCAGGAGGACGATTAATCATGGAAATGCTGATGGATTGTTCTGTTTACCCTTGAAAAAGGAACTACCTGAAAAATTTACAAAAATTTCTTCATGACGTATTCTCCCTAATGCAAATTAAAAGTCTCCCTTTAACGGCAGAGATTATCCAAAGGGAAACCAGAAAAGACCCCATACTGTCTCAGTTTTACATGGTCGACCAAAATGACCGGAATGAGCAGCAGAATTCCCAGTTCCCCAAATTTTACCAGCATTGGGATGAATTCTTATGCGGGATTGAGAGTCGTACCATCCAAGCTGAGAGCTAAAGTGTTGGAGGAACTACAAGCTGGTCATCTAGGCATGGTCAAAATGGAAGCATTGGCTCAAAGGTTTGTCTGGTGGCCTGGGATATATCAGCAGATCGAGCAGCTTGCCTTGTACTGTTCGGGATGTCAACACGTCGAGAAGATCGGTGTCCAGACCTGTCAACCACTTCCTGCAGTCCGAGGACCAACTCCTACAACCACCACGGGGGAGGCCCCAGAACCTGAGAGTGTTTCACAACCACAAGTCTCACCTGCTAAGCAGAGTGACCCCCCCCCCCCACCCCGCCCCCGGGTCAGGAAGGATGTTATCCAACAAGCGTAAGAAATCCTCCACAGCAATTCTTTAAGTCTGAATGGGACAATTAAAAAATTTTTATGCTGTGGATATCTATATAGTAGTTGTATTATAAGTAGATCTATCCCTGGTTTCTGTGCTTTTCTAATCCAACAATATCTTTTGAGTCTTTCTACCATAGTGCATGATCTCGCACTCTCCTACATTAAACTCCATTTGCCAAGTTTTCACCCACTCTCTCAATCTATTGCAGAGTCCAAATATGCTCCTGACATCATCTCCTCCCACCTGCTTTCATGTCATCAACAAACCTGGATACCTTACATCCTATTCCCTCCTCCAGACCATTAACATACAGAGCAAATAAACAGTAATCTAAACCAACACAATCCAAATGCAAACATTCCCTTACACCGTTTGCTCAGTCGGTTTCATGGATGTACAGGAAAGGGACTGAATTATCTTTAGACAGAGCACCATCTTGGAAAAAGTAAGACAATTTTGCAACCTCAGATTACTCTTCAAATCTTCTTTAAGTCTTGGTGATGATATTGGCACTTGAGAGACAATAAATTGCAGTGATATGTGAAAATGTTTGGGGAATCAGATAGCTTTATTAGTAGTAGGCATGGACTCAATGGGTTGAATTATCTTGTTTTATGCATGTTTAATTCTATGAATTCTACTTAAAATCACATTTGTCTTTGAATTTTCTTGATTCTAAGTACACCACCTGGTGGTAAAACTTGACATGGCAAATCACTTCTACAAATACACTATCATTAATTCTGCCCTGTTAAGTACCCTGAACTATCATAAAACTCATTTCCATTCTTCAAAGCAAGACACCTGTCTTCTCTCAGGTCAGCTGATGTGGCTGCTCAATTGACTAAAGAGCTGGTTTATTCACATTGTTGTTTTGGATCTAATTGATCAATATATCACTCCAAATCAGGTATTTCCACACATTCCTGTATCTGAATGAAAACTTAGGATAATGATGGAACATGGTTTATAACACTGATGGCCTTATTTAACTGTCCTTAATGTCATTACACTTAAGGCTGGACCAGATCCTTTTCTTTCTGATGTTGTTTCTGCAGGTGACATGATGTGGTTATTTTTATTAATTATTTTTATTCATTCCAAGTGTTAATTTGTTGGGATCTATGTATTACAGGCAAGGGCAGCATGCATTCTAATCTCTATGTGATGGAGGCAACTCATAGCTTCCTCGGCATTTCAAGAGTCAACCATACAGGAAGTGTCTGCACTTCTATGGGCCACAGTGGGGAAGGGCAGCAGATCTCATCCCCTGAAGGATATTACTGAACCAGATGCATTTTTACAGCCATCTGGAGGTTTATATGGCAAATCATTATAATAACTAATTGTTGCTATTTATCCAAATTCTAGATTATCAATGAAGAAAATTCCACAGTTGTATGGTCAGATATGAACTTTAATCTTTGGTTTAAAATACAGGCCTCTGGATTTCTGTCCAGGTAACACAGCTACAGCACCTTCATGTATCCATTCTTGTAGCTCAGACTGATTAAATTAAATTGGTACAGAAATAGTTTTTTGGACAATATTCATATTCATGGCAACTTAAAAAAACACCAGAAACCGATGATACAAACTTGATATGTTCCTTTTCACATTTAATTTACTGCTTTAATTTAATCTGCAGAATCACATTCTTCATGTTGTCACTTCCCAGTTTAACAGCACAAACTCTCATTCCTTCAGTAACATCACACATAAATCACTCATGACCTTTGCTTTTTAGGATCAATGTTGAAGTAGGAACAAACCTACTGCCCATTACACCACTGGAATTTAGGGCAGCAAAGAGGTTCCTCCATCTCTGGAGGTGTTCAGGGCTTCCTTCACAGTGCTAGTAGCTTCCTCTCGGTTTTCACTACTGTCAGCCATGCAATTCTGGGTGGAGACTCAGGGATACCGTCACACTCAGTTGCAGAAGGATTCTTCATTACTGTTTCCATAATAGTTTTGTTTAACCAGTTAGGGTTGTAGCCCCAAGCTGAACCTCCCCAAACCTGGAGGACTGATGGACCACTCTTCATCTGGCCTCTATCCTTTGACCTGGTTGGCATGGGTGACCCTACCAAGAGCCAAAACATAAACCCTGACTCCAGCCACCATGGCTCTCCGGGTCATTGAGGCACACAAGCCTCCAAACCCAATGACAAGGTTGTGGTCCTCCTGGAGGGTTAAAGTAGGAAGGTGACATATAAATCTCATTCTTCTGCAATTAAAACTAAACAAGTTCTAAATGCAAAAAAAAACTCTATAGTACATTGTTTGCCCTGGTGAAAGAGGGATTAAGTTTTTTTAGACCAGATCTTCCTTAATAAAACAAATCTTAAAGCAAAAGTGACACTACTTCACACATTGAGTTTTCACTTGAAGTCTCTTTATGTCTGTTTTGAGTCCCTTCATCTTCGTTCAAAGATCAGGTTGTGAGCAAAATCAAAGCTAATGTTCCCATTTGTCACCACCACATTAACTAACGAAACATTCATATTATTGCCTAGATAAGTGGAGTTTAGCAATGGAGGGAGATTGAATATGTTGGGTTTATTTTTACTGGAACAAAAGATACTGAAGGATGATCTGATAGACGTTTGCAAGGTTATGGGAGGACTAATTAAGGCAGATAGTTACAATCTTTTTCCAAATCTAAAACACGAAGTTCACCACGCAGCCAATCAGCAGCGAGATTTCCTCCCCACATCACAATTGGGTTTCCGTAATGATGACCAACCAGCTGGTTGGTAAGTATATAAACAGCAAGCATTCAGTGGACACACCACAATTAACAGTGCACTGATGATGTCTCCTTGTATGGTGATGGAACATTTGCAAGTAAATTGCCAAGACCGGAGAATAACCCAACCCAACCATGTTTACTATTAATTGCAGAAGACTGAGATTTGTGTGTCACCTTTCTACTTTAACATTGTTCCTACATCCTAAAACAAACAGTTAGGAGTGTGTATATGCTGCTGAAAGAATGTGTGTCCATGATGTTAACCTGGGATGTGCAAATATGAAGAATATGCTTCTGCTGATCAAAGTAAATCAGTAGTAAATGTGAAATTGGTTTTATATACCAAGTTTGTAGCATTCAGTTTAAAAAGTAAATCAAACCCCCCCAGAAAACTAATCCCTCCTGCCTACAGAATGTCCATATCCCTCCATCTTCCTCATATTCATGTGCCTATTTCTTAAAAGCCTCTAATGTATTTGCCTCTACCACCATAACAGGCAGCACATTCCAGGCATCCACTACTTTCTGAGTAAAAACTTACCCCTCACATCTGCCTTGAATCCATGCCCCCTCACCTTCAATGCAAGCCCTCGGGTATTAGACATTTCAACCCTGGGAAGAAGAAACTCCCTGTCTACTCTATCTATGCCTGTCATAATGTTATAAACCTCTATCAGATCTCTCCCCAGCTTTTAACACTCCAAACACACCAACCCAAGTTTGCCCCAATGTCCATGACAGCACATGCCCTCTAAACCAGGCAGAATCCTGGTAAACCTGTTCTGCACCCTCCCTAAAGCCTCAACGTCCTTCCTATAGAGGAACAATCAGAACTGCACACAACACTCCAGATACGGCCTAACTAGAGTTGCAACACAACCTCCTGACTTTTGAACTCTACGCCTTGACTAATGAAAGAAAGCATTTCATAAGCCTTCTTAATCACCTTATCGACCTGTGTAGCCACTTTCATGGAGTTACGAACTTGGTCCCCAAGATCTCTCTGTACTTTGATAATAAATTTACTTTGAAATTTATGGTAATTTATTTTATACAGAGTGGGGTTGTCGCAGGAGGTGGTGAAATCAGACACAATTATTTATGCAAGTACAACATAGATTGACATGGTCCTAATGTGGGAAAATGGGATTAGTGTAGATGGGCAAAAAGATCAGCACGGACACGGTGGGCCAGAATTGGGTGCTCGGATGTATACTGCTAAGACTCTATCGAAGAAATGCTGCCTTGCTTCATAATGTTTACTGAATGTTGAGCGCCTCTCAGCACTAGCAGGGATTGGTATTGTCCATTATAATGCCAAATTAAGTAGACTGGTTCCAGATCTAAGCCTCAGATTTCATCCCCTTAAAACAAAGGAGGATTATCAAGTGGAAAACAATGAACTGTTAAAGCAGAGCAGAAACACTCAGCCTCTGTTTGATTTGAGTTAAGGCAGCAATTATCGTTACTGGAAGAGAAATGGAAAGCTACTCAGGTGATCCAGTTTTCTTTAAAAAAAATCACCCAATGCAACATGAGAGCAAGAATCAGGGCTTATGATGCCCTTGTAGTTGAAGAGCCAGCCAGAGCATCCTGCTTGGATTTGTGCAGGAAGAACCATTTATTATTCAAATTGAATAATGAATAGAGAGAGCTGGAAGTTGTCATTCTTCTGCTGCTGTCCTGCTTTCATTTTAATGTTGCATTAAATCTGGTGCTGCCTATCATGAGAAATTTGACAAATTGTTTGTTTGGCTTTCTCAAACTCTGACACCAGCACCATCTGCACATTCTCCTACAAGTTGCACACTTTAATAATTGGAAAGGTAATGCCATTCTGCAGCTAACCATGGCTAGGAACTGCCAGCTTTGTCTATAGCTCTCAGCTCCCAAAGAAATGAATGCAAAAGGTAGTGAGCAGTATTCAGAAGTGGCTCAGAGCACCTATGGAACAACCGAAGGTACAGAGGCCACAGAGCATTCTATCCCTCATGCCTGCTGCTCTATTCACCAAGAATATGGCTGATCTTTAATCGCCTCTGATCTGGGCTGACATTTACGTGCCGGGCGGCACCTAATTAATTAGCTTGTTTATTTCGGCTTTTTTCTTAAAAATGTGCTGGGTGCATTCCGGCTACCGCTGCACCTCTGCATGCTTCACGGCCCGGTATCGGTCCGTGGCCCTGAGGTTGGGGACCACTGGTGTAGTGTATATAGTGTATAGTGCACAGTGTATAGACTGCATAGTGTATGAAGGCACACACTCAACGATTCAGGAACGGCTTCTTATCCTGTGCCATCCGATTTCTGAATGGACGTTGAAACCATTAGAAGTTACTAAATCTCATGACATATGCCGGTGATATTAAACCTGATTCTGATTCTGTTCAGAGCAAGTATTCGGGGTCACATTAGTTCAGTTCAGTTCTGACACCTTCACTGGTGTGGTTATCAAACATATGTCACAAGGTCAGCACAATATCGCAGGCTGAAGGGCCTGTACTTTGCTGAAGGTTCTACATTCCATGTTCTAAAATATTTTAAAACAATGATAAAAAGCTAGGTCAAAGGAGTAGGTTTAAAGAGAGCCTTAAAGGAAGAGAGAGAGATGTTCAGGGAAGGAATACAAAGACTGAAACAAGGCATATGAAACTGATGTCAATAGTGGAGCTATTAAAACAATAGATGAACAGTCAAGTCGCAGAAATTGGTGCAGAAATTGATGAGGAATATTGAGCTGTCAGAGGGATAGGTCAGGACGAAGCCATGGAGGGATCTGAAAACAAGGTGAGAAATTTAAAAATCAGACACTGTTGGAGGCAGAACAAGCAGAAGAAAGCTGGAAATCAGCACACGCTATATGATAATTTACTTAAGAGTGCAAAAAAATTAATTACTCTGCCAAATAATGCACTGCAATTTTGGTGTCCTGGGATACAGGCTGGTTCATGCATGGATGGGCCAAGTAGTCATTCAACCTACCTACATGATGTAGATTAGGGCAGCAATCCTAAAATAACACATGCACCTCCATATGACTGGTTTAAGAGTGACATCGGTAGAAGACCCTCAGTGAAGACTGTCATGTGGAAGTGCAATGGGAAAGGCAGAAGAGGATGGAAAAATGTTACCAAGGTACTTACCGATTCTTTGAAACAAAATGATAGATGTTGGAAAGGTACAATAAAGGAAGTTGTTGCTGGAAGTACACAGCACTGCTTTGATTGGATATTTACCATAACTTGCTCAAATAGGCATAGATACGTCAAATTCATTCACAAATATCTCCAGCTCCTAATTTCATCAGAACTCCAACTGAAATGTCATCCTACATATTTCAGATTCATGCAGATAATTTAATGATATTCATTTTTTTTCCTCAAAACCGTTCTTGTTGGGATCTGGGATCCATATTTAATGCAACATGTCAGTACATTCATGCTCTTGGCCTCTCCCCTGAGCAGCAGCAACAACTTCTGCCTCAACCCTATCCTGGCCTATTCTTTCACTTTATATTTTGCTGTCTCCAGTGCTTTGATTGAAAGACTTTATTTTTCTTGTGTCTCTGAATAGCTAGTATTTGGAACATTTCCTGTTTCATTGGCATCTCTTGCAAATATGCTGTGAAGTGTATTTACTAATTAAGTTTGACTGAATTAACTTCAATTGATCTTGCGGCATTGAGAAAATGCTGGTACTTCCGAAAACCCCATTCAATCATTACTGCATTATTAACTCTAAAGGATTTTCCGTAACATGAGCAAATTATTTAGTCTGAAGTCATTGAAATTTGAGACTGATTTACTATGCGACTGAATTCCCTCCAAAGAGCTACAAGAAAATCTGAACTTCTTCCCGTCCAGCTGGAAAGGAAGAAAGGTATAATTTTTCTGTCTTTTTGTGCTGTCTTTCCTATCCTCAGCTAAAATACATCATGGCAATAAGAAAATTTATAGTGATGTCACTGTGGTATCAGATAAACTGATCTGATGATGTTGGTTGCAGAATAGCTGTTGGGTAGAGCAACAAAAGGAAAGCCTGTTTTGCTATAAATGATGCAAAGGATTCTCTAATGTCCACCAATGACAGCAGATGGAACCTTAATTTAATATTTTACTCTAATCGCCCTGAGCGCCACCAAAAAGTATTGAACTACTCAAATCTTCTGCACCTATCTTAAACTTCTGAAGTCATTGAGCAGAAGAATATTATTTCAGTTTTTACTTGGCAGCATCAGGCTAACATTACATTAATACTCCACTCTTCTGTCATTAGCTCTCCCCCTCCCTTTTCATTGTCCTGAGATGGATTATACACCTCCAGAAGTAATTGTAATTTAGCAGATTTAATTGGTTTACCTGCTCACTGAACTTGCTGAAATCTGCAAAATTCGGCTGCTGGATCTTCTCTTGTGGTTTGGTAGACAGGTTATTGATGTCTGTCTTAGCAGGAAAAGGAGCAATCTACAAAAGAGGGAAAAGGCAAATTTTCAAATTGCAATTAACAATCTACCTCATTAACAAAGTCAAAATTTTTTTCACCCTTCCCTCCCTTGGAAATGCTAACACTTTTGCTATGGGCAGAAATATTGCCTTCAATCAACTACTTCAACTTGTGATTTGGATCTGCTCCTACCAGCACAACAGGTCTCAGCAGATGCCATTTCATTGGCTCTTCACTCAACACTGGAACATCTGGAGGCAAAGATACATATACCAAAATGCTCTTTATTGACTACAGCTTGGCAATCAATACTATCATCCCTTCAAAACTAATCAGTTAGCTTCAAGAATTGGCCTCAATACCTCCATGTGTAATTGGATATTCAATTTCCTCACCTGCAGACCCCAGTCTGTTTGAATTGGCAACATTTCTTCCACAATCTCCATCAGCATGGGTGCATCTCAAGACTGCGTGCTTCACCCCGTTTTACTTGCTTCATATGCTTGACTGTGAGGCTAAGCACAGCTCCTGTGCCATATTTAAGTTTGCTGATGACACTACTGCAGCTGGCTAAATCAAAGCTGATGATGAATCAGCATACAAGAGACAGACTTAAAATTTACTAAGTGGTGCCACAACAACTTCTCACTCAATGCCAGCAAAAACAAGGAGCTGATTATTGAGCAACACACATAAAAGTTGCTGGTGAACGCAGCAGGCCAGGCAGCATCTATAGGAAGAGGTACAGTCAACATTTCGGGCTGAGACCCTTCGTCAGGACTAACTGAAAGAAGAGATAGTAAGAGATTTGAAAGTGGGAGAGGGAGGGGGAGATCCAAAATGATAGGAGAAGACAGGAGGGGGAGGGATGGAGCTAAGAGCTGGAAAATTGATTGGTAAAAGGGATATGAGAGGATCATGGGACAGGAGGCCTAGGGAGAAAGGGAGGGGGAGGGGGAGGGGGAGGGGGAGGGGGAGGGGGAAAGCCCAGAGGATGGGCAAGGAGTATAGCAAGAAGGACAGAGGGAGAAAAAGGAGAGAGAAATTTTTAAAAAAGTAATAAATAAATAAGGGATGGGGTACGAAGGGGAGGTGGGGCATTAATGGAAGTTAGAGAAGTCAATGTTCATGCCATCAGGTTGGAGGCAACCCAGACAGAATATAAGGTGTTGTTCCTCCAACCTGAGTGTGGCTTCACCTTGACAGTTGAGGAGGCCGTGGATAGACATATCAGAATGGGAATGGAATGTGGAATTAAAGTATGTGGCCACTGGGAGATCCTGCTTTCTCTGGGGCGGACAGAGCGTAGGTGTTCAGCAAAACAGTCTCCCAGCCTGCGTCAGGTCTTGCCAATATATAGAAGGCTGCATTGTCTCCCCCTCCCCCTTTCAAATCTCTTATTATCTCTTCTTTCAGTTAGTCCTGAGGAAGGGTCTCGGCCCGAAACGTCAACTGTACCTCTTCCTAGAGATGCTGCCTGTCCTGCTGTGTTCACCAGCAGCTTTTATGCGTGTTGCTTGAAATTCCAGCATCTGCAGAATTCCTCATATGAGCTCATTATTGACTTCAGGAGGAGGAAACCGGAGGTCCATGAGCCAGAGGTGGAGATGGTCAACAACTTTAAATTCCTTGGTGTTATCATTTCAGAGGATCTGTTTGGGTCCAGTATGTA
Organism: Mobula birostris; assembly: GCF_030028105.1. Lineage (NCBI taxonomy): Eukaryota > Metazoa > Chordata > Chondrichthyes > Myliobatiformes > Myliobatidae > Mobula > Mobula birostris. The sequence continues at coordinate 79,299,958 of NC_092375.1, read as the reverse complement.
AGTGCAGTTAAGAAGAAAGCATGGCAGTGCCTCTACTTCCTTAGAACTTTGTGAAGATTCAACATGGTATCTAAAACTTTGACAAACTTCTATAGATGTGTGGTGGAAAGTATATTGATTGGCTGCATCACAGCCTGGTATGGAAACATCAATGCCCTTGAATGGAAACTCCTGCAAAAAGTAATGGTTACAGCCCAGTCCATTATGGGTAATAAAACCCTCCCCGTATTGAGTACATCTACTGCAAATGCTGTCACAGGAACACAGCATCCATCATCAAGGACCCCATCTTCCCAGGTCGCGGTCTCTCCTCACTGCTGCCATCAGGAAGGTGGTACGGGAGCCTCAGGACCCACATAACCAGATTCAGGAACAGTTATTATCGCTCAATCATCAGGATCTTGAACTAAAGGGGATAACTTCACTCCGAATCAGAATTAATATCACTGGCATATGTTGTGAAGTTTGGTAACTCTACGGCAACAGTACAGTGCAATACATGATAAATATGGGGAAAAACTGAATCAGAGTGAATATATGTGTGTATATTAAATAGTTAAATTAAGGAGTGCAAAAACAGAAATTTATAAAGGGTGGTGAGATAGTGTTCGTGGGTTTAATATCCATTTAGGAATTGGATGGCAGAGGGGAAGAAGCTGTTCCTGATTGCTGAGAGTGCGCCTTTAGGTTTCTGTTCCTCCTTCCTGATGGACTTACCGCAATTTATTCATTTATTTTTCTACATTTATTATGTATTGCATTGTACTGCCGTCACAAAGTTAACAAATTTCATGATATATGCTCGTGATATTAAACCTGATTCAGAGTGAAGTTATCCCCTTTGGTTCAAAAGCCTCATGGTTGAGGGATAATAACTGTTCCTGAATCTGGTTATGTGGGTCCGGAGGCTCCTGTACGACCTTCCTGATGGCAGCAGTGAGGAGAGAGCATGACCTGGGAGGTTGGGGTCCTTGATGATGGGCACTGTGTTCCTGCGACAGCACTTGCTTCATTCAGGGACTCATCTTCAAGCCCAGATGAGTATGACACAGCTGTCACCGACTTCATTAAAACCTGTGTGGGTAAGTGTGTGCCGATGAAAACCTACTGTACATTCCCAAACCAAAAGCCGTGGATGAACCAGAAAGTTTGTAGTCTGCTGAGGGCTAGATCTATGGCTTTTAAGTATGGCGATCCAGGTCTGTGTAAGAAAACCAGGTATGACTTGCGCTGGGCTATTTCAAGAGCCAAGAAACAATTCTAGGAGAGATTAGAGGTGACAGTGGATGCACGTCAACTCTGGCAGGGTTTGCAGGCCATTACTCCTTACAAAACAAAATCCAACATTATGAATGGCAGTGATGCTTCACTACCCGACGAGCTCAATGCCTTTTATGCCCGCCCTGAAAGGGAGAATAAAATTACAGCTATGGGGATCCTTGCAGCATCCGATGATGTGATCTCTGTCGCTGAGGCCAGTGATAGGGTGTCTTTCAAGAGGGTGAACCCTGGCAAGGTGGCAGGGCAGGGCCCAACGGAGCACCTGGTAAGGCTCTGAAGGCCTGTGCCAACCAGCTGGTAGTGGTGTTCAAAGGCATTTTCAATCTCTCACTGCCACAGCTGCAAGTTCCCAGCTGCTTCAAATGGGGCAACGATTATACCAGTGCCCAAGAAGAGCAGCGTGAGCTGCCGCAATGACTATCATCCCAGTAGTAGCACTCACATCTACAGTGATGAAATGCTTTGAGAGGTTGGTCATGGCCAGAATCAGCACCTGTCTCAGGAAGGACCTGGATCCACTGCAATTTGCCTATTACCACAACTGGTCTACAGCAGACACGATCACAGTGGCTCTCCACGCAGCCTTGGATCACCTGGACAATGCAAATAACCCATGTCAGGATACTGCTTACTGACTACAGCTCAGCACTTAACACCATCACTCCTACAGTCCTGATCGAAAAGCTACAGAACCTGGGCCTCTGTATCTCCCTCTGCAACTGGATCCTCGACTTCCTAACCACAAATCCATAATCTGCAGGGATTGGAAATAATATCTCCACTTCGCTGGCAATCAACACTGGCACACCACAGGGATGTGTGCTTAGCCTACTGCTCTACTCTCTCTGCACCCATGCCTGTGTGACTAGGCATAGCTCAAATGTCATCCATAAATTTGCTGATGATACATTGTTGACAGAATTTCAGATGGTGACGAAAGGGTGTACAGGAGTGAGATATATCAGTTAGATGAGTGGTGTCACACAATTTGTTGTTGTTTGCACATCTGCTGTTTTCCATCCAGTTGGATGTGGTCTTTTATTGTTTCTATTATGTTTCTTGGATTTAGAGTATGCCCACAAGGAAATGAATCTGGTCACGTATTCAAAGTTCAAAGTAAATTTTAATATCGGGGTACATTTATGCCAACACATACAACCCTGAGGTTCTTCTTTCTGCGGGTATACTCAGTAAATCTATAGAATAGTAACTATAACAGGATCAATGAAAGATCAAGTAGAGAGCATAGAAGACAACAGCTGTGTGACTGCAAATATAAATAAATAGCAATAAATAACAAGAGCATGAAATAACAAGATAAAAAGTCCTTAAAGCGCGACTATCGGTTGTGGGAACATCTCAATAGATGAGTGCAGTTATCCTCCTTTGTTCAAGAGCCTGATGGTTGAGGGGTAGTAACTGTTATTGAACCCAGTGATGCGAGTCCTAAGGCTCTTGCACCTTCTGTCTGATGGCAGCAACAAGAAAAGTGACGAGGACCTTTGATGATAGATGCTGCGATAGCATTTCATGTAGATGTGCTGAATGGTTGGGAGAGCTTTACCCATGATGTACTGGGCTGATTCCACCACCTTTGTAGGATCTTCCATTCAAAGGCATTGGTGTTCCCATACCAGGCCGTAATGCAGCCAGAAAATACACTCTCCACCAAACATTTATAGAAATTTGTCAAGGTTTTTCTGTCGTGCTTTCTTTGCAATTACATTTATATGATAGGTCCAGGCCAGGTCCTCTGAGATACTGACACCCAGGAATTTAAAGTTACTGACCCTCTCCACCTCTGATCCTCCGATGAGGACTGGCTCATGGACCTCTGGTTTCCCTCTCCTGAAATCAACCATCAGATCCTTGGTGTTGCTGACAATGAGTGAGAGGTTGTTCTTCTGGCAGTCCTCAGCCAAAATTTCAATCTCACTTCTGTATGCTGATACATACTTAGATAATAAATTTACTTTGAACTATCTGGTCATTTATCATGATGCGAAGGAACAAACCATTTTGCCTGGCTATCTGACTGTGCTGCACACCTATACTTAACGACTACAGAGACACAAATCCAACAGGGGTGGCTGGACACCAGCTAGTGTAGGAAATTTGCCTGATTCCAACTTGCATTCCTTAGCGTGATCAAGCCTAATTACAAAGTATTGCTACTTTGTTGGAACAGTAACTGAAAATCAAAGAAAGGGAGATTCTGGAAAACTGAAACTAAAATTAAACAGAAAACTCAGGAAACATTCAACAGGCCAGATAATATGTGTGGAAATAGAAAGATATCCAAACTTTCAGGTCAACAGGCTTCCTATTGCCCATCTGATAAAGTGTTTTTGGCCTAAGACATGCGTCTCTTTCTGCAGTTGCTGTCTGGTTAGAGTTTGTTTTTGCTGGCTACTGAGAGACAGTGGCACTGCCCATTTCAACTTTCTTGTTTTGCTTCAAAAGGCTTTCTATGAGTGACACCACTGGAATCTCCTCATGAGCTTTTCAGAGCTTGAACTGTGCTGTGCATTCTAAGTGTGATACAGAGGAAGGAGGAGGGTTCACAGGTGCAGAGATAATCTAAAACAAGCTGTCAATTGAAGAGTCAAACAGAAAACTAACAAACCCTAACAAATCAGGTATGGTAGCAGGAAGTGGTGGGACACGATAGGGAAGTGAAAAATAGTTGAGAGATGCAGTTTGCCACTGACATTTAATATGGAATTGGTAAATATCTCACAACCAGCCTTGCACCTGCTCACCCAATGAAATGAATACCATAGAAAAATGACAAATGAGAGAAAGCTCTAAAAAAGAATACACACCTGCTCCAAACAATCTTATATCATTTCAAAGCTCCTGAGCTGCTAAAACACTTTTTGCAGCTGCTAAAAAAAAGTAGGGGGAGGAGATTTAAAGAAAATCAAATGTTTCTATCACAGTTAGGGATGTGATTTTTGAAACATCTTGTAATAGATCATGTAATCATACAGAATAGCTCAGGCCCTTCGGCCCACAATATTGTGCTGACCTTTTAACCTGCCTCAAGATCAATCAAACTCTTCCCTGCTAAATAGCCCTCCAGTTTTCTTTCATCCTTTGCCAATCTAAGAATCTCTCAGATTCCTTAATGTACTGTATCTACCTCCACCATCTCACCTGGCAGTGCTATCCAAGCACTGCGTAAAAAAAAAACTATCTCTGACATGCCCCTTATACTTTCTTCCAATCACCTTAAAATTATGCCCTCTCATATTAGCCATTTCAACCCTGGGAAAAAGGCAATGTCTGTCCATTCTATCTATGTCTCTTAACATCTTCTACACCTCTATCAAGTCATCTCTTATTCTCCAAAGAGAAAATCCCTAGCTTGCTCAGCTTCTCCTCGTAAGACATGCTTTCTAATCCAGGCAGTGTTCTTGTAAACCTTCTCTGCACCTTCTCTAAAGTTTCCACATCCTTCCTATAATGAGGTGTCAGGAACCGAACACAATTCTCCAAGTGTGGTCTAACCAGAGTTTCAGCAAGCTACGTTACCTCGTGGTTCTTGAACTCAATCCCCTGACTAATGAAGGCCAAAACACCATGCATCTTCTTAACTTGCCTATCAAATTGTGTGGCAAGTTTGGGGGAAATCGATAAATGTAGTCCCCAATATCCCGCTGTATGTCCACACTGCTAAGAATCCTGCCATTAACCCTGTATTCTGACTGCTAAATTTGACCTTCCAGTTTAAGATGACGCTACTGAAGTAGGGTCACATCTTACTGGTGGATATGGCACTTTTTATGTGGTGAATTATCAATGAAGAGGCGAGTGAAGGCAAGGCTGATTCGAGGGTCAAGGCATGCAGGCGCGATGCAAAGCTGGAGTGTGGCATGTTCGAGGAGAGTTGGTCGAGGCATGCTCTAGATGGAGTCAGAGTCGGAGATGGAGTTGGCATCGGAGACGGAATCGGAGTCAGAGTCGGAGTCGGAGATGGAATCGGAGTCGGAGATGGAGCAAGTGAACCAGAGAGGAGTCGGAGCAGAGGAGTTTCAGAGCTGATCTCCCTCAACTGGGAGCAAGGTTAGATTGAACTAAGTGTCAAGTGGACAGGCTGGAACATGCCAGCAGAGTCCAGGCTCTGAGCACATCACTGCCGTGGGGCCCGAAACCTAGTGCGGGAAAACGACCCGGTGTTTGGACAATTTAAATGCTAGACTGAAAAGGCAGAGTTTCCGGCCTGGAGGCGAGGGTCGGGCAAACTTACTAACACCCTTCTACTTCCTCATCCAAGTCATTTATAAAAATGACAAAGAGAAGGGGTCCCTGTGGAACACCACTGGTCACCAACCTCCAGGCGGAATACTCTCCATCTACTATCACCCTCTGTTTCTGTGGTCAAGCCAATTCCGAATCTACACAGCCAAGTTTCCTGGATCCCATGCCTCTTGATTTACTGAATGAGGCTACCATAAACTCATAAAAGAATCCATCCACTTATTTTTCCCCAGTATTTCCCATTCATTTTAATGTGGCTTGGCAGGTACGATGAGGTGCAGTCCCAACAACCAAGTCTACCAAGTTGAGAGCTGAGAAGTCAATAGATCTTGTTTTGTCCTGATGTACTGAAGGAGGCGTCCATCAGTGTACACAAGGCAGCTGGCAGACCAGATGACCGGGTGGATGATGCTGCCATCAGCTTCGACCCGTCGTAGCGCTGGAAACAGGGACCTCCATGGAGAAATGCAGGAAGTCCTGGTATTGCGGAAAAGATTCCGGGCAATTACACAATACTCAAAGCTGCACTATAGACTGGGTCTTACCTTGGCAGTCGGAGGTCGTGGTGGGATAGCAGGGGGTGGCTGTAACCAATCCGATGTTACCACTAAAATTAAAAGAAATCATAAAATGCAAATAATAACACTAATCAATACATAAACAAGTAATTTTAAAACATGCAAAAACCACTGGGTTATTTAATACTCTATAAAAGTAATGCTGATACCACCTAAAGGCCCAGCCACTAACAATGCAACAAAGTCATAAAGGAGACAAAGGCTGCAAGTCCTGGATCAGCAAACAGTTGGCTGTAGAAACTCACTGGGTTGGCTGAGCAGCATCGGCTGAAGTGGGGGAGGAACAGTGATGGTTTCAGTCAAAACACTGCACCATTCCATTCACTGACAAGGACCATCTGCATGTGGAAGTCTCACCATGTACTCTTGATATTCAGCTTCGTCATCACTGCAATTCCTCACGTAAACTTCTTGGAGATGACCTTTGAGTGGGATTTACTGTTTGCCTTCTCTTCACTGTTGCTGGGTCAAAACCCTGGAACTCTCCCCTGTCAGCATTGTGGTGCTGGGTACTTAATATTCAAGTAATATTTGAATAATATTGTAAATATCATCAGAATCAGGTCACTGGCATACGTCGTGAAATTTGTTAACTTTGCAGCAGCAGTACAATGAAACACATGATAAATATAGAAAAAGGTAAACCAATTACAGTAAATATACATATTTATTAAATAGTTAAATTTAAAATAGTGCAAAAACAGAAATAATAAAAGCGAGGGAGTGTTCATGGGTTCATTTAGGAATCGGACAGCAGAGGGGAAGAAGCTGTTGCTGAATCACTGAGTGTGTGCCTTCAGGATTCTGTACCTCCTTTCCGATGGTAACAATGAGAAGAGGGCATGCCCTGGATGAAGTGGGTCCTTAATAACAGAAAAAATGCTGACAGTCCTGACGAAGGGCCCTGACCCGAAACGTCTACTGTACCTCTTCCTATAGATGCTGCCTGACCTGCTGCATTCACCAGCATTTTTTGTGTGTGTTGCTTGAATTTCCAGCATCTGCAGATTTCCTCGTGTCTGCCTTAATAACAGACACCACTTTTCCGAGGCACTGCTCCTTGAAGATGTCTTGGATACTGCAGAGGCTAGTACCCAAGATGGAACTGACTTAATTTACAACTTTCTGCAGCTTCTTTCAATCCTTTGCAGTAGCCCCCCCTGCCCCCCGCCCAATACCAGACAGTGATGCAGCCTGCCAGAATTCTCTCCATTGTATATCTACATAAGTTTTGAGTGTTTTAGGTGAGAAACTAAATCTCCTCAAACTCCTTATGAAATATAGTCACCGTCTTGCCTTCCTTACAGCTGCATCGATATGTTGGGACCAGGTTAGATCCTCAGAGATCTTGACACCCAGGAATTTGAATTTGCTCACTCTCTCCACTTCTGATCCTTCAATGAGGATTGGTTCGTGTTCCCTCGTTCTACCACTCCTGAAGTCCACAATCGCCTCTTTGGTCTTACTGACGTTGAATGTAAGGTTGTTGCTCCAACACCACTCAGCTAGCTGGTATATCTCTCTCCCGTATGCCCTCTTGTCTCCATCTAAGATTCTGTCAACAATGGTTTTATCACCAGCAGAGTTATAGATGCTATTTGAGCTATGCCTAGCCAGACAGTCATGGGTACAGAGAGAGTAGAGCAGTGGACAAAGCACACATCCCTGCGGTGCACCAGCGTTGATCGCCAGGGAGGAGGAGATACTATTACCAATCCGCACAGATTGTGGTCTTCCGGTTAGGAAGTCAAAGATCCAATTGCAGAGGAAGGTACAGAGGCTCAGTTGCCATAGCTTATCAGTCAGGACTGTGGGAATGATGGTGTTAAAATGCAGAGCTATAGTCAACGATCAGCATCCTGACATAGGTATTTGTATTGCCTAGGTGATCTAAGGCTATGTGAAGAGTCATTGAGATTGCATCTGCTATAGACCTATTGTGGTGATAGGCAAGTTGCAGTGGGTCCAGGTCCATACTGAGGCAGGAGTTGATTCTGGCCATGACCAACCTCTTGAAGCATTTCATGACCTTGGATATGAGTGCTACTGGATTATAGTCATTAAGGCAGCTCACACTACACTTCTTGAGCACTGGTATAATTGTTATATCCAGGAAATGCACTCTTCTTGCTGCTGCCATCAGGAAGACAGTACAGGAGCCTCAGGACTTACACCACCAGGTTTGGAAACAGTTACCATCCCTTAACTATCAGTCTCTTGAACCAAAGGGGATAACTACACTCAAATACACTTGCCCCATCATTGAAACATTCCCACAATGAATAGACTCACTTTCAAAGACTCTTCATCTCATGTTCTTGCCAGTTAATGCTTATTTATTATTTCTTTCTTTTTGTATTTGCACAGTTTGTTGATTTAGGTATGTGGGTAAAGCTCTCCACAAAACATTGTTCACTATTAGCCTGATCATAAGCTTGAGGTAAAGGTAACAGGGAGTAGCTTGGAAATTAAGTAGCATCAGTTTGGATAAAGTTAATCAACAATGAGTTGCAAGAAACCTTGATGTGATTGTCTGTAAGCCAGCAAACAGTAGTAGTAATGTAGGGAAAATTCTGAAATCTGGAAATTATGGATTCATGTGACAAGAGTAATTCAATGAACAGGGTAGACTGCAGTCGATATACAGACTAGACTAATATCATTAGCAGTAACCGTACAGAGGGCAAATTCACAATCTGTGGAAGAGTTGGTTTTGTGGAGAGCAATTGATGAACCAATAAAGGAGAAGTCCATTTTAAATCTAGTATTGTTCAATCTGAATAAGATTTTATAGTAACCCGATAGCTGAGGAGCCTTTAGAGAAGTATGATAACTATATAACAGAATTTTGTATAAAAATATGAAATTGATTTTGTTCAATTTGAAACCAGGATCTTAAATCTAAACAAAAACTACAACAATATGAGAAACAAGTCGGTTGCAGTAGATTGCATTTATATTAAAAGGGTGTGATGAAAAAATGGCTAACATCTACAGATATCTAATCTCACTGGCTCCTTACTCTGCTTTGAAGCAGCTGGACATATGTCAGGCTGCTGTTTATCAATGACAGCTCAGCATTCAACACCATCATCCTCTCAGTAGTAATCAACAAGCTTCAGAACATGGGACCCTGAAGTTTCCTTTGAAACTGGATCCTTGACTTCCTTATCAGGAGACCACAGTCAGTACGGATTGGAAATAACATCCACTCACCAACAATCAATACAGGTGCACCTCAAGGCTGTGTGCTTAGCCCCCTGCTCTACTCTCTGCATTCATGACTGTGTAGCTAAGCACAGCTCAACCACCATTTATAAATTCCCTGATGACACCACTGTTATTGGCAGGATCTCAGAAGACGATAAGATCTCAGATTGGAATCCTGCAACCAGTGGCCGACCACAGCGAATCAGTACTGGGAACCTTATAGCTGGCCAAATATTTTGGATATGAATGTAGGAAATACAATTAATAAGTTTGCAGATGAAGTGAAAATTGATGGTATAGTTGACAGTGAGGAGGATAGTCTTAAGTTACAGAACAATATTGAAGCTTTGGATGGTGACTTTATTGTACGAGAAGAGACTAAGCAGACTCGACCCATATTTTCTGGAGTTCAGAAGAACAACAAGACTTCCATGGGCAGATGTTGGGGGTGGGAGGGGGGTGGGGAGAGGAAGGTAGGTCCAGTCTCAAAAAAAAAGGGTTCCACCATTCAGGACAGAGATGTATAGAAATTTATTCACCCATGGGTTTGTGAATGTCGGAATTGTCTACTTAAGGTGGCTGTGGAGGCACAGATGCTCAATCTATTTAAAACAGAGATCCATGGAGTCTTGGACATGAAGGGAATCAGCAGTTATGTATGGGTGTATGGTTGAATCTGGGAGGAATTGATGGAAAAAAAGGGGGAGAATTAAACAGAATGGGATTCATATAAGTTTAGTTTAAATGGGTCCTTGATGGTCAGCATGGAGGTTAGTAAGCCAAAGGACCTGGTTCCATGCTGTATGCCTCTAACTCCACGAATGATGACCAGGCTGAAAGTTTCCACTTGGTTGCAACCAAGGTGTGCTCATGATTTCACCCGAGTTTATATTTACACTCATTTCACTTCTCCAAATGTATTATCTGCTGTAAACAAGTTACATTGGTTAGGGTCTTTGAGTATAACAAGAATATGTTGTATTAAATTACAATCTATTAGGGTTTTAAGAGTGGTGATGTTGTACAATCTATTCTTAAGACCATAAGACATAGGAGCAGAATTAGGCCATTTGACCCAGCAAGTCTGCTTTGCCATTCAATCATGACTATACAGCTGAAACAGGATTTCACAAAACTAAAATACTTAATTAGAATGTTGAGTTCAACATTTGTGAGCACAAAGTGAGAAAGTATATATCCAGATGCTTTTAAAAAATCTATTGGTGCCCCAAAGCTTTCAAAGAAAAGTTTAAATGTTTACAAATTACTGGAAATTTGCTGTCAATGTTAACTTGGTCAAGATGGTCTTCAATTTTGTCAATCAGTCTGCTTCTAAACCAGACCACTATGGAAATTCAATTCATTGCAGGCAAATATCTCACTTGAAATTCCTTGGTTTTTTTTTGCACTGGTTTGATTCCTTTGGATACACCATACAACCCAGCATAGGTTTCCAAGCCAAGATCTGATCATTAAGGCCAAAAGGAACTCGAATGTCCATGTACAGCAGACCATTTTACCAACTGAGTTTTTGACTGAGCTAAAAGTACATCTAAGTTGTATTGAAAATAACTACAGGAGGAAGGTGAGTAACAGAGGATTGATGTATCATAAAACCTTGTCTTGGTAGCTTTTGTGGACGTAGAATTGATAGGATTTTATCATGAAAAATTCATGTGGTAAAACAACATTTCATTACTGGCTTTCCAAAAAATTCAGTGTGGTATGTTAAATGCATAGCCATGCAAAGCTATTGCTGCTTTACATAAACTGCAGAATAATTCTCATAATAGCACATGGGAAATTTCTACTTACTTAAGATGACTGTGTGAAGGAAAGAAATATCGTAACTTTCATTGCAAACCCACATTTTGCACACTGAGTTCACTCACCTTGATTACCTTGCTGAAAAAGTTTATTAAGGTCCAGAGAAGATGCTCTGGAATGAGTCTTTGGAAGTCTTGGTGGTGGCGTTGGGGGCACTTCTCCTTTCTTAATAGCATTTTCAGCAGAGGTACTTGAGTATGATCTGCAACGGGAGACGGTGGATTTTAATAAGGGCCTTCAGTTGCAGGGTTGAGCACGGACACAGATGTATCTTGCAACAGTTATCACTCAGCAGCTAAAATGGAACTTTTTGTATTCCTGCCATTTGTGGGATCATGCTATATAAATGGAATTCCATTTTCCCCATATTACGTCAGTGACTTGTTCACAAAGGTATATCAGTTGCTGCAAGAAATGGCCTGAAGTTGTGAAAGTTACTACAGGATTGCAAGTCTTCCTTTTCTATCAAGGGCTCTGATCACAAAAGATATGATCAGTGTTGAAACAACTCGTATGTTCCCATACACTTCACAAAGTGAAGCTAGTCAGAGCAATATGAACAAGAATGCTTGTCAGTTTCTTGAATGAGAATCTATTTGTTAAAGTTATGATAAGACAATATGGGGTAGGAATTCATCGTTTACCACTGCACCTAAAGAATGATTTTGTATCTTCCACTTTTTATATTGTGTGTGATTTTCCTTTGTTTCTTTGAATTCAATAGAACTGAATAACAAGTGGGACATTCACCAAGCAGCCAAAGAGATACCCTCCATTTCTCACCATAACCCAAATCAGATTTCTGCACCAGCTACCAAGATTTGCAAAGTGAAATCAGTCAAGCATAAGTGTCAAAACTATAAGCCAGCCTCAGAACAGGATTGAATGAAAAGCAAAAAAACCCCAGAATTAATAGTAGGGCAGACAGAATTGTGTATGGCATTTGTGCGATAAACAAATCTCATTCCAGGTACGACATTACACAGCAAGCATTTCAACCAATTTACATAACTCACTTAACTAAACTATTACATTTATTCAACTTCCACTGGAACCCAGCCAAGGCTGGTAAATGCACTCAAGATAATAGTAAATCAGACAGATAATCTTAATAGCCAGGTACTGCAGTACACTATGAAGTGCGTATAAAATGCTATTATTTTAATAAACAAAGGATATATAAAATACTATTTAGGACACATAAATTACCTGGGTCTTGTTTTCCTTTTCTGGCTCGATTTCAGTTCTCGGCAACCTTCAGGAAAAAAAAAGATTGCGCATTAAAACACAGCAGTCTTGGACGGAAGTAATGAACAAAAAAGAAAACATGCTTTTGAGAGATTAAGATCAAGGTTCAGAATCAAGCACTTTTATAAATACGTGCGAACTCGGTAAAGAAGATCTAGACTTCCCTGTGGGCATGGTGATGCTTTTAACTACTGATTGCCCTGTTGTCAGCTGCTTTCTCTCTGTAGGCAAAGCTTTAACACAGGGCCTGTTGACAGAGACTCTGGATAGAAAAGTGAATGTTGAAGCTGTCAGTGTGGCTCAATTTTTAAGGTTTTCACTGAAAATAAAAGGTGATTATTATTACTAAACCTATAATTTGTGTAGTAAGTTATTTCTATAATAAACAAGCTGGACTAATCTAAAAATCCAGCAGCCCACTTGCAAAGCATTCCAGAGGGGAAATTTACTTTTCCTCCTCCTGTCACTACTTTATTATTTTCCAGTATTTTATTTTGCAGCTTACACTTGGCATTAATTTTGCTCACGGTGTATTTAAATTACATGAAATTATCTCAATCCATGCAAATGATTCAAGTCCAGCAAATACTTGGTGTAAATGTGCTTCTTTTTTCAAACATAGTCATTCATTACTAGCTTTTATTTCATCAGGTATGGAAGGGTTGAAGAATTTGTAGATTTCTTAGAATACAGACTATTTATTGTCTAAATGTTTTGGATATCTGAAAAAAAAATGTGATGTATGATAAACTCTACCAACAACTTTAGGGATTATTTCCTACAATTTGGAGTTTCAATTTAAAAACAGTTACATGGTATATTCTTGGTTTATAATACTTCTCAATGCTGGTAACTAAAAACATTGAAGCATCATCTCAATAAATTAATTAACACTAGACTCCGATTCGAAGTTTAGCAGCCATCCATTTTGCAATTATATTTTTTAAAACATAATTAGAATTTTAAGAGAACAGAAATGCAAAAGTTTGATTGGGCTAACTGCATTGTCATTTTCTATTATGGCTCTTTTGAAAGTCATATGGCTAAGTCTGGGACCAGATGCCTAATTTCTCAGAACCCATACAAGTTACTTCTTACATCTGGTGGATATGTTGATCAAAGTATAAAGAACGTGCATTTCCAGATTGTATATTTTCATAACCATGTGTGAAAACATTACTTCAATGTCCTTTTGCTTATACCTATTTTAACTTTCAAGTAACCAAATAGGAACAAATGTTCCCAATTCAACATCTCAAAACATGTATGATTTTAAAAATCTAGGCTGTATTTCTCTTAATCATTTCCCTGGAAACAGCATAGTTACTATCCGTATATTCAATGTATTGAATCAGCAAAGGCAGTGGATGAAAATAATAGAAACTGAAAGCATTTGTAGAATCAGCAATAAGCAGTCCACAGGCCAAGTCTCCACTGCAAATCTGCTAGCAATGGAGGACTTAATCTTTTAATGCCCTCCTATTATTTAAAACAATATTCTGCTGCAAACTAAAGCTTTTTGATTCTCATTCCTGTGCCTTTCTTCAAATCATAGAATAGTGCAGCACCAAAGGTAATAATTCAGCTTTTTGAGTTTATCCCAGTTATAAAATTTTGTTCCCAATATCATTTAGTTAATCTTTTTTATGCATTTTCCATGCCCAAGTTGTGCTTCTTAATATCCAGGTCCCTGGAACTATCTCCATATTTGGAATGTGAACTAATTGATGAGCTGCATTGAGTTGTTCGAAAGCTGGGCACTCCACTGGGAACTGTCAGTCATCAGCTATATAGAGACAGCCAAAGACAAATGTTTGGCCAAATATGCTGGTTTCAAATGAAGTTCAATTTAAATTTGAGGAATAACATCCCATCTTCCAACTAGGCAGTGGAGCCACAATAGCCTGTATTCTCATTGTTCTTAAAAAAAAAAGCGGCTGTTACTATAGTCAACATATCAGTGACAATCTTCCAGATTTTGAAACAATCCCTGAAGTTTGAAACATTATTAATCATAAATGGACAATATAGGAAACAATTATCCAGTCGGCCTTATATCAGCTGAAGACAAAACTCTGGTATACCAAAATTCCAGTTTAAGTTGGTGCTGGTGAAGGTTAGCGACTACTTGCTGGTGGCAAATAAAAGAAAGAAAACAACTAAATAATTTATCAGTCACACTTTTTCTGCTGAACTCTCACTGCAAGGTTCCCTGTCGGGGATGAGCTTTTGAACCTGCCATTTTTGCGGTGGAAACTGAAGTCTGGAAGGTGCAGAACAGTTGTGCCATGGTGTGCTCGGACTGAATTGAGGCAGTGGGGTCTGGGCTAGAGAGCTGATGTGGACTTGGAGGCAATTTGATTCAGAAGAGCTGAGACGATGCAGAACCTAGACGTCGGTGCCCAGACCTGGGCCTGAGAGCAAGGAAAGACCTGAGGTTTGATCAATTTAAGCGCTGGGCTATATTGAAAAAGGTCAGGGTATCCAGGCTAGAGGCGAGGGTTGGATCAATTCAGTCACTGCTCTGTGAGTTTTACTCGACTGTGCACTGAACTTCAGCTCACTCTCTGTGAGGTTTACTTATCTCTGCACCGAACTGAGGCTGCGGCCTGCAACCATCAAAGTGCAGACTCAATTTTGAGAACTTCAATTCTGAATGCTATTTGCTCACTTTTATTGTTTATTCTTTTAAAAAATGGGTTTCTTTGCTTTGTAGTTGCCTGTAAGATAACAAATCTCAAGATTGTATCAATTATACATACTTTGATAATAAATGTACTTTGAACTTTGGATGTAATAACAGGGTATTTGAAAAAATATAAATTGGAAACTTCAACAAATCCAATGGAACTATTCCAGGATGGGAAGAACTGGAAAGATGTGAGGGAACCAGTGAAAGTGGAAATATGGATTTTCAAATGAGTAAATAGAATAGGGCAGAAACTGGGCTATTTTACAAGGCACAAGGCTGGATCTCATTTCCACAAAGGACATTTTGCCACTGCAATGAAAAGTGGTGATGGAGGAAATGTTCTGGAGAGCATATGCACTTCCATCATTGATTCAGTAAAACAATGTGCCACTTGATGAAAATTCTAGACAGGATGTGTAGCTATAATTGTATGTGGATGTGTATAATTGTATTGGATGTGTAGCTATAATTGTTGAGACCAGAACTGGAGTGCCATGCTTTTAAGATCTCTACTCCTAAGCAGTATAAATGCAGAGGAGGAAAATTTATTCGATTTATTTCTGGGATAACAGGGCTGTCTACTAAAGAGAGGTTGAGCAGGATTCAGTGGAGTTTCGAAGAATGAGCTGTGATTTTATCAAGACCTAATCGATTCTGAGTTGTTCTAACAGGGAAGATTCAAAACGTAGCTCTTCAGGATGGAAAACCTGGAACTGGGGGTGGGGTGGGGGGAATGGTTGGGGGACATCTGTGTTCACAAGGTAAGGAGATCAACTATGTGAAAGTAGATGAGGTGGTTGACTTACGAAGAGCAAAGGAACCAAAAAATGTGGGATATGATAGGCAAGAATCTGATCTTTCATGCTCTTATTGAGTAGTAGAGAACACTTAAGGAATCAGGTGTAGGAGGAGACCAAATGTTCTTCACTTTCTTACTTTTAACCTCCTCTTGTTTTCAGTAGTCATAGTCATACTTTATTGATCCTGGGGGAAATTGGTTTTCGTTACAGTTGCACCATAAATAATTAAATAGTAATATGTAAATTATGCCAGGAGATAAGTCCAGGACCAGCCTATTGGCTTAGGGTGTCTGACCCTCCGAGGGAGGAGTTGTAAAGTTTGATGGCCACAGGCAGGAATGACTTCCCATGACGCTCTGTGTTGCATCTCAGTGGAATGAGTCCCTGGCTGAATGTACTCCTGTGCCCGACCAGTACATTATGTAGTGGATGGGAGACATTGTCCAAGATGGCATGCAACTTGGACAGTATCCTCTTTTCACACACCACTGTCAGAGAGTCCAGTTCCATCCCCACAACATCACTGGCCTTACGAATGAGTTTGTTGATTCTGTTGGTGTCTGCTACCCTCAGCCTGCTGCCCCTGCACACAACAGCAAACATGATCGCACTGGCCACCACAGACTCGTAGAACATCCTCAGCATTGTCCGGCAGATGTTAAAGGACCTCAGTCTCCTCAGTCCCCTGTGCAGCCCCAGTGCTGCTGATCACTCTGTCGGACACACAGTGTTGCAAGCACATCAATTTGATCTGAAGGCTTATCCAGGAGAGGAACTAGGCCAGGCAGTTAAATAGAATGCAACACACATAAAAGTTGCTGATGAACGCAGCAGGCCAGGCAGTATCTCTAGGAAGAGGTACAGTCGACGTTTCGGGCCGAGACCCTTCGTCAGGACAAACTGAAGGAAAAGTGAGTAAGGGATTTGAAAGTTGGAGGGGGAGGGGGAGATCCAAAATGATAGGAGAAGACAGGAGAGGGAGGGATGGAGCCAAGAGCTGGACAGTAGATCAGCAAAAGGGATATAAGAAGATCATGGGACAGGAGGCCTAGGGAGAAAGAAAAGGGGGAGGGGGGAAAAAGCCCAGAGGATGGGCAAGGGGTATAGTGAGAGGGACAGAGGGAGAAAAAGGAGAGAGAGAAAAAGAATGTGTATATATAAATAAATAATGGATGGGGTACAAGGGGAAGGTGGGGCATCAGCAAAAGTTTGAGAAGTCAATGTTCATGCCATCAGGTTGGAGGCTACCCAGACGGAATATAAGGTGTTGTTCCTCCAACGCGAGTGTGGTTTCTTCTTTACAGTAGAGGAGGCCGTGGATAGACATATCAGAATGGGAATGGGACGTGGACGTAAAATTGTGGTCACTGGGAGATCCTGCTTTCTCTGGTGGACAGAGCGTAGAACATGTAATTATCTACAAGTTGGTGTCACTGTCCTAAAGGCACGAGATATTTTTTTTTTTTTGTTGTGCTATAGAAGTATCAAGCGTTATGCTTACATTGGAAGATTTTACAAATTTTTGCTCAAAATTTAAATGATCTGTTAGGTAATTAAATGAATTTACCCGAGTAAGAATATCAAATTCAGCAAGTGCTTTTAAATCTTTGCTGGTTATCTCCTATGTTGTTTTCCGCTGCTCATACGAGCACAGATTATATCAATTGTTCCTTTACACTGGAGTAAGGATCATGCCAGATTCCTGATAGGAGTACAAATGCAGCACAAAGAAATATGATCAGGGATGTCTCAAAAATAGAATTATTTGTAACTTGCTTGGGGTCATTTTTGTCAAAAACTAAGTTTTCTCTTCCTGCCTTCCACAGAACTTCTGAAGACACCCTCACTCAACTTTCCTCCACCAAATGTGAAGGTAACAGAGTGGAACACCTAGCCAATGGGACATGAAGTGTTAAATCACCATGTATACTAGCTTGCGGAAATTCCATGGCGTCTCCGTGATGGTAAGATTGAGGATGTGGGGAACAGGTAAAGATTACTTTTCATATTTTTTCTTATGAGTCATTAACTGTCTCATCCTTCTCTCAGTACTTGCCTGCTTTAGATAAGCTGAACACATCTTCAGTAGTTTGGCATTCTTCTGGTATTTGTTTGGAATCTACATTTTTGTTTTGACTTAAATCTGCAAAATAAATGTAAATGTTATAATAGTTTGTCCCAATCTACTTGATCTACCATAATTTAGTAGACCACAGGCAATTCCTATCTTTGTATTGTGGCTTTCATGCAGCACGACAAGATCTGCCATTGATAAAAATTACGATTCATGGGGATTCATTTAGCTTCTCGCAAACCTTACATCAGTCCAATTGCTTATGATAGGATGCCTCCTAGTGTTGTATAGAAAGATGAATGAAACTGTGGTAAATGATTTTACACAGTAATAATAATTAGTGTAAAACAAAGTTGCCCAAGTGTAATTCCTTTAAATGGTTGTCAGACCTTTTCTCGTCCATAACAAATCATAACGCTGTTGGTACACAAATCGAACTAACAGGTCTTAACAATTATCACAATGTTTAAAATTTCACAGACCCATGCAAATCACTGTCATAAATTAATCAGCTACAAGTCAAATGATTTTCCATATTTTGGAAAGATAATTTATAAGAAAAAAAACACATACAGATTTTCAACTTTACTGTCTTACTTAACACAAGATTAACATGGCCTTCCTTATTTTAGAAATCAAGCAAAATCTTCCTTTCCCATCTCAACAATCATCCAATCTGGCAGATGATGGGTTAACACTCGAGTTGTGTGGTTAAGGTTATAATACTGCTATAAGGAAATAAATCAGGGTAATAAACCACTTGTGATGCTCACATGCAAGCACTTGTGTGAGAGTCCTAATGCTTATAGGATCCACTTTGAACAGACAGCAGATGAAATGCTTCAGCCAGGCTCCCTGTGAGAAGGCTCTCAAAAGCACACACTATCTGTGGACAATTATCCTGGCAAGGACAGAGGAGAAAATGGGCTGAAATATGTAGGGAAATACCAATGTATGAGATCATCCCAATTCTAAACTCAGCAAGTTTAACAACATTCCAGGACTCTAAGCCTAGCATTCATGGTTGATCTTAATCAAATGACTTTGATGTCTTATAATTGGAAAAAGAATGAGGGAGGGAAAAAAGACAAGGATTGGGTGCTGTGGAGATGGGGAGGAATGCAAGTGTCTCCTCAGCATAGTCATGAATGCAGGGCATATTTGTGATTATTGGGGGTTGGTTTTGGATAAAGTCTGGGGTTATCTATAACGAAGTTCAAATCCAATAAATTTCCAACAAGACAGATCAAATTGTGACTTCACAGGTCCAGTCCTGATCTTGGATGTTCTATATGTAGAGTTAGCATTAGTGGGCTTTCTCTAAGTACTGTTCCCCCACCCCCACCTATATAATGTGTAAGTATATCGAATAGCTTGTCCTCATTAGTAATGTGTGTGTTGGTGCATGGCCAAGTGGTTAAGGCATTGGTCTAGTGATCTGAAGGTTGCTAGTTCAAGCCTCAGCTGAGGCAGCATGTTGTGTCCTTGAGCAAGGCACATAACCACACATTGCTCTGCGATGACACTGATGCCAAGCTGTATTGGCCCTAGTGTCCTTCCCTTGGACAACATCGGTGGCTTGGAGAGGGGAGACTTGCAGCCTGGGCAACTGCCGGTCTTCCATACAACCTTGCCCAGGCCTGCGCCCTGGAAACCTTCCAAGGCACAAATCCATGGTCTCATGAGACTAACGGATGCTTATATATTATAGTTAATGGCATTTATAAAGGTGAAAGGAATCCCAATTTGAACTACCACTTTCAAAGTTACAGACATAAAATCAATCTTCTCTCTCCATTTAAAAAAAAATAAAACTGCTTAGATTCAACTGAATTAACTGAAATTAAATCAGATTATTCATGGATTTTTATTCTGTCGATGTGGATCAATAATATTGATTAGAACTGGTAGGACAAAATATTGAGCTAAACATTGCTGTGAGATTCTTCATTAAGTTTGTTGACTCTCTTAAGACAGACTTTATTTTTTATACACGTTTGCTCAGAACTAGTTCATAAAATTATATGTTTATCAGTTCTAGGTTGAGAAATAACTGTATAACTCAAAATAGGTCTTATAATTTAGCATCTGAAAATCATAACCATTTGCTCAGTTCTCTCCGATCTGCAAAATTTGTGGCAGGCTATTTCATTCCAAAGTCTCATTGTGAAAAACAAAAGCCACAAAACCAGTTGTTCCAATGCTAAATACCCAAATCTATTGTATTTAATAAAAAATGTGGGTAAGTGGAGATGATGAAATTTTTAATTGCATCTGTGCTTTTTTGGTGGGGGGGAAAGAAACACAACTAATTTTTGAAACTTCCTCTCTCTCATTGAGTATTAAAATTTGAATTTTGTGAATATCTGAAAATGGAGTTTTTCCAGTTAGAAACATGGTTCAGACAGAGTCATGTGCCAAAATGCTTGCACTACAAAATGTTCAAACTAATGTCCATTGCAACATTTGTTATTCCAAAAAATATGGTACAAACACACATAAAACCACTTCCATGCATGATCATAACTCCTTTGTGTTCATTCTCCTGTTCATTAAAATTGAAATTTTGGAACTTGTCATTGCTTTGCATGGACAAAATAACTTAGACTTAGCCTTCCAACCATCTCACACCACCACTCTTTTATGCGAGAACAAAAATAGATAGGAATAGGCCACTTGGTCATTCAACCCTGTATTTTCATGAGGATCTTGAGGAGATTAGCTATTTCACCAAAAACACTCACAACTTTCTACAGATGTACCGTGAAGAGCATTCTAACCTGCTGCATCACCGTCTGGTATGGGAGGGCTACTGCACAGGGGGGAAATAAGCTGCAGAGAGTTGTAAACTTAGCTTCATCATGGATAATAGTCTCTGTAGTATCCAGGATATCCTCAAGGAGAAATGCCTCAAAAAGGCAGCATCCATCATAAAGGACACCCATCACCCAGGACATGCTCTCTTCTCATTGCTGCCATCAAAAAGGAGGTACAGAAGTCTGAAGGCATATACTCAGTGATTCAGGAATAGCGTCTTCCCTTCTGCCGTCCAGTTTCTCAGTGAACATTGAACTCGTGAACACTACCTCACTACTTTTTTATTTCTATATTTGCACTATTTCATATATACTGTACATACTTACTGTAATAGACTTCTTTTTCTACCATTATGTATTGGATTGTACTGCTGTCACAAAAAACACAAACTTCATGACGTGCTGGTGATATTAAACCTGATTCAGATTCTGATCCCCAGCAGGCAAGACCTGCCCCAGGCCTCAATTCCTATTCTATGAAGAGTTCCCAACAGACCTCTATATCTCCAACATCAAAATGCTTTCACAGCTTCTAGGTTAGAGAATTCCAAAGATTCACCATCCTCTGCTAGAAGAAATTGCTCGGCAACTCAGCTCTAACTGAACAGCCCCCTTATCTTGCGACTATGTTCCCTTACTCAAGACATTCCTATCAGAGGAAACACCTCAATATTCTATCCTGTCATTTCCCCTTGGAATCTTGTATCTTTCAGATTCTTCTAAACTCTTTCACTATATGCATTGTTTCCTCCAGTGACCCCTTGGAAGAAAGCTAAGGTTATTGATTCATAGTGGGTGGGGCATCAATAAAATTAAGCAACATCCAAATAAGCTTCATTGTACCAAAGCACTGAAACAATTTCAAATGCTCATACCTGAATTGTCCTTGAAGTGCAGTTCTGGCTGCTGAAGTGTACTGGCAGGTAACGTATCAGGTACTGTTTCAGCTGCAACATTCTCCTGTTTTATTTGAAACAATATTGCATTCATTACTTCCTTGCTACAATTCCAAAAATAATCATGCAGTTTCCAATAAGAAAGCCACATCTGACTAGAAATATATTGTCTGGAAGTATATCCAAAACAAAAGTGAAAGAAAGAACCACAGAAATTAATTTGTTTATTTTGATGTTTGTTTTAGTTCAGATCATACAACAGAGGACAGAACATGCCATGCTCATTTAATCTGGGGTAAAAGAGTCAAAAGTGTTCATTACAGAATTAAGCATTTATCCAGTTTCAGTAAGAATGTCCAAAGCATCTCACACATAGTTATGCTAAAAGAAACTGCAAGCCTATACACAAATTTGTGTTTTTTTTTAGATGGATGAGACTGGTAAAAAGATTCTGCTTTTCAGTCTATCCCTTCACATCTGCTAATTAGGTAGCAGGAGACAGGCAGATGGTAAAAGCCAACAACCAGCTTTTGAATCCTCTTCCTGCAAACAAGGGGAATGACAAGCAATGACTCCGCAATTTTAAAAAGGAAACTGCTCATCTGATTCTTACTAGGTTAATTACAGGAAACTTGAAAAAAAAAACATATTTTATTAAATAACCAAATAATTATAACAGAATTAGATGAAATGACTAATTACCAAATTAAACCAAAGCACCAAATGGCTTAAAAATATGAGTTATCAGCCATCAAATTGACTAGGTCACAAACTCACCTTGACTGAGAGGCAATTTTTTTTTACTATTAATTTCTCAATAGGATTTACTGTGGAAACAGAAGTAGAGGGTAAAACTGTTTTGAAACTAGGAGTAATTTGATTCTTTGATGTGATCAAGGAAATATCCACAAGCCTCTGCCTCATCAGGGCAGTGAGTTAAGACAGAAGAGTATTCATACTTGAACGGACAACCTACTGGTGATTTACATAAAAATAGAATACTATCAGCATGTAAATGGTGGGGCAAGTAAAATTCTTGAAAATACTGCGGAGTATGGTGGCTTGAGGAAAATGACCTGTCTCATCTATGATTGAATTTTTGATTCTTATTGGCACTTCACTATGTATGAGTGAAATAAAACCAGAATTTTTCAAAGAAACATTACTTCTTGTGTTGCAGTTATGCTATAGGTAATGTGGTAAAGGCTCCAAAAACATTGGAGTGAAATCGATGAACCGTATGGGATTATATTACCTGTCTGATTCTTTTGTTGCCAAGTTGACAACTCTTCATAAAAAGAATATACAGCAGTAAAGTGCACTACTTTCAAGGCTGTGATTGAGAGGATCACAAAATCCATTGGAAGCCTATGTATCAATTATTCACCACTTCAAACCCCAATTGCAGTACTTTCAGCATAGCATCAGCCAATATTTATTACTTCTGCCACATCTACAAATCTTTTTAAAAATAACTCACATATTTTTGCAAAACAAATGAAAGAACTGATTCAGTGAAAAGAAAACAACTTTCTGCTCTAGAATTTGGTAAGCCACTGGGTGGTAATGCTCCACTGACCTCCTTCTAGAAAAGGAGTTCCTAACCTTTTTTACGCCATGGTCCAATACCATTAAGCAAGGGGTCCATGGGCCCCAGGTAGGGAACCCCTGTTCTGGAATAACATGCAGGCATCCAACCATAAAAACATTAAACTCAGGTCCAAGTGTCACCCAATGTACTATTACACCTACTCCTATGGCAGGGGAAAGAAAAGCCCGGCCCAATTTCTCACCTTTTAGATGGAGGAACGAAGGATAATTATAGTGCATTTGCCCAGACCCCATCAAAGGTCAGCCACATCAGCACAGAGCAGGCATCTAACTTGGTCCCTCACAGTCAACAGGTTACTCTGAGCTGTTGGGGAATGTTTAAATTGTTCCTTGAAGGCTTTGCAGTTGATTTCCTGAAACAGCCAGGGCAAAGCTAGTGTCAAAATGATGCAAAGGCGGCATTTGTGAGTTCCCATTGCTTGAGAAAGGATATTCCAAGAGGAAGGGTCAGGGTGCAAACAAAAGGGTGGCTCAGCTTTCTGGCTCTTACTTTCATGTTTATCTTGTACAAGTACATTGCTGACTGTAACTGCTGGAGACATTTAATAGGGGAGAAATGAAAATACTTGCAGTGACAGGAAGGCACTATTGTGTTTGTAACATTACCACAAGTGAGATGGATTGACACGCTCTCTTAGAAGTTAATAGGTTTCAGATCTTTGTTTCGACTAAGAAGAAAGCACAGAAACAAAGCAACTTTTGTTTGCAGACTTTTAACTAGGAAAAGCCATGGTAATATTTCAAAGTTTACAACTCAACATGAAGAAAACATGCACCCATCTGCAAACTCGGCTCCCAGTAAGAATATTAAAACAATAGCTGCAGCAAATAGAAAAGCAATTTGAGTAATGATGGACTTTGAACTGTAATTGCTAAGAGAGAAAGGTGTTTGAATCAAGAACATTACAGCACAGGAGGAAGCCATTTGGCCTCAGCTGGTTTTCTATGAGCTGTTGGAGTGTTATTCAGACAAGCTCACCCTCTCTACAAGATATAGAACATCGCTACAAATTCTCAAATTTAGGCAACTTTAGTTTGTTATCTGCCCCGCCGCTTCAGTTTGGCCCCAAGTCTAGTTCAGCGAACATTTCAGGATACCACGTGTAAAATATGTTACTTCCATTTAGAAATGGATTGAGGGTCCTGAAATCAGGACTTTCATTTGAATACTGTGTTATTAATAATTGTTTAATAAGTTCCAAAGTCATGAGGACATGGCTATTTTGGTGGGGGGAGAATGTAATACCCTGGGAAAGATATCTAAGGCTACGTTGTAGGAATTTTTATTTTAGTAGCTTTCTGTAAAAGCAGCGTGCCCTGCTAGAAAGTGTGTTTTGGTTTCGGCTAAAGATATGGAGCAATGTTGTCCAACTTAGGAATGTGGTGTCAGCCAATTGGGGTTGTCTTGGGACTTGTCATAGCTTTCTGCCCAGTAGAATATCGAAGAATGCTGGGTGGGAAAGATTCCTGACGGACAGTGGTGTGCTTTGGTGTCCTTTTTGGGCAGGAGCTGCAGAGTGGAGCACAAGGGAAGCAGAATGCTGCTCGAAGGAGAGTCCCAGTTGTAAGAAGTAACTTGTGCAGATGCATAGCTGCAAGGAGGAAGGGCCAATACTCCTGACAGAGACGGTTTCATTTGTGACGGTCTTCAAGGGAAATTTGGACTGTGGCGGGTGCCTTCACGCAGACCATGGGTCCAGTGCATGAATAAAGTGGTAGAACCGACTACTGCAGAAATAAGCTCCAACATTTATGTGCACATTTAGACTGGTTTAACTCTAATAGGCTCTTCTAATTTTCTTCTTTTTGTCTGTAAATGTTAAAGTTGAAAATCTGGCAAATGTATTTCTTCTGTAATTTTACGCTGCTGTACGCTCTGTTAATTTTCTGGCGAACAGTAACTTTACACGGGGCAGTATTTACACAGCATTCACTACAATCACTACATCCCAACTTTCCTGTTTGGTTGAACTCCAAATCATACCGACCCTTGATGTATATTGCTCCTCACTGCTGAGCCACGGGGCTGTTAACGGAGTTAGTCAATGAGCCAAGTGTACAGACAAGCCCAGACAGAGGGCTGCACACAAAAATGCCAGGGACAGACATTTCAAAAGCATGCCTCCCAGCGGTAAATTACAGGCTGTGGATTGCAGTGATGATAGCCCCGATAAAGTATATTTAGTAGAATTGTCAGCAGTTTTGTTTGCTGCCTGCAAAGCGTCAAAGTGTCTTGCCAGCACCATTTTCACAGAACTCTGCCTGTTACCTCCTCTGCTTTAGGAAAATCAATCCTAATTGATCTAGTCTGTTCATATAATTGCAAACCTTCATCATTTTAACCATTCCATTAAATATCTTCCCTATCCCCAGTGAATCCTTCCTGAAGCAGGATACTGAAAATTGGACACAACACACTCCAACTCGGGCTGAATTTACCTTTACCTTACCTTTTGGATCTTTTACACCATGTCTCTTATCTATTACACCCAGGGTCCCACATTGACTGTCCTGTAAGACTGCACCCATTCCTCCAGCATCACCACTTCTCTCTCTCTTCTGACTCCTCCTGAGACATTTAAAACTTGGAAAATCCAGCATCTGATAGTTCAGAAATCCCAACATTCTAACATCTGATTCACTCATGAGCCTGGAGTAAGATTTGGGGGAAGATGAAGAAGATACTTGAACAAAGACAAGGCTACACGATGATGGAAGACTCATTCCCTACAACAGCAAAATAACTAAGGCCAAACCTTCGTTAAGAAACACCAGTGCGGGTCTCAGCTGTTGAGTTAAAACCTATCTAGCTGCAAATGACATCAAAATGCACATTACAAAAACATTGTACAATGCAAGAGAATCTCTCATCTGTACAACATTGGCAATAAATTCCATTCAGATTCATCTATCACGTGTACATTGAAACATACAGTGAGATGCGTTAACAACCAACACAACCTAAGAATATGCTGGGGGCAGCCCGCAAGTGGCGCCAACATAGCAGTCCTACAATGTTCAGCAGAACAACACAAGCGACAACAACAGTACAACAGCAGCAAAATAACAGTAGCAAAACATGACCTCTTCCTCCCTCCCACCCACTCGTACACAGACAGTCCTCCAACCCCAAGATAGACAGCTCCAGTAAAATTGAGGACTGGCAGATATCACACCGCTGAATTCCCCAGTGGACTCACGGACCTAGGACATCTGCCAGAGACTCCTAGACTCGCCATTTTTTGTCTTCGATCTTTAGTATCGGCCCCAGGACTCACAGATGACATGGCCCTGACCTCGAATTCTGGACTCGCTGATCTGGGGTTCACTGGCCCTCGTGCCTACCGATCTGGGGGTGACTTGTCGACCTGGGGTGAGGGCAACACTAGCCTCATCCTTACTGGCCTAACATCTGGCTATGGTTGTTCTTCATCGCATGTTCCTTCGTTGGCCTTCGAAAGTGGAGCAGAGGCCTAGACTTTGGCCTGACCTCTAACTCTACCATATCATTGTCTCTAAACCCTAACCTGACACCCAACACTCTTCTCTGTCCCCAAAATCTAAAAACCAACAAAGTCTTTACAACGACCTTGACAGAGACCACAGATCAGTGCCTTCTTGACTGGAAATAAAACTTTTACTACTAAAACAAACCCCATAATATTAATGTATTAGGAAAAATTACAGAAAATTAGGTATGCTGATGATCTTTAACAGAACCAAAATATGCATTCACAGTCATCTGGGCACTTAATTTCCCTACAATGTTAAGTCAGATTCGAAACCAAAGCCTGTGAAAATTCTTTGCTTCCATCACTCTCCTGTCTGCTCTCTACCTGGAGCAAGCCAGCTACTGCTCATCCTACAATGGCTCTTTGAGCTTTGAAGTTTCATAGCATGCGTGAATGAAGGGTCTCGGTCAGAAACATCAACTGAACTCTTTTCCTTAGATGCTGCCTGGCCTGCTGAGTTCCTCCAGCATTTTGTGTGCGTTGCTTGGATTTCCAGCATATGCAGATTTTCTCTCGTTTGTTCTTCCAGTAAATACCTGAAAGCTATTTCTGAGCAGATTCAGCAGCCACATTAATCAGATACTCTGAGTCCTTTGCTTAGTCGTTAATTTCCCTAAGGTAAAATATACAACTGACGCAATCGTAGGAACACATATATTCCTGGCTTCCATGAGTAGTTTTGAATTTATTTTTTCTCCAGCCAAGAGCAGCGCTGTAAAGCTGTTGCTCAGTGGTAGGCTTGAGACAGTGCTATGGGGAGCAAGGGAGGTGATACACACAAGAGATTCTGCAGATGCTGGAAATCCAGAGCAATGCACACAAAATGGTAGAGGAACTCGGCAATCAGGCAGCATCTATGCAAGTGAATAAACAGTCGATGTTTTGGATTGAGACCCTTCTTCAGGACTGGAATGGAAAGGGCAAGATGCCAGAATAAAAGAGTGGGGGATGGGAAGGTGGATTAGCTAGAAGGTGATAGGTGAAGCCAGGTGGGTAGTACAGGTAAAGGGCTGGAGAGGAAGGAATCTGATAGCAGAGGGAAGTGAACTGGGGGAGGTGAGAGGCAGGTGAGGAGAAAAGTTAAAAGGCCAGAGTGGGTAACAGAAGAAGAGGGAAAGGGAAAAGGAAAAAGAAAATTACTGGAAGGAGAAATCTGTGTTCATGCCATCAGGTTGGAGGCCACCTACACAGAATATGAGGTGTTGCTCCCCACACAGACAGCTTCCACACTGTGGCAAAAGCGGAGGCCATGGACGAACATGTTGGAAGGTAAATGGGGATAGGAATTAAAATGGTTGGACATGGGGAAATTCTGCTTTTGGTAGATAGAGCAGAGGTGCTCAACTAACCAGTCCCCCAATTTACAACTTGTCTCCTCAAAGTAGAGGAGGCTGCATCAAGAGCACCAGATGCAGTAGACAGCTCCTGCAGATTCGCAGGTGAAGTCTTGCCTCAGCTGGAAGGGCTGTTTGGGCAGGTGTAGCATTTCTGTCACTTGGAGGGCTGCGTGCCAGGTGAGCGATTAGCAGAGAGGGACCACTTGACAAAGGAATCACGGAGAGTTATACCCATTATGGAGCCTATGTATCGGAGGCTCCAAACTAGGCAGAGACTCAACCAGTCAAAATGCTTTCCACTGTACATCAGTAGCAATTGGAAAGTCTTCTTTAGTATCTCAGAATGCTTTCCACTCTACATCAGTAACAATTTGAAAGTCTTCTTTAGTATCTCACCAAAATCTCCTCAAACTCCTAAAGAAGAAGAGCCACTGGTGTGCTTTCTTCGTGACTGTATCAGTGTGTTAGGCCCTGGATAGATCTTCTGAGATTGGTATTGGTGTATTATTGTCTCATTTACCAATGTACAGTGAAAAGCTTGTCATGCCTACTGTTCATACAGATCAAATCATTACACACTGTATTGAGCTAGAATAAGGTAGAATAAGCTTGTCGCCCAGGAACTTGAAGCTGTTCATCCTTTCCACCACTGACCCTACAGACAGAACTGGTGTGTGTTCTCTCATTTCTCCTTCCTGAAGTCCACACTCAGTTCCTTGGTCTTACTGATGTTGAGTGTCAGGATGTTGTTGTGACCCCACTCAACCAACCGATCTATCTCACACCTGTATGTCTCCTCATTGCCTTCTGAGATTCTGCCAACAACAGTGGTATCATTAGTAAATTTATAGATGGTGCTTGGGTTCTGCCTAGACACACGGTCATGAGTGTAGAGAGTGTGAGGTAGTAGGCCAAGTTTGCATCCTTGAGGTACACCTGTGTTGGTTGTCAGAGAGGAGGAGATGTTATTACTGATTCACACTGACTTTGGTCTCCTAGTAAGGAAGTCAAAGATCCAGTTGTAGCAGGAGGTACAGAGGCCAGGCTCTGAAACTCGTTCAATAGTAGTGAGGGGACGATGGTGTTGAACACGCTGCTGTAATCAATAAATAGCAGTCTGATGTATTGCTCCAAAGCTGAATAGAGTCAGTAAGGTTGTGTCTGGTGTCAACCTGTTGTGGCAGTAGGCAATTTGCAGTGTCTCCAGGTCTTTGTTGGAGCAGGGGTTAATTCTAGCCATGATCAACCTCTCAAAGCACTTCATCATAATAGATGTGAGTGCTATCAGGTGATACTCTCCCTGCTCTTCTGGTATGATTGATCATCTTTTGAAGCAGATGGGAACCTCTAACGGCAGCAGTTAGAGACATGGTGCAAAAAGGAATAAGGTAATGTTCACAAGTTTATGGAGTGTTCGGAAATCTGATGACGGAGGAGAATAAGCTGTTCCTGAAATATTGAGTGTGGGTCTTCAGGCTCCTGTATCTCCTCCCTCATGTTGGAAAAGAGGGCATGCCCCAGATGGTGAAGGTCTTGAATGATGGAGCTCTCAAAGCACTTCATTATGGAAGATGTTCTCCTAGTTCACAATCATTAAGGCAGCTCACCCTGCTCTTCTTTGACACTGCTACGACTACTGGTCTTTTGAAGCAGGTGGAAGCATTAAACTGCAGCAGTGAGAGATTGAAGATGCCTTTTAACATTCCAGCCAGTTGATCAGCACCTGGCCAGGTACTCCATCTGGGCCTGATGCCTTGCAAGGGTTCACCCTCCTGAACGATGTTCTGATGTCCACCTCCAAGACAGAGATCACAGGGTCGCCAGAGACTCCAGGGATTTGCACAGGCGGTGTGTTCCGCTGTTTCAAAGAATGCATAAAGGCATTGAGCTCACTGGGGAATTGAGCATCAGAGCTACTTATGTAATTAGGTTGTTGTCGGAACTAATGGGATACAAACACTGCCATGGTTGTCGTGCATCATTTAACTCTAATTTCACACAGAATTGCCTTTTCACACTCGCCATAGCCTTTTGTAAGTCATACTTAGACTTCATGTAGAATTCTGAATTTCCAGTCTTGATCAGCACAGATCTAGCACTCAGCAGACTGCGAATCCCCTCTTTCATTCAGATCCACAGATTAATCTTTGAACATGCTCCAGTTCAACAATTTGAAGCGGTCATGTATATTCTCCTCCACCTCCTTGGATCACACTGTTGCAGTCCTCAACTTCAGTGCTGTGGCAATCTAGTAAAATGCAAAAGCACCAGGTACAACCTTCTGAAAGCCATCTCACACGTGAACTAAACTTGAAGCACTGAAGGATGCTCGACAGCTGTGGCAGGGCTAGAATGGTATCACCTCTTACAAAATGAAGCCAAGTGACAAAGATGACAACAAAGTTTTACTCCCAGATTAGCTCAATACCTTTTATGCTCACTTTGACTGTCAAAACACGGAGAAATCTTTACAACCTCCCACAGCCCCCAAGAACCCTGTGAGTTCAGTCTCTGAGACTGATGCGAGAGCACCCTTTGGGGGGTGAACCCATGGAAAGCATCACCCAGGTGGGGTACCTGCCCAAGTACTGAAGACCTGTTCTATTCAACTAGCTGGAGTGTTCACTGATATCTTTAATCTCTCACTTAGGCAGGCTGAGGTACTCACCTTCTTCAAGTGGGCTTCAATTATACCAGTGCCCAAGAAGAATGTGGTAATTTGCCTCTGTGATGAAGCATATCAACTCCTGTCTGAGGAGTGACTTAGATCTGCTCCCATTTGCCTACCATCACAACAGATCAAAATCTGATGCCATTTCATTGACTCTCTACTCAGCACTTGAACATCTGGACAGTGACGATGCATACATCAGGATGCTCTTCATTGACGACAGCCCGGCATTCAAGACTATCATCTTCTCAAAGCTACTCAATAATCTCTGAGACGTCCGCCTCAATACCTCCTGTGCAACTGGATCCTCAATTTCCTCACTTGTAGATCCTAGTCAGTTCAGTTTGGCAACAGAATTTCCTCCACAATCTTCCTAAATGCCGGAAGTGGTGGTATAGCCAGGTGATTGTACTTGCCAAAACGCGGGCATGGGATAGCATGGTAAGCATTCTTGACAACACACACAAAATGCTGGAGGAACTCAGCAGGCCAGGCAGCATCTATGGAAAAGAGTACAGTCAACGTTTTGGGCCAAGACCCTTCATCAGGACTGCTGAGTTCCTCCAGCATTTTATGTGTGTTGCTTGGATTTCCAGCATCTGCAGATTTTCTCTTATTTGTGTAAGCATTCTTGATGGTGGTACTCAAGTGTATTGACTCCTCTGGTTCTGTAGGTGAAATGTTTGTGGTAGTTTGCAGAGATTTCTTCAAGCTGACCTGGTTGAAATCACCCACAATGATCAGACTGGTGTCAGAGTGCCTTGTCTTGTGACTGTTGATTATAATGTTCAGCTCCTCCAGTGCCAGCTTGACATTTGCTAGGGGTGGAACATACACTGGTACCAAGATGATGAAGGAGAACTCCTGTGGCAGATAGAATGGATGTTTCTTGACTACCAGATGTTCCAGGTTAGGAGAGTAGAACCAACACGTTTGTGCACCACAATAAATTGCCCATGAAGCAAACATCATCACCTCTGCCTTTACCTGATGCTGCCGTTCAGCCCATGCAGTGGATGGTGACCTCATGGCCCACTGTGCTGGAGGTGAGCAATGTCTCTGTGAAGCAGAGTACAATACAGCCCATGATATCCCTCTGATACTGCAATCTCACCCTGAGGTTTTCAGTTTTATCCTCCAGAGACTGCACATTAGCCAGGCAAATTGCAGGGGGCGGTGGGGGTGGGGGGGGGTAGCGTGTGGCTTGGTACTCTATGCTTCTGTTTTACCTGGAGCTCTCCCTGGAACTCGTGAGACAGTAGAGACGCTCCCTGAGCTTCCATCTGTTGCACTCAGTCCCTGGGTGCTCTGCAGTCCTGAGTATGTCAGTTCTGAAAGTTTGTAGTTTATTTAAGTGATTTGAGCAATGTTGATTCCTGCAGTGTCTGTGGTGGCAGATTTCAGCTATAGCAGTTGTAAACAGGAATACTTAACAATTCCCTTGGGAGCTGCATACAATAAGTCACCCCTCCCTGGTGCTACTTTGGTAGCAGAAGACTGGAGGAGAGCTAATGTTCATTTTTAGAAGGCAACAGGGATAAGCCAGGAAACTTCAGCTCTGTGAGCCTCTGTCAGGGTAGGGAATTATTGGAGAAAATTCTAAGGAATAGCATTTATGTATATTTGGAAAGGCAGGGGCTGATCAGGGATAGACAGCATGGTTCTGTGCAGGATAAACAAATTTGACTACGTCTTTTGAGGCGGTAACTAAGAAAGTTGATGAAGGCAGGGAGATCGACATCATTATTATGGACTTTAGTAAAGTATGTGACAGAGGCCTGCACGGGAAGCTGGTACACAAAATCAAAGGTGAAGATGGCGAGACATGAGGGACTGCAGATGCTGGAATCTGGAGACAGGAACAAAACTCTAGAGGAACTCAGTGGGTTAGGCAACATCATTGAGAGAAATCGACAGTCCATGCTTTGGGTTGAAGGCATTTTAAACTACTAATTTAGATCCAAAATTAGCTTGTTGATAGGAGACAGAGTAGTGGTGAAAGGCTGTTTTTCTGATCGAGAGTTTGACCAATGGTACACTACAGGGATACTGGAATCTTTACTGTTTATAAAATATATTAATGACTTGGATCATAAGGGAAGCAATTGGAAGGTCTGCAGTAAGTTACAAAGAAGACATGACTATGGTTATATTTCATTAGAAGTTTGAGGAGATTTGGTACATCACCAAAGAAACTCACAAGTTTCTACAGATGTACCTTGGAGAACATTCTGACCGCCTGCATCACTATCTGGTATGGAGGGGCCACTGCACAGGACCAATATAAGCTGCAGAAAGTTGTAAATTCAGTCATCTCCCACATGGGAACTAACTAGCCTCCCCAGCATTCAGGATACCTTCAAAGAGCAATGCCTAAAAAAAAATGGCATCCATCATTAAGGAGCCCCATCACCCAGGACATGCCTTCATCTGATTGCTACTATCAGGGAGGAGGCACAGAAGCCTGAGTGTACACACTCAGCAATCCAGCAACAGCTTCTTCCCCTCTGCCATCTGATTTCTGAATAGACATCGAATCTATGAACAGTACTTGTTTTCTCCCCTCTCTTTTTGCACTACTTATTAAAATATAAATTAAATATGTACTTACTATAATTTATAGTTATTTTATTATGTATTGCAATGTACAACTGCCACATAACAACAAATTTCACGACATATGCCGGTGATAGTAAACCTGATTCTGATGACTAGATGGTGTTGCAGATAACAAGGAAGACTGTCTAAAGCTACAACAGGATATAGATCAGTTGGAAATTTGGGTGGAGCATTGGTGGATGGAATTTAGTCCCAACAAGTGTGGGATGATAAATTTGGGAGGTCAAATAAGGTTTTTACATAAAATAAACAGGAAGACATTAAGGAATGTTGATGAACAGAGGGACCTTGGGGTTCAAGTCCATAGTTCCCTAAAAATGGCAACGCAGCTAGATATAGAGGATAAAGACGACACAAGGGACACTTGCCTTTATAATTCATGGCTTAGAATATAAAAGTTGGCAGGTTATGCTGCAATTTTACACAACACTGCAATTAGAGCATTATTCCGGTCGCCACACTGTAGGAATAATGGGATCATACTTGAGGAAGTGCAAAGGAGATTAACCAGGATGTTGTCTGGATTGGAGGACTTTAATCATGAAGACAGATTAGACAGGTTGAACTTGTTATCCATGTAGCAAAGGAGAGGCATAGACAGGGTAGATAATCAAGAATCTTTTTCCCATGGTAGTGGTATCAAAATAAGAGGGCTTAGTTTTAAAGTGAGGACAAGGGGCCTTGGAGTATCAGAAGGAAGTTTCTTTTACACAGAGAGTGATAGATATCTCGCTGTCAGAAGAGATGGTGGAATCAGATACAGCCACTACATTTAAGAGGCATTTAGACAGACACTAAATAGGAACATTAGCAGGATACATTAATAACTTGGTCAAATAGGATTGGTATAGATGGACAATAAGGTTGACTTAGACACAGTGGGCCAAAGATTCTGTTTCTATTCTGTACAATTCTCTGACGAGAGGCTGTATGTCTAAATCACATTCCAAAAGCTTGAAAAGATCATCTAGGTCAGGGGTTTCCAACCTGGGGTCCACCAGGCCCTCGGTTAATGGTACGGGTCCATGGCATAACAAAAAGGTTGGGAACCCCTGAGCTAGGAAGATATTACAGTCTGGTACTGGAAGACACTGCACTACTAGGTATGGTTGACTTTCAGATGAAACTGATATCACATCTGGTGTCTTAAAGGGAACACACCAAAATCAGATCCATCATCTGAAGACCAGATGAGGTTTCCCTGGTAATATATACTGAAAATACTATATCTTGAGTATTAATACTGATCAAAATCTGAAAGACATATCCCCTTTTCAAAATGTCTCTCATAACCTCAATCTAAAAGTATTTTTGGTTATTGTTGTTTATGGGATATAAAATGCACAGATAAGGCAATGTATTTACAATGCTGTGAAGATGGTTACATATTAGAAAGAATTAATCAATTTTAAAGCCCTTGTACCTTCCAAGATTTAATATTTTATTACATATTTGCATAACTGTTTAGAGTAAAATGACAAATTTCTGTGTTAATTTATTCATCTTTAAAGATCGGGGGTGTAGATACATCTAAACCCAAAGCATCCAAAAACTAATTTTTAAAGGAATATTTCTTGAAACCAACAGCTGTCCTCAGAGTAATCAATCATCTCTGCTTTGCAAGTGTTATAAGGGAATAGCATTTATTAGCTGGGTGTTACTCACTACAATTAAGTTTTGGCACATGGATATGATAAAACAGATCCAAACCCTTTCTTCTGCTTTCTATGATATTTTGAAACATCTATTTGAAACATTTATAGTGGTTCTAACAAATGAAGCAACAGTCATTAATTTTCCAAGAGTAGCAATGAAATGTCAATCACTTCTGCAGTCTCACCTCACTGTGGCTCCAGTTTGCCCATTGCTGTTGTACTGGTTGAACTTCAATTGCCAAGTTGCCATGGGAACACAAACATATATCTTTGTGCATCAAAGCTGGAAGTACTAAAATAGAAACACCACCATTGTAAGTTAATGAAAACACACCACCAACAGACAAGAATATCAATGCAATCAAGATGGAGAAGGTTATTCAGTTTGGCACATTTATAAAACCATATTAGAAAGAACTCAGTGAAATCTGCAGTTGTATTGTTGTTTTCTATTGTTGTGAACCTTTTTCTTTCTAGTCTCATTGATGCTAAAATAGCATGATAGCCCTGAAGTCAAATTCCAACTTGAAGTCAAGTTCATTCATGTCCATCTCATTCTAGATAAAGTACAACAGGTCTGGAACATTTGAGACAGAAGTTGGATTTTCTGGGTTGTTTATAAACAGATTCGAAACGTCACCTACTTATTCCTAACACTAAAAGGCTGAAATCTCTGATTTTGTCAAAGAAGCAGGAATAATGCCATTTGTACTTTGAGACTGGAATTGCTTTCATTGTGCAGCTTGTTTTCAACACACTGACCAACTAATCTCTTGGATACGTGGTAAGCTTGCAGTGAAAGTATGAAGCATTGCTGCTTTATTTACTTGCTCTTGGAAGGTGACCGTCTAAACTGGCATTTATTACCCGTCCGTAATTGCCTTTAAATGTGTAACCTATTGGGCCATTTCAGAGGGTAGTTAAGAGTCTGCCACATAGACAGGAATCTGAAGTCACATACAAGCTGGACCAGGTAAGGACAGTATTCTTCCATCCCCAAACACATACTCTCTTTTTAAAAGGACAATCCAATAGTATCTAGGTTATGAAAATTAGGGCATATATTTTTAAAATTCCTATTTAGTTCAATTCTTGCATTGTTTGTCCAGACCTCTAGACTACTAGTCCAAGAACTTAACCACTTTCTCCAATGTTCACCACCAGTACAGAGTGGCTTTGCTAATCAATTAAGACACTAACTTTATGTTGGTAATATCAGATCTTCAGATTGCATTTGTGAAGAAACATTGGATGGATGAGGAGATTGGGGCAGCTGGATGTGAAGGGTGGGGGGAGTTACAGGAATGATAAAATAGATCATTAATCTATGGGGTTGATGACCATAGATCCCTCAAAGTTGCTGTACAAGTTGACATGGTGATTAAGACATATATTGTGTTGGCTTTCATTTGTTGGGGGACTGAGTTCAAGATCTATGAGGTAATGTTTCACCTCTATAACACTCTGGTTAGACTGCACTTGGAGTATTGTGTTCAGTTCTGGTTGCCTCATTATAGGAAGGATATGGAAGCTTTAGAGAGGGTGCAGCGAAGATTTACCAGAACACTGCCTGGATTAGAGAGTGTGGTTTGTGAGGATAGGTTGAGCTAGCTGGAACTTTGGAATGAAGGAGCATAAGATTGACTTGGTGGAGATGTACCAGATAATCAGAATGGACAGCCCAAGACTTTTTCTAGAGGAAGAAATGGCTAATATAAGGGGACATAATTTGAAGGTGATTGGAGGAAAGTATAGGGGGGTGTCAGTAGCAGATTTTTTTTTGAAAGGAAAATGGGTTGTTGTTTCGTTTGGCAGGTGTTTTCTCTTCACACCTAATTGGTTTTTGTCAAGCCATTCCTCCAGCTCATGGCCACATTGATGGACCATGGCAAAGCTGACTCAGATCTTGGTGAGAGGTCATGCTTGGACCACATGGAGGACGTCCTGGTCTGGGAACCACAGGGGCAAGCTGGGGTTTATCGGGCGCTCCATCGGTGTAGTGTTTGTGCTGTTTTGGCCTGTCAACTTCCAAGTCTATATGTGGCGTCCAGTTTTTTTCTGGTAGCTGTAGTAAAGCCCAGGAGGAGCGAGGTGGGGTCGTCGAAATGGAGGGTTATGGGGCAGGGAAGGGTTAGATTCATCTTTATTTATTTAGGGAAAGAGCACAGAAGAGCCCTTCTGACCTAACAAGCCCCACTGCCCAGCAACCCACCCATTTAACCCTACCCTAATCACAGGACAGTTTACAATGACCAATTAGCCTATTAACCAGTACATCTTTGGAATGTGGGAGGAGACCTGAGCTCCCAATTAAAGCCCACGTACTCATGGGGAGGAACGTACAAACTCCTTACAGAGGATGCCACTGGAATTGAACTCCGACATCCTGAGCTGTAATAGCACTGTACTAATCACTACGCTACTATGGTGCCTTAATCCTAGAGTTGGTTAAAAGGTTAGCACAAAATCATGGACCACGTGCTCTATTGTTCTATGTTCGAAAATCACCTTCATTTAGAGCAGGTGTTTCCAACCTATTTTATGCTATGGACCAATCCCATTAAGGGTTGAGTGATCTTGGCCTTGGTCGAGTGAACTTGGCCTTTTCTCCTTGGAGCAACAGAGGATGAGAGGTGACCTGATAGAGGTGTATAAGATGATGAGAGGCATTGGTCATATGGATAGTCAGAGGCTTTTTCCCAGGGCTGAAATGGCTAACATGAGAGGGCACAGTTTTAAGCTGCTTGGAAGTAGGTACAAAAGAGATATTGGGGTAAATTTTTTTTAAAACGCAGAGGGTGGTGAGTGCATGGAATGGGCTGCCAGTGATGGTGGTGGAGACGGATACAACTGGGTCTTTTAAGAAATTCTTGGATAGGTACATGGAGCTTAGAAAAATAGAGGGCTATGGGTAACCTTCAGTAATTTCTAAGTAAGTACATGTGCGGCACAACATTGTGGGCCGAAGGGCCTGTAATGTGCTGTAGGTTTTCTATATTTCTATGTTTCAAAGTAAGCAAGGGGTCTGTGGATCCCAAGGTTGGGAACTCCTGTATGAGTAGGAGTGGAAAAAATTCAAAAGAATGGAATTAAATTAAAATAACAGCTTGTCAGTGAGAAATACAGCATTTCTCACTAAGGAAGAAAAATTGGGATAAACTTCCACCTTCTCAAATCAAAATGAAAAAATACAATTATTAACCCTGTTGAATGAGGAACAATTGAGTATTTCAACAGTCCGGATTACTGCCAATCCTTTCTCTATTATCAAAAGCTACTATAGATCTTTGAAGTCTCCTTCATGAAGTTGGAGTTGTACAACAAACACATCCATCATGAGTTTTTTGCCCATCTACAGCAATCCCATTTGCCAGTGTTAGGTTCAGTAACATAAATGTGACAAAATAAAAACTGCTATGCTTCTGCTCATACCTTAATTATAGAGGATTAGACAATCAGCCTGCAGATAAATGTGGCAAATTTCATTCTATTGGTGTGCTGCATACATGAGTTTAATTTGCCCTCCACCAAGTTTGATGGAATAATTGCATCATGCTTTACTGTAGTCATCAGGGGAGACCAACACTGCAACACTAACTCCTCCAAATAGTTTTTGTGCATGATTTCTCTCTCTGCACTTCTTAAAATATGGCTCCCCACTGGAATCACCTTTCATATTCTTCTCACCTTCATTCCTTTGTAGATATTCAGGCAACAGGGTTTCAGGAAGTGTGGCCGGCAGTGAATAGCCATTCTTCCTGGCTACAATGAGGTGAAAGGCAGCGCAGAACTCATACAGTGTTAAAGCTCCATCGCAATCCACATCAGAGAGCTCCCTGTGAACATAAAAACAATTAACATTAAGGGCTAAAGACCTCATCTGGATCAAGAGCATACATGTCCTTTAAGGACTTTAGTATAATATCAACATGATATCCAGAGAAACATTAATCTTTTTTTTCTTCAGAAAGGCAAGAATTGTGTCCTCTAAGTTTAAATATTATCCTTGTAGAATATTCAATACTATTCTTTTGTAGATGCCATTTTTAGAAAGAAAGTACAAAATGTTTTACTCCCAGTAGTTTAATCACAGTCATGTGTTAAGAAGCTCCACAGGACAAAAATAGGATACAAATAAATTAGAGGCTTAAATTAGTCAGCTTGACTGCACTTTCACGTAGCCATATCAAGAAGGGATGGAGAAAGGCTTCACTCCATCAGGGGGAAAGTTTAAAGAAAACCTTTGTGCAGAAAACCACATGGCTGTAGTTTGGACTGGAGTAACGGGGCAGTAAAAAAAATACAGTAGGTTGTAGACAGATGGAATCAGCTGTCAGAAGAGGTGGTTGAGGCAACTACATCAGATATAGTTAAGAATTACGTAAAGGGGTACATGAATGACATGAGATTGGAGGGACAGAGGCCAAGTGCTGGGAAATGGGATTAGCTTGATTACACTTCTTGGTTGGCACGGATAGGTATGGGCTGAATGGCCATTTCCCATCCTCTAACAACTCTATGACAATGCTGCTATCTGATAAGCCAAGGAGGTGAGAATGGGAACCATTAGGGGAGAGGTGAACAGCAACTGGAACACAAAATACTCTGTAGATACTGGGGTCAAAGCAACACGCACAACATGCTGGAGGAACTCAGCAAGTCGGTCAGCATCCGTGGAAACAAACACTCAATGTTTCGGGCCGAGACCCTTCATCAGGACTGAAGAGGGAGGAGCAGGGGCCCTATAAAGAAGGTGGGGGGAGGGTGGGAAGGAGAAGGCTGGTAGGTACCAGGTGAAAAACCAGTAAGGGGAAGATCAAGACTGGGACTGTCATATGTCGAAAGATTGGAGCGACTGGGCTTGTATACTCTTTAGATTCTGGACTAGTTCCTGAGGATTGGAGGGTGGCGAATGTAACCCCACTTTTTAAAAAAGGAGGGAGAGAGAAACTGGGGAATTATAGACCAGTTAGCCTAACATCGGTGGTGGGGAAAATGCTAGAGTCAGTTATCAAAGATGTGATAACAGCACATTTGGAAAGCGGTGAAATCATCGGACAAAGTCAGCATGGATTTGTGAAAGGAAAATCATGTCTGACGAATCTCATAGAATTTTTTGAGGATGTAACTAGTAGGGTGGATAGGGGAGAACCAGTGGATGTGGTATATTTGGATTTTCAAAAGGCTTTTGACAAGGTCCCACACAGGAGATTACTGTGCAAACTTAAAGCACACGGTATTGGGGGTAAGGTATAGATGTGGATAGAGAATTGGTTGGCAGACAGGAAGCAAAGAGTGGGAATAAACGGGACCTTTTCAGAATGGCAGGCAGTGACTAGTGGGGTACCGCAAGGCTCAGTGCTGGGACCCCAGTTGTTTACAATATATATTAATGACTTAGATGAGGGAATTAAGTGCAGCATCTCCAAGTTTGCGGATGACACGAAGCTGGGCGGCAGTGTTAGCTGTGAGGAGGATGCTAAGAGGATGCAGGGTGACTTGGATAGGTTGGGTGAGTGGGCAAATTCATGGCAGATGCAATTTAATGTGGATAAATGTGAAGTTATCCACTTTGGTGGCAAAAATAGGAAAACAGATTATTATCTGAATGGTGGCCAATTAGGAAAAGGGGAGGTGCAACAAGACCTGGGTGTCATTATACACCAGTCATTGAAAGTGGGCATGCAGGTACAGCAGGCAGTGAAAAAGGCGAATGGCATGCTGGCATTCATAGCAAGAGGATTCGAGTACAGAAGCAGGGAGGTACTACTGCAGTTGTACAAG
The DNA here is from genome assembly GCF_030028105.1 of Mobula birostris. NCBI lineage: Eukaryota > Metazoa > Chordata > Chondrichthyes > Myliobatiformes > Myliobatidae > Mobula > Mobula birostris. The sequence goes on along the minus strand of NC_092375.1, from coordinate 79,259,084 downwards.
GCCTTGGTGAGACCACACCTGGAGTATTGTGTGCAGTTTTGGTCCCCTAATCTGAGGAAAGACATCCTTGCCATAGACGGAGTACAAAGAAGGTTCACCAGATTGATTCCTGGGGTGGCAGGACTTTCATATGATGAAAGACTGGATCGGCTAGGCTTATACTCTCTGGAATTTAGAAGATTGAGGGGGGATCGAGAGATTCTGCAGGGCGCGCTCATGGAGTGAGGTCGTCTCTCTGGCTTCGCTCCATTCCCGTTATCCTTTTTAACCTATGATCTCCTTGATCTAATCAACTTTAAGTACACCAGAAGACTTACTTTATCTCTCTGAATTATCGATTAATTGACTTCCTTTTGTCAATCACAACTTTTGAGCTTAAAGAAATGAGTACGAGATCTAAAACCAAAGATGGGAAAGACGCTGATGGGAACGGAGGAAAGAAGAAAGGTGACTCTAAACCAACGGAATTAACTTACGAAGTTATGGTGAAGTGTTTGGAGGAAATGTTTGAGCAGCATCGGATAAAATTATCTGAAAGTTTAACTGCTCAATTTGAACAACATCGTCAAAGCCTTAATGAAGATTTAAAATCAATCACGGAATCTTTGAAATTCCTGAATGCTGATGTTCAAAAACACGATGCAAAAATTTCTGAGCTGGATACTAAATCTCAGAAGACGGATACAAAAGTTGAGATCTTAGAGAAGAATCTAGCTTTGACTACTAAACAGCTCCAACAACTTAAATCCAAAGTTATTTATCTTGAGAATTGATCGAGAAGACAAAATTTACGTTTAATTGGCCTACCCGAGGATGTTGAGGTTGGAGACCCTGTAATATTCTTTGCTAAACTTTTAAAGGATTCGTTCGGTTCAGTTTTTCCCAATGATCCTCCATTACTCGATCGCGCCCATCGTATACCGTGGGTAAAGTCGGCAGCGGCTGTTTCCCAACCCAGACCAGTTATTCTTCGTTTCCATTATGCTAATGTTAAAGAACAACTTCTCCAGATCGCTCGTCGACAAGGGATGATCAAGTATCACCAGCATTCCTTCAGAATAGTTCAAGACTACAGTCCTGAAGTGATGAAGGAACGACTGACTTTTAAACCTTTAATGTCGGAATGCTATCAAAAAAATCTCAAACCGGCACTACTGTATCCTGCACGACTCAGAATCTCTCTTCCCGATGGAAATCGTCGTGTTTTCCACTCTACAACTGCCGCTTGGAGCTTTTTGGATGATAATTTCCCATCTGATACAGATACCCTCTCTTAATCTGTGTCGGGTGCTTCCAGCACCAATTTTTTTTCTCTCTGGTGTTTTTCTTCAAAATAAACCTTCTACTACTATGCGATGAAGGTTTTTTATAAGTTTAAGATTTTTGTTCTTTGTTTTTTACTATAGTGATTATTCTATAACTTATATAGAATATTTATCTTCTGTGAATAACATCATTTTCCCTTAGTTAACCTTTTGTTTTAATTTATCCTTTTTTGTTATTACTAATGATCCGATCCGACGGTCATTTGTAGTTATATGCTTCCTATTTTTGATTTTCGCATAATTAAAATGGCGACTTGTCTTTCTTTTTCTATAATTCTTATTTTTTTTTCGGGACGCCATGTTCTTATGCTTCTTCTTCTCATAATCCATTTTTCTTATTTTGGAAGCGTTTTTTTTATTTACTCGTTTATAATTAACTAATTATATGCACTGATACTGGTTTCTTTTATTTTATATATTTTAGTAATTTTTACTATGGAGACTAATTTACAATACTGTTTATTTTTCACATATTAGTCTTTGGGAGGTCACTTATTTAACATATATTTTTGGAGTTGCCCCCTGCAGAAATGGGGTTAAAGTTAGTATTAGTTAGCGCTTTTTTCAGCCTTCTCTGGCTCAGTTCGGGTTTCTATTTGGGGTTGGGGGAGGGGGTGGTCTTTTTCTTTTTTAATTTTTTCTATTGGGCTGATTCAGAACTACAAAGATGTCCCCAGTGTCGAGATTTCCGGTTCCTCTCTAATCATGTATTCCTCTTCCGATTTCATTAGCTCACATTATGGTTAACCCCTTACTCACCAAAGGGTTAATTTTTAGTTATGGCTCATTCTATTAATTTTGTCTCTTAAAATACAAATGGTTTAAACCATCCAATAAAACGGAAAAAGATTTTCAAAATATTCCAAAGACTGAATGCTCATATTATCTTTGCTCAAGAGACTCATGTAAGGAAAGAGGACAGTCAACGCTTCTTTAAGTTTTGTAAAGGACAACAATACCACTCAAATGCTCAGGCCAAAATTAAAGGCGTTTCAATTTTTATTGATCCCTCAATTACATTCATTCATCAAGACATCATTTCAGATCCTAATGGCAGATTTCTGTTAATTACGGGGGTACTTTTTAATAAAAAGGTCGCTATGGTTAATGTTTACGCTCCGAATGTGGATTATCCTGAATTCTTTAAACATTTACTTACTTCCCTTCCTAATTTAAATGAGTATATGTTGATAATGGGCTGTGATTTTAATTTATGTTTGAATCCCATGTTGGATAGATCCACAAGTAGTCCGGCTTTACCGAATAAGTCGGCTACTATTATCAACTCTTTTATGTTGGATGCTGGGATTTCAGAAATTTGGAGATTTCTACATCCAAATGATAAAGAATTCTCCTTTTTTTCACATGTTCACTGTTCTTTTTCCCGAATTGATTATTTCCTGATTGACTCTCGTTTGATTCCATATGTAGTTGATTGTAATTATGACATTATTGCTATTTCAGATCATGCTCCATTGAAACTTTCCATCAAGTTAATGGATACCTTTTGTACTACCAGACAATGGTGATTTAACCCTATTTTGCTTCAAGATCAGGACTTTGTCAAATTTATAAAGGAGCAGATTGATTTCTTCTTTTCAACTAATACTACGGATGAAGTTTCCAACGGAACTGTTTGGGACGCCTTTAAAGCTTATATCCGTGGTCAAATTATTTCCTATTCGGCCGGTTTGAAAAGACGTATTAACAAGGAAATACTTCTACTGGTTGATAAAATTAAAGAAGTTGATAAAAAATATGCTATTTCTCCTAGCAAGGAGCTGTACAAACACAGAGTTGAACTCCAATTGGAACATAGCTTATTACTAACATCCTTGATCGAAAATCAATTAATGAGAACTAGAAGTGATTTTTATATTCATAGTGATAAATCGGGTAAATTACTGGCTAACCAATTGAAATTTGATTCGGTTAAACGTCAAATTACTAAGATCCGCAAACAGGATGATACTTTCACAGTTGATCATGTTGGGATAAACCAAACCTTTCAAGAATTTTATACCTCTTTACATCATTCTGATTTTCCTCATGATTCTAATTTCATGCATGATTTTTTAAGTAAATTGAGTTTTCCGAAACTATCTCCCGAAGATTGCCTATCATTAGAAACTTCCATTTCAGAGGAAGAAATAATAACTGCAATCTCATCATTAAATTCCGGTAAAGCACCCGGTCCCGATGGGTTTACAGTGGAATTTAAAAAATTTTTTTCCTCCATTCTTTCTTCTAAGTTGTCTAGAATATTTAAGGAAGCAATTAGTTTAGGTAAATTACCACAATTGTTTTATGAAGCCTCTATTTCCTTAATTCTTAAAAAGAATAAAGATCCTACGGATTGTGCATCCTACAGACCGATATCTCTTCTGAATGTAGATTCAAAAATTTTTTCAAAAATTCTAGCTACTAGACTGGAGAAGGTGTTACCTCAAATTATTTCCATGGATCAAACCGGATTCATTAAAAATCGCTATTCATCTTTTAATATTAGGAGGTTAATGAATATTGTTTATACCCCCTCACTTACTACCCCGGAATGTATTATCTCATTAGATGCTAAGAAAGCCTTTGACAGAGTTGAATGGCCTTATTTATTTAATGTTCTTGAGAAATTTAATTTTAATTTGACATTTATATCTTGGATTAAATTGTTATATTACTCCCCGGTAGCCTCGGTCTGTACAAATAATTATAGATCTCCTTTTTTTCGTCTTTTTCGCGGTACTAGGCAAAATTGCCCTCTTAGTCCTTTACTATTTAATATTGCTCTTGAACCTTTAGCAATTGCTATCCGTGACTCGCCAAATATTGTTGGTATTACCCGTGGAAATGAAATACATAAACTATCATTATATGCAGATGATTTGTTGTTATATATCTCTAACCCGGAGAAGTCAATTTCTGCTATCTTAGATCTGTTAGCTCAATTTAGTAACTTTTCTGGTTACAAATTGAATCTTAGTAAGAGTGAATTATTCCCTTTAAATAAGCATGTACCTATTTATGGACGTTTAGCATTTAAATTGGTTACTGATTCATTTATATACTTAGGAATAACAATTACCAAAAAATATAAAGATTTATTTAAAGCTAATTTTTTACCTTTAATTGATCAGATTAAACTTTTATTTACCAAATGGTCCCCAATCTCTTTGTCTTTGATTGGTCGGATTAATGCTATTAAGATGATCATTTTGCCTAAATTTTTGTTTATATTTCAATCGGTTCCAATTTTTATCCCCAAATCTTTTTTTGATAACGTAGATTCAAAAATTTCCTCATATATTTGGCAGAATAAAAATCCTAGGTTAGGTAAAAGATATTTACAGAAATCCAAGAAGGAGGGGGGACTTGCCCTCCCAAATTTTAGATTCTATTATTGGGCAATTAATATTCGATATTTAAAATTTTGGCTACAAGATTTGGATGCATCTTTAAACCCTCATTGGGTAAATCTTGAATCTAATTCATTACAAGGGTTTTCCTTGGGTTCGGTTTTAGGAACTTTACTTCCTTTTACTTCTTTTAAATCATATAAACAAATGAATAACCCAATAGTTAAACATACTTTACGTATATGGTTTCAATTCCGAAGATTTTTTGGGTTTAATCAATTCATTCTGGTCCTAAATATAGACTTACAACCTCATCCAATTACTGCTATCTTTGGACTACCAATGATAGACTCAAATAATTTAACCTCTTCATCACGAAGGATGATTGCATTTCTTACTTTAATAGCTAGAAGGTCCATCTTGTTGAATTGGAAAGAGATCAACCCTCCTACAGTATTTCATTGGTTTTCACAAACTATGGTGTGTCTGAATTTGGAGAAAATTATAAGTGCAGTTTATGACCCTTCTATTAAGTTTGAAAAAATTTGGAGGCCATTTATTCAGCATTTTCATTTGATGTAATTTGATCATTTCCAAACTGGTTTTATTTCTCTGTACTGTTGTTGGAGGGGAATGGAGGCGTCGATGCTGAGGTTTTCTTCTTTTCCATTTTTAAGTTGTTAGTTTTGCCCAAGTCTTTTAGTTTAGTTTAGTTGTTTTTTTGGGATGGGTTTTTTTTTCTTTTTTTTTGTCTTTTTCCCTTTTTTTTGCTTTATATTATCCGTGATCAGTTCTACATGTATGGGAGTTTTGGTAATTTCCACTATTTGGTTTTGCAATTACTCTTTTTTTTAAATGTAACAATACATCTCATATTATCTGTATTATTGCTATGTTTTGTTTCTATATTTTGAAATTAATAAAAAGATTGAAAAAGAAGATTGAGGGGGGATCTTATTGAAATGTATAAAATCCTAAAGGGATTGGACAGGCTAGATGCAGGAAGATTGTTCCCGATGTTGGGGAAGTCCAGAATGAGGGGTCACAGTTTGTGGATAAAGGGGAAGCCTTTTAGGACCGAGATGAGGAAAAACTTCTTCGCACAGGGAGTGGTGAATCTGTGGAATTCTTTGCCACAGGAAACAGTTGAGGCCAGTTCATTGGCTATATTTAAGAGGGAGTTAGATATGGCCCTTGTGGCTAAAGGGATCGGGGCGTATGGAGGGAAGGCTCGTACAGGGCTCTGAGCTGGATGATCAGCCATGATCATACTGAATGGCGGTGCAGGCTCGAAGGGCCGAATGGCCTACTCCTGCACCTATTTTCTATGTTTCTATGAATTTAGAAGGCTGAGAGGGGATCTTATTGAAACATATAAGATTATTAAGGGATTGGACACGCTGGAGGCAGGAAGCATGTTCCCGCTGATGGGTGAGTCCAGAACCAGGGGCCACAGTTTAAGAGTAAGGGGTAGGCCATTTAGAACGGACTTGAGGAAAAACTTTTTCACCCAGAGAGTGGTGGATATATGGAATGCTCTGCCCCAGAAGGCTGTGGAGGCCAAGTCTCTGGATGCTTTCAAGAAAGAGATGGATAGAGCTCTTAAAGATAGCGGAATCAAAGGTTATGGAGATAAGGCAGGAACTGGATCCTGATTGTGGATGATCAGCCATGATCACAGTGAATGGCGGTGCTGGCTCGAAGGGACGAATGGCCTACTCCTGCACCTATTATCTATTGTCTATTTAAACTTCTTCAGGGTAGGCATACCTTGAACAGACTTCACAACGGAGTAGTGAATCGTAAACACAAAATACTCTGCAGACGCTGGGGCACAAAATACTCTGCAGATGCTGAGGCCAAACTCAGGTTGGAGGAGCAACACCTCATATACCGTCCTGGTAGTCTCTAGCCCCTTGGGACAAACACTGAATTCTCCAACTTCCGGTAATTCCCTCCCCCTCCCTTCCCCCATCCCAGTTTCACTCTGCCACCTCCCCCAGCTGCCTATCACCTCCCTCATGGTTCCGCCTCCTTCTACTACCCATTGTGCTTTCCCTTATTCCTTCTTCACCTTTCTTGCCTATCCCCTCCCTGCTTCCCCTCCCCCACCCCTTGATCTTTCCCCTTAATGGTTTTTCACCTGGAACCTACCAGCCTTCTCCTTCCCGCCCTCCCCCCAGCTTCTTAATAGGGCCCCTGCCCCCTCCCTCTTCAGTCCTGATGAAGGGTCTTGGCCCAAAACGTTGACTGATCGTTTCCACTGATGCTGCCCGACCTGCTGAGTTCCTCCAGTGTGTTGTGCATGTAACAACTGGAACAGTCACCAGATTGGAACCAGGAGGGGGAAGGGAATAAAGATGGGTGATGGCCGATTGGAGTGTTTGGTGGAAAGGGAACAAATGAGAGGACTAGTGTAGAATTGAAAGTACAGAGGTGTGGGGCATGTAAATAACCCATAAGAGGAAGTGTTATCTAAAATTGGAAAACAATCTTCATGCTATTGAGTCATAGACTCCCCAGGCAGTGGTCTTCCAGTTTGCAATGGGTCTCACCCTGGCAGTACAGAAGGCTGAGGATGGACAGGTCATTGAGGGAATGAGAAGATCAACTGAAATGGCATGCAATTGGAAGTGTGGGATAGCAAATACACACTGAGTGTTGGTACTCTGTGAAACGGTCATCTAGTCTGTGCATTCTCTCACCAATGTAGAGGAGGTTACATCAGGAGCACCAAATACAGTAGACAAGGTTGGCAGAGGTGCACGTGAACCTTTGCTTCATCTGGAAGGGTTGAATGGTAGTGAGAGAGGAGGTCCCCTTTTCAGGGCAGCTCGTCCACCTTTGGTCCCCACCTGGCACTCAGCTCTCACCTGTGTCTCCAAGTAGCTATAACACACGCAGCGGTCACACCCCGGTAAACCGTCTCGGCAGACGGTCCAAACCAGGTGAGGGTAGCCGATGGGTCTTCGACCCTCGGTGAGGTAGGGGATCTGTCTATCCCAGAGTGTGAAGTCTGGCCCTGGAAGGTTGAGTGGAGGAGACCGATTAATGGTCCAACGGTCAAGAAGGCAGGCCCAGCAGGCGTTGTGGAGCACTAAGAGCACAACAAGACACTTAGGCGTCCTGGTCATCCACTGCAGCAGGAGAGCTCTCCAGCCGTAATGGTTGTCCGTGCCACTGGATCAAAGTCTCTTCTGCCGAGAGACTGGGATTGCCCCTGTGCAACGGCTGTTCCACTTCAAACTCCACCACGCACGGGTTTCTGCTGTGCAATTCATCTCGTCCAAACTCAACTCGTCAAGCCCTGCGGCGATGGGGGAGTGGCGAAGCAACAGGTGGAGGTGACCACTGCACGTAGGCGGCCTTTGGACCACTGGTCGTTCGTCTCTGTACCTAGGGCAGCAGAGATGTCTGGCAGCATCCTGGGTGACCGGGCAGCCCTTTTTAGGACAGCACTGCCCACCCTCACATGAGGGAGGGGGTTAGAAAAGGTACCCTAAACATTGCCTGCCCTACAACATCTGGCTAGCTAACGGCGGCTGGTGGATCATCTCCTTAGCGGTCGACATCCATCAAGAAAAACCAATCAAAGAAAACTCATTTTTGGAGCCTGGAACGTCCGCATCTTGCTGGACAGAGACAAGGTGGCAAGGCCTGAAAGACGAACAGCACTCACAGCGGCCGAACTTCACTGTTATCGCATTGACATCGCTGCACTCAACGAGACCAGGCTTGCAGACGAGGGTTCATTACAGGAAGCAGTGAGTGGATATACGTTCTTTTGGAAAGGGAAACCACAGACTGATGACAGGATCCACAGAGTAGGTTTTTGCAATCAAAACTGCTCTGCTGAAGAACATCTCTACTCTACCCACTGGAATAAATGAACCTATCATGAAGTTCCGCTTTCCTCTCAGCAAGTCCCGGCATATCACCATTGTCAGTGTCTATGCAACAACTCTCGTGAGTCCAGATGAAGACATGGAAAGCTTCTACGAGGACCTGCACCAGACTATTCGGACAACCACCAGCGACAAACTCGTCATCTTGGGTGACTTCAGCGCTAGGGTGGAGACAGACAGCAACAACTGGGATGGAGTCCTTGGGAGACATGGGGTGGGAAAACTAAACAGTAACGGCCTGCTGCTTCTGAGCAAGTGTGCCGAGCACAACCTGTGCATCACTAACATGATGTTCAGACTTGCAAACAAGTACAAAACAACCTGGATGCATCCCAGGTCCAAACACTGGCACCTACTCGACTATGTCATAGTACGCCAGCATAACCTTCAAGATGACACCATCACCCGGGACATGCGAGGTGCTGAGTGTTAGACAGATGACAGGCTGGTTCGGTTGGTCCTCAACCTGCACATAGCCCCTTTGCTTTTTAAGCAACCAGAGACTGTCAGAGTGTCATTCAACATTGGCAGACTGCAAGACCCAGGTCAAGTCCAACGTTTTCGAGATGTATTTAATTAAAAACTCTCCGGCAATTCACCACTTGTGGAACCTGTTCTGAAAAGTGGACACAGTTCAAAGATGTCATCATGCAGACTGCAACAACTGTACTCGGACTGAAAACCCGAGTGGATCAAGACTGGTTTGATGAAAACCACAAGACTATCTCAGCAGCCCTTCAGGCCAAGAACAAGGCCTATGCAGACTGGCAGAGTGACCTGTCATCTGTCTCAAAGAAAGACAAGTTTAAACACCTGCAGTCCAAAGTACAGGCAGAACTGCGAGAAATGCAGGACAAGTGGTGGCAGATAAAGGCTGAGCAGGTGGAACGCTATGCAGACATGCATGCCACCAGAGAGTTCTTCAGCACCATAAGGTCAGTTTATGGTCCTTCTAAATCAGGATGCTCCCCCTTGCTGTCATCTGACGGGTTGAGCCTGATCAAAGACCAGGAAGGACTGCAAAACCGCTGGGCTGAACACTTTTCCAACCTACTCAATAGGCCGTCCACAGCTGATCCTGATGTCTTACAGCAGATCCCTCAGCAGCCGGTCCTGGATGACCTAGACCTGCTGCCCTCTACTGACGAGATCGAGAAAGCGATCTCGCAGATGAACTCCAATAAAGCAACAGGGCAGGATGGCATTCTTGCCGAGATCTACAAAGCATTAGGCCCAAATGCCTTACGGGCATTCCAAGACATCCTGGAAGACATCTGGATCACAGAGGAGATGCCTGACAACTTCCGTGATGCCCTCATCGTGGCTCTCTACAAAAACAAGGGAAGCAAATCAGACTGCGGAAACTACAAGGGTATCTCACTGCTGTCCATTGCAGGCAAGACTTTTGCCCGCATTCTCCTGAACAGACTTGTCACTGTCTCGGAAAGGAACCCCCCGGAGGCGCAGTGTGGCTTTTGGCCAGAACGGAGTACAACAGACATGATATTTGCTGTGAGAAGTGCATCGAGCAGAATAAGCCTCTTTACTGTCTTCACTGACCTGACAAAGGCATTTGACAGTGTAAACAGGGAGGCCCTCTAGATCATCCTGAGACGTTACGGATGCCCGAGGAAATTTGTGAAGATGGTTCAGCTGCTCCCCGACGGAATGGCTGGACAGATCCTTTGCAGTGGTGATACATCAGCTGCATTTGTCATTTCCAATGGGGTAAAGCAGGGCTGTGTACTAGCCCCAGTCCTGTTCAATCTGTTCTTCACTTGCATGTTGTCATGTGCTGTCCAAGGTCTGAAGGAGGGAGTGTACATCAGGTACTGATTGGACGGCTCTCTCTTTGACCTTCGCCACTTAAACGCATGGACGAAGTGCCTCCATACAGTCATTCAAGAAACCCTCTTTGCTGATGGCACTCCTGGCACACAAGGACAGTGATCTACAGTTGATGCTGAACAAATTCTCAGATGCTGCTACGTCCTTTGGCCTGACTGTCAGCCTGAACAAGACTGAAGTACTTCACCAGCCCGTACCAAACACCAACTCCATAGAACCAAAAATCACTGTTGATGACATCCAGCTGACAATGTAAACAGCTTCAAATACTTGGGAAGCATGATCTTGAGTGATGGGTCTTTGGACAGAGAAATTGACTCCAGGATCAGCAAGGCCAGCCAGGCTCTGGGGAGGCTGCGTACCAGAGTGCTCAATCGGCACAACGTCCGCATCTCCCCAAGGCTGAAAGTCTACTGTTATATACCCCTAGGGTTCATTTTTTCTGTGGACTGTCACTTAAAACACCAGGGGAATGAGACTGACATTTGGACACTTGGATTTCTGCTGACTGCAAAATTGCATGCAGCACTGTAAAGCTATCAGCAGCAACAGAACATACCTGGAGTCTGTTTTTGATGTTAAAATCCACTATCTTTATTAGTAACTTCTAAATATAGTAACTTAACCAGGTGATCAAAAGTTAGCAGTGTTATGCATATATAGGTGTATAGATAAAGTTTCCAAACTCATTCGGGCTCAGGTGGTCAGAGTTACAGTCTTACGATGGTAAGTAAGAAAGTGCAGTTCAATCCTCAGATTAACTAATGTGAGATATTTGTAATCCAAAGGCGAATGTTGTGAGAAGGCAATTAAGTCGATATTCCACAGCTTCAACGACAGCAATACAAAATAAGAATAGCAGTAGGTTTTATCTCCGAAGATGTTCCATTCCACACACAAAGTATCACCAACAGTAGCTTATCACAAAAGGGACCATCCTCAAGGAAACCACCACCCAGGCAAGGGTACACACACACACAGCTCAGAGTCAAGATGGTTTCAATCAATGAAAGACACCAGTGAGTGGGGTCGCTGGTTTAAACTTTCAGTTGCCCAAAAGGGATGAGTTAAGATCGATCCAGAGTATTGATAAATGACTCTCACAAAGTACTGCAACTACGTTTGTAGAAGAAGTTTGCAGAGAAAGAGGAGGGGAGAGAAAGGCTTGAAACAGCAGAAACCGAGTGACAAAGAGGTCACTATTTGGACTCTCTCCAAGTAGCCCGTAAGGGTGAGTTTGATTCCATTCGAATACAAAAGTGTGACTGTCACACAGTTAATCCACAGAAGTGGCTTCTCTGGTGAGGGGAAAACCTTTGTGAATACCACGTGTGCGCTTACCCTTGTCTGGGTGTAGTAGTTCACTGAAGAAAAGCACACCTGTGGCAAATCACTGTTGGAGTTATTTCATATGTCGTGGAACCGGATAAGTGGCTATCACGTTGTGTGTTTGAGGTAACTTGATACTTCATTTGTGGAGAGGAACAACTTCAGAGATAAAACCTACTGCTATTGTTATTTTGTATTGCTGTTGTGGAATCTGTGGAATATTGATGCAATTGCCTCCTCACAACATTCGCCTTTGGATTACAAATATCTCACATTAGTTAACCTGAGAATTGAACTGAACTTTCTTACATACCTTTGTAAGACTGTAACTCCGCCCACCTGAGCTCGAATGAGTTTGGGAACTTATCTATACACCTATATATGCATTACACTGCTAACTTTTGATCACCTGGTTACTATATTTAGTAGTTACTAATAAAGATAGTGGATTTTAACATCAAAAACAGACTCCAGGTGTGTTCTATTGCTGCTGATACTTTTAGTGTTGCGTGCATGTAACCAGTACTTTTCCCAGGGTTGCGTGTACGTAACACTACAGAGCTGTGGTCATCCCTTCTCTCCTATATGGATGTGAGACCTGGACTCTGTACCGACAAAACATCAAACTGGAGAAATTTCACATGCACACCCTCCGCTCCATCCTTGGCAAGACCGTGTCTCCAACCTGGAAGTCTTGGATCGCGCGGAGTCTACCAGTGTTGAGTCCCTGATCATCAGAGCCCAGATGCGGTGCGCGGGACACGTCATCAGAATGGACGACCACCCTATGCCTCGCCAGCTGCTCTATGGTGAACTGGAGACCGGAAAGAGACCTTAAGGTTGACCACGCAAGCGCTACAAAGACACTGTGAAGGAAACCCTACGCTACTGTGACATCCAGCCAAGGGAACTAGAAGCTGCGGCTGCTGACAGAACCCGCCAGCGAGCCCTGTGCTACGAAGCCTACACCAGTTTTGAAGACTGGTGCTGCCAAAAACTGATGGAAAACTGTGAGCGGCATCACAGAACAGTAGCCACAATTATTACAACAACAGATTTCCAGTGCCCCCATTGTGCTAGACTCTGCGCTTCCAGACTGGGAATGCAGAGCCACCTCCGTGTTCTTGTTTCTTAATATTACAGATTTATGTATAAATACATGAATTGCGTATGTCATCATGATACCATGTTACATGTGCGGGTCTTGCTTAAAATAGACTGAAAGTTAATCTCACATTCCCGGACTCCTGTGTCTTCCCTTTAACTAGTTTAATGTGTTGAAATTACAAAACATAACATTGGCAACAAGTTTTTTTCAGAAATTGACCCGAGATGGCCACCGACCCATTCAAGTGCAGAGAGACGGTCGAACTAAAAAAAAGTGCAGCGAGAGGAAGGGTAATTAAAAACAGCGCAGCCCATCACATCCAGAGATGGTTGAGTTTTAAACAAAAAGCAGTGCAGCCCATTCTTCAAAAGGGAAGACACATTCGAGTTGAAAAAGATGGCCTTAAACAGAAGAATTCAGGGTTCTTAAAAAGGGAGTACCAGGTAATAATAATCATTTAAAAAAATCAGAAATGGCTGGCTACATCTTAAAGATTGATAAGTTTGATTACACAACGGGCAATGGCTCATGCATACTGAGCTATTGGAACCGTGTTTTGAAGCAACTGAAATAGCCAATGAGAAACAAGTACTAATTTTGCTGAGTTCATTGGATTTGAAGTTTGACTGTTCCAACCAAACCAGCAGAAATGAGCTTTGCTGATATTGTCAGAGTAATGCAGGAACACTTAGAACAAAAGTCGTTGTTGATTGCAGAATGCTTTAGGTTTCATCAACGGAATGAAAAAGAAGAGGAGTCTATTTCAGCATATGTGGCTGAATTGAAGGTATTGGCTGAGCATTGTCAGTTTGGCGATTAAGAAAGGTACTAGATGATGCCACAATTGCTAAATACCATGAACCGTTGCCCAGAGGACAAACAGGTGTTGGTGCTAACCTCTGTGCCTCTGGTTGGAAAGCATATTGGACCAAGGAAAGACCATGCTGCTCAGAGGCAGTGTGAAAGTGACAAAAGCACAGGTTTGACAGCAACAGTTTTACTTCGCAACATAAGTTTCTGATATGTTAATCAGCCAGTTATGTTGCTTGGTTTTTAAGCCGGAAGAAAGTTCAAGGAGTTTCAGGAAAGTTGCAAGCACTTGGCTTTTGTGCGTATAAAAAAAACAGAACCTACTCTGCACGCATTGAGGTTATTGCATGAACTTCAAGTGGGAGACAAAAAACTGCTTGTAAAAGAAGATGCAAAGATCAAAGCCCAGCTGGATGAATGGAGGGCCAAAAAGAAAAGTTAATGAAGATAAGAAAACAGAGAATTCTTTAAATGATGTTGTGGATGAGGAAACCAAGAGGAGAGTTCAGACTATAAAGGGAGCAATATAGAAGGATTAATAAGAAAATACTCCGGTGAACTAAATGCACCTTTCCAAGATCAAGACACACAAACTAGAAGAAGGAAAAGGAAGAATAAAGGTTTTCAGAGCTATCAGAACCACTTCCTGCAGACTCAGAAACAATTCCTAGAACCACCACAGAGGAGGCCCCAGAAACTGAAATTGCTTACACAGCCACAAGTCTCAACTGCCAAGCAGAGTGATCCCCGTTGTCATGAAAGACGTTATCCCTCAAGAGTAAGAAAACCTCCATAGCAGTTAAATCTTTAGCCCTGAATGGGACAATTTAAAATTAATCATGCTGTGGATGTCTGTATATAGTAGTTGTATTATATAGTATATTGTGTATTTGAAAGACTTTATGGCTAAGCAGGGAGGAGTGTTGTGTATTTAATATTTCAATAATATTTGAGTAATCTTGTATATATATATATAGATATAGGTTGATTAAACATTCTTGTTTGTTAACAATTCAATACCAGTTATACGTATAAGTTATGTGAATTACATACGTCATCACACTACCACGTGATACGTGTAGGTCTTTCTTAAAGTAGACACAAAGTTAGACCTGCATCCCATACTCTCGTGTCTTCCTTTGAATTAGTTTAACGTTTTGAAGTTACAAAACATAATACTTGTGACAAGGTATTTTGATTGAACGAACTCGGGATGGCTACCGACCCGTTCGAGCGTCGTGAGACGTTTGGACTAAAAAATAATGCAATGAGAGGAATGGAACACAAAATCAGCTACCATGTGATATGTGAGCACCTCGCTTGAAGTTAATCGAAGTTAGACCCTCATTTCAGACTCCCATTTCTTCATTTGAATTAGTCTAATGTTTTGAAATTACAAAACATAACAGAACTCTGGAAAGCAGAAAAGGGTAGGGAGGAGAAGATATGGCTGGTGGTGGGGTTTGGTTGCAGCTGACAGAAATGAAGAAGGACAAATATTCTAGACATAGAAGCTCATAGGGGTGAAAGGTGAGGATGAGGGGAACTCTAATCAATTCTGCCTGGAGGGGAGGCAAGGTGAGAGTAGAAGTACGAGAAAGAGGAGAGGAGAGGTGAGAGCAGGCTCCCTCAATCACAGTAGACTTGCCTGTCATCTTACACCACTCCTCAGACCACCAATCACCTCAGACTCCTGTCTCACAGCTTTGCTTTCCCTCTTTATACTGGCCATCTCGCCTCTCCTCTCTCATTTCTGATGCAGGGTTTTGACCTTGACAATTCCATTCCCACAGATGACATGCGGCCTGTCGAGTTCCTCTAACAGATTGTTGCTGTATATTATTTCCTTTATCTCGTGATCTATTAAATCTGGTATGAAATTACTTCACAGACAATAAAACCTATCTGTTCAGAACCTGAAATTAAAACATAATTTTTCTATGACACACTCCAGGTTTAAATAACAGGAAGGAATGCAAGGAAGCAACTGTTTTAATCATGTGAATATTTTTCTCTGACACTTTGAATGTGTGTCACACAAATTTAACCATTTATCTAATTTTCTTTTCTTCAATCGAATTACTAGGCAACTTTTAAAATGCAGGCTTAACCCTTCAGTTTCTACATCTAGATTTCAATATCACTGATCAGCAGAGGGAACAGCTTCCTCATAAGTGTGAAGGTAAGTTACTGTATTCTCATATCTCTGTAAATCCTACAGACTTGTGCAAAG
This sequence comes from Mobula birostris, assembly GCF_030028105.1. NCBI lineage: Eukaryota > Metazoa > Chordata > Chondrichthyes > Myliobatiformes > Myliobatidae > Mobula > Mobula birostris. The sequence continues at coordinate 79,243,173 of NC_092375.1, read as the reverse complement.
GCAAGTTTATTTCTTATTGGTACATGTAATGAGTTTTTCATGGCTCATGATATTTGAAAATCAAAGGAATTCTGGTGCACAAAGAGTGCAACCTTCATTAACAAACTGCTTTTTATTGCTTAAAAATGTCTGTATTTACAAAGGCAATTAGTTAATATAAACTATTTATAAAATATAAAATTATAAAATATTGGGCATTATTGATTTTTTATTTTCTGCATTGATGCTTAAGCACCTCTTAAGCAGCTGACAAAGCTAATTCTGCGGCTGTCTAAACAACTGATGTTGAAGTAGGATCATAATGTTTTACTAGAAGCTTGTTGAGTTTTTAATAGATAGGGGTAGCACCAAACATTCTACATACTGTGGAAATATAGAAAATGAATGAGTAAGACTTATTTGGGCTTTGTGTAGATATTGTGATTGGGATGGTCTAAATATCTAAATAAACATCAACTTCTGCCAGAATGGGTACTGGCAGGAACACAAGTGATGTCAATGATAATTCTATGTACCGAGAGTGATGAGGAATTGGGACAATATAGTCAGTTATTCAGACAGCTTCAAGACAGTTGTTGGAGATTGACAAGAGAATGTTGTGAGAGAAATAAATAGCCAAAAAAATATACTGTATCTGTTGCAGTCAAACGGGGTTAACGTTTCAGGATAATGACCATCTGCCAGAAAAGTGGTAGAGTTTTGCAAACTTTTGTGCAATTCACAACTCATGGGTAATCGTTGTTCAACCAAAATTGCCAGCAAGAAAAACATCTTCTGGCATGGTTGCGATCTCATCACTATTTTCCCAATTTAATCTGAGTCCCTAGTTCCCATGTGCAAAAAAACTACTAAAATATTAACACAAACACGAGGAAATCTTCAGACGCTGGAAATTCAAGCAACACACATTAAAATTGCTGGTGAATGCAACAGGCCAGGCAGCATCTATAGGAAGAGGTACAGTCGACATTTCGGGCCGAGATCCTTCGTCAGGACTAACTGAAAGAAGAGATAGTAAGAGATATGAAAGTGGGAAGGGGAGGGGGAGATCTCATGCACTTCCTATAGATGCTGCTTAGCCAGCTGCATTTACCAGCAATTTTTATGTGTGTTGACTAAAATATTAACTGCCGCTTCAACTAAGATTAAAATTTGCCAGATTCAGTCCACAATTATAAAATCCATATTGATCTGGAAAACAAGATGCAGTAACTGTGATTGACGTGCTGATGGATGCAGCTGGAAACTGTAGGTGACAAGGGTGAAAAAGGTAAATAGAAGTTGACTTACCATATGTGAGAAAGTTCAGGGATAGGAAGCTTCGACTTGGTGAAGAGATCCTTAGCAACACACCCTGTAAGAAAACTTGGGTTAATTGGTGACAAAAACTGTGTGAAAATGAGCACAGAAATAACTTTAAATCCGTAAATCTTTGAAGATTGCACGCTGCTTAATTTAAACCCAAGGGATAATACACTCTCTTTGAACTCAAAGTATCACAGACTATTAGCACTGGCCTTGTAGATTAAGAAGAAACTAAAACAACTTAAATGCATCTTACCATATCAACTCTGAAGATCTCCCAACCACTGCCACCAAACTCAACAGTTCCCTTACCCAGCATTGCTCGCTTGTACCTCTTAGTCAAGGTCCACAAACCTAATTGTGCGGGTAGGCCCATTGTCTCTGCCTGCTTCTGTCCCACTGAACTCATCTCATACTACCTCGACTCCATTCTATTCCCCTTGGTTCAGTCTCTTCCCGCCTACATCCATGACACTTCTCATGCTCTTGATCTCTTCAATAACTTTCAATACCTTGGCCCTGACCTCCTCATTATCACCATGGATGGCCAGTCTCTTTACACTTCTATTTCCACCCCCCCCCCCAAAATCAAGGCCTGAAATCTCTCTGCTTCTTTCTCAATAAGAGAACCAATCAGTTCTCTTCCACCACTGCCCACCTTCATCTGGCAGAATTGGTTCTCACCTTCAACAATTTCTCCTACGGCTTCTCCTACTTTCACCAGACCTGAGGGGTAGCCATGGGCTACCATATGGGCCCCAGCTATGCTTGCTTTTTTGTTGGCTATGTAAAGTCCATGTTCCAAGCCTTCACCAGTAAAGCTCCCCAACTCCTCCTCTGCTATATTGACAATTACATTGGTGCTGCTTCATACTGAGCTTGTCAATTTCATCAACTTTGCCTCCAACTTCTACCCTACGCTTAAATTCACTCAGTCCATTTTTGACACCCATCTCCCCTTTCTTGATCTCTGTCTCCATCTCTGAAGATAGCTGTCAACTGTCATCTTTTATAAACCTATTGATACTCGCAGTTATCTTGAGTGTACTTCTTCCCACCCTGTCTCCTGTAAAAATGCTATTCCCTTTTCTTAGTTCCTTCGTTTCCGCTGCATCTGATCCCAGGATGAGACTTTCCTTTCCAGGACATCAGAGGTGCCCTCCTTCTTCAAAGAACTGGGCTTCCCTTCCTGCACTATTGATGATGCCCTCACCCACATCTCCTCCACCCCATCTTCCCACGGCCTTAACAATGATAGAATTCCTCTTGTCCTTAACTACCACCCCATCAGTCTTTGCATCCAACACATCATTCTCCGCAACTTACGCCATCTCCAACGGGATCCTACCACCAAAGATATCATTACCTCATCCCCTCCATTTTCTGCAGGGATCATTCCCTCCATGATTCCCTTATTGATTTGCCCCTCCCCACTAATCTCCCTCCCTGCAGGTGGCTAAAATGCTGCACCTGCCTATTCACCTCCTCGCTCATCTACATTCAGAACCCCATTCAGTCCTTCCAGGTGAGGCAACTCTTCACCTGTGATTCTGCTGGGGTTGTCTATTGTGTGCCGTGCTCCCAATGCAGCCTCCTCTGCATTGATGAGCCCCACTGTAAACTGGGGGACCCACTTCGTTGAGCACCTCCATTCTATCTGCCAAAAGTGGAAATTCCTAGTGGCCAAACATTTGTTCTGATATGTTGGTCCATGGTTTCCTCTTGTGCCATGATGAAGCCATCCTCAGGATGGAGGAGAAAGATCTTATATTTGTTCTGGGTAGCCTCTAACCTGATAGCATGAATATTGATTTCTCCTTCCGGTACAAAAAAATCTCTCCCCCTCCCCTCTTCTATTCCCCACTCTGGCCTCTTACCGCTTCTTACCTGATTACCATCTCCCCCTGGGTCCCCTCATCCTTCCCTTTTTCCTATGGTCCACTCTACTCTCCTATCAGATTCTTTCCTCTCTAGCCCTTTCATCTTTCCTACTCACCTGGCTTCACCTATCATCTTCTGGCCTTCTTCCTTTCCCTCTCCCCAGCTTTTTATTCTGTTGCCTTCCCCTTTCCTTTGCAGTCCTGAAGAAGGGTCTCAGCCCAAAATGTCAACTGTTGATTCACTTCCATAGACGCTGCTTGACCTGCTGTGTTTTCCCAGCATTTTGTGTGTGTTGCTTAAAAAGCATCTTATGGATTAAATGGAAATTGTTCACATTTTGTTAATCTTTTATTCTTTTATACAGTATATGCAATGCACGCCCAATCACTCATCCATTTCTGTAAAGCCTTCTGACTCCTGTTGTGTGGCTCTTGCACCCAGTCTATATTTTTTGTTCACTCAACATTTTCTAAATTCCCTGTATCTATCAGTTTGAATACCCTCTGGTTAATGGAAGAATAAGAGCCAATATTGGTCACATCAGGCTCAGAGGATCTGGAACAAGACAAACAAAAAGCATGCAAGCCATTGAGAGGTCATGAGAGGTGACGAGGTGTGACAGACAAGGGTTCAGGCTTGAGATCTCTGTTGGAATCTTGGATTCAGGTTTTATTGGGGGCTAAGGCCACCAAGGTTTTGGAGCAATAATATACAATAGCTTTTGATAGCAGTGACACTCGGGACCAGTAAGAAAGGGATCTATTGCTGCAGAAATTCATTTCCTGAACACCAGTTGAACTCTGGTTCTGAAATTTTGTTTTATTGGGAAGCAGAAATGGTGTGAGAAGGTGGACGACAACAGCTGAAACACTGCTTGCTCAGTGAGAATACCAGGGCAGTATGTACTGAACAAATTCAAATAAATTAAATGAAGAGGTTAATTACATAATTACCCTTAGACTTTAACCTCCATTCCACGGGCATTCAACAGGCTTATCATTAAATAGGAAATGGACAAAATAAAACATGGACAGGGAACTTACTGATAAATGTTAACTTGTCACATTCTTCAGCAAGCTGCAAAACAAAAAAAACTAGCCAAAATCATAATTCAGCTTGTGGTATTAGGTTCCAGTGTATGACACTGGCAGATCTCTTGACTAATTCCTTGTGGACCTAGATTCAGGACAGGTGTCAGGCTTTAATTGAAATCATCAGTTTGTGAGAAGAGTGCTTTCCAGAAACCACATACTTTCGGAAACTGTTACTTTTATTCAGGAGAAAGACTTTAATTGATTAACCACTGCAGGGGCACCAAAGCGCCTGTAATACTCCTTACCACCTTCCCTTTTACACTGCCTTTAAAGGACATTCTTAGAACAGTAACAATTGGGATTTTAGGACATATCAACCACTTAGTATCAGTTGTGGTTCACATTCTCAGAAAGTTGCAGGCTCATGGGCCACAGATCTGTAAACAGAAATCAAATTTGACAGTGCTAAGGAAGTGATGTATTGTTAGAGGATCTTCACGTGGAGGACATCTAAAAACCAAGGCCTTATCTCTCTTTTTCGTACAGTGGATTAAAAAAGATCCCATGCAACTGTGTTCCACATGAGCAGTGATTTTTTTTCTCTTTGTTTCTAGGGTCCAGGCTAACATCTAACCCTCAAATCAGATCACTAAACCAGGTAATCTTGCCATCATTACAATGCTGTTCGTGGGACTTTTCTTGCACTAATTCCTATTTTATAAGTGTGTACATTTTAAAAATATTACACCAGAGAAATTCTGTAGATGCTGGTAATCTTGAGCAACACATACAGAATGCTGGAAGAACTCAGCAAGTCAGGCAGCATCTACGGAGGAGAATAAACAGTCGACATTTTGGGTCGAGAACCTTCATTGCTGAGTTCCTCCAGCATTTTGTATCTGTTGCTTAAAATTAGTACTATTGTTTGTAATATGATCTTGGGATATTAATTGAAAATGAAAGCTTTTGTGTAAATACACTTTCATTTCTCTCTTACTTTAAATGAATAAAGCATGTTACCAGAAATAAGGGATTTCGTATCAGGCTGTAGAGATTTAAACTGATTGAGGTAATACTCTCGTTGTTCTTCAGTTATCCTCCAGGGGTCATCTGTGTAATCCGAAGCATCTTCCTGCAGTTCCTGATCTGGTGGTTGGACAGAATTTTGTTTCTGTAAAGAGCAGAAAGACAAGGGCTGTAGTTAGCTGCAGATCAGAATTTAAAGGCATCCACCCTTAATTAGGGATGACCTTGCACATGTAAAAATCTGTGGAAGCTGTTGTCAATTTAAAATTCATGGCATGATAAAATCTTTTACTTCCTCTTGGTAATAATTGAGCCAAGATTCCAGAAACTAAACATAAGAATTGCAGCTTCTTATCTTCAGCCCTGTCGAAGGGTTTCGGCCCGAAATGTCAACTGTACTCTTTTCCTAGATGCTGCCTGGCCTGCTGAGTTCCTCCAACATTTTGTGTGTATTGCATAAGAACTGTAACTTTAACTAGTATGTTTAGTTAGTGCCTCTATTCTAAACAGAGTAATTTTTATGGTGGGAGCACTAAAGGATTGATGAGGCAAATGTTGGCGTGATAATGATGAATGCTATGGGGCGAATGTGGACCCAGATTAAGATTCCACCCCCAAGAAGCTACCAAGTCTGCATATATTTAATAGTGCGGTGGGGAACATCATAAGGCAGGCACAATTCTAAGAGCTTGAAAGACCGTTGTATTGTTGTTGACTTATTTCCTGCAAAGTTGTTAACAGAAAAATTTACTCTACAAGGAAAAGCGTACTCAAAAAGTAAAGACCAGTACAAGGGGCAACTCTTCACAATGCTTCGCTTGTGGATGCAGGGTGGCAGACTGGAAGCTGCAACAAACGTCATTTGTTTAATATTTCACCTGCTGGAGAAGACAACTGGCACGTCGTTGAATAAATGCGTTCTCTTCAATGTCTCATTTCTGAGTATCTCATTACCCTCATTACAGGCTGCCTTCAGGCATGCTCGCTGCCAGAGTAGGGAACATATCTACACAGTATCTGTTTGGGCCAGCGTTTCACATTCACATCATCGTCTCTCCTCGTCAAGATGACGGGAAGTTATATTCATTTCTATTTGCTATACATGCGGAGAGAAGGCAGGGGGAGGAGGCTGAAGTCAAAATGCATCTTTATGCATGATTTTGTTCTGCTCTGAAGCAGTTAAATGTCTCTCTCTCTGGGCAATATTACACAGCTTTATTTCTCCTTTGGGTAGTTGTGACAGCATATATATAAAAAAGCTCTATGGTTCTGCATGTACTTTGAAGTATTTGCTGCAATTCTATTTGGTAACTTAGTGTTTTGCTTAATGTGTTCCAGATTAATTCTTATTGTGAAACCCACATTGACAATAGTCCACGGTCAAAGAGGAAGGCAGCTGGCATTTTGCAGGCACAGCCAAGTCCAGGACAGGGAATTAGATATGTTTTGCTCCATTAAAGTGGGCATTGAAATGAACTGTGATGGGATCTCAGCAGTTTAAATGTGTCATCAGAATTCGCGGGTGCTATACAATTATGAGCTCTCCACCACAAATAGATTTTTTTTGTTTTGGCAATGCCACCTTTTCCAAAGCCATGAGTATCACATCTGGATAAGTTCACTAGCACAGGCAGCTGTCCCTCAATTCCAGCAACCCAGGTTTAAACTTTCTGATTTTCTCTGTGTGGGGTTCCTCTGGATACTCTGCTTTTCTCCCACACTGGCTACGGTAAAAAAAAAATTACCGTTAGTATGGAAGAATTGTTGGGAACCTGAGACCTTGTTATAAAACTGGCTACAGTGAAATAAACATGGCAACGAGATACAGAGGATTCTTCTATTTCATAAAACAGAAAGTGATTTCAAGTGCACTTTGGGCAATACTTCACCTCAAGAACTCATTACCTCCTGTATTCCCACACTACACATTAGCCGATGTCTTGGGGATTCAGTCAAGCACGGTTTCACAAAGAAAATGTCTGTGACCAAATACAGAAAGTAAAGCTTCAGAACGTACTGCAAAAACTAAACTAATTTTCACAGTGTAAAACATGATTGACAGAGGAAATGATGTAAAAGTTTTGAAGATGAAAATTACATCAGGCTGTCAAGTTGCAAAACTAGTGGTCAAGTTGAGCAAAGCCAAGGTAGCATAGTAGTTAGCACGATGCTATTACAGCTCAGGAGCAATCTGGAGTTTGGAGTTCAATTCCGACACTGTCCTGTAACGAATCTCTGTACGTCATCCCCGTGCAGTGCGTGGGTTTTTTCCGGGTACTCCGGTTTCCTCCCACAGTTCAAAGATGTACCACGTAGGTTAACTGGCCATTGTAAATTGTCCTGTGGTTAGATTACTGGACAGAGCTGGAGCGTCGTGGCTCGAAAAGTCTGGAAGGTTCTACTCCGCACTGTATCACGAAATAAATAAACGAATAAATAAATAAAACTCATCATCTCGGGAAATCTGGAGGGTTTCTTATTTAAGAAATGTTCTCAGTTGTTTGTTGTCTTCAGCCCACAGTACTATTCTCATCCGTATGTATGACTCACCTGGAGCACCTCCTCCAGGCTCATTTAACAAAAACCTTCTTTTCATTATATCAGAAATAAACTATTCACAAAATACACAAGAAATACAAAGCAGTACATGGTTTACTTTTCATTTATAGTGTCATCATGTTAATACATTCACAGTGTCATCTCAATATATTCCACATAGAAAGTACCATTGCCACTCCTGTGTCCCTTTGAATGATACACAGTGGCAAGCAAAAAGTTTGGGCACCCCAGTCAGAGTTTCTGTTACTGTGAATGTTTAAGTGAGTAGAAGATGAACTGATCACCAAAAGTCATAAAGTTAAAGGTGAAACATTCTTTTCAACATTTTAAGCAAGTTTAGCGTATTATTTTTGTTTTGTACAACTGTAGAGTGAAAAATAGGAAAGGAGCACCATGCAAAAGTTTGGGTAGCCCAAGAGATTTGAGCTCTCAGATAACTTTTACCAAGATCTCAGACCTTAATTAGCTTGTTAGGGCTATGGCTTGTTCACAGTCATTGTTAGCAAAGGCCAGGTGATGCAAATTTCAAAGCTTTATAAATACTCTGACTCCTCAAACCTTGTCCCAACAATCAGCAGCCATGGGCTCCTCTAAGCAGTTGCCTAGCACTCTAAAAATTAAAATAAATGATGCCCACAAAGCAGGAGAAGGCTATAAGAAGATAGCAAAGTGTTTTCAGGTAGCTGTTTCCTCAGTTCGTAATGTAATTAAGAAATGGCAGTTAACATGAACAGTGAAGGTCAAGTTAAGGTCTGGAAGACCAAGAAAACTTTCCGAGAGAACTGCTCGTTGGACTGCTAGAAGGGCAAATCAAAACCCCCGTTTGACTGCAAAAGACCTTCAGGAAGATTTAGCAGACTCTGGAGTGGTGGTGCACTGTTCTACAGTGCAGCGACACCCGCACAAATGTGACCTTCATGGAGGAGTCATCAGAAGAAAACCTTTCCTGCATCCTCACCACAGAATTCAGCGTCAGAAGTTTGCAAAGGAACACCTAAACAAGCCTGATTCATTTTGGAAACAAGTCCTGTGGACTGATGAAGTTAAAATAGAACTTTTTGGCTGCAATGAACAAAGGTATGTTTGGAGAAAAAAGGGTGCAGAGTTTCATGAAAAGAGCACCTCTCCAACTGTTAAGCACGGGGGTGGATCGATCATGCTTTGGGCTTGTGTTGCAGCCAGTGGCACGGGGAACATTTCACTGGTACAGGGAAGAATGTACATGGATGAACAATTAAATACCACCAAATTCTGGAAGCAAGCATCACACCATCTGTAAAAAAGCTGAAGATGAAAAGAGGATGGTTTCTACAACAGGGTAATGAACCTAAACACACCTCAAAATCCACAATGGACTACCTCAAGAGGCACAAGCTGAAGGTTTTGCCATGGCCTTCACAGTCCCCCGACCTAAACATCATTGAAAATCTGTGGATAGACCTCAAAAGAGCAGTGCATGCAAGACGGCCCAAGAATCTCACAGAACTAGAAGCCTTTTGCAAGAAAGAATGGGCAAAAATCTCCCAAACAAAAATTGAAAGACTCTTAGTAACACCCCCTTTGGCAAGCTGTGATACTTGCCAAAGGGGGTGTTACTAAGTACTGCCATGCAGAGTGCCCAAACTTTTGCTTCGGGCTCTTTTCCTCTTTTGTTATTTTGAAACTGTAAAAGATGGAAATAAAAAAGTTTTCTTGTTTAAAATATTAAAATGTGTCATCTTTAACTTCATGCCTTTTGGAAATCAGTTCATCTTTTACTCGCTTAGCTATTCACAGTATCAGAAATTTTGACCAGGGTGCCCAAACCTTTGCATCCCACCGTACCCATAACTAGTTTAGGGTTGTAACACAGGGCCCTCAGTGCCCAGTGGTGGCTTGATTTTGGACTGCACTTCTTTCCCATAAAGCCTTTGCATTATCTGCTTCACATTTTAGTCCATCCCTTGGCACATACTGTACACCTGCAACCTGGAATACGCCCGGCAGCAGCACTCTCTTTCGGATATCGCATTCTACTGGAAGACCAAAGGGGTTTTGAGAAGACTAAAGTGCATCATTCATCGAGCTGATGATCTTCCAGCAGCACTTGATACTTGCCTTGGTAGGTGCCCCTAAAACAGAGAATTCTCTGTTATCCAGCAGCCCTGGAGGAACCTCAACAAAGATTTCTGCATCCCATTCCAGGAACTTATTGCAAATGCACAGTCCACACACAGGTGGGCAATCTTCTCCTTTGCATTGCATCATGCGTTGACAGTGAGCCTCTGGTTGCGCAGGAAGGATTTTGACAGGGAGGACCCTGCTCATCGCCAGCCAAGCAAAGTCTTGGTACATGTGGATGGGCTCTAGAATTAGGTATTCTGCCAAATGTTTTTGAGAGTTTGCTCAGGAAACCATGCCATGGGATCCACCATTATCTTCTTGCACAGGGTCTGCAGGTCTGGAGTCCTGACCACTACCTGATGGAATTGCGATCAGAAATGATTTTCTGCTGAAACTTTACTACAAAGGATAGGTTGGATGGCAAAGAGTAACTGAATGGAACATTGCGGGGCAATAGGGATCCATCTTTACAACAGTAGGGATTGATGAAACCTCAGGATGAAACCTCAGAACAAAGGTGTCTGGATATCTCAGTTCAGTGCACATCTTGATGCAGCCAAAGTGGCCAGTGAAGACCAGGGCAATATTGAGTTCACAAAATAGCCTTTTCCTCACTTCACCATTTACACGAATGCACTTTTCCTCTTTTGTTAATCTCTCCCTACATTTTTGACTCAGATCTTAGACTTAGCTGATGAATATTCTTAAGAATTCAGAATGTTGGAAGTTTTTCTTTTACCTGAGCATAAAAAGAATATGGAAGCGAAGGCTTAGATTCATAGTTCCCATGGGATTGTCCTTCTGGATATACAACTGAACCTGCAGTTGGGCTTCTTTCAAGAGTGACTGCAACACAAGACAAAGTGGTAAGTTATTTAAATTATAACATAATGTCATACAAGCAACAATTTACCATAAATGAACCATGAATTCGGTTAATTTGTAGTCATGTGCACCTGTCAATAGAATGCTACAACATACACAATACTTCTTGGTAAGAGAATATGTGAAATATGATTCATTCTTTATGAATCATAGGCAACAATTGCTTGAGAAACTTGACATGCAAAAACTAAAATGTTGTGAAGCCTAGCAAAAGAGGCAGATATTTCAGTTATCACTCTCGCATAGGCATTCCCAATGTGGGAGTCACAGACCCCTCAGTTAATGGAAGGGGTCCGTGGCATAAAAAAGGTTGGGAACTCCTGCTCTAGCATTCAAAGTAAAATTTATTATTATACATGTCACCACATACAACCTTGAGACTCTTTTTTCTGTGGGCATACTCAGCAAATCTATAGAACAGTAACTGTAAACAGGATGAATGAACACCAAACTCTGCAAATACAAATATATATAAATAGCAATAAATAACCAGAGCATAAAGTAACAAGGTAAAGGCTCCTTAAAGTGAGGCCATCAGTTGTGGGAATATCTCAATAGATGAGTATAGTTATTCCCCTTTTGTTCAAAAGCCTGATGGTTGAGGGGTGGTAACTGTTCTTGAACCTGGTGGTGCGAGTCCTGAGGCTCTTGTACCTTCTACCTGATGACAGCAACGAGAAGACAGAATGGCCTAGGTGGTGAGGATCTTGGATGGTGGATGCTGTTTTCCTACGAAAGTGTTTCATGTAGATGTGCCCAATGGTTGGGAAGGCTTTGCCTGTGATGCTCTAGGCTAAATCCACTACTTTTTGCAGGATTTTCTGCTTAAAGCCATTGGTGATCCCATACTAGGTCATAATGCACACTTTCCACCGCACATCTATAGAAGCTTGTCAATGTTTTCAATGACATGCCAAATCTCTACACACTCCTGAGGAAGTAGAGGTGCTGTCGTGCTTTCTTTACAATTACCTTGATATGATGTGTCCAGGACAGGTCCTCTGAGATAGTGACACCCAGGAATTTAAAGTTACTGACCCTCACCACCTCTGATCCTCCGATGAAAACTGGCTCATGGGACCTCTGGCTTCCCTCTCCTAAAGTCTACAATCAGTTCCTCGATCTTATTGACACTGAGTGAGAGGTTGTTGTTGCTACATCACTCAGCTAAATTTTCAATCTCCCTCCTGTATGCGGATTCATCACCATCTTTGATACGGCCCACAACAGTGGTGTCATCAGCAAACTTGTATATGATGTTGGAGCTGTACTTAGCCACCCAATTATAGGAGTAAAGCAAGTAGAGCAGGGGGCTAAGTACACACCCCTATGGTGCTCCTGTGCTGATGAAGATTGTGGAGGAGATGCTTTTGCCAATCCAAACCGACTGAGGTCTGCAAATGAGGAAAATCCAGTACCCAGTTGTACAAGGAGGTATTGAGACCCAGGTCTTGGAGTTTACTGATTAGTTTTGAAGGAATGATAGTATTGCATGTTGAGCTGCAATCGATAAAGAGCATTCTGATATATGTATCTTTGCCGTCCAGATGTTCCAGGGTTGTGTGAAGAGCCAATGAGATGGCATCTGCTGTGTACCTGCTGCTTTGGTAAGCAAATTGGATCAGATCCAAGCTGCCACTCAGACAGGAGCTGATATACTTCAATACCAACCTCTCAAAACACTTCTTCACTGTGGCAGTGAGCAATTGCTACCACACTCCACTTGGGCACCTGAAGCAGGTGGGTACCATACATTGCTGGAGTGACAGATTAAGATATCCATGAAAACACCAGCCAGTTGGTCAGCACAGGTCTTCAGTACTCCGTCTGGACCAGATGCTTTCCTTGGATTCACTCTTTTGAAGACAGTCCGCATGTCACCTTCAGACACTGAGACCAGAGGATCATTGGGAGACATGGGGTGCGTGACTGTTCCTCCCTATTCTGGTGCTCAAAGCAAGCATGGAAGGCATTGAGCTCATCTGGAAGTGAAGCTCTGCTGTCCCCTTTAATATGTCACTAGATTTAACTTTGGTTAAGGCAGGAGGTTATGGCATTCAAACCCTGCCACAGCTGGCGAGCATCCCTCATTGATGCCAGTCAAGGTCGGAATCTCTATTTCACCCGTGAGATGGCTTTCCGGAGACCTCTTGTAGCACTCTTGATCTCCAGACTTGAATACCACTGATCTGGCTCTCAGTAAGTTCCAGATTTCATGGTTCATCCAGGCCTTCTGATTGTGGTAAACCCTGAATGATTTTGTGGGGACACATTCATTTACAACTGTTTTAATAAAATTTGTTATGAATCTGCTGTAGTCATTCAGATCCTCAGGCAATCTTGTAACTGTTCTTCTGCCTCCTACCTCTTAGTTGTCTTGATCTCTGGAGCCTTGCTTTTCAAGCTCTCTTTGTATGCAGGTAGTAGTCCAAATGGTCCAATTTGCCAAAATGCAGTCTCGGAAAAGAACGATAGCCATTCCTTACCATAGTGTAGCAGTGGTCTAGTGTGTTGGGATCTCTGGTGCAACAGGTTATGTGCTGGTGATAATTAGGCAGGGTTTTCTTCAAACAGGTCTGGTCAGAGTCACCATCTATAATTTGAAATGCGTTGGGATGGGCTGTTTCTTGCGTGCAAACAACATCATGCAGTTTCGCGAGTGCTTGCTTATAATCGGCCACTTATAATGAGGTTACAGTCTGTTATGCCAACAACTGTGACTCACTTCGGCATCATCTTTCTCAGGCAGGCTTTGAGGTGAGTATCTGCACAGTCTTCCAAAATTGGTGCATCTAAAGATTATCTTTTGCATTGCTAATACTCTGCATACACACACAATGCAAAATGAAATAGCTGAGTTTCATGCTTGTGACAGTTACTTGGACATGGTTATGGAATTGTAGCCGGGAAGATGGATTCATTAAAAGTTACTTAACACATTTCTATGTTAACTTAAATTCATTGTGCGAGGCATTTGTGTGCTGTTCAGCGTAGCCCGTCTTATGTGTTAGGGCATCACTTGTGCACCGAATGAAGGCACATTTCCTCCCATTCCATCAAAATATGGTGCCATTGGTTGCATCACAAAATAGGCAAAGGGCATATCATGTTGAGATGTGAAATAAATTGTCTCCACTTCAACACTGATATCTTGCAGAATCCATCTACCAGCCTCAATTTTCAATGCTAAGGATATCTGAAACCTTATTGCTAGTTGTTCCATCATAGTCTGCATATCAGTGCTGCCCACTGTGAGTACTGCATCATTGACAATCCCAGACCTTGCAATGGCATGGAGACAACCATTCCCCAGGGCTTATTCCAGGCTGACAATCCCGAGGGTGGAAATTTTCTACACACAGTGAGCTGGCATGCTCGCTAACCCTTTTTCCCTTTGTCCATAGGAGATTTTCATCCAACTGGCTGCCTTCAAACTTCCCTCAATGATTAGTGTTCAAAGGTGTTGTAGTTGACAGTTTTGTATTCAGCCCCCATTTTAGTACTTCATTCTGGGTGCAAATCATACAATTGCTATATTAACCCGTTTTTTTTAAGCTGATTCTGCTCTTTTATATAGTTGACATGGTCCAAGGCACCTAAAAGGGGTGAAATCAATTTCACCCAATGTCTTCAGAGAAACCTTATATTGCCTAATAGATTTTGAAAGGCTTTTAATGTAGCGCTTTGTGCAAAACGCCAAGATTTTGGGAGGTACTAACAAATGTTGGATTCTATCCAGAATGTATATGCCAGCTCTGTGGCTTCTTTACCAGCAGATGGTGGACACCATTTGTCTCCAAAAAAGAATGAGGAAAATTTGTGAAAATGTTAAAAGATCAGAATGGCTATTTATTTAAAGTTTTCATTCCAGGCACCTTCTAAATCCCAGTATTTCTCATTTGTAATATTAAGGTGAAGGTTCACCAGGAGAAATCTGGTGAACACCATTAATAATATTAAACAGTGATATAGAGTGATAGTCCCTCCAGTTGCACTAATTTGATTTACAAAGTAGCATGGCTGATCAGGGCATTTTATATTGAAAATTCTAACAGATAAAAGGGATACTTGCTCTTTCCTCTTGTTTTTTTCCCCAGCTGGCACATTTATTTGGACAATCTTCAGTCTTTCTACTGCTTATTACTGAGTAGTGCAGCATCTGATTGGAAGTCCTGCTCAAGGACATTCCCTTTGTGGTTTGGTACTTTGGAAAATGCAAGAGAGATTTGCTCTCCAGAACAGTGGTTCCTGGCTTTACAACAAAGGGTCTGGACAACACTGCATTGTTGCTGGAAAGCTTAGCCTTGGCATCCCACTTTATTCCTGGATTGATACTAAGAGGCTATCTAACAGATTATTTTGGAAAAAATTTGAGATTTAAATCATTTTCAGAAAGGTGTAATAGCAACCATTTATAATATAATTATGAAAATACGTCCAGACTTATCTAATAAAATTAAGAATGATTGGGAAAGAGAACTTAAGCTTACTTCACCTATTGAAAAATGGGACCAAATTCTTCAGTTAGTTAATTCATCCTCTGTATGTGCTAAACATGCGCTGATACAGTTTAAAGTAGTACATAGGGCCCATATGTCTAAGGATAAATTAGCTCATTATTACTCTCATATAAATCTTGTATGTGATAGATGTCACTCTGAGATAGCTTCCTGAACTCATGTGTTTTGGTCATGTCCTTTTTTGAAAAAATATTGGAAAGATATTTTGATATTATTTCAACAGTTTTGAGTATTGATTTACAACCTCACCCTATTACGGAAATTTTTGGTTTACCAATAATAGAACCAACTTATCTAACCTATTCAGCTCCTCGGATGATTGCATATGTTACATTAATGGCTAGAAGATCCATTTTGCTGAATTGGAAAGAGATTAATCCTCCCACTACATTTCATTGGTTCTCTCAAACTATGTTGGGTTTAAATTTAGGAAAAATTAGAAGTGTCATTTATGATCCTTCTGTTAAATTCGAAAAGACTTGGAGGCCATTTATTCAACACTTCCATACGATGTAATTTGACCTTTTCCAAACCTATTCTATTAATTTCAAATATATGGAGAGAGGAGCAGAGTTAATGACACTAATGATCCTATTTGACATAACATAACAGCCCATGTCTTTTTCTTTTATTAGTTTAGTTGCTTGGTATTGTTTAGTTTAGTATTTTTGGGTTTTCTTTTCTTTTCTTTTTCTATGCTACTTTTACATTTTTTTCTCTTATATTTGTATTCTTATTTTGCAAGACCTTGGGAGGTTTAATATCCGTGTGTGAACTGAGTTTATATTTTTATATGCTAATTATTAATAATGTAATCTCAATAGCTTTGTATTAATATTATGTTATGTTTAACATTTTGATATCAATAAAAAGATTGGAAAAGAAAGAAACTAAGAGGCTGAAATAAGCCCAGTACAGGTACTGCATTTGGAAGCCTAGGAAGAAAGAAACCATACTTTAGCATCTTTTGTAATCTCAACACAACCCAAAGTTGGACTGGAAAAATGGAATACTTTCACTCAAAAACATTGACCGAATAATCTTCAGATTATAGAAGATGAAAAGCCAATGTGACCACAATATGATTCTGCATACAGTTAGTGGCAGAATTTAGTCTGCATGGTCTAGTGCTAAACATTAACTATGGGATTTGGAGAATTTACTTGATCTTCAGATATTGCCCGGGATCAACTCAACCACTCTTACATGATTTAAACCCAATAAACAGGCCTCCTTAATGCACAAAATTTTGTCTAATTTATGTTATCAAATTCTAGAACCTGAAATCAGCAGGTTTTCAGTTTTCTCTCAAAAAACAATGAATCAGTATGTGAAACCAATTGCTGAAGGCCAGATACAAAGACAGTTGTTCAGAAATCTTGATTACTGTGGCTAATGTGTTGGAATCACTGCTGAGTGGAACAAGGTATGTCTTTGATGAAAGGAGAGAACGCAGTCATATTTGCATCATGTTGTACTGCTCAAACTCTCCTCCCAATGAAGACTCAAAACCAACCCATTTTTGGTAGAAGAATTGGTAAGAAGTGTTCAGGCAAGATATATGGTCTGGAACTGTTGACCCTCCATGGTAGGTTCAGTAATCTGGTAACTGATCGTTGTAAGTGATTATCCGGTCAGACCGGACCTTTCATAAAGCACCATGGTTCTTCCATATAGGGCAAAGCTCTAACGGACAGTGGTAGTCTTAGCTGATGAAGCAGCAGGAAGTTCAATAACATTTCTTTGTGAATAATTTGGATACAGATCCATGAGATCATAAAATAAAGGAGCAGAATTTAAGCCACTTGGCCCAAAAAGTCTTCTCTGCCATTCCATAATGGCTGATTTATTATCCCCCTCAACCCCACTCTCCTGTATTCTCCCCATAACCTTTGACATAGACAATGGACAATGGACAATAGGTGCAGGAGTAGGCCATTCGGTCCTTCGAGCCAGCACCGCCATTCACTGTGATCATGGCTGATCATCCACAACCAGTATCCAGTTCCTGCCTTAGCCCCATAACCTTTGATTCCGCTATCTTTAAGAGCTCTATCCATCTTTTTCTTGAAAGCATCCAGAGACTTCGCCTCCACAGCCTTCTGGGGCAAAGCATTCCATATATCCACCACTCTCTGGGTGAAAAAGTTTTTCCTCAACTTTGTTTTAAATGGCCTACCCCTTATTGTTAAACTGTGGCCTCTGGTTCTGGACTCACCCATCAGCGGGAACATGTTTCCTGCCTCCAGTGTGTCCAATCCCTTAATAATCTTATATGTTTCAATAAGATCACCTCTCAGCCTTCTAAATTCCAGAGTATACAAGCCCAGTCGCTCCAATCTTTCGACATATGACAATCCCGCCATCCCGGGAATTAACCTTGTGAACCTACACTGCACTCCCTCAATAGCAAGAATGTCCTTCCTCAAATTTGGAGATCAAAACTGCACACAGTACTCCAGGTGTGGTCTCACCAGGGCCCTGTACAGCTGCAGAAGGACCTCTTTGCTCTTATACTCAATTCCCCTTGTTATGAAGGCCAGCATGCCATTAGCTTTCTTCACTGCCTGCTGTACTTGCATGCTTGCTTTCAGTGACTGATGTACAAGAACACCTGGATCTCATTGTGCTTCCCCATTTCCTAACTTGACTCCATTTAGATAATAATCTGCCTTCCCGTTTTTACCACCAAAGTGGATAACCTCACATGTATCCACATTAATCTGCATCTGCCATGCATCTGCCCACTCACCCAGCCTGTCCAAGTCACCCTGCATTCTCATAACATCCTCCTCACATTTCACACTGCCACCCAGCTTTGTGTCATCGGCAAATTTGCTAATCTTACATTTAATTCCCTCATTTAAATCATTAATATATATTGTAAACAGCTGCAGTCCCAGCACTGAACTCTGCAGTACCCCACTGGTCACCACCTGCCATTCTGAAAGGGACTCGTTAATTGCTACTCTTTGTTTTCTGTCAGCCAGCCAATTTTCAATCCATGTCAGTACTCTGCCCCCAATACCATGTGCCCTAATTTTGCCCACTAACCTCCTATGTGGGACTTCATCAAAGGCTTTCTGAAAGTCCAGGTATACTATATCCACTGGCTCTCCCTTGTCCATTTTCATAGTTACATCCTCAAAAAATTCCAGAAGATTAGTCAAGCACGATTTCCCGTTCGTAAATCCATGCTGACTTGGACCGATCCTGTTACTGCTATCCAGATGTGTCGTAATTTCAGCTTTTATAATTGACTCCAGCATCTTTCCCACCACCAACGTCAGGCTAGCCGGTCTATAATTCCTTGTTTTCTCTCTTCCTCCCTTCTTGAAGAGAGGGACAACATTAGCCACCCTCCAATCCACAGGAACTGATCCTGAATCTATAGAACATTGGAAAATGATTACCAATGTATCCACGATTGCTAAAGCCACCTCCTTAAGTACCGTGGGATGCAGACCATCAGGCCCCGAGGACTTATCAGGCCTTCAGACCCAACAGCCTATCCAACACCATTTCCTGCCTAATATAAATTTCCTTCAGGTCATCCATTACACTAGGTCCTTTGGCCACTATTACATCTGGGAGATTGTTTGTGTCTTCCCTAGTGAAGGCAGATCCAAAGTACCTGTTCAACTCGTCTGCCATTTCCTTGTTCCCCATAATAAATTCACCCGCTTCTGTCTTCAAGGGTCCAATTTTGGTATTAACTATTTTTTTCCTTTTCACATACCTAAAGAAGCCTCCCCAGAATAATCCTGAATAATCAAAAACATATCAAACTCCACTTAAATATACCCAGTGACTTGGCATCCACAGCCAACTGTGGCAAAGAATTCCACAGATTTACTACCATCTAGCTAATGAAATTCCTCCTCATCTGTTCTCAATGGACGTCTCTTCATTCTGAGGCTGTGCCTCTAGTCCTAGACTCCCTCTCTATAGGAAACATCCTCTTCACACGCTTTCAATATTTGATAGAATTCAAGGATATGTCCCCTCAATTCTTCTAAGCTCCAGTGAGTACAGTCCCAGAACCATCAACTGTTAATCCTTGCATTCCCGGAATCATCTTGTGAACATCCTGTGGACCCTCTCAGAATCAGATTTAATATCATGGGCATATGACATGAATTTATTTTTTTGTGGCAGCAGAACAATGTAATATATAATAATTAAACTATAAATTACAATAATTAAATTAAGTAAGTAGTGCATTAAAATTTTTTTTTAAAAAGTGAGGTAATGTTCATGGGTTCCTGTCTATTCAGAAATCTGACAGCGATGGGGAAGAAGCTGTTCCTGAACTATTGAGTGCGTGTCTGTAGGATCCTGCTCTCCTTGCTGGTAGTAATGATTAGAGGGCATGTCATGGGTGATGGGGGTCCTTCATGATGGATGCCGCCTTTTTGAGGTACTGCCGTTTGAAGGTGTACTTGAAGCTGGGGAGGCGAATGCCCATAATGGAGCTGGCTGAATTTACAACTTTCTGTATCTTTTTCCAATCCTGTGGAGTGGCCCCTCTGTACCAGATGGTGATGCATCCAGCTAGAATGCTCTTCATGGTATCTGTAGAAATTTATGAGGGTCTTTGGTGACATACCAATTATCCTTAAACTCCTAATGAAATACAGCCACTGTCATGCTTTCCTTGTAATTGCATTGATAATAGATCCTCAGTCACGTTGGCCCCCAGGAAATTGAAACTGCTCACCCTTTCTACTTCTGATCCCTCAACTTCCCCCTCCTGAAGCCCACAATCAATTCCTTGATCTTACTGATGTTGAGTGCAAGGTTGTTGTTGCTGTGACACCACTCAACCAGCTGATCTCTGTCACCCCTGTGCTCTTCCTCATCACCATCCGACATTCTGCCAACAATAGTCGTGTCGTCGGCAAATTTATAGATGGTGTTGAGGTGTGCCTAGCCACACAGTCGTGGATGGAGAGAGTAGAGCAGTGGGCTAAGCACGCATCCTTGAGATGCACCAGTGTTGACCGTCAGCAAGGAGGAGGAGATGTTATCACTGATTTGCACTGCCTGTGGTCTCCAGGTGAGGAGGTCAAAGATCCAGATCTAGAGGGAGGTACAGAGGCTCAGGTTTTGGAGTTTGTTGATTAGAACTGAGGATATGATCGTGTTGAACATTGAGCTGTCTGTAATCAATAAACGGCAGCCTGACGTAGGTATTACGATTGTCTTGGTGGTCTCAGGCCGAGTGGAGGGACAGTGAAGGGCTGAAGAAAAAGTAATCTGATAGTGGAGAGCGGACCATGGAGAAAGGGAAGAAGGAGGGGCACGACGGGTGGGAGGGGAAATGATAAACAGGAGAAGAGTTAAGATGTCAGAGTGAGGAACAGAAGAGGGGATGGGGAGAGGAAAAAGTTACCAGAAGGAGAAATTGAAGCTCGCGCCATCAGGCTGGAGACCACCTCGATGGATGTGAGGTGTTGCTCCTCTACCCTGAAGGGGGTCTCATCATGGCACAAGAGAAGACCGTGGACCAACATGTCAGTACAGGAATGCGGATAGGAATTAAAATGTTTGCCAATGGGAAATTCCATTTTTGGCTGATGGAGCATAGGTGCTTGGCAAAGCTGCCCCTCAGTTCACGTCAGGTATCACCGATATACAGGAGGCCACTTTGCGAGCACTGGATACAATAGATGACTCCAACAGGTTTGCAGGTGAAGTGTCTGCCTTACGTGGTGGAACTGTTTGGGGACCTGAATGGAGGTAAGGGAGGAGCTGAATAGGCAGGTGTAGCTTGCAGGGGTAAGTGCCAAAATTGAGATTAGTGGGGAGGGACAGGCAGACAAGGGAATCACGAAGGGAGTGCGGGGGTGGTGGGGGGGGTGCAGAAAGTAGAGATGTGTCTGGTGGTAGGATCCTGTTGAAGAAGGTGGAAATTGTGGAGAATGATGTACTGGATGCTCCTGTGAGCTGGTGGCAGAGATTTCCAGTGCCCCACCAGGTACACCATCAGGGCTTGACACCTTGCGAGGGTTCACCCTCTTGAAAGATTTTCTAATGACGGCTTCTGAGACAGATCCCAGCGTCACTGGGTGTTGCAGGGATTTCCACAGGTGTGATTTTATTCACCCTTTGAAAGCATGCATAAAGGGCATTGGCCTCATGTGGTACTGAAGCATCACAGCCATTCACGATGTTAGGTTTAGCCTTGAGGGAAGTAATAGACTGCAAAGCCCGCTAGAGCTTACGTGTATTCAATCCCATCACTAACCTCAATTGGAATTGTTTTATCACCCTTAAAATAGTCTTTCGTAAGTCATACTTGGACTTCTTGTATAGTTCTGGATCATCGGCCTGCAGTGCCATAGATCTAGCCCTCAACAGATGACAAATCTCCTAGTTCATCTACAAGCACGTCTGGTATGTTCTCAAAGGCACTGACTCATCCGCACAGGCTCTGATGAAGTCAGTGACAACTGTGGCATATTCATTCGGACTTGAAAAGGAATCCCTGAATATTGTCCAGTCCACTGACTCAACGCAGTCCTGTAAGTGTTCCTCTGTCTCATTTTGTCTTCACCCTGGTGCTGCAGTCCTCAGTTTCTGTCAACACACTGGGAGTAGAAGTACAGCCAGATGATCGGACTTTCCAAAGTGTAGGCATGGATGACACAGTAAGCTTTCTAGATGGTGGTATAACAGTGTGGTGGCTCATCCCATTCCACTGGTGATAATGTTGGTGATAGTTGTTCAGAGACTTCTTCAAGCTGACCTGGTTGAAATGTAATGACAGGAAAGGCATCGGGGTGTGCAGTTTCATACCTGCTGCCTTTGTTACTCAGTTCCTCCAGTGCCAGCCTGATGTTGGCCTGAGGTAAAGTCTCCACCGCTAACAGGATGATGTCGGAAAACTTTCTTGGTAGATAAAATGGACGACATTTGACCGCTAGATGTTGTAGGACAAAGCCACATTTGTGTACCACGCCGAGTTAATCACAAAGCATACCCCACCTCCTCTGCCTTTAACTGACTCAGCTAACATGACTTTGCAGAGAAGTGTGAAGGCTTTGAGCTGCAGCGCTGAGTCTGAAATGGCAGGCGATAGCCAGGTTTCCGCAAAGCAGAGTACACAGCAGTACCAACACATTTTTTCTTAGATAAGGGGCCCAAAACTGCTCACATAACACCAAGTGCCTTCAGACCAATGCCTTATAAATCCTCAGCATTACATCCTTGCTTTTATATTCTAGTATTCTCACCTGCTTCAAAAGTGCAATAATTATACCAAAGAAGAGCAGGGTGAGCTGCCTCAATGACTATCATCCAGTAGCACTCATATCTACAGTGATGAAGTGCTTTGACAGTTTAGTTATGGATAGAATTAACTCCTGTCTCAGCAAGGACCAGGACCCACTGCAATTTGCCTATCACCACAATAGGTCTATGGTGGATATGATCTGATTGGCCTCTTCACGTGGTCTTGGATAACCTGGATGCTCGTTATTGGCAACAGCTCAGCGCTTAACACAATCATTCCTACAGTTCTGATTGAAAATCTCCAGAACCTGGGCCTCTGTATCTCCCTCTGCAACTGGATCCTCGACTTCCTAACTGGAAGACCACAATCCATGTGGATTGGAAATCACATCTCCACCTTGCTGACAATCAACACTAGCGCACCTCAGGGATGTGTGCTTAGCCCACTGTACTACTCTCTCTACACCCATGACTGTGTGGCTAGGCCCAGCTCAAGTGCCATCTTTAAATTTGCTGACGAATCAGCCATTGTTGGTAGAATTTCAGATGGTAACTAGAAGGCATATAGGAGTGAGATATTTCAGCTAGCTGAGTGGTGTCGCAGCAACAACCTTGTACTCAACATCAGTAAGACCAAATAACTGATTGTAGAATTCAGAAAGGGTAGGATGTGTGAACACACTCCAGTTCTCATAGCGGTATTAGAAGTGGAGAAAGTGAGCAGTTTCAAGTTCAAGGGTGTCAATATCTCTGAGGATCTACCCTGGGCCCAACATATCGATGCCGCTACAAAGAAGGCACAACCACAGCTATACTTCATTAGGAGTTTGAGGAGATTTTGTAGGTCAGCAAAGGCACTTGTAAATTTCTACAGATGTACCGTGCAGAGCATTCTAATTGGCTGCATCACCAGCTGTTACAGGGGGGATACTGAACAGGATCGAAATAAGCTGCAGAGAGTTAAAAAAAATTAATCGGCTCCATCAAGGGCACACGTGTCCAGTACATCTTCAAGGGGCAATGTTTCATAAAGGTGGCATCCATCAGTAAGGACATCCATCGCCCAGGTCATGCCTCATTCCCATTGCTACCATCAGGGAGGAGGTACAGGAGCCTGAAGGCACATATTCGATGATTCAGCAACAGCTTCTTCCCCTCTGTCATCTGATTTGTGAATGGACATTGAACCCATGAACACTCGCTCACTTGTTATATTTTTGCACTACTTATTTAAATTTAATTTGAATATATTTACTGTAATTCACATTTTTTCTCTATTATTAAGTGTTGCATTGTACTGCTGTCACAAAGATAACAAATTTCATGAAATATGCTGGTGATCTTAAACCTGATTCTGAAATGAACGCTAACATTACATTTGGCTTCCTTACCACTGACTCAACCTGCAAGTTAGTCTTTAAGGGATCCTGCACGAGGACTCCCAAGTTCCTTTGCATCTCTGATTTTTGAATTTTCTCCCCATTTAAAGACTTCAAGGTCTTTATTCCTTCCACCAAAGTACATGACCATAAACGTCCCTACACTATATTCCATCTGCCACTTCTTTGCCCTTCCTCCCAATCTGTCTCAAGTCTTTCTGCAGAATCCCTGTTTCCTCAATACTATCTGCATCTCTACCTATCTTAGTATCACCTGCAAACTTGGCCAGAAAACCATCAATTCCATCTCCCAAATCATTGACATTTAACGAGGAAAATGTGGTCCCAACTCTGACCCCTGTGATACACCACCGGTCTCCGGTAGCCAACCAGAAATGGCCCCCTTTTTCCTCACTCTTTGCCTCCTGCCAGTCAGCCAATCTTCTGTCCATGCTCGTATCTTTTAGATAATGCCTTGGGCTCTTATCTTGTTAAGCAGCCTCATGTACTGCACCTTGTCAAAAGCCTTCTGAAAATCCAAGTAAACAGCATCCACTAACGCTGTCTAACCTGCTTGTTATTTTCTCAAATAATTCCAATAGATTTGTCAGGTATATATACACGAATGCTCCTGATGGCTCTTGACATGAGTTGGCAACAGCACATGACGAACGTCGAGCTCTATAACAACCTACAGATGCTCACCACTAAAATCGAGGCGAGAAGACTGCAACTAGCAGGTCACTGTCTACACCACCCCGAGCTACCTGCCAGCCTAGTCATCATATGGGAGCCCAAGCATGGGAGGATGAGCCCTGGGTGCCCTCCCAAGACTATGGTCAACAGGCTCCTAGAAGACAGCAGCGCGGGTAATGTAGATGAACTGAACACACTGATGAGGGAGAGGGAAAAGTGGAGAGTCTGTCGTGCCCGACGCCGGCCCCCTAGGCCTGAGTCAACATAGTAGTAGTGTCAAGCAAAACTTTGGCCTATTTTATCATGTGCCTCCAAGTATCCAAAACCTCATGCTTAATAATGGACTCCAACATCTCCCCAATTACTGAGATCATTCTAACTGGCTGATAATTTCCTTTCTTCTGCCTCCCTCTCTTCTTAAAGAGTGGAGTGACATTTGCTATTTTCCAGTCCTCTGTAACCGCTCCAGAATCTATTGATTCTTGAAAGATCATATACATAAAATAAATCCCCAGTGTCCTCTTTATTAGGATACTGCTCCTTAATGCAAATCTTTAATCAGCCAATCATGTGGCAGCAACTCAATGCATAAAAGTATGCAGACATGGTCAACAGTTTAGTTGTTGTTCAGACCAAACATCAGAATGGGAAGAAATGTAATCTAAGTGACTTTGACTGTGGAATAAACGTTGGTGCTAGACAGGATGGTTTGAGTATCTCAGAAACTGCTAATCTCCTGGGTTTTCAACTCTCCAGAGTTTACAGAGAATGGTGAAAAAAAACAACAAAAACCATCCACTGAGTGGCAGTTCTGTGGCAAAAATGCTTTGTCAATGAGAGAGGTCAGAGGAGAACAGCCATACTGGTTCAATTTGACAGGAAAGTGACAGTAAGTCAAAAAAACATGTTACAATAGTGGTGTGCAGAAGAACCCATTGAATGCACACGCTTCAATCCTTGGAGTGGATGGGCTATAGTAGCAGAAGACCATGAACATATACTCAGTGGCCAGTTTATTAGGTACAGGAGATAACCTTATAAAGTGGGGACTGTGTGTATACAAATCACTGAAGTTACAGGCAATTAACAGCAGAGAAAAATTCTGATTTTTTAACAATATTATTTTAATAATACATTATACGTGAAGCAAAGGCCAAGCTGTTGGGCATTTTTCCCCATTTTCGATCCATGATATTGATTCTATTTTGGAATGGGAGTTATCTGATTAAAGATAATTCCAAAGGCAACCAGACCCAGTTCACATGCCAAGCTGATCCAGCTTGTGTCTACGTTCCTGGATAATTTCCCCTTCCTAACAGAAGAGCAATGGACTAAATCATTAAATTGTCCATTATCCACATAAATTATTGAGAAGTCTCAGCCTGACTCAGATGACTAATACAGAACTATCTGCCAGTTTGTTATTGTGCCTTGCAAGAACTCTGAACTTCATAGAATTGAAGCAACAACTCATTTTGGAAGGATATATAATGATAAGGTAATGTATGCCACCCAGCAGCTGAAACAGCATTTTTGAAAAATCCTCAACTATTTTTGCTGTCTTCCCATGGGCATGATTTCCTAAGGAGAAGTAATTTTTCATATTATAGGACCATATTCCTTGTGACTAAGTGGATACATCTACTGACAATCAAATAAAGTTTTAAAATCACTTTAACACCCTTTTCAATCATTAATGTGTATCTTGACATATATTTAATTCATCAGAAGTGATCTCTACAAGCACACTCATCTTTTTCCAGATGACTGGTGTATAATGGCGTTTATCTGACAAACACATTCAAACTCTAAGGTTAAAACTCCTCGGTTAAAACAAAACATAACTGCCAAAAATATGTATAGTAATTCTGATTATCTGCCAATCATCCACACTGAAAAGCAGATGCTTTGCCATCTGGCTTACCTGGTCATGCTTCTCGTGCTTCCTACCCCCACAGTCCCACCAAGGCCCACATTATGCTGAGAGTCACTGAGTCTCCAATTATCAACTGCTGAGAATCATTGGGTCTGGGGTTCTGGTGCTCCCCTGAATCTCGTGAAGTTAAATGGAAAATTTGTTATTATAATTACTGATAGATTATGAAAACACGCAGTCCTCTTTTATTGTTGTTTAGTAATGCATGCATTAAGAAATGATACAGTATTTCCTCCGGTGTGATATCACAAAACACAGGACAGACCAAGACTGAAAAGACTAACAAAACCACATAATTATAACATATAGTTACAACAGTGCAACAATACCATAACTTGATGAAGAAGTCCATGAGCACAGTAAAAGTTCAAAGTCTCTCAAATGTCCCACATCTCACGCAGACGGGAGAAGGAAGAAAAACTCTCCCTGCCATGCCGACCACAGTCCGACTCTGAGTCATCCGAAAACTTCGAGCTCTGATCAGCTGTCCGACACTGAGTACTGAGCGCCATCTCTATCTGAACGATTCAACCTCCTTCTCGGTCACCAACGGCAGGCAAAGCCAGGGATTTTGAGGCCTTCCCTCCGAAAGATTCCCAACCACGCAGTAACAACAGCAGCGAACGAGCGTTTCAGAAATTTTTCCAGATGTTCCTCTGTACTTTCAGGTCCATCTCCATCAAATCAGAATTGTCCACTGCCCCTATTTAATGGAAACTATATCATTTTTCACCGGAGGGCTGCGAACGCGCAGCATGCTGCTATCGCCTTCTCCCGCCAAGTCATCAAAAACTAATTGAAAGTAGATTGGGGAATTATTATCAATAACATACAACAGTTTTGAATGTCCAAAGTCAAGGATATTTTACTTCAAGTTCACCGATGACACGACCGTGGTGGGTGTCATCAGCAAGAATGGATGAGTCAGCATACAGAGAGGAGGTGCAGCGGCCAACGGACTGGTGCAGAGCCAACAACCTGTCTCTGAATGTAAACAAAAGAGATGGTTGTTGACTTCAGGAGGACACGGAGTGATCACTCTCTGCTGAACATCGACGACTCCTCCATAGAGATCGTTAAGGGCACCAAATTTCTTGGTGTTCACCTGGCAGAGAATCTCACCTGGTCGCTCAACACCAGCTCCATAGCAAAGAAAGCCCAACAGCGTCTCTACTTTCTGTGAAGGCTGAGAAAAGTTCATCTCCCACCACTCCATCCTCACCACATTCTACAGAGGTTGTATTGAGAGCATCCTGAGCAGCTGCATCACGGCCTGGTTCTGAAATTGTACCATCTCAGATCGGAAGACCTTGCAGCGGATAGTGAGGTCAGCTGAGAAGATCATCAGGGTCTCTCTTCCCACCATCACAGACATTTACACTACACGAGGCATCCGCAAAGTAAACAGCATTATGAAGGACCCCACGCACCCCTCATATAAACTCTTCTCCCTCCTGCCATCTGGAAAAAGGCACCGAACCATTCAGGCTCTCACGACCAGACTATGTAACAGTTTCTTCCCCCAAGCCATCAGACTCCTCAATACCCAGAGCCTGGACTGACACCAACCTACTATACCCTTTACTGTGCCTACTGCCTTGTTTATTATTTATTGTAGCGCCTGCACTGTTTTGTCCACATTATGCAGTCCTGGATAGGTCTGTAGTCTAGTGTAGTTTTTGTGTTTTTTTCTTACTGAGTTCAATGTAGTTTTTGTATTGTTTCATGTAGCACCATGGTCCTGGAAAACGTTGTCTCATTTTTACTATGTTCTGTAACAGCAGTTATGGTTGAAATGACAATAAAAAGTGATTTGACTTGACTTCCAAGAAAAAATTAGAAAGGTTCTATTTAGGAGAACTGCAGGACTGAATGAGAAAGGTCTAATTTTTCATTGAAGTGCACCACACTTGAATACATTTCCTGTACTTAGATACTGTGCATCTTTGCATTCATTTTAGACCAATGTCTTTTCTGTCAGATATCTGCTCAATAGCACAGTTCCAAATCTTCACAGACCATCTTCTTTCACCATCCTTTATTCTAATGGACTTTTTATATCAGTTGCTGTCTATAAATGGATAACTACAAGAAAACAGAAACACAAATCCTGTTCCCTGAAGTGCAATACTTAATGCTAACCCTCATTCTGTTGTGGTTTCCTTCCTAAAAACTTTCCATCTGAATTCTTACAGATTTAATTACCCTATTAAGTGGGATGCTCACCAAGTGTTTCTTAGGAGCTAAAATATGGATTGGATTATTTTCTTTAAAAACATTGTTAAAGGAACAGGGAATTTGTATCAAGTGAGTGTTCCAGATTTTAGTCTTCCACTGAGGCCCTGTATGATTCAGAATCAGAATTAATATCACCGCCATATGTCGTGAAATTTGTTGGCCTTAGGGCAGCAGTACAATGTAATGCACAACAATAGAGGAGGAAAAAAATTGATGGATGGATGGAGTTAGTTCATGGGTTCAATATCCATTCAGAAATAGGATGGTTGAGGGGAAGAAGCTGTTCCTGAATCGCTGAGTGTGCGCCTTCAGGCCCCTGTACCTCCTTCCTGATGGTAACAATGAGAAGAGGGCATATCCTGGGTACAATCCTCTCTCATTCACAAAGAGGTAATAATTTAAAGACCTATGTCAACAGAAACCAGACAGGCGATTAAGTACAGGTTTGGGTGGCCAACCAGCGTATTCTGATACGTTTATTGAGACAAGAAATCCAGCTGAATTATTGAATTGAATTGACTTTATTTCTTACATCCTTCACATACATGAGTAAAAATCTTCACGTTACGTCTCCGTCTAAATGTGAAATTTGCAATCATAGCAATTTACAATAAATAGAACAGTCAGTGTAATATAGAGTACACGCAAATCAGCATGAGTTCATCAGTTTGATGGCCTGGTGGAAGAAGCTGTCATGGAGCCTGTTGGTCCTGACTTTTATGCTGTGGTACCGTTTCCCAGATGGTAGCAGCTGGAATAAACTGTGGTTGGGATGGCTTGGGTCCCCAATGATCCTACAGGCCCTTTTTACATACCTGTCCTTGTAAATGTCCTGAATCGTGGGAAGTTCACAATTACAGATGCGCTGAGCTGTCCACACCACTCTCTGCAGAGTCCGATTGAGAGAGGTACAGTTCCCATACCAGGCAGTGATGCAGCCAGTCAGGATGCTCTCAATTGTGCCCCTGTAGAAAGTTCTTAGGATTTGGGGGCCCATACCAAACTTACTCAACTGTCTGAGGTGAAAGAGATGCTGTTCTGCCTCTTTCACCACACAGCTGGTGTGTACAGACCATGTGAGGTCCTTGGTGATGTGGATGCTGAGGAACCTGAAGCCGTTTACCCTCTCAAGACCAGATCCATTGATGACAATAGGGGTTAGCCCATCTCCATTCATCCTGTAATCCACAACCAGCTCCTTTGTTTTTGCAACATTGAGGGAGGGGTTGTTTTCTTGACACCACTGTGTCAGAGAGATGACTTCTTCCCTGTAGGCCACCTCGTTATTGTTTGGGATAAGGCCAATTAATGCAGTGTCATCAGCAAATTTGATTAGCAGATTGGAGCTGTGGGTGGCGATACAGTCATAGGTATACAGGGAGTAAAGGAGAGGACTCAGTACACAGCTCTGAGGGGCTCCTGTAATGAGAGTCAGAGGGGTGGAGGTGAGGGAGCCCACTCTTACAACCTGATGGTGATCTGACAAGAAGTCCAGGATCCAGCTGCACAAGGCAAGGTCAAGGCTGAGTACTCTGAGCTTCTTGTCGAGCCTGGATGGAACTACGGTGTTGTTACAGAGTGAATGTGGCAAAGTTGTTTCCCATGATGGGGGAGTCTAGTACGAGAGGGCATGACTTAAGGATTGAAGGGCGCCCATTCAGAACAGAGATGCGAAGAATTTTTTTTAGCCAGAGGGTGGTGAATCTATGGAATTTGTTGCCACGGGTGGCAGTGGAGGCCAAGTCACTGGGTGTATTTAAGGCAGAGATTGATAGGTATCTGAGTAGCCAGGGCATCAAAGGTTATGGTGAGAAGGCGGGGGAGTGGGACTAAATGGGAGAATGGATCAGCTCATGATAAAATGGCGGAGCAGACTCGATGGGCCTAATGGCCGACTTCTGCTCCTTTGTCTTATGGTCTTATGAATGCTGAACTGTAGTCCAAGAACCGCATTCTCACATTAGCATCCTTCTTCTCCAGATGTGTAAGGACGGTGTGAAGAGCAGTGGCTATTGGGTCATCCATAAATAATATGCAGGGGAGGGGCAGATAGCTACGTTAAGCATTAACTACAATTTTACCATTTGGGAAAGAAGTCAGGCGATCCATTCCCTTCCAAAGGAATATCAGTGGGAAGAAGTGGGCTGGGACCAGAACAGTCCCAGAACAAGCCTTTTTTTGTTCTTCTACTTGATATTGCTTGTTCAGCCAGCAACAGATGCCTCTTTTCGGAGTTCACAAGGAATTTTTTTTGGGTTCCAAGCAGTTTTTCTGATTGAATGAAATTGCCAAAATCTAAGACACCCTACCCCCCGAAAGTTGAGCCCAGCTGATATTTTTCCCCATCAGTCTTGACCAGTGACCCAACTCTTTTTTCCCAGCTGATCCACTGATCATCTGCTTTTTCCTGCCAGGTTCAGTTGCACAACTGGCCCATGTTAAAGAAGAGAATTCAAGGAATTAAAATTGCTCCAATGTCACACTGTTATGGAATTCAGCACACTTGCCTCATTAACTGCCCACTCAATTCCTAATGCAGTTATGGAGTTGCTAAATATCAGCAGGGTCATGTACAGGAATAAAATTGATCCTACATTTGCCAAATCCACTTGGATTTGCCAGGCTATACAGCAAATAAAGGTTATCAAGTAGGCTAATTTCACATGTGTAATTCATATTCCACCAACGCACAAAGGTCTGTATGACAAAGTACAAGATCATGCAACTCAGTGGTGAGTTTTTTTTAATCTCACCTTCTGATTTACCTACGTTATGTTTAATATAGTTTACAGGTATTTGACAACACAATGACACAAATGGATTGTGCCTCAAAATGGAAGAAAATGATAATACAAATTTGTGCTACCCAGTGACATTGCAGTCACTTGACCTACACTGGCTCTGGTCACGTTTTAAAATATTCATCCCAATTTTCGAATCCCTTTGTGCTCATGCTTCCTCACCTCTGCAATCCCATTCAACCTGGCAGTACTTTGAGATATTTGTGTTTCTCCAGACCTGGCCTTGCAGCTTTATTAGGGTCAGTGGTTGTCAAGGCTCTGTGCTAGAATTTCTTTCTTAACCTCTGCCTCTACCATCGTTCCTCCTTTACAACACAAGATCAAACCTAGCCCCTAAACCAATTTCATTTTCTTGACAGTCTCAAGTTTTGTTCCACCACTCTCTGTTATCTTGGGACATTTTACCACACTAAAGGTAATAAATTAATAAAAACTGTTGTTGTATGAATGAAACTTTTGACAGCTTTCCACAGTCCATAACTCTGGTAATTGACTGGGAACAGAGAAAAATTAGCATATTAAAAACACAGAGAGCTTTATACTGCTTAAGTGCTGCATTTCAATGTGAAAACATATTTTACAGACCAGCTTGACGTTCCTGTCTGACCCATAGAACTTGAAATGTTCAGCTTTCAGTTCAGTTTGGATACTTTTGGCTGTTAAAAAGTACTTCATTCAAAAGCTGCATCAATTTTTGGTCTCTATTAAGCACAACTAAATTGGTATTATCTACAGACTATGTCTGACTCTACTTAAGTACTTCTTAAAAAAACATTATCTTCCTTTAAGTAATCTGAAATATCACCCTATTTCTGCCCACAGTTGCCATCTTCCTGCCCTTTAAACCACCAGAACGGTATTGACCACTGCACCCACAAGCAGGGTTGTTTCTTCATCTGGATTAGGGATTCCCAGGCTGGGGACCACAGACCTCTCAGTTGAAGGTGGTGGTCCATGGCATAAAAAAGGTTTGGAACCCATGATCTAGATGACATTTGGAAACTATGTGCGGCAGTCTTAAAATGAACAGGATGCGTGATTGACATTTACTGCTGACACTGAGTTTAATCAGTTAAAAACAAAACAATGCAATGCAAACCTTAGTGACAATACAGAAGGGATTTTCAGTTTAGTAATCAATGCACAATTGAACTTAGCATGATGTTTCAGTATAATCATATCCTCTGCAGCAAAGCAGTCAATCATCATGAAGGGGTACACAAATATATACTTTTGATGTTCAAAAATACTTGAATCCAACTTCTACCTGTAGGCACAGATTAAAGGCCAATTTATACTTCTGCGTTGAATCTACGCTGTAGGTATGGCGTAGCTGCATATCCTACGCTGTAGCCTGACGCGCACCTCCCCAAAAATGTAACTACGCGTCATGGCGACCCAGACTGCAGCAACTGTGATTGGTCCGCTTGGTAGCATCGCATTTCCTCCTACGCACTTCTGGTTGCTTTTTCTCGTCAAATTGTCAAATCTATCTGCCGACATCCAAAGATATTTGAAATACATTTCCTTGTCCATGTCTCTCAGTGGCCGGACAAGCACAGAAAATTCACCCTCCTTCTGCCTCAGTCCGTTCAATGGTCGTGCACACCATCTCCTCCAACGTCTTCTCTCTTTTCTGCATTGCAGTAATTTCAATAAAAGTAACTCTTGTTCAACATTTATTAGCTCCAACTCCAACATGATGTGCTCAGTTTCAGTCGCCATTGTTTGAAACTCAACACAGTGGCATAGAAACCCCACCACCAGCTAGCGTTTTAGCAGTGAATTGCAGTGATACAGACACACCAACGTACAAGTATAAATGCTCACAACGGCGTAGGCCACTTGCGTAGGCTAACGTGTACAGCCTACGCAGAAGTATAAATCAGCCTTAAGGACTAAACCAACAAATAATGTATTACTAGCACAGCATGTCACAATGTTCAGATTTTACAGTATGACTAGAGTTAATTACTTTATTGCTTCTGTCAATATTCTGTGGAACTGATGCCTCTGGTTGAGGTATACAGGCAGCTTACCACTAAACCAGCTCATTTTAAAGTGCACAGGGGTATCCACGTCATCTGGAGTATTCCTCATAACTAGAATCCAATTTTCCAGCTCTGCCCATAAATTACTAAAGAGTGGAGATAGTGGCAAAGGGGTGTAAATCAGAATCCACACAGTGTGGGAAATTGTACTGGGATCAAGGGATGTAAATCAGAATCCATACAGTGTGGGAAATTGTACTGGGATCAAGGGATGTAAATCAGAAGCCATACAGTGTGGGAAATTGTACTGGGATCAAGTTCTCACCCTGAAGGCCATAATATATTTTTGTATTATACTGGCCTCAAAATTTTCAAAGGTTCCAAATTTAAACTTAAGCTGAATGCCACATTATACTTGCTCTTTTCTCTATTTGATCAATTGGAATATGTTCCTTGTGTTGTGGCAGTTCTGCAGAGTTCCACTTTATTCAGCAAACTGTAGTACTTTATTTTAATCCTTGAAACAAAAGTAGAAAGCTTTTGTAGTCCGGTGTATACTGAGGGTCAGAAAGTAACTTCTGATATTATTTCCAGCTGAGTAAATATCACAATACTGAAATTCAGTTTTATACCAATCAGAGGAACATAAATGTTAACCAGCTAGTGATAAGCTCAGCAGATTCTAGTCTTTGCAGTGCTGGCTGCTTCACGGTAATTTCAACAGCATCAATGTTCCTCAAGTACAACATTTATGCTGTCCAGAATTGTCCAATATCTCCAGAATTGTCTCTTTTTATGTTAGCTTTCCAGCATCTGCAGTTTTGTTTTGCTTTAGATTGGTGTACTTCATGTTCAATTCTATCATTGCTAATCAAAGGGCCTTTTTGTACATCAGCAATAATATTAAAACTTTTTCTAATAATGTATCGGGGGAGCAAAAAAGTAATTAGTATTTCAGACTCTGAGTAGTTCTTTAATTTCTCATTGCTAACAATTTCCTGACATGAGAACATAGCATGCATATAAAGCTAACATTTCTGAAGCCATCAAGAAGCAACAGGTCCTGTTGAAGAGTTGTGGCTCAATATGTCCCTTTTCCTCCACAGATACTAGCTGACCCGAGTTTTTGCACTCCAGATTACAGCATCTGGAGTGTCTCTGTCTCTATGAAGCAAAATGAATTCTCTGAACATCATGCAAACAACAGGAATTCTGCAGATGCTGGAAATTCAAGCAACATGCATCAAAGTTGCTGGTGAACGCAGCAGGCCAGGCAGCATCTCTAGGAAGAGGTACAGTCGACGTTTCAGGCCGAAACCCTTCGTCTCAGCCTGAAACGTCGACTGTACTTCTTCCTAGAGATGCTGCCTGGCCTGCTGCGTTCACCAGCAACTTCGATGTGTGTTCTCTGAACATCATAATCTTTATGTCATTCTAGAAACAATATTGACGAGAAGAGCATAAAATAAAGTAGAAAAACATGGAAACATACAGTCAGCAGAGTTAAGAAGATGCAGTTAAAATGAAATAGAGGAACTGGCTAATGAATCAATAGGTTCAATAGGTCAATCAGTACATTTGAGAGAAATGTACACAATATACATCCTCAAATTCTTTTTCTTCGCAAACAACCACGAAAACAGAGAATTGCACCAAAGAATGAATGACAGTTAAACATTAGAACTCCAAACCCCCCCAGCTCCCCCCCACACGCATAAGCAGCAGCAAAGCAACAAACCCCCTCCCCAACAGCAAAAAAGCATCAGCACCCTCCACTCAAGCATGCAACAAAGCATCAATAAAGACACAGACTTGCAGTACTCCAAAGACTGCTTGTTCATCCTGTAATGGGGGAGGGGGGAGGAGATATATATATATTTTCTCTTTCTCTCTCTCTCTCTCTCTCTCTCATATATTCCATTTTAACTGACAATGTTATCAAACATTATTGGAGTCTTTATGTTTACACTGTTGTCCCACTTAAAGCTTCAAAGAATTTTCAGTGAAAGTAGATTGTAACACTTATGGTGATAATACTACTTTAAATGGCCCTACCTCATTTAATTTTATTTCATTACTCGCATAAAATATCCTTGACCTTGATGTGCACCTATTTTATCTTATATTATGTCTATATGAAACTTATTTCATATGACATTTGTCAGAATCATTATATATTTGGTCACTTTTGAGCACACTGATCTGAATAACAGGTCCAATGATAAGCTCTGTTTCAAAAGGATTCCTGTCATGAATTCAAAAGGTTTGTTTGATATAAACCATTTGTCAAATTAATTATGCAGTAATAATGAAAATTAGAAATAAAACCAGACTTTGCAAGGCATTTATATAATGATACTCTTGCCCCGATAACTGTATTGTGCTAAATATTTGATCACCCTGATACATAAACCATACTGAATGAAATAGATTTTAAATCTGTCCCGTTATGGAAATTAATAATATAGGCGGATTTTTTACTAAGACATATTTTAAAATTAAAGAACATGAACTCTGTGAATGCAATTTGTCAGCAAAGCCAACATGCTGAGCAGTAATGGAGAACCACATTTGGTACATCTTAAGTAACTTTATCCACGGTGCTCATTTGCATTTGTTTCCTTGTTGCTGTTGTTGAGTGCCGTCAAGTCACCATCGACTCATGGATAGTGTAGTAGTCCATAGGGGTTTTGTGGCAAGATACAGAAGTAGATTGTTAGGCTTTTCTTTTGCTGCTCAGAATGGGACCCGGCTGGATTTGAACTCAGGACCATCTGCCTTGGAGTCCAGTACTGATGCCACTACACTACCATCTGGTCTTAGAGAAGAATAATTAAGCTCTACATTCCATTTTATTGACTTCTAAGTAACAGCTTCTTACTTCGATTGATTGTCATTATTTAACAAGCCATGAGCCGTTTCCACACAGAGGAATTGACATTAAAACTCGTACTGGGAGATGTTTCTTAAATGTTATCCTTTCTACATGTTCCAAGTTACCTAACGTGAGTCTACAGGGCCTGGGCAATTTGCTCGTGTCCTCTGCCTTTGATCAATTTAGTTACAGAGCTGTGCATCAGTGATTTACGATTGATTCTTCAAGACAATCAATCAGGGAGAGAATTAAAATGAATGACTAATGGAATCAAATTCAGTTAAAATTTCATGTTAATTCTCATTACGTAGAATCACCGATATTGATCTGGGACTGAGGTGAATTTAATTAACTTTCACCACCAGCTGTATAAATGAACAATACAGGAACAAGTGAATAACTTACTTCAAGATTCTGGACCACTATTCTCGGTAGACCCATTTTATGGATGGGCTTTAGATCAAAAAAGTGTACTCATTTTGCTATTGATCAATCTGAAATTTTTCATCAACTCAAATGTAAAAACAAATCTGTGGTTTTATCATACCGGCATTATTCTGATCAAAGGCAACTCTTTGTCTCCCATCTCGGCTCACTGCTTGATTCTTCTGGTATGAAGGTGAAGGAGAAGGAGAATTCAAGAGCAAAGCAGCTGCCATCACAGTCTCCTGTTTCAACAGAACACAATGAGATTTCAGTTCAGCTCCGCAGAAGCAAATGTTCATATTTCAGCCAACAGGTGTACAAAACTATGACTAATTGCCTCAATGATCATTCAAAAAAAACCTATAGTTTATTTCATTTCCCATCCACTGCAAGTATACTTGAAGACAAAAGGGAAACAGATTTGAGGTAGAAACTTAGTGAGAGGCAAATATCACACCATGCTGACTTAGAAATCTGCACTGGTGTCCCATTCCATTTGGAATGAGGTTTTTCAGAAGGTGCTGAAAAGTGTGTATTTATATACAAAACATAGCTGGATACAGGAGTGGACTTAATTACATGGTGAAGAGTTGCATCATCATATAAGGTTAAAGTTATTAGCTTGTGATTACTAGAGGAAGATATTTGCTGGGTGTGAACACCATCAAGAGCAGGCAAAGAGTCTATC
Source organism: Mobula birostris (assembly GCF_030028105.1). Classification (NCBI taxonomy): domain Eukaryota; kingdom Metazoa; phylum Chordata; class Chondrichthyes; order Myliobatiformes; family Myliobatidae; genus Mobula; species Mobula birostris. The sequence continues at coordinate 79,205,594 of NC_092375.1, read as the reverse complement.
ATCATAAGTAACATACAAAGATTTTGAAGTTATCTATGTCCACATCTTAACCCTATCTTTCCCTGTCCACCAATCCTTGAAATGCCTTCCTCAAGTCAATTAAATGTGGCAGATGGAATTACATGCTAGCACTTGATGGCATATGGTGTTACTGTCCAGCCCACTCAAAGTGTTGTGCTAACTGCTTGGTAACTGGGTGGGACACTTAGCCATAAAGTAGCAACTGCAATTTTGGAAAGGGTGTGTTCTCTCAATCATCTGCCATCTGCTCTTTCCAAAACCTGCTAATCTTCCATTGCAAGTTGCACAACTAAATGCTGCAGCCTGTCATATTTTAAAATCCAAGCCAATAGGCTAAGCAGGGTGAGGCTTGATCCTTCTGCAAAGTCATTGTGGGAAGTGATCAGTTTATAGTCATTGCACTTTTGGACACCACGATGTTTGAAATTGTGCATAAATTGTTTGGGCTTGTTGCTCATGGAATCTACACACAAAAAAAGGCTGATGTCTTGCAGATATAATGCAAATCCTGCTGACAAATGTAGGGATAGACCTCATACAATGAATGCAAATATGTCCCGAATTACAGAAAATTGCTCACGAACTGATAGGATATCAAGTGCGAATCTTCTCCAATGTAACATGAATTGCATAAAGGTGGTTAGCCCCTGGGGTCTGACCAGCTGTATCTTAAAATATTATGGGAAGCAGGAGAGGAGATTGGTGGGACATTGGCAGAGACTTCTGCATCTTCATTAGCCAGGTGTGAGGTACTGGGAAACCGGAAGAGAGCTGGCATTGTGCCCTTTTTAAGACGAGCAGGAGGAATAAGCCACGGAAAAAGCCACTGAGCCTTGCAACAATGGTGTGAAAGTTTACTGGAAGGGATTCTGAAAGACATGAATAGGAATCGTCAGGATGGCTTTGTGCATTGGAACATATTTCACTAATCTGGTTTAGTAATTCATTTGAGGGGGACTGACGAGGGCACGGTTGCAAGCATCACTTGCATGGCTTTTAGCAAATCCTTTGACAAAGTCCCGCATAGGAGTCTGGTCAGGAATGTTGAACAAATGGGATCCAGGGTGAATTAGAAAATTGGGTTGATGGCAGGAAACAAAGATGGGTGAGGGTTGTTGCTCAGAATGTGGATCTGTAATCAGTGGTATGCCACAGGGAGCGGTACGGGGTCCTTTATTACTTATCATACATATTAATAATATATTTATCATATATATTAAAAATAAAAAAACACGAAGAATAAATGGATGACAGATGAAATCAAAAATCTAATGGAAGAAAGGAGGCAGAAGAAAGCAAATCCTATAGAATATAAGTCCTTAGATAAAAAAAATTAAAAGCTTATGTCAAAAAGCCAAAGAAGAATGGTTAAACCAGGAATGTGAGCAAATAGAAAGAATCCCTATTACCAATCCAAATAGGTTACATCAACAAATCAAGAATATCACTGGTAAAAAGCTCCTCTGTTCTTCAGGTGGATGTGTGAAAGCAAAGGACAGTACCATTATCATGAAAAAAGATGAGATTATGAACAGATGGACTGAGGATATTCAGGAATTGTTTGAAGACGATCGAGGCGAAAAACCAGAAGTTAAAAACATTGAAGGTCCAAATATTTTAAAATCTGAAGTTCGTAATGCAATAAATAAGATGAAGAAAGGAAAGGCAGCAGGTCCTGATGAATTAGTAATACAACAAATTATCGCCCTTTAAGATTATGGAATTGAAAAACTTACTGATTTAATCAATGACATTTATGAGACTGGAATAATACCAGAAGAGATGAAAAAAAAATCAGTATTTATCACTCTTCCTAAGAAAGCTGGAGCAATAGAATGTGAATTACATAGGACCATAAGTTTACTGAGTCATATCACCAAGATACTTCTAAGAATTTTGATTACAAGATCTAAAAGTAAGATACAAGCTGAAACAGGCAAAGAACAGTGTGGTTTTGTGAAAGACAAAGGTACAAGAAACGCAATATTGATGTTAAGGATACTATCAGAATGAGCTATTCAAGCGCAAAAAGATTTGTTTGTTTTATCTAATACACAAAAGCATTTGATAAAGTGAAGCACAATAAGTTATTCAAAATATTACAGAAAATTCTAGATCTAGATCTAGATTCGAAAGACCTCCGTCTAATCAGAAATCTGTACTGGGAACAAACTGCCGCTCTAAGAATAGATGGAGAAGTGAGTCAGTTTACGAGAATCAAGAGGGGCATTAGACAAGGGTGTGTTTTCTCCCCTGATTTGTTTAATGTGTATGGTGAAATAATATTACAAAAAATAAGAGACATCTTGGGAATCAAAGTTGGTGGTGAAAACATCAATAATTTCAGATATGCAGATGACACTGTGTTAATTGCAAGTACGGAGGAAGAACTACAAAACTTAATTGATATAATTGAACAAAGTGCAAAAATGAGTCTATCAGTTGCAAAAAGACAGAATGTATGGTGATATCCAAAAAGAAGGAGAATCCTATCTGCAGGCTGAGATTAAATGGGGAAGACATAAAACAAGTAAAGAGCTTTTGCTACTTAGGAAGCTGGGTGACATCAGATGACAGGTGCGACTTGGACATCAAAAGAAGAATAGGGATGGCAAAAAACACCTTTAGGAGAATGAAGAGTACACTGATCAATACTAAACTAGGCATGACAACCCGCCTCAGAGTACTGAAATGTTATGTTTATCTAATTATGTTATATGGCTCAGAATGTTGGACAATATCTAGTAACATGAGGAAACGAATTGTAGCAGCAGAAATGCGGTTTTTGAGGAGGATGCAAAGAATATCATGGACGAAACGAATATCTAATGAGGATGTCATGAACAGAACAAACACAAAAATAGAAGTAATGTATGAGATCATGAAAAGGCAACGTAACTTCATTGGACATGTGATTAGGAAAGAGGAGTTAGAATACACGGTAATTATGGGAAAGATTGAAGGGAAGAAAGCAAGAGGAAGACAAAGACAAATGATGATGGAGACAGCAGCCAGAGAATTGGAAATGAATACCAATGAATTGATCCACTTGACTCGAAACAGGATTGTGTGGGCCATGGCAGACAAAGCTCAAACTGGGCACGGCACCTGATGATGATGATGATGATATTAATAATGCAGATAAGAATATAGATGTAATGATTAGTACGTTTGCAAATAACACCAGAATTGTTGGTATAGTGGACAAGGGAAAGGCATATTGAATTTTACTTGGACAAATATGGCAATGTAGTTTGGCAAGTTAAAACAGGGCAAGACACTGTGAATGTCAGGACCTTAACAAATGAGAACCCAGGTGCCCAAGATGGTAAGGAAGGCCTACATGTGTCCTGATACAGGGTCTCAACCAAAATGTCTATGATCCTTCTGTTTCAAGAGATGGTGCATGACCCTCTGAGTTGCTCCATTAGCTTGTGTTTTTGCTGCGGAAGGTGAATAGCAAGTTTGACTTTAATGGCCAAGCGATGACTTTAAGAGTTGGAACGTCATGATACAGTTGTAGAAAATATTGATTTGGCTGCTGTAGAATGTTACATGGAGTTCTGGTCACTGCACCAAAGTAAGAATGTGACTAAACTACAAAAGTGCAGAAAGAGCATGGTGTGACCAATGTCCTGAGCTACATATATTTCAATGCAAGAAGTGTCGTAGGAAAGGCAGATAAAATCAACATATTGAATTATGATAGTGCAGCCATTAGAGAGTCTTGGTTACAGGAGGGGCAGGGCTGGCAGCTCAATATTCCAGGGTTCTGCTGTTCTAGACGTGACAGAGTGAGAGGGATTAAAGGAGGAGGGGTGGCGTTACTAGTCAGGGAAAATGACACTCAGTGCTCAGTCAGGACAGACTGGAGAACTCGTTTAATGAGGCTTTATGGGTGAAAATGAAGAATAAGAAAGGTATGACCAAATATGGGTCAGTATTACAGACCACTCAACAGTCTGCAGGATCTAGAGGAACAACCTTGCAGAGAGATCACAACTGCTGCAAGAAACAGAAACACGAGGAAATCTGCAGATGCTGGAACTTCAAGCAACACACATAAAAGTTGCTGGTGAATGCAGCAGGCCAGGCAGCATCTCTAGGAAGAGATACAGTCGACGTTTCGGGCCAAGACCCTTCGTCAGGACTAACTGAAAGAAGAGCGAGTAAGAGATTTGAAAGTGGGAGAGGGAGGGGGAGATCCAAAATGATAGGAGAAGACAGGAGGGGGAGTGTTGGAGCCAAGGGCTGGACAGGTGATTGGCAAAAGGGATATGAGAGGATCATAGAACAGGAGGCCGAGGGAGAAAGAAAAGGGGAGGGGGGAAGCCCAGAGGATGGGCAAGGAGTATAGTGACAGGGACAGAGGGAGAAAAAGGAGAGAGAGAAAAAGAACACGCACGCACACGCACGCACACACACATATAACATAAATAACAGATGGGATCGGTTGAGTGTTGGCTGGGGTGATATACAGCGTCTGGTGCTCCCGATGTGGCCTTCTATATATTGTCGAGACCCAACGCAGACTGGGAGACCGTTTCGCTGAACACCTACGCTCTGTCCGCCAGAGAAAGCAGGATCTCCCAGTGGCCACACATTTTAATTCCACGTCGCATTCCCATTCTGATATGTCTATCCACGGCCTCCTCTACTGTCAAGATGAAGCCACACTCAGGTTGGAGGAACAACACCTTATATTCTGTCTGGGTAGCCTCCAACCTGATGGCATGAACACTGACTTCTCTAACTTCCATTAATGCCCCACCTCACCCTCGTACCCCATCAGTTATATATAACTGTATAATATAGTTATATATATAATTTTATTATATATACATCTTTTCTCTCTCTCATTTTTCTCCCTCTGTCCCCCTCACTATACCCCTTGCCCATCCTCTGGGCTTCCCCCCTCCCCCTTTCTTTCTCCCTAGGCCTCTCATCCCATGATCCTCTCACATCCCTTTTGCCAATCAACAGTCCAGCTCTTGGCTTCATCCCTCCCCCTCCTGTCTTCTCCTATCATTTCGGATCTCCCCCTCCCCCTCTCAAATCTCTTACTAGCACTTTTTTCAGTTAGTCCTGACGAAGGGTCTCGGTTCGAAACGTTGACTGTACCTCTTCCTAGAGATGCTGCCTGGCCTGCTGCGTTCACCAGCAACTTTTATGTGTGTTGCAAGAAACAGAAGGTTGTTTTAGTAGGTGATTTTAACTTTCCACATATTGCCTCTGTGACTGGAGGCCTGTGACTGGTGGAGTGCCACAGGGACTGGTCTGGGTGCATCATTGTTTGTCATCTGTATCACTGACCTGGATAATAATGTGGCTAACTGGATCAGCAAATTTGCAGATAACTCCCAGATTGGGGGAGTGGTTGACAGAGAGGAAGGCTATCATGGCTTGCAGAAAGATTTGGATCAGCTGGAAAAATTGGCTGAAAAATGACAGATGGAATTTAATGCAGATAAGTGCGAGGCATTGCACTTTGGGAAGACCAACTGGGGAGGTCTTACACAGTGAATGGTAGGGCATTGAGGAGTGCTGTAAACAAAGGGATCTGTGAGTACAGGTCCATAATTCATTGAAAGTGGTATCATAGAAAGGGTTGTAAAGAAAGCTTTTTGCATGCTGGCCTTCATTAATTAAAGTATTGAGTCCTGCAGAAAGGTCTCAGCCCAAAATGTTGACTGTACTCTTTTCCATAGATGCTGCCTGACCTGCTGAGTTCCTCCAGCATTTTGTGTGTGTTTATTGAGTGCAAGAGATAGGATTTTATGTTGAAGTTGTAAAAGACACTGGTGAGGCCTAATTAGGAGTACTGTGTGTAGCTTTGATCACCTACCTACCAACTAGTAGGGGACAGAGGGTCTAGTAAGATGGAGGAACTGAGGGAAATACATGTTAGTAGGGAAGTGGTGTTAGGTAAATTGAAGGGATTAAAGGCAGATAAATCCCCAGGGCCAGATGGTCTGTATCCCAGAGTGCTTAAGGAAGTAGCCCAAGAAATAGTGGATGCATTAGTGATAATTTTTCAAAACTCTTTAGATTCTGGACTAGTTCCTGAAGATTGGAGGGTGGCTAATGTAACCCTGCTTTTTAAAAAAGGAAGGAGAGAGAAACCGGGGAATTATAGACTGGTTAGCCTAACATCGGTGGTGGAGAAAATGCTAGAGTCAGTTATCAAAGATGTGATAACAGCACATTTGGAAAGCGGTGAAATCATCGGACAAAGTCAGCATGGATTTGTGAAAGGAAAATCATGTCTGACGAATCTCAGAATTTTTTGAGAATGTAACTAGTATAGTGGATAGGGGAGAACCAGTGGATGTGGTATATTTGGATTTTCAGAAGGCTTTTGACAAGGTCCCACACAGGAGATTAGTGTGCAAACTTCAAGCACACGGTATTGGGGGTATGGTATTTATGTGGATAGAGAATTGGTTGGCACACAGGAAGCAAAGAGTGGGAATAAACGGGACCGTTTCAGAATGGCAGGCAGTGACTAGTGGGGTACCGCAAGGCGCAGTGCTGGGATCCCAGTTCTTTATAATATATATTAATGACTTAGCCAAAGGAATTAAATGCAGCATCTCCAAGCTTGCGGATGACATGAAGCTGGGCGGCAGTGTTAGCTGTGAGGAGGATGCTAAGAGGATGCAGGGTGACTTAGATAGGTTAGGTGAGTGGGCAAATTCATGGCAGATGCAATTTAATGTGGATAAGTGTGAGGTTATCCACTTTGGTGGCAAAAACAGGAAAACAGATTATTATCTGAATGGTGGCCGATTAGGAAAAGGGGAGGTGCAACGAGACCTGGGTGTCATTATACACCAGTCATTGAAAGTGGGCATGCAGGTGGAGCAGGCAGTGAAAAAGGCAAATGGTATGTTGGCATTCATAGCAAGAGGATTCGAGTACAGGAGCAGGGAGGTTCTACTGCAGTTGTACAAGGCCTTGGTGAGACCACACCTAGAGTATTGTGTGCAGTTTTGGTCCCCTAATCTGAGGAAAGACATTCTTGCCATCGAGGGAGTACGAAGAAGGTTCACCAGATTGATTCTTGGGATGGCAGGACTTTCATATGATGAAAGACTGGATCGACTAGGCTTATATTTGCTGGAATTTAGAAGATTGAGGGAGGATCTTATTGAAACGTATAAAATTCTGAAGGGATTGGACAGGCTAGATGCACGAAGATTGTTCCCTATGTTGGGGAAGTTCAGAACGAGGGGTCACAGTTTAAGGATAAAGGGGAAGCCTTTCAGGACCGAGATGAGGAAAAACTTCTTCACACAGAGAGTGGTGAATCTGTGGAATTCTCTGCCACAGGAAACAGTTGAGGCCAGTTCATTGGCTATATTTAAGAGGGAGTTAGATATGGCCCTTGTGGCTAAAGGGATCAGGGGGTATGGAGAGAAGGCAGGTACAGGGTTCTGAGTTGGATGATCGGCCATGATCATACTGAATGGCGGTACAGGTTCGAAGGGCCGAATGGCCTACTCCTGCACCTATTTTCTATGCTTCTATGTTTCTACAAGAAGGATATAAAACAAGGTTGAAAGAGCACAGAAAAAATTTTTACAAGAATGTTGTTGGGAGTGAAAGACCTGCGTTAAAATAAAATATTGAATAGGTTAGGATTTTATTCCTTGGAACGTAGGAGATGGAAGTATACAAAATTATGAGGGGTATAGATATGGTAAATACAAGCTGGCTTTTTCCACTGAGGCTGGTTGGGATTACAACTAGAGGTCATGGAATGAGCTAACAGCACAAGTGGTGCACGTGAGCTTGATTTCAACATTTAAGAGAAGTTTAGATAGGAATTTGGATGGTAGGGATATGGGGGGCTATGGTCCAGGTACAGGTCGATGGGAGTAGGCAGTTTAAGTGGTTTTAGCATGGACTAGATGGGCCAAAGGATGTGTTTCTGTTCTCTATGCCTCTATAACTCAATGACTAAATGATTCACAAGGATGTTGCCTCAATGGAAGAACTTCAGTTATCAGCAAAGATTGAATATACCTGATCTGGAGCAAAGGAGGCTGAGAGGTGACATGACAGAGTTATATACAATAGAAATAGCACCTGTTTCCCTACGGTAGGAGTTCAATGATTTTTAAGTGTGCTTTGAAAGGAAGAATAACACTACATCTGTGTGAATCCTCACAGTAGCTGGCAATCCCGTGATCTGTGACTGACGTTCCTACTTGCTTCAAAAGGCAGCAATCAGTCCAAGAAGAGCAGGATGAGCTGCCTCAACTACTATTGCCCAGTTGTACTCACATCTATCAAATGGAAGTGTTTCGAAAGATTAGCCATGGCTGAAACAGAGGGATGTGGCCTCCTCCACCCAGCATCTTGTTTACAAATGTGTAGTTGCTGACGAATAAAAGAGGATCTCAGGGCAAGACTGCTGTATCAGAAGCAGATGAAAATCTGGTCAATTGTATGCTGAGTCAAAATGTGGTTAACTCCAAATATGCCAGAGGCTGCAGTCAGACCAGAAATAGTCAAGATTCACAAAATGGACTGAACTGTGGACTCTGGTAAGGCAAAGGGAGGAGATGTGTGTTTTCTGGTTAACACTCGTTGGTGCTCCAACATGATGGCTCTGTCGAACTCATGCACCACCACCCCCCCAGGTTGGAACACCCAACGGTCAAATGCTGTCCATTCTATTTACCTCGGGAGTTCTCAGCCCTGATCCTGGCTGCAGCTTGTATACCACCAGCAGCTGACTATAGTCAAGCACTCGCGACACTGCATGATATCGTCAGCAAACAAGAAACAGCCCAGCCGACACATTTCGAATTATAGTCAGAGACTTCAACCAGGCTTGCTTGAAGAAAACCCTGCCCAGTTATCACCAGCACATAACCTGTAGCACCAGCAGTCCCCACTTACTTGATCACTGTAATACTAAGACAAGGAATGCCTACCGTTCCTTGCCCAGACTGCATTTTGGTAAATTGGACTAACTGGCTGTCCTTCCCCCTCCTACTCAGGCAGAGCCTAAAAAGCAAGGCTCCAGAGATTATGACAACTAAGAGGTGGTCATGGGAGGCAGAGGAATGATTACAAGATTGCTTTGAGTCAGTGGACTGGGCTGTGTTCAAGCACTCATTTAGAGAGCTGAATGAATACACTCATCTACAGGTTTATCAAAACAGCTGTAGATGTCTGTGTCCCCACTAAACCAGAGCCTTCCCCAATCAGAAGCCCAGGATGAACCGTGAGATCCAAAATCTGCTGAAGGCCATATCAGAGGCAGTCAAGTCTGGAGACCAGGAAAGCAACAAGAGGTGCAGGTATGATCTCTGGGAATCTATCTCACAGGCAAAGTGGAAATTCTGGACCTTCCATGTTTGCTTTGACTGTCAGAATATGGAGGAACATTGCGAACCCCGCATCACCCGATGATCCTGTGGTCTCGGTCTCCAAGGCTGATGTGTAGGCTGTCTTCGGGAGGGTGAGTCCATGGAAAGCATCCAACAGGACTGGGTACCTGGCCACATACTAAAGACCCGTGCTGACCAGCTGGCTGAGATGTTCACAGAGCTCTTTCACCTCTCGCTTTGGTACCTGCTTTAAGTAGGTTTCATTTATACCAGTGCCCAAGAAGAGCACTGTGACCTGCCTGAATGACTATCGCCCAGTTGCACTTGTATCCACAGTGATGAACTGTTTTGAGAGGCTGGTGATGAAACAAATCATCTCCTGCCTGAGGGGTGACTTAGATCCATTTCAATTTGTCTACCAGAGCAACAGGTCCACAGCTGATGCCATCTCATTGACTCATCACTCATTCCTGGAACATCTGGACAGCAAAGATGCATACCATCAGGATGCTCTTTATTGACTACAACTCAGCATTCAACACCATCATCCCCTCAAAACTAATCAATAAGCTCCAAGACACTGGCCTCAATACCGTCCTATGCAATTGGATCCAGGATTTCCTCACTTGTAGACCCAGTCAGTTTGGATTGGTAGCAACATCTCCTCCACAACCTCCATCAGTACAGGTGCACCACAGGGTTGTGCATTTAGCTCCCTGCTCAGCTCACTTTAAACCCATGACTGTGTAGCTAAGCACAGTTCCAATGCCATCTTCAACTTTGCTGATTGTGGGCTGTATCAAAGGTGGTGATGAATCAGCATACAGGAGGGAGACTGAAAGTTTGGCTAAGTGGTGTAATACCAACAACCTCTCACTCAATGTCAGCAAGACGAAGGAACTGATTATTGACTTCAGGACAGGGAAACCAGAGGTCCACGATCCAGTAATCATCGGAGGATCAGAGGTAGAGAGGATTAACAATTTTAAATTCTTGAGTGTTGCTATTTCAGAGGACCTGTCCTGGACCCAGCACACAAGTATAATTGTAAAGAAAGCAGGGTAGTGCCTCTACTTCCTTAGAAGTCTGCGGACATTCGGCATGATATCTAAGACTTTGGCAGGCTTCTAGATGTGTGTCGTGGAGAGTGTGCCAGCTGGCTGCATCACAGCCTGGTATGGAAACATCAATACCCTTGAATGGAAAATCCTGCAAAATGTAGTGGATTCCGCCCAGTACATCACAGGTAAAGCCCTCCCGACCAGTGAGCACATCTACATGAAATGCTGTCACAGGAAGGCAGCAGACATCGTCAGAGATTCCGCACCACCCAGGCCATGCTCTTTTTGCTGCTTCCATCAGGTAGAAGGTACAAGAGCCTCAGCACTCACACCAGGTTCAAGAACAGTTACCACCCCTCAATCATCAAGCTCTTGAAGAAAAGGAGATAACTACACTCACTTGCCCAATCATTGAAATGTTCCCATACCAGTGATCTCACTTTAAAGACTATCTCACTATTTCATGTTCTGATTATTTATTACTATTTATTTATATTTGCATTTGCAGAGCTTGTTGTCTTCTGCATTCTGGTTGATCTTTCATTAATCCTGTTACAGTTACTATTCTATTGATTTGCTAACTATTCCCACAGGAAAATGAATCTCAGGGTTTTATATGGTGACATATATGTACTTTGATAATAAAATTCACTTTGAATTTTTGAACTTTAAATTAACTCCTGCCTGAGTAAGTAACTCTAATTTGTTTATGACCACTCAATGTCAGTGGCTCTCACTCTACTTTGGAGTACCTGGACAACAACAAAATATACATCAGGCTGCTATTTATCAATTACAGCTTGGCATTTAATTCCATCATCCCATCAGTATTAATCACCAAGCTTCTAGACCTAGACCTCTATACCCGCCTCTGCAACTGGATCCTCAGCTTCCTCATTAGGAGACCACAGTCAGTGGAGTTTAGTAATAACTTCTCCTTGCTGACAGTCAACTCAGGCTCACCTGAAGGATGCGTATTGAGCCCTCTGTTTTACTCTCTCTACACTCATTACTGCGTGGCTAAGCATTAGCTCAAATGCCATCAATAAATTCACAGGTGTTCTTGGGAGATCCTCCAATGACGATGAGGTGGTGCACATGAGAGACAAAGATCAGCTGCTTGAATGGTATTGCAACAACCTTGCAGTCAACATCACCAAGACCTAGGAATTGTCTGTAGACTTCAGGAAAGCAAATTCTGGAGAAGAAACACCAGTCCTCATTGAGAGGTCAGCTGTGAAAAGGGTGAGCAGCTTCCAGTTCCTAGACATCAACATTTTGCTGGGTCTACACTTGGTCAAACACATTGATGAAATCACAAAGAAGGCAGGCCAATGAATCTACTTCATTAGGAGCTTGAGGAGAAGTGATATGTCAAAGGCTCCTTTCAACTGCTATCGATGTATGCTGACAGCATTCTGGCTGGTTGCATCACTGCCTGGTATAGAGGGTCCAAGGTGCCGGACTGAAAGAGGTTGTAGAGGGCTGTAGACCAGCCAGCTCCATCACAGGCACAAGCTTCCCCACCATCAAGGACATCTTCAAGAGGCTCAAAGTGCCAGTATCCTTCACCAAGGACCCTCGCCACCTGGGAAAAGCCCCTCTTCTCATCACTTCCATTAGAGAGGGTAAAGACCCACACTCAGCAATTCAGAAACAACCTTTTCCCCTCCACCATCAGATTTATGAACACTTCCTCATTATTCTTTTTTTTTTTGCACTGATTTTGTATTTTATAACTTTACACTGTATTGCTGTTGATAAATATGCTTCTGATTTTGAGAGTCTAAGAACAGAGGGCACTGGTTTAAAATAAGAGGGAGGAGGTTGAAAGGGGATACGAGGGGTGAATTTTTCAGACAGATGCTGCCATTTTTGATGAGCTGTCAGCGGAGGTGGATGAGGTAGGAACAATGAATAGATTTACGAGGCATCAAGACAGGTACTTGAACGAGAAAGATATGAAGGGATATGGAATTAGCGAAGGCAAGTGCGGTTACTATAGAAGAACATGTTGGGTGACATAGGCACAGTGAGCCAAAGCATCTGCCCTTGTGCTGTGCAACTCTAACCCATAAAAAAGTTTAAACTGACAATTGCGTTAGAACTTCAATTCTGCTGTCAACTTACTACAAGACCAGAACTAAATCCAGGAACTTTCTGTAGCAAGTACCTCAATAGCATATCACACAGTGCACTCATCAGATGAGTTATACAGAGCTCTTCCATTTCATTCTATCACCAAACAGCATCCAATTTAAGACTGAATACAAGTATAGCTTAGTGGGTAGCACAATGCATTACAGTACAGACAACCTGGGTTTAATTCCCACCACTGCCTTTAAGAAGTTTGCATGTTCTCCCCGTGACCATGTGAGTTTCCTCCCACCATCCAAAGACGTACCGGTTGGTCAGTTAGTTTGTTATTGTAAATTATCCTGAGATTAGGCTTGGGTTAAATTGGGGGATTGCTGGGTGGCATGGCTGAAAGCGTTACATATAAAAAAATTAAATAAGGTCTGCCAATGACAATAAATGAGCCATTTAACTGAGGGGGAAGGCAGAATTCTTTTAATTCAAAACACTCCTAGCTTTTAATTAACTAATTCACTGTTACTTCTTTTGATACACCAGTCCCCTTCAAAATGTACATCAATATCTCACTGCGTAAAAAAACCTAAAATGTTTCCAAATAGCTCAAGAGTGAAGTAATTAGTTCAGATCCATTTGGCAGCTGCTTGACCTTGGGTCTGTCGGTGGAACAGTGGCTTCCCAGGATCTCCTGGTTCTGACAAGCTCTCTCTGCTGAGTTCGTTTCATGCATTTTGTTTTATTTACAAAGGAACCTTTCCAGTGGAGAAGAATGTATAGTCTTCCAGCAACAGAAACAGCATGACTATAGCATTTGTGATGAAATAAGCTGTTTCTCTATCCAGAGCATTTCACTTTCAATGGAACTAATTATACAGCAAGCCATCTAGCTTTTGGGAACTTTTAATATTAAAGCCTCCTTTTATATTACATCCATTAGTAATGAAGCACAAACTATTAAATACATGGTTTTATAAAAATATAAAATGATATACATTAAGGGTTATGATTTTAATTATCCAAAGTTTCCTCCTACTGCAATTTTAGTTTTAGATTATTTGCCTTTCGGAAAGGAAAATAAGATGCACTCAGCAGGTATTTTGCAGTCATCTGATCACAATGTTGCGAATATAAAGGTAGATAGGACACTAGACTGGCTTAAAATGGATAAAAGGAACACGATTCCTTTAAGTACTGTCACACTTCCTATTAAGACATAGGTCAGGTTGAGATGCATCCAAGATCACTGAGGGCAGTCAAAAGTGGAAACTGGGAAGCTACAAGCCATAATCATCTGATTCATTTTAGCTTCTACAGTTTAGAAGGCTGAAGTATTGACATTGCTATAATAAGATTATTCAATAGTTGCATCACTGGAGACAATCTGTCCACACATTCAGCCTAAGTTGGTTCTTTATAGATCAATCCGGTAGGAGCCATTCCCCTCCTTTTTTCCCAATGCACTCCAAATATTTGTCTAACTCCCTGATGAGATACACAAGACACACTAATGAAGATAAAAACAGAGGAGCTAGAATCAAATGAGACTTCTTGACTTGGCAGGTAAGCTAATAAGGGTGAAACTTGAACATGACAAGGTAATCTTGTCCCTTCCATGGCTTTTCTTGCACTAGGTAGCTTAACTCAACTAGTGAAACTAGTGGTAAAGGGTGTATGTTTATCTAAATTATGTAGTTTGTAAAATTGGTCTGCTTGCATACTTTTAGATAGAATGGCCCATGAAGTCAGCAAGGATAATTGTCTTGATGAAGATACAACATCAGCAGGTGGAAAGATAAAGTTTTGCCTCAGTTTGCGCAGATAGTAGTAGTACGGTGTTCCTGATGGGCCGTCTCTGGGCTGAATCTCATACATTATTCTATAAAATGAATGCTTTAGAAAGTCTCATCTGAATCTGCACCCGTTGTATTTCTGGAAAGTGCACCAGATAATTGGTGCCCTGAACTTCTGCCAATCACTTCAGAATCAGGTTTAGTATCACCGGCATATGTCGTAAAATTTGTTAACTTTGCAGTACAATGACAATATGGAGAAAAAGTAAGTAAACAAATTATAGTAAGTATATATGTATATAAATAGTTAAATTAAAAATAGTGCACAAGAGAAATAATATAAAAATTAAAAAAAAGTCAAGTAGTGTCCATGGGTACAATGTCTATTTAGGAATAGGATGGCAGAGGGGAGGAAGCTGTTACTGAATCACTGAGTGTGCGCCCTTGGGCTTCAGTACCTCCCTCCCTGATGGTAGCAATGAGAAGAGGACACGTCCTGGGAGATGGGGATTCTTAATAATGGATATCAGCTTTCTGAGGCATTGCTCCTCGAAGATGTCTTGGATACTATGGAGGCTGGTACCCAAGATGGAGCTGATTAATTTTACGACTTTTTCTAGCTTCTTTCGATCCTGTGCAGTATCCACCAAACGCCACCCCCTTCCCCCCCCCCCACCATACCAGACAGTCATGCAGCCTGTCAGAATGCTACCCAGGGTATATCTGTAGATGTTAGAGTGTTTTATGTGACAAACCAAATCTCCTCAAACTCCTAATGAGAAATGGCTACTGTCTTGCTTTCTTTATGGCTGCGTCGATATATTGGGACCAGGTTAGACCCTTGGAGATCTTGACACCCAGGAACTTGAAACTGTTCTTTCTCTCCACTTCTGATCCCTCTATGAGGATTGGTTTGCGTTCCCTCGTCATACCCTTCCTGAAGTCCACAATCAGTTCTTTGGTCTCACTGATGTTGAGTGCTAGGTTGTTGCTGCAACACCACTCAACTAGCTGGTATATCTTGCTCTCTCATCTCCATCTGAGATTCTGCCAACAATGGTTGTATCATCAGCAAATTTATAGATGGCATTTGAGCTATACGTAGCCACACAGTCATGGGTATACAAAGAGTAGAGCAGTGGCATAAGTATACACCTCCGAGGTGTGCCAGTGTTGATCGTCAGTGAGGAGGAGATATTATCACCAATCTGCACAGATTGTGGTCTACCAGTTAGGAAGTCAAGGATCCAATTGCAGAGGGAGGTACAGAGGCCCAGGTTCCATAGCTTCTCGATCAGGAATGGTGTCCAAGTCCACGTGAAAAGCCATTGAGATAACATCTGCCATAGATCTATTGTGGCAATAGGCAAATTGCCATGGGTCCAGGTCCTCACTGAAGTAGGAGTTGATTCAAAGCATCTTAGTACCGTAAATGTAAGTGATACTGGATGATAGTCATTAAGGCAGTTCACACTACTCTTCTTTGGCACTAGTATAATTACTGGCCTTTGAAGCAGGTGGAAACTTCCAACCATAGCAGTGAGAAGTTGAAAATGTCCTTGAATATTCCCGCCAATTGGTTGGCACAAGTTTTCAGAGCTTTACCAGGTACTCCATCAGGTCCTGCCACCTTCCCTTTTGAAGGACAGCCTGACATCAGCCTCCGAGACAGAGATCACAGGATCACCGAGTGCAGCAGGGATCTTCATGGCTGTAGATGCCCCTTTCAAAGTGGGCATAAAGGGTGTTGAGCTCGTTTGGTAGTGAAACATCACTGCCATTCATGCTATTGGGTTTCACTTAAGCGGAGCTTAGGATGGTTAATGGCACCTAACGGGGACTCCTTCGCTTGCATCTTTGGAAACAGCTCTATTTCCATCTTTAATATATCTATTTTTCTCTATCAGAGTTCTTTTGAAGACGCTGACCTGGAGTTATATGCTGACTATGGTTCTTTGCGGGAATGGGACCCACTCTCAGGGTTTCACAACTAGCCACTGTTCGGCACGCCCAGGGCCTGACCCAAGAGCTCGGTGTGTCAGAGATGGAAGATCTAAGGCTGTGTGCCCAGAGATCCGAGATTTTTGGGCACAGAGCTCGGAAAATGTGATGCAATGGAATTTTAACATCGTTAACCAGCAAGTTGTTTGTTACATCTCCCACCTCACTGTGAAATGGAGACCTATATTTCTCCCTTATTGGGGGAGAGGTGGGGAGAGGGGAGAGGGAGGGGAGAGGGAGGGGAGAGGGAGGGGAGAGGGAGGGGAGAGGGAGGGGAGAGGGAGGGGAGAGGGAGGGGAGAAGGGGGGGAGGGGGGGGAGGGGGAGGGGGGAGGGGGGGAGGGGGGGAGGGGGGGAGGGGGAGGGGGGGAGGGGGAGGGGGAGGGGGGGAGGGGGAGGGGGAGGGGGAGGGGGGAGGGGGAGGGGGAGGGGGAGGGGGAGGGGGAGGGGGACGGGGACGGGGACTGTAGTACTTCGAATGCCGGGTGAACAATGTAGTCTTTGGAGTACTGCAAGTTTGTGTTTTTGCTGTTGCCTTGCTCAAGCTTGAGTGCTCAGAGGTGGGTACCGATGCTTTTTTTTTTGCTGGTGGGGGAGGGGGGGATTGTTGTTTGCTGCCACTTATGTGCGGGAGAGAGGGGATCTGGCGGGGGGGGGGGGATACTTTGGGATTCTAACATTTAACTGCCATTCATTCTTGGGGGTACTCCTCTGTTTTCGTAGATGGTTGCAAAGAAAAAGCATTTCAGGATGTATATAGTATACATTTCTCTGACATTAAATGTACCTTTGAAACTTTGTAGGATGTAATGCCCTGCAAATCCTGCCAGAGTTGATGTACATCCAACGTCACCTCCAATCACACTCTTTGTCCTTGAAATAGCTCCCCACAAGTCATACCTAGTTTTCTTGTACAGACCTGGGTCATCAGACTTAAATGCCACAGATCCAGCCCTCAGCAGACAACAGACTTCCTGGTTCATCCACGCCTTTCGGTTTGGAAATGTACAGCAAGTTTTCGTAGGCACACACTCATTCATGCAGGTTTTAATGAAGTTGGTAACAACTGTGGCAAACTCATCCAGATTTGAAGATGAATTCCTGAATACAGTTCACTACACCAATTCAAAGCAGTCCTGTAAGCGCTCCTGTGTTTCTCTTGTCCATACTTCCTTGGTCCTCAGTACTGGTGCTGCAGACTTCAGTCTCTGCCTATACTCAGGGAGTAGAAGCACAGCCAGGTGATCAGACTTTCCGAAGTGAGGCCGTGGAACAGCACAGTAAGCACTCTTGATCTTAGTGTAACAGTGGTCCAATGTGTTGTTTCCTCTTGTGTTACAAGTGATTTGTTAATGCTAATTGTTTAGTGACTTTTTCAAGCTGGCCTGGTTAAAATTCCCCAAGATGATGGTGAAGGTATCAGTGTGTGCTGTTTCATGCATGTTGATCCCATTGCTCAGATCATCAAGAGCCTGTTTGACGTTGACCTGAGGTGAACTGTACACTACTACCAAAATGATTGCAGCAATCTCCCGCAGCAGGTAAAATGACTGGCACTTAATTGAGAGATATTCCAGCTCTGATGAGCAGAATTGGGACATCACTGACACATTAGTACACCAGGAGGAATTGATCATGAGGCATACACCTCCAGCTCTGCTTTTGAGAGACTTGACAGTCCTATCCTGATGGTGTAAAGTGAACCCATCAATCTGAATCGCTGTGTCCAGTACAGAAGGGGTTGAGCAGGATTCCATGAAGCAGAGACGTAAGTTGTCTTAATGCCTCTCTGGTACAGCACCCTAGCTCTGAGATGGTTGATTTTATCCCACCACTAAGCTCATCTTTCCCTCCCCCCCTCTCTCTGCATTCCGCAGGGATCGCTCCCTATGCAACTCCCTTGTCCATTCGTTCCCCCCCCATCCCTCCCAACTGATCTCCCTCCTGGCACTTATCCGTGTAAGTGGAACAAGTGCTACACATGCCCTTACACTTCCTCCCTTACCACCATTCAGGGCCCCAAACAGTCCTTCCAGGTGAGGCAACACTTCACCTGTGAGTCGACTGGGGTGATATACTGCGTCCGGTGCTCCCGATGTGGCCTTTTATATATTGGCGAGACCCGACGCAGACTGGGAGACCGCTTTGCTGAACATCTACGCTCTGTCCGCCAGAGAAAGCAGGATCTCCCAGTGGCCACACATTTTAATTCCACATCCCATTCCCATTCTGACATGTCTATCCACGGCCTCCTCTACTGTAAAGATGAAGCCACACTCAGGTTGGAGGAACAACACCTTATATTCCGTCTGGGTAGCCTCCAACCTGATGGCATGAGCATCGACTTCTCTAACTTCCGCTAAGGCCCCACCTCCCCCTCGTACCCCATCTGTTACTTATTTTTATACACACATTCTTTCTCTCACTCTCCTTTTTCTCCCTCTGTCCCTCTGAATATACCTCTTGCCCATCCTCTGGGTCCCCCGCACCCCCCCCCCCGTCTTTCTTCCTGGACCTCCTGTCCCATGATCCTCTTGTATCCCCTTTTGCCTATCACCTGTCCAGCTCTTGGCTCTATCCCGCCCCCTCCTGTCTTCTCCTATCATTTTGGATCTCCCCCTCTCCCTCCAACTTTCAAATCCCTTACTCACTCTTCCTTCAGTTAGTCCTGACGAAGGGTCTCGGCCTGAAACGTCGACTGCACCTCTTCCTACAGATGCTGCCTGGCCTGCTGCGTTCACCAGCAACTTTGATGTGTGTTGGTTGATTTTATTGACTGGTGACTGTACATTTGCCTACGATATTGTCAGTGTATAGATACTTCATATCTGTGTACTCTGAAAATGGGGATATCTTTCTCTCTATTTTCACTGCTTGCATTGCAGCTGAATCAGATCTCAGTATCTCTATTCCAAGAACTGTTCAGATTCTATGATCCATTCTACATTTAAATGGTTAAGTTCCTTAAGACTTTAATTGGAGTAATGTTGAAACACGTGAGACTCTAATCTCTTTGTGGTAAAATGTTACTTCTCTTCCAAGACAGCTGTGGACAGAACTTTGTGAATATATCTATGGATTAGTGTGGAATAATGATCACTTGACCTTTATTTTATCTACAATTTTTAAAATTTCTCTTCCTCCAGGTCCTCAGAGAGTACAACTCCATAGATGCCAAGAAACTTACATTTCCGAGAATTATATATGGGCAATAGCTTGAAAACTGCTCCTCAGGAACAACATAGCAATAAATTCTACACAAAGCAAGGCCAAATTTTGTTTTTCCATCAGGTTTTGCTGTGTCTTCAGCTAATCAGATATCCTTGCTGATTTCTTGGTCCATTCAATCTGGAATCATGCAGCAAACCATTTTATAAATTGCAGACCTTAGAATATACTTATAGCATTTTCACTGCCTGTTACATTACCCACCATGATATAAGCCACAGAAAAGAAAATCTCACTTCTACCAAACAGAGAAATCTGAATCAGAAATATTGCTTTCTGTTTCTGCCTCCGTCAATCATTTTTCACTTTCTGTAGAAAAAGACTGTCCCTCACCACGCTGCCCGTCATCGAACTGAGATCATCCACACTTACTGTTTTTGCTGTTGTACTGTCTGTGCCTCTTGTGGAGTTCATTAATGAGACTGGGCGAGTCAGATGCCCAGCTTCTGCACTTTGGGAAAGGCTGTGCTGTGTCTCACTGTCACTCTTCAATGCAAAGAACTGAGGAAGCGGCAACTCTGAATGGGTTTAAAACAAAATCAAAAATTCAGTTGGCAAGAAGCATCATTTCCAATATATGTATGTACATTATTTAACATTTCCAGTTTTCTGATTAATTTAAAGTTCAATGACCAAGATTTCAAGTTGACAGTTGCTTTAAACTTCTACTATCAAGGCTATTTTCAGCTGTTTTATTATTTTCACTGTCATGCTTCCCTCCCCAGCAACTCATTTACAATAGAAAGGTTGTCTATATATAATAAGGATCTAAAAGCAAATACTCTTACCCACATATTCCATAGGTATCACTCATCGGCTCTAACTACGGAGATGTTTGGGGGAGTGGAGTGGGGGGAGGAGGGTGTTATAGTAGCTGTGTGGAATCTTACAGCTATTCAAAAGACTCAAAATTTGACTTAGCAGATCACAGTATTTCAATGTCTACTGTTTGATACATTCAGTTGTTTTAGTGCAAGGAAGATAAGACAATTGTGTAACTAGTGAGTTCCAGTATGATCACACTGAGTGATAGTCCATTGTTCCAAATAAATTGAAAACCTCAATTCACATTGGAGGAAATAACTGGAGACGAATCCTCATGCCCCTTCATAGATGGCTTTGGGAGGAAAACACTCGGAGTCAGATGACACCAAGTCATGCATTTGTTTTTATCATAGGACATCTAATTCTGCATTTAGTAAACTCAATAGCTGTAAGCATCAGTACAAGCTGTTTTCTAATAATGGTGGTCAGCAAGGAGGAAGGGGAAAGTTGGATTATGATAAGTAAAATAAAATTACAATGTACAAAATAATAATGATCAAATTTGCTCTCTCATACACTTTTTCCATTGTTTCTACAATTTAATATTTTATTTGATTATGGCTGGTCTACTGTACTGTGCAAAAGTCTTAGGCACATACAGAATATATAGCTAAGGCGCCTAAGACTTTTGCACTGTTTTGTATTTGTCAATGTAGAGCGGAGAGTGAGTTTGTAAATCTGGCGGGAGCAAAGGACATTGGGAGTGGCGAGGATGGAACGCCGTGGGAAAGAAGTGGGAAAGGTGGCAGAGAAGGAGTGCCAGGGGCAGGAGTTGGTGTGGGTGCACCAAGGTCATTTGCTTCCAAACAATAGGTTTATTGATCATTACAGAAGGTCTCTCTGGTGCTTCCCACTCTTTCGCCTCTCCCTTCCCATTTTCCTAACCACGACTCCCCTCTCCCTGCCTCCTTCCCACTCTCAGTCCATAATAGAGACCCATATCAGAATCAGGTTCATCATCATTGACATACGTACAATTCAGCAGTACAGCACAATTCAGCAGTACAGCACAATACATAAAACTAAACTACTTTGCAAAGGTCTTTCACGCCCTGGCTATATACATGTACTCAAGACTTCTGCACAATACTCCATTTCATACAAGAGTTTGTGGCAACACTGCTTTACAGATAATTAATCTGTTAATTCCGTAAACAAAGTACTGACTTCTGATATGGCAGTTCCAAGAATCATCTGATGTTTGTTATCACTTTAAACAGACCCCTTCTTCTCATCACATAAGAGAAATAAAAGAACTTTAAAACTATTGAGACTCATGCAAAACACTGAAATGTATAAAGATTGAAAAGCATTAAACTGCAAATAAAACATTTTTGTGTATTTGGAAATACTCTGGAGATCAGGCACTATCCATGGATAGGGAACCAGAAATAACATTTCAGGTCAAAGACCCTTCTTCAGGACTAGATAAATGAGAAAACAGATATGTTTTAAGTTGTAGAGGATGGCTGGGAGTTGGGTGAGGGTGAGGGTGGGGGTTTGGAAAGAAAACATCTATGATAAGATGGAATCCATGTCTGTCCAGGTGACACAATGCTTTCTGCATAGTCCAGATAAGAGACAAATTAAGGCAACCACCAAAAAAAAAAGCTGTAGGAATTCTAAGATACAGAACACAGCAATTGCTGGAAATCTGAAACTGATCAGGCAGCATCTGTGGCGATTAAGTTACATGTGGATAACAATACCCCCTAACTAGTTAGTTCTGATAGAAATTGTGAAGGCTGATTTTCCAAAAATGTAGAATTCAATGCAAAGATTGAACTTACGTTGTGCAAGAAAGGAGGAGGATAAAGACCGAGGTCACAGTGGGAGTGGGATGAGAAATTAAAGTGAAGAGCAACCAAAGCCTCAGGGTCATTCTTGCTCAATGAGGAGAGATGTTCTATCAAGCAGTCATCCAATCTGTGTTTAGTTTCTCCAATGTAGACGAGACCAAATAGTGAGCACTGAATGCAATGCTCTAGACTGGAGGAAGTGCAAGTGAGTCATTGTTTCACATCAAAAGATTGTTTAGGTCACTGCATGTTGGGAAGGGAAGGGGTGAAAAGCCATGAGCTGCTACTCCTATACTGTCTGAAGAGGAGTGGTAGGTTCAGTTGGAAGAATGATCTGGGGAGCAGCCAAGGCAATGCTGCCTTCAGAATGCTGGCCGGAGAAGGCTGGGGAAGACATGTTTGGTGGTGGAAACTCTTTGAAGATGGTGTAAATTACAGTGCATGAAATTTATTGTTGAACCTGGAGTCTGGTGGATTGTATGCAGTGATGTTGGTACAGGCTTAAATATTGGCTATTCCACCAGGGATGAATTCTTGAATATAACGTCATGGAATATGTTACACGCATTGGAGGGAACTGATCACGTGTTGTATTATTAACTTTTCAGTTGCTTTCAGATTGTGGCTTTCGTATGAATATATCAAACTATATTTGAATAAAGCAACACACAAAATGCTGGAGGAACTCAGCAGGTCAGGCAGCTTCTATGAAAAAAGAGTAAACAGTCAATGTTATGTTACTGAAGCTGTGACAAAATTCAAATTACATTAATCAAGCTATACTGTGTGTTCAAGAAGTTTCAAGCACACATTTTATCACTGTTAAACAGTTTTATCTTCAGTATCAAAAAAAATATGTTTTGCAACTAAAGGGTGCAGGGAATCC
Organism: Mobula birostris; assembly: GCF_030028105.1. Taxonomy (NCBI): domain Eukaryota; kingdom Metazoa; phylum Chordata; class Chondrichthyes; order Myliobatiformes; family Myliobatidae; genus Mobula; species Mobula birostris. The sequence continues at coordinate 79,182,546 of NC_092375.1, read as the reverse complement.
AAGCGTTTATCACCTCATTGCAAGAAGGCTTTGCGTCCAAGGTCCCCGAAATATGAAACTGACATGAGATAGAATGAGCTTACACAAAAAAATAGGTTTCTTCAAATAGGAAGATATTTGCTACAAATATAAATACATTGTTCAGTGCTACGATGCCTAAAGTTAGATTTAAATAAACAGGCAATTCACAAATAATTCAAGTAATTTTGTGGAAACAGTCACAACCAAGACATGTCCAGGTGAGTCCTGCATTAGACAATGGAATGGATTAACAAGTGCAACCATCAATTTTAACTGTAAAGTACTATCATTCTAAATAGTAATGCAGCAGACAGGTTTAGAAGCAGTAAATTCTGTTGATCTCCTCCTCTGATACAATTTTCCAAGGTCTTGCAAGGTAATGAACTCAGCGTTTCAAGTGACCAAAGTTTCACAACAAAGATTACAATCAGGGAAATCAAAATACACTTTGGATATAAGAGTATGAAAATAAAATTTGAAAAGGTAAAAATGTGAGTAGGTGCATACTGTTGGAATTCGGTATTTTGGGGGAAGATGGACCAAGATGCATTCCATAATTTAGTACCAGTTAACATTGCTAATTCTAATCTGGGCAGACAGGGAATCAGAAAGTCAACTCTAATTTGGTCAGAATTTCAGACTAGGAAGCAGAGTAGATTCAAAATTCAAGTAACGAAGAAAGAGAGTTAAAAAAACTCAATAGCATAAGAGAATTGGGGTGAAAAATTAATGTAGGTAATACTGTTATTAGGGAGAATATAAAATGAACACACATAATGTCACCAGTTTCTTTGGAGAGAAAAGCTAGTGGGGGGGGGGGTACATTTTGGTATTAAATATAAAATGCTGAGCAAATGTAATATAGTGAGCATAAACAATGAGCAGCTTTCCCAATTCTTGTAAGTTTATTTCTGAATATGGACAGGAACCAAACTGCAAATTGTACAAATGTTAAAATGGAGTATTAGAGCCACTGGTCCAGAATTGTGCAGAACACAAGGAATGGAGCTCTCTGGACACAGCTATTAATATATTGACATGGTATCAATGATTCTGCACTCACTTAATATGCTTTGAATAAGATTTTAAATTGACCGGTGCCAATTAAACCTTACCTATGACTTCTCAATAAGTGTATTTTTTGTGGCCATCTCTCATGCCACAGCCTGAACTCTTGATAATTTCACTTGACACAATAAAATGTACTATTAAAGTAGGTTTCATTAAATCTGCATGACTATTCCTAATTACAATGGAGGTGACTGGACTTACCTCATCAATCACATCCAGTGTCTGCTCTGCTGAAAGCAACTAGAATTGATTTTAAACCCATAATTATTCTCTTTCACTGCATTTCATTGGAGAAATAGCTCTGCTTCTATCAAAAGCTCTATTTTGGTCATGTCTTCAGTTTGTTGAAGTTCAGGGATGCGCTTAAATTAGGTTTTATTTGCTGTAAAATAGTAATGCTGGTCCAAGCCTTGCTATTATTTCTGCCCCGTCCCATTTCCAATAATCGTTTTATTGGTTATTGTTTAAATTAAAGCACCTCCATGAAACAAGAAATTCAGTATTACTGCAGGAATATTCACGTCAGAAAAGCCGAAAAGAGTTTTGCCAGAGGTCTGAGCTCAAACTTCCTGAATATCTTCAGCTGCTGAATCTAAGTACATCAGCTAGATCTTGGACAAAAGCAGCAATACCACTCATTTCGATGGAGAATATATGAATTTAAAAATCCATTTTGATCATTTTAAGTCTTTCATTACCAGCTAAACTGCTTGGCAAAGCCAGGACAGATCTTTTTTTGGCTTGTGTGGCTTGACCACGATAGGGGCCAAGCTCTGGGCATGGCTTTGCAAGGTAGTTCTTACCGGGGTATTTAGTTATGCATGTGTTAACAGATAGATGAGAGGAAGCTGGAGGTGATAAGGCAATCTGCCCTATGGACATCACAGAGTCACCCTTATATAGTTTGTCACCATCTAAGTAAATGTATGCTGAGCAGAACTTCAAAACAATGAAATGTTAGCTTATACTTAATTTTCAAAGCTACAGGAATTAAACATTTACAAAAAGAGGCCATGCCTCTTGATCATGGGTGTCTCTGCTGCCATTTCACGTTGTTAATAGTATTTTTGCCTTCCTTCTACAATTTGAAAATTAGAAGATGAGAAAATTTACTGCTGAGTTCCAACAGAACAGTGATGGGTTGCGGAACCCTAGTGCACATGGGCTGCTCACACACAGGCACATCTAGGCATGTTCCATTATATTTAATCACTTCCAATGCACATCTAGGGGTCACTCACTTCCAATTCATTTGCATGAATCAAACACTGCAGCCCACTCATGCAAAAGCAGGCCATCATGAAGTGGCTGGCAACTGAAAAGAGATAACTCTAACCAGGTGCTTGTCAGTAGAGTAAGGGTCCTCCTACAGTTTAGTCTCCTTACAACAATTCCTTATGCTCTGCTCCCAAATATATTGATCTTCTTGGTCCTCTGATATTGGACCTTATCCTGATATTTCAAGTTAATAATGCTTCACTACCACAACAACAATACTACCATTCCCCAGCAGCTGAAGAACACTTGTCTGACCCTTTAGCTCCTGACCCCAACCTCCCTCTCCGCTTGTGGTTCTGACCCTCCTTTCTGTCTGATCAACCACACCCAACCCCACTTGGTCTGAAATTCCCTTCACTGAACCCAGGACCTGCTCAATTACTCTCACTGTACGCAAATGTTTTGGTTAATATACTGGTACAAAAATGATAGTCATAAAATATAAAACACACTTAATATCGAAAAGGTTGTTCAAATTCAAAACTTGCCGAAGCTAAATTCTTCAAGGTACACAAACTATCCGAACAACTGTGCATTTGTCAACTGCAGCAGAACCACCATACCCTTCCTAAACATTTTACCCAATTCTAATTAAATTCCATCAGCTAAACAAACACAGCTAACTGCAAGTTCCAATACAATGGGGCAAGAAGTTTAATTTAATGTTCAGCTAGCAGAGGAAAGGCAAAATGCTTTGGGGTGCCTGTGCAATATAATATTACTGTGAAGGGTTCATGCTCAAAATATTTATTGCCCTCACTGCTAGCAACAACTACTGCCAAACCACCCCCTCCAAACAGACACACAAACACATCAAGCATCTTCAGTTTAAGTCATGAAATAATTTCTAGCTCCTGTACTTAAAGTTATCCTACTTAACTGTTTCAGTTCTGGCATTAAGTTTCCCCTGTTACTCTGAAGTACATCTCAGTAATTTATAAAGTTTTTACAGTGGAACTCTCAGCTCAGAAAAAAAGAGTATGATAAAGTTGCTGGGTTTCTGCCAATCTTTGACACAGAACCTTGTGGGTCAAAAGCTTGAAATCACAAGCATGTGTTTCTGTAACTGGCCTTGGTTTTAGAAACTTAATATTGGAGTAGTAACAGCATATGCAAATTTTAGAGCATTGATCTAGACATTAGAAATTTAATGGCAGAGCGACTGCAATTCATGACCTCTCCTTAACTAAGTACCCTAGTCAATAACACAAAACATGCGAGTTAAATTCAAGAAAATAATTAATTTGACTGTGAAGTTAAGGAGCAGCTGTGGCTAAAAAATAAAACTGCTGATTCCAAGGCCCCTTGCATTTGAAGGCCTGTAATGGGTACAGAAAATAAACTAGCAACAGAGTTTAAGGCAGGGAACAAAACCCAGGGGTACAATTTCCATCATTCCTGAGCAGACGTAACTGTTGGCCAGAGAGCAAAAAAAAGATAGAAATTTAGATTTTCACCGAAACTTGGGCCATCTCAAGAATATGATTGTAAAAGTGATTGATTGGAGATCCCCTTCCAGAAATTCACATTAGATGAACAGGGATTGGATGGAAAACTTGCAGCTTCTGCACCAGGCCACCGGTACCATTGAGATCCACCAAGATGACAAAAAAGTTTAGACTGTTAAGCATTTCAGGAATCCATACAGTCTCATCCTTGTTGAGAGTACCTGCATAATATCTCACCTTTCTTCAGCTAGCTGCAAAATGATCATGGGGTAAGGCGTTTCATTGATTCTCAGCATCTTCTGAACCATAAATACAATCTCATTGCATTCATTCATACTCTGTCAAAAGCTGGACAGTGAAAACTTCCTTCTATCAAAACATAAAACAATACAGCACAGGAACAGGCCCTTCCGCCCACAATGTTGTGCCAAACCAACTAAAAGGTAAATCAAAAAAGCTCCTAAAAATGAATCCCTCCTTCCTACTCAATGCTCATGTCCCTCCATCTTCCTCAAATTCATGTGCCTACCTAAGTGTCTCTTAAAAGCCTTTCTACCACCACCCCAAGCAGCACATTCCAGGCATTCATCACTCGGAGTAAAAAAACTTACCTTTCACATCCCCTTTGAACCTATTCCCATCACCTTCAATGCATGCCCTCTGGTATTAGACATTCCAACCTTGCGAAACAGGTACTCCCTATCTACTCCATCTATGCCTCTTAAAATCTTGTAAACCTCTGTCAGATCTCCCCTCTGTGGCATGTGGCCAAGTGGTTAAGGCGTTGGACTAGCGATTTGAAGGATGTGAGTTTGAACCCCAGCCGAGGCAGCATGTTGTGTCCTTGAGCAAGGCACTTAACCACACACTGCTTCAGTCCACCCAGCTGAAAATGAGTACCGTCAAAATGCCGGGGGTTAACTTCGCGACAGACTGGCGTCCCTTCCGGAGGGGGTGGTAGTCTCGTACTCTCAGTCACTTCATGCCATGGAAACCAGCATAAGCACCAGCCTGATGAGTCTACAAGGCTTGGGACAGACAGGCTTTAAGATCTCCCCTCAGCCTCTGCCACTCCAGGGAGAACAACCCAAGTTTGTCCAGCCTCTCATGATAGCACATCCTCAACCAAGCAGCATCTTGGTAAACCTCTTCTGCATCCTCTCCAAAGCCTCAACATCCTTTCGATAAGGAGGTAACTAGAGCTATATACTATCCCTGTGATTGCTAGGGTCTGGTCATAGTATTGCATTGTGTAATGGTGGAAATCACTATAAGGTTACTGTACAGCAAAAGGTCTTAGTAATTGATCAGTTGAATCTAGCAGTGCCAGTTGAAACTACTTGATGATAGCATGTTAAAACTTTTTCTTGATTTCATAAGGACTCAACATTAAAAAGGCTCAAAGACTGCAGCATTAGTTGATAGTGAAATTGCTGATAGAGACATCATCATATTCTGGCTAGCTTTGCAATTAGAAAACACTTCTGCTCTTCAGCAATTGTCATACTACCATAACCATCAGAAAGCCAACTTTGATCTGGCTGAGAACCTTTTACTTCAAACTACATAACATCTGGCTGCAATCTGACACAATTCCAACAAAAAAGGCACTTGCGTTACAATTTAACCTCTGAAGAGATTAATTAGGTATCAATAACATGACACCACAGTTCAATATGCAAGCCAACAAATTCTGAATGGAGAGAGAATAGGGAAGGAGATGGTGGCTGTGGTAAGAGTAGTGTCACAAACACATTTAGTAATCCTGTCTTTAGGAACTACATTACAATTACAGTACATCTGTGCGCACACAAGTCATTTAAAAATAAAATTAAGGAGTAGACTTAGCCTCTCTCCCTGTGGAATAAATTATCACAATTTGTACACTTTGGTTAAAGTGTACAAAGAGAATTTGGGTGCAATACAGGAAAGGGAGGGTATGCAGTTTGAAAGAGATTCAGCTTAGTGAGCATTGGCTTGAATGAAACTGCAGCTGGACCAGTGCCATTTATTCATTAGCTGCACTGAAGAACTGAGAAAGGTTGATTATTCTCTCATGGTTGACAAACACAGTTTGCTGCAATGTAAGAGCTGAAAAGAATAAATATTAAATTCCTCTACAGAAATCTAATACACAATAGATAATAAATTAGAATAATGCAGAGGAAAAACCCATAGAAAAACATCTTTAAATTTTAGAGAAATAAACCCGAATTCGACATGGTTCAAGCTCAAGCTGATACAAATCAAATCAATTACGGAAACCCTGCCTTTTGGAACCAACCAATGCCAACAGCTGCCAGAAACAATGGCACATCAAATAGTCATCACTAAGTCACCCAGATTGTGAGGAAAAGAAAACCAGAGGCCACAAGCACAAGTCAGTCACCAAAAAATTAATTTGGAGGATTTAAGACAGACTTGTTTCACCAGAGAACAACTAGGATGTGGAACTCCTCACAAGTTGGAATGGTTGAGTAAAGATAAAGAGCACTGATGAAGCCAAGATATACATAGATTAGGAGTTCCCAATCTGGGGCCCACAGACCCCTTGGTTAATGGTAACCCATGGCATAAAGGTGGTTGGGTACCTGTGACTTAGGTTAAGTAATATGGGAAAAAAGTAACAGAAATAAGTAATGATTGGATGAGATTTATAGAGGTAGATGAAGACAAATCTAGCAGGGCGTCACAAGCAGTGATGGACCAATAACAGAGTGGAGGAAGGGCATGACCTGTAGCACAGGTGAGGCAACACCACTTGCGTGTAAGTGCTACACCTGTCCCTACACCTCCTCTCTTGCCACCACTCAGGGCCCCAAACAGTCCTTCCAGGTGAGGCAACACTTCACTTGTGAATCTGTTGGCATCATCTATTGCATCTGGTGCTCCCGGTGCGGCCTCCTCTACATTGGTGAAACCCGACGCAGATTGGGGGACCGCTTCATCGAGCACCTCCGCTCCATTGGCCACAACAGACAGGATCTCCCGGTAGCCACCCACTTCAACTCTGCTTCCCATTCCCATTCAGATATGTCCATACATTGCCTCCTCTACTGCTATGATGAGGCTAAACTCAGGTTGGAGGAGCAACACCTCATATACCGTCTAGGTAGTCTCCAGCCCCTTGGTATGAACATCGAATTCTCCAACTTCCGGTAATTCCCTCCCCCTCCCTTCCTCTATCTCTATTTCACATCACCTCCCTCATATTTCTGCCTCCTTCTACTACTGCGCATTGTTCTCCTGCCAATCACCTCCCTGCTTCCCCTCCCCCACCCCTTTGTCTTTCAAATTACTGTTTTTTTCAACGACCAGCATTCTTCAAACCCTTTCCAAAGTTCTTCCTTCAGTCCTGACGAAGGGTTTCGGCCTGAAACATCAACTAATCTTTTCAACTGATGCTGCCTGACCTGCTGAGTTCCTCCGGCGCAATGAGAGTGTTCCTTTGACAACAGCATCTGCAGATTATTTTGTGTTGACGAAACCTCAGGTTTGACTTCTCAATAGATCCCCATTTACAAATAAAACTAACCGGTTTTGTGATTCTTCCCCACTTCCTCCCGCCCCCCCCAACCCCGAAGACAAACAAAATAACAATTGCTTTTTCCCCCCTTAAGATTGAATGATCAACTAATAAGTGATGATAAAACCTTTTATTTTAAACAGAAATATGCAAAACAGGTACTTAATTGTAAGGCACAAGAGGCCTGGTTACTTGTAGCTCCACAGACTAGTATCAAATCCTAAGTCAATGTGTTATATCCCCAGTGGAGGCACGTTTGCATCCCAAAGATATGAAAGACCCTTCTTAAATGAAACCACTATGATTCAAAAGCTTAGAGGAGCTCTTCAGTATATTCCTCTGATAGCACTCTTTATCCTTCAAGGATGATTCTTGATGCTTTTGCAGGAGAGAATGTAACGATAAACAACATTGAACTTAACAACCACATACATCATTTGTTAGGTAAGTGACTAAATATTAGCCAAGGCTCTTGAGAGAGTTCCTTTGCATTTCTCCAAAATAATATCATGGGATTTTCTTTTTAAAAGATTAATTCATGCTTAAGACAAATTGTACAATGATGAAGGTCTCTCTCATAGCTTCACTGGTTTACCATTTTAAATTATGTGATCAGTTCACCACGATTGTCATCTATTGCATGATTCCATGATCTTCTAAGAGGTAAAAATGTCATCACCAAATCAAAGCTGAAACAAAACTAAATTAAGTTCCTGGATTATACATGAACTAGTGAGCTTTCATGACTTGGAAAATTAATGCTTCTTGCAGATTTGTACCTGACCTTCGTACAGAAATGTATCAGAAGGTTTTATCAATAAAAACATTGCAAGATTACAGGGCTAGAGAATAGGACAAGCCACATTGTAGGGTTATAGGAGATGGGCTGGACAATGGGCGCAACTAGTTTGCAGAATTTTAGAGGATAGGTGCATTTTTCAGGCGCAGGGCAAACACACAAGGAACTTTCGTATTATTACCATTCAACTTAGCCCAATTTTGGCATATAAAGTTTATTGTTCATTTTTTTTTTAAATCAGGAAAGGAAAATAGTATTCAATTCACCTTCAGAGGCAATAGCATCAGGTGAATCAGGTAATACCCTTCTTGCCAAAGTCAGGAAGATGTGGTTTCGAATGGGGAGGTTGTGATTTCAAGTCTCACTCCAGAGACCTGAATGTCAAATGTAGGTGCCACTTTCACGCAGTAACAAGGGGGGTACTCCCATTACACAAACTGATACAAAATCTTCTGTCTTGTCTTCATCCACTTTCCAAGGCAATTTCTTTCAAGCAGCAATATTTAACTCTTCATTGACCAAGACCAAGGTCATAAGCTGTTATTTATCGCATTGCTTATGGGACCTTGCTCCATACTAACCGCATTTTCTACATCACAGTAATGACTATGCTTTCATTGTAGTATTGGTCATAAAACGCTTTACAACATCTTGAGATTGAGGATGACCGTGTGAACAGGAGGCACAAGGGCTGGTCGGTCCGCATGTTCAGAGTTCAAGGTCCTGTTATCAGCTTGGCTAGGGGTTGATCGGAAGTCCGTAAGTTGTAACCCGATGGCTGAAGCCCATAGACTGGAGGCCCAGGGATCTGTCCTGGAGTTGGAAGACTGTATGTGTGGGAGAGAGGAAAGGTTTTGTTGTTGTTGTTTTGTTGCTTGTTATATTCCATTTTGTTGTGTTCTCTGTTGTTCTGCCAAGCACTGTGGACAAGTATGTTGGTGCTGGAATATGTGACAACACTTGCAGCCTGCCTCAACTCATCCTTAGGTGTATTGGTTGTTTATGTAATTCACTGTATGGTCCGATGTACCTGTGATAAATATATCTGAATTGGACTGCGATAGGTGATGTAACTGAAAATGAGTCTTGACACAACATTCACATTCATAGAGATTTCAAAACAACTTAAAACTTCAAATGCACTTGAAATTTAATTTTAGTTTATTTCACACCTTCTATCCTAACAAAGTCTTGTTTGAACTTAACCAGGAAATGATGGATATGATGGAAACCACATCCTTTCTATACAGAGAGTCCAGAAATTGAGCTAATTTATATCTAGTGTCAATAGCTTAAAAACATCACTTCATGTAAACTGATGGTTTTAAGTCTTTAGTTCTGTTGAAAGTGAATGAGAAAAGAAACTTTTTCTATACACATGCACTAAAACATCCTTTGCAGACAGGATATAGATTATATCTCTACATGAGATTTTAAAAAAAATTTTAAATTGCATATAGATTTTGAATGAACATGATAAATAGAGTGGCACATCAGTGGAAAAAGTAATAAATCTCTCGAGTCAAGAGGAAATGCACAACTGACTCAGCTTCATCTCTCAAGAACTTTGTAATCACCTTCATCTTTGGAACTATAAATCACCATCCTCTGTTGGGTGTATCATATCTGATCAGGTGGAGAACAACACCCAACAACTGTAAACAATCATTAAAAAGTTAGTTAGGTTATGGGTTAAATTTTCCAAGTTATATCTGTACAGGACTCTCTTTGCCTTCATACTGAGAGAAAAGGGATAGTTGTCTGCTGTACGTTTTATGAAGGATTGTTATACCACAGGGGTGCTCTACTATATTCTGAGCATCCTACTGACAAAGCAGTTATTCTGGATAATCTATTAATAAAGGCCAAATGGAACAAACTTATAGTCAGCATGATCTAGTCCATTAAACACAAGGTCTTGCAACATACCATCTGCACAGCTATTTCCTGCTTTTTTAGTTACGATCCAAAAATAAAGAGCTGCAAAAAAAACACACGAATTGTCTACACATAACAAAGCTGTGACTGCAAGTGTCAAACATTCTCAAATAATTCAAATTTAATCTTGTATAAATGATCTTGTCTGTGCCTCTACAGGGATAATTTTCACAAAGGGTTCTTGTGTTGATAATGATTGACTGCTCTATGCCCATAACTAAAAGACAGGACTGCCATGGACTGCTGTTATTTTCCCCTTTCAGAGCCATATTGACATGACAATATGGGCTTCAACAAACTTAGCTTCTGACCAGATACGTAAAGGTCCATTTGCAGGTTGAGTCTGTGCTGAGGAGGGCAAATGCGATGTTAGCATTCATTTCAAGATGACCCGAATATAAAAACAAGGGTGTAATGTTGAAGCCTTATAAAGCACTGGTGAGGCCTCACTTGGAGTATTGAGAGCGGTTTTGTGTTCATTATCTCAGAAAGGATGTGCTGAAACTGGAAAGGGTTCAAGGGAGGTTCACGAAAATGATTCCAGGATTGAATGGTTCTGGGCCTGTTTTCACTAGAACTCAGAAGAATGAGGGGTGACCTCATTGAAACCTATCAAATGGAGAAAGGCCTTGTTAGAGTGAATGTGGACAGGATGTTTGCTATGGTGGGAGAGTCTAAGACCAGAGAACACAGCCACAGAACGGAGGAGCATTCTTTTAGAACAGAGATGAGGAGGCATTTCTTCAGCCAGAGAGTGGTGAATCTGTGGAATTCTTTGCTACAGGCCAAGTCCTTATGTATATTTAAGATGGAGGTTGATAGATTCTTGATTGCTCAGGGCAGGAATGGATACGGGGAGAAGGCAGGAGGATGTGGCTGAGGGGAAAATTGAATCAGTCACAATGAAATGGGAGAGCAGACTCGATGAGCCAAATAACCTAATTCTGCTCCTATGTCTTATGGCGACTGTGCCAGTGAACTTTCTACTCAACACTTTAAGATGTAGTATTTGAAAGAAGCACTCCAGAAAAGTTTAGAGCAGTAGCAGCAGCAAGAAAGTACAATTCCTGGCTTAGTTTATGGCCAGACCCATCTCTGTGCGAAATACTATGTGCAGATTTACTATAACCTAAAAAAGGATGTGCAAGCAATAGGAAGGGAGTGATTCAACATGATTTGTGGACTCTGTTGCTCATGTGTTTCTGGTCACTCCTTTTTTTGTTGCTAATTTGGGTGACTTTGAGGTGGTCTGCAGAGAATGAACACTGAGCTTAATAAAATATGCCTGGACTCTTTCAATTTTGTGCTTTACATTCAGTCTCTTTCATGCTTTTTTTTGCCGTTTTGCGTGATTCTTTTTTCTGTGCGTGGTGGGGCGGTGGTGGTTTGGATGATATTCTGTGAATGGGTTCTATGATTTCTTCGTTTCGTGTCTGGCTGTGGGAAGACAAATTTCGGGGTTGTATACTGCATACATACCTTGATAAAAAATTTACTTTGAATCTTTGGTTCCTCAAATGGTGGGCTTCCCATTTCAGGATTAATTGGGTTAACTAGGCCTGTATTTGCTACAGTCTAAAAGAATGTGAGGAGATCTGTCTGAAAGGTAGTAAAATCCTTGAGAGAGTTAATGCAATGGATAGAGAGAGTATGTTTTGCATGCTATCCATACAGATCATTTCATAACATAACTTCACAAATAAGTGAGCCATGACAAATAAGGAATATTTGGGACTGAGGAGGAGGAATTCCTGTACACAAAGCGGTAAATCTTTTAAATTGTGTACTCCAGAGGGTCATGGAAGTTCAGTGATCAAGATGATTCCAAACAGATGTCAACAGATTTCTGGATATTAAGGGAATGAAGGGACATGGATTCACAACATTACTATAACTGTGTGAAGCTCAGGTCTTCACCACACAGGGCACTTGCTCAAAACTCAAATGAATATACAGAAGAAGAAAGTTTGACATTTTCAATGTCCAGGAAAGATACAGAAATCCTGAATGGATCATCTTTTCTAGTTTTAATTCAGTTCCTGATTCAATAATTGTTGTAGTTTAGGACTCATCATAGTCTAATCAATTAATTTTCCCTTGATGTGATCAGAAGTAGCAAACAATCCCGTAACAAGAATTCATAAAATCCTGGGCACGTAATTACATACTTGCATTACAGGAAACAATATCCATGATTTATCCAGTAGAGTACACCTGGGAGAACCAATGGCTGTGATGTATATGAATTTTCAGGAAGCTCTCACGCTGAAAATTGGTGAATAGCTACTTAGTGATAGTAATAGTTAGTGATACTTAACTCGGGGAAAATATGCAATGTGAAACTTTTGCAGAGCTTCATAATATTTTGATCTCTCACTGTGCTGTACAGAAAAGAACAGTGCATGTTAGATCCACTCTGTTTTCTGACAACTGAGAATACAGATCTGGAGAAGTCAAGAATTAAAATCTGCTCAGCATGTAAATGAAGGCAAGTCTAGTGAAAGGGCATCCAAAATATCCAATAGTTTTCACAATAGTTAACTTTGCTGCTTTTTCCATGGATGTGACCCGTTATGCACTTCTACTACCTTTTACCTTTATTTCAGTTTTACAGCATCTGCAGTATTTTCCCTCTTTGATGATGAGTATTAAAATTTTACTCTACACCAAATCTCAGTGATGTGAAAATAACAGTTCTTGGTCTGCTCTTAGTGGGGGTGGATGGATGGTGAGATTGGGAAGGAAGAGGTGAGAGTGTATCCAAGTTTAGGACTTGCAACTTAAAAGTCACTGACAAATCCATAGGGAACCCAGGAGAAGCTTCTCTACCCAGAATTTGTTTGGGGTAACTTTACAGATTCACTCAATGGGAAGAAAGAGGGATAAAAGGAAGGTTGATGAAGTATAAACAATGGCACAGATCAAATGAGCTGAACAGCCAGATTGTGGGGAAATTCAATCTAAATTCAGTACCAGCAATGCAAAACAATTTAGCACCAGGCTAATATTATCTCTGAAGTGCAACTACACCCTGAATATCACACCCTCACACCACAAATGAAATAAAATGTGGGGCCAGAAACTTGCGGAAAATGAGAAAGCAAAACATCATGCTTGCAAGAGTCTTGCAAAACTCTGAACACAAGTTAAAGCATCTTACTGACATTGAAAGAGCTGCACGTTAATTGGGCTTTGTTTTTGCTTTGGAGATACAGAAAGAAAAACAGAAAGTTACATTGGTCCTCTCATCCACTGAAAAAGCAAGAAACTTCTAAAAGATTATCTGTAGAAGTTTATAAAGACTAGTGAGCAGAAATATATGTCCCTTACAGACAGAAAAAAAAATTGAGGAATTGAACAACGATAACAAGATAATCAGATATACGGTTATATTGTGAACAGCTGGGTTCAAAGGCCTTTGGTACACAACCAGTGAAAGATCCATTTACTGCAATTCTATGTTACCAAATTTTAATCAGATTAATATATTACCCTAAATCTCATAAGTTCTAAACATATTCACCAGCCTTCAGCGTGGGATCTTCTCAGAGATTTTCTAAACATACGCACACACCACAGCTATTAGTTCTCCTTCATCTGCTCTACTGGGCACATCCTTAAAGAACTGCAGAAGGTCAGTTAAATATGATCTCCTTTTGATTATGTATTGTTAACTCTATATTATTAACTATGATATTACATTCATTATTACTATTTAGCATTTTCCCTTCTAACAAAGTTAAGCTAACAATCTGGTATTTCCCTGTTCTCTTTCCCTCCCCTCTTAAATACTGGAAGTCAAAATAGCTACTCTGCAAAATGCAGGGACAGCTCCAGAATCTACAAACTTTGGAGGTGATAATTAGAGTCTCTATTATCACTTGTAAGACCTCTCTTAAAAATTTTGCTATGATAATTATCTGCTCCTTGGGATTTTACAGGTGTCAACTTCACTATTTTTAAGCCTACAATAAATTCCTTTTATTTTCTGATTTTAATGTATCCTTAGTCTCCCAGCATTTCTAGAAAGGGTCTGATTATTTTGTTATCGTTGTTCAATTCCTCAATGTTTTTTCTGTCTGTGAGGGACATATATTTGTGCTCTTCATAAACTTCCACAGATAATCTTTTAGAAGTTTCTTGCTTTTTCAAAAAAATGTTTTCAGTCATTCTTCATTACCTTCAAGTGTTGTCAATCCTGGGGACATGCTTCTTTTCTGGCAATTTTAAAAGCATTTTCCTTTATACTGTCTTTAAATTCTCCTATAATCTAATGGTTGGACCACTTTTCATCAAATGTATATGACTTACCTCAAAGATCTGTTGCATATTATGTGTTTTTTTAAATGCTATCCTTGACCTATTCATTGTCAAATTCATTAATGTAGTTTCCCAATCTATCACATCCATACTGCCCTTAAAATCTGTTTAATTTTAAAGCTTTAGCTTCATTAAAATACTTAACTGAAACTTAATGAAAAATTCTGGCATACTGTAGTCATGCTTTGTAGCCACTCCTTTACAACAAGATTATTAATTATCCTTTTTCATTATATAGTACTAAATCCAAAATTACCTGTCCACAAGTCAGAAACTCAATGTACTAATGTAAAAATTCATCTTAAAAACATTCCAACTTAAGGCTGTTATAAGAATATGAAACAAATTATTTCTTCAGTGAAACAAATTATTTTTTATTGAAAACAACTAACAAGAAAATCAAGGAATTTCTAATTGTAAATGAAAGAAGTGCCAAATCTGAAAAAAAAACAAAATATTTTTTTAAAGCTCAAAACCAGCATTCCCTATATAACACAAGAGATTCTGCACAGTCCTGAAGGGTCTCGGCCCAAAACGTTGACTCTTTATTCCTTTCCCTAAATACCACCCAAGACTTTTGTGTTACTTTCGCCTATAACAGGCTCATAATCTTAGTATGGCTGGAGGCTGAGTTGATCACAGTAAGAGTCAACCCCGTGTTAGCATGGGAAATACCATGCTTATCCCATCTCAACAAGCATGGGCAGTTGATATGTCAATTGGATTACTGTTCTCAAAAATGCAGATGCAGAATTAAATGTAATGACTCCAGTTGAGGGTTTTGCTGTTTTTAAAATTATATACAGTTTGCGAATTTATATTGCAGGAAGAAAACAATGAAATCATTGATCACTGGATTATTTTATGGTCAATATGCCACAATGTACAATTTTGTTGATCACCAAAAATGCAACATTTAGATATAAAAGAAAAAAAAAATTTTGAAACTCTTAAATGTGAACAGAGCTGGAAATACATAGCATTTCATGCAGTATCTGTTTCTGTGTGGAGAGGAACACAGTTATGCTTTATGTAGACGGCTTTTGATCAGAACCCTATAATAATAACTGTTTCTCTCCCTGCAGATGCAACCTGACCCAAGTATTTCCCACATTTTCTCTTTTTATTTCAGCATTTGTAGATGTACTAAACCTCTCAAGTACATTGTGAAGCAAGTTGCCCGAGTTAGTGATATGGATTGGGACATGGGACTAGGACATTAGCCATGGAGCCTAACAGTTTTTGGAACTCGCTCATTTCTTGTTGGGGGGGGGGGGTCATCATTTGAATTTTGTTTGTTATTGGGTGCAAATGAAAAACTTAGGACAGCTTGCATTGCAGAGACTTATAAATACCTTGAATCTCTTTCATAATTTGTAAAGAGGAAGGATTGAAAAGAACTACAATTGGTTACAACTTTATCTGGAAAATAAAATTAAGCAGAGTGGATTCCAGTTATTTGGGCCATTGCTTAATCAGGACTGCCTTTTGTTTGGGACAACTCTTAAAGCACAACAACTAATTGAGAAAATAGCCAAAATTCCCTTCATTTATTTGGGACACTATGCTGCTTAATTGGGGCAGTGGACTGTTGCCAAACAGATATTAACTAGCATCAGTCACATGCATTCTTGTGGCCATTATACACTACACCATACTTTGAGAGAAGTTTTTAAATAACATCAGTGTGTGTGTTTCTGTTCAAAAAGCAATAAGACAATTCAGAACTGTTTTACTAACTGCAGTTTCAAGCATTCAGGCTTGAAGTGCCAGAAATGGCCAAAAGTGAAAATGAAACAATGCTACTGCTTCAATAAGTTAGGACCTATGAAATATTAAGGTATCAACAATAATCTTGAATGTGACAATGAAAATGAAGAGTTGGAGGGTACTGTCATCTATAGCATTGTATGCAGGCAGTCCATTATAACCATATAACAATTACAGCATGGAAACAGGCCCTCTCGGCCCTTCTAGTTCATGCCGAACTCTTACTCTCACCTAGTCCCACCGACCTGCACTCAGCCCATAACCCTCCATTCCTTTCCTGCCCATATAGCTGTCCAATTTAACTTTAAACGACAACATCGAACCTGCCTCAACCACTTCTGCTGGAAGCTCGTTCCACACAGCTACCATTCTCTGAGTAAAGAAGTTCCCCCTCATGTTACCCCTAAACTTCTGCCCTGTAACTCTCAACTCGTCCTCTTGTTTGAATCCTGCACTGATTTCATTCATTGTACACTGGATAAATTCCGCCAGCAATAACTATTAGGAACTAATACAGTTTTATAGTACTGTACTACTGTTGGTAGTACTCTAATTTGTTCTGCATTTCATCTAAATATGAAGTCTGTTACTCAGCTAGTCTTTTGTTTTAAACCTTTTTAACTATTTCAATGGAATATTGGCTGATTGGGGCAGCCACTTAATTGGACAAAAGTGTACTGATCCTGCTTAATTGGACAAAAGTGTACTGATCCTTATTTGTCCCAGTTAACCAGAATGTACTGGTCCCCATGTGTCCCAGTTAACCAGAATGTACTGGTCCCGATGTGTCCCAGTTAACCGAATAATGCACTGGTCCCCATGTGTCCCAGTTAACCGGAATGTACTGGTCCCAATGTGTCCCAGTTAACCGAAATGTACTGGTCCCCATGTGTCCCAGTAAACCGGAATGTACTGGTCCCCATGTGTCCCAGTTAACCGGATAATGTACTGGTCCCCATGTGTCCCAGATAACCGGAATGTACTGGTCCCGATGTGTCCCAGTTAACCGGAATGTACTGGTCCCGACATGTCCCAGTTAACTGGAATGTACTGGTCCCGACGTGTCCCAGTTAACCAGAATGTACTGGTCCCAATGTGTTCCAGTTGACCGGAATTCACTGTACTATTGTTTACTTGTCTATATATCTACTCCCCAGAGATGCTGCTTGTTAAAGCATGGCCAAGTGGTTAAGGCGTTCATCTAGTGATCTGAAGGTCGCTAGTTCGAGCCTCAGCTGTGGCAGCGTGTCTGTGTCCCTGAGCAAGGCACTTAACCACACATTGCTGTAGTGTCTGTGAGAGGACTGACGCCCCACACAGACTTCCAATCTGCGCCTTGTAAGGCATGAAAATGCCCGATGCAGGCCTCTCATGGTCTGAATCAACGTTCCCTCCCTCCCTCCCCCTCCCCCAAGAGATTTAGTCAAACTTACAAGAATTGGGTATCAACTTGATATGTTTGAGTACTGTATTACTTTACATGAGAGAAGGAAAGTGGCAATCCCACAGAAGCCAATTACGGTTTTAGTGGTTTAATGCAAGTGGGTGGTATTTAGTAGACTTTGTGTGGAACTACATACAATGCACTGAACTGAAACAGGCCACTTGGGCCAACCATTTTATGTCAGCATTTACACTTCACTCAAACTTTCTCAAACTTTTCTTCATCCAAATTTATTTGTGTAACCCATCATTCCCTTCCTTTTAAGAGCTTATCTAGCATCCTTTTCAATTAAATGTGCTTCAACTCCTTTTGGGGATAAGTTCCACCTTCCCACTGTTCTTAGGGTAGTTTTGCTCCGAATGCCCTGTTGGTTATTTATTTATGATGATACAGTTGGGAATACACCCTTTCGGCTCTTTAAGCCACATCATCCAGCAATCCCTAATCACAGGACTATTTACAATGACCAACTAACCAACAAACTAGCAAGTCTTTGGACTGTGGGAGGAAACAGGAGCACCCAGAGGAAACCCACAAGATCATAGGGAGAATGTACAAAATCCTAACAGGCAGCAGCAGGAATTGAACCTGGATCAACTGTATTTAAAGCATTGTGTTAACCACTATACCACGCTTAACGTTCATCTTAATTAGCACTCTAGATACACCTTCTCACAGCTGGAGCAACACCGTTTATATCCACTATCAAAAACTATAGTGATTCCTGCTGGAACACCTCTGTCTTCTTTCTTCAAAGGAAAATATGACCAGTTTGTTCATTTTCTGTTATATATCTCTTTTCACCTCTTCCATTGGGCAGAATATAGAGGTCTAAAAGCAATGCCATCAGGTTCAAGGACAGCTTCTGCCAGCTCTTAGAAGACTACAGAATAGTTCCCTAGTATAACAAAATGAATTTGATTTCACAATCTACCTTGTTATAACCTTGCACTTTCTCTGTAGATGTTACACTATATTCTGCATTCTGTTATTGTTTTTACTTGTTCTACCTCAATACACTGCATAATGATTTGATCTGTAGGAAAAGTTTGCAAGACAAGCTTTTCACGGTATCTCGGCACATTTGTCAACAATAAACCAATTCAAATATCTGCAGATTTCTAGAATCACCTTTGCAAATTTCTTCGCTCTGCCTTTGTTCATCTACTCATATCTTCCAAATATTAAGAGATCTCTATCTAAAATCTCTTTCATTGTATTTTATACTTGCTCATTAAACTTCAGTCGCCCATGACACAGATTTATTAGTGCTCTCTTGTAATTTATTGCATCATCCTCAGCACTGACCAGAAGTTTAATATTGGTGGTAGGAAATAATAATGAAATTTCTTCTAAAGGAGTGAATAGAGTATGTTTATATTTCAAAAGGGAAGGTCTTTCTTCTTTTTAAATGAAGTATTAGAGACCATAACACAGCAAAAGTAATGAATATACTTTTCAAAGACTTTTGAAAAGGCACCCAATTATGAATAAATGAACAAGTCCAGACAATGCAGAATTGGGGGATAAACAACAGAACATTAACTGACTTCAAGACAATGCAAAAGGTGGAAGGGTGAAAGCTCTCCCTCACCTGCCCCTCAAAATTTAACATATGCAGATTCAGAAACTGCAAATTTCCATATTGCAAAGTGCAAATCATCAAATTTTAATTGTGAACATCAATGGTCCCAGTGCTATCTTCATGGAGTCCCACTGTCCATTTACTTCTACTTCCACTATTTTTTTTGCAGGGATACATAAATGAGATCCCATCCCCTCATTCTTCTAAACTCCAGTGAGTACAGGCCCAGTGCCATCAAATGCTCCTCATACTTTAACCTTTTTATTCCCAGAAGTATTCTCATGAATCTCTTTTTGGCCTTCTCCAACATCAACACATCTTTTCGTAGATAAGGGGCCCAAAAGTCCTTACAATGGTTTGACCATTGCCTTACAAAGGCTCAGCATTACATCCTTTGTTCATATTCTGGTCCTCTTGAAAGAGTGCTAACATTTCATTTGCCTTTCTAACCACTGACTCAACCTGCAAGTTAACCTTTAGGGAATCCTGCACAAGGACTCCCACGATCCTTCGCACCTTGGAGTTTTCAATTTTCTCTCTGGTTAGAAAATAGTATATGCCTTTATTCCTTCTACAAAAGTGCATGACCATACACTTCCCTACCCTAGGTTCCACAGTCACTTCTTGCCCATTCTCCCGATCGGCAAATTTCCACAAAGCTATCAATTCCTTCATCCATATCATAGACATAAAACATGAAAAGAAGTGGTCCCAACACTGATCCCTGCAGAACACCACTAGTCACCAACAGCCAACCAGAAAAGGCCCCCATTATTCCTGCTTTGCGTCCTGCCAGTCAGTCAAACTTCTTTCCATTGTGATGAAAAACCAAGTTATCAGAAGATTGATGCTAATGAGAGAGATAAATGAGACAATGGAGAAGCATTCAAAATGTTAATGAGAGAGGAGAGAGATTAACGAGAAAGAAACACACTTCAGAATATTGACAGACCGGTTGTTTTGAACCTGAACTGTTTGAAGTTTGATGGACAGGCGATACCCCAGCAGGGGGATAAAAAGAACAGGTTCGTTAAGGCATGACACACACCACGAGATCACGAGATAACGAGACCCTGGAAAAGCGGTGTGCCCCCACAAGTTGGTGGGGGTTTAGAGATCTAGTCGCGGGAACCGACCATAGACGCACAGGGTGAAAAGGTACGATCGGCGGGAACCTGGTGTGTGTGTCCGCCCTTGCCCGGGTGCTGGGTTCACCACGGAAGAACGGTCATATCCGGAACGGAGGGGTCACAGTCGGTGACCACGGAAGACATAAAAGGGTTCGCCCAAAAGCTAACTGCGAAGAACATCAAGGTCTGCTGAATCAGATTTGCATATCTTTTTCTCTCTCTCTCTCCAACGGCACAACAGCGATTATTGCGAACTGTACTAAGCTGAACTGAACTCTGCATCATTTGAAACTGATCATTTTACCCCTAGACTGCGATAGAGCTTGGTTGATTCCTATTACCCTGGTTCAGTGTACATGTGTGTTGTATCATTGCTAATCTGTTGCATTCATATCCTTACAATTAGAGTACTGTGTTACTTATTTCTTTAATAAAACTTTTTTAGTTCCAGTAATCCAGACTCCAACTAAGTGGTCCATTTCTGCTGGTTTGGCAACCCAGTTACAGGGTACGTAACACCATGCAAATATCACCTACCTACAGGAAAGACATTAATAGCTCGCAAGAGTGCAAGAAAAATTTGCATGATGTCTCCGGAACTTCTGGACCAGAGTTACAGTGATAGTTTGAATAGGTTAGGATTTTATTCACTGGAGAGCAAGAGAATGAGGGAAGATCTTACAGTATGGCGCAATAACTTATGGAGTACACAAAACTGAGAGGTACAGACTAGGTGAATCCATGCAGGCGCATTCCCCTTAGGGTGGGTGGGACCAGAACTACAGGTCATAGGTTTAGAGTGAGAGGTGAAATATTTAAGCGGAATCTGAGGGAGAACTACTTCACACAGAGGGTAGTACCAGTGCGGAACAAAGGATATGTCACAGTTATAGGTGAAGAAATGGCAAATGGAAATTAATCTGGGCAAGTGAAAGGCATTTTGAGGTCAAATGAAACAGGAAAGTATGCAGTTCATGGCAGGACCCTTAACAGCACAGTACTTTCTATAAAGTGAAATCTAACAACGTGAATGGCAGTGATGCTTCACTCCCAGACGAGATCAACGCCTTTTATGCACGCTTTGAAAGGGAGAATAAAACTACAGCTTTGAGGATCCCTGCAGCAGCCAGTGAGTGATCTCTGACTTGGAGGCTGATGTCAGGCTGCCTTTCAAGAGGGTGAACCCTCACAAGGAATCAGACCCCGATGGAGTACCTGTTAGGGCTCTGAAAACCTGCGCCAACCAACTGGCAAGGGTGTTCAAAGACATTTTCAATCTCTCACTGCTATAGTCAGAAGTTCCCACTTGTTTCAAATGGGCAACAATTATACCAGTGCCCAAGAACAGCAGTGTGAGCCGCCTTAACAACTATCATCGTGAAGCACTCACATTTATGGTGAAGTGCTTTGAGGTGTTGGTTATGGCTAGAATCAACTCCTGTCTCAGCAAGAACCTGGACCCACTGCAATTTGCCTAGTGCCACAATTTGCCTACGGCGGATGTGATCTCATTGGCTCTTCATGCGGCCTTAAATCGCCTTGACAATACAGTTCCACAGGATAAACATCACCGAGGATCTCACGTGATCTGTACATACCGGCCTTGTGGTGAAAAAAGCACAGCAGCGCCTCCTTCACCTCAGACAGTTGAAGAAGTTTGATATGGGTCCCCAAATCCTAAGGACTTTCTACAGGGAGCATCCTGACTGGCTGCATCACTGCCTGCTATGGGAATTGCAAGTCCTTCAGTCGCAGGACTCGGCAGATAGTGGTCCAGACGGCTCAGCCCAGTAGACTTGAACTTCCCACTATTCAAGACATTTACAGAGACAGGTGTGTAAAAAGGGCCCAAAAGATCATTGGGGACCCAAGTCACCACAACCACCAACTGTTCCAGCTGCTGCCATCCAGAAAACGGTACCACAGCATAAAAGCCAGGACCAACAGGCTCAGGGACAGCTTCTTCCACCAGGCCATCAGACTGATTAATTCACATTGATACAACAGTATTTCTATGCTATATTGTCTGTCCTGTTGTACATACTATTACAAATTACTATAAATTGCACATTACACATTTAGATGGGGATGTAATGTAAAAAAAATTTACTCTGTTATGTGGAGGATGTAAGTAATAAAGTCAATTCAATTCACTATCAAGGTTCTGTTTGTTCACTAGAGCTCAGTGTCTAACACAATCACTCTTACAGTTCTGATTGAAAAGCTCCAAAACGTGGGCCTCTGTACCTCCCTCTGCAATTGGATTCTCAGCTTCCTGACCAGAAGGCCACAATCCATTTCCAGCTCAGTGACAATCAGTAGTTGCACATCTCTGGGATGTGTGCTTAGCCCACTGCTTTGCTCTCTTTACACTGATAACAGTGCGACTAGGCACAGCTCAAATGCCATCTGTAAATTTTGCTGATGATACAACTACTGTTAGGAAGATTTCAGATGGTGGTGAGAGGGCATACAGGTAGGTGCAAGATATATCAACTAGTTGAGTGGTGTTGCAGCACCAACCTTGAACTCAATGTCAGTAAAACCAAAGAACTGACTGTGGACTTCAGAAAGGGCAAGTTGAAAGAACACACACCAATCTTCATAGACAGCCAGAAGTGGAAAAAGTGAGCAATTAATAGTTCCTGGGTGTCAATATCTCTGCGGAACTAGCCTGGAAACAACATATTGATGCAGCTACAAGAAGGGCACAACAGCAGCTATATTTTATAAGAAGCTTGATGAAATTTGACATGTCACCAAAGACACTCGCAAATTACTACAAATATACCACGGACAGCATTCTAATTAGTGGCATCATCGTCTGATATGCGGGGGGGGGTGCTACTGCCAGATCGAAATAAGCAGCAGAGAGCTGTAAACAGTCAGCTCCATTATGGGCACTAGCCTTTGTGGTATCCAAGACATCTTCGAGGAGCAGAAAGGCAGCATCCATCATTAAAGACTGCCATCACCCAGGTCATATCTCCTTCTCATTGCTACCATCAGGAAGGAGGTACAGAAGCCTGAAGACACACTTAATGATTCAGGACAGCTTCCTCCCCTCTTCTATTCAATTTCTGAATGGACGTTGAACCCATGAACACCACCTCATTACTCTGGTTATTTCTATTTTTGTACTATTTTTTTAAAATATATTATTTTTACATATATATATACACACACACACACTAACTGTAGTTCATTATTTTTCTCTATTTATTGCAAAGACAATAAATTTCACGACATATGCCTGTAATATTAAACCTCATTATGGTTCTGATACACAGGATTCTTGGGTTAGAAGTCCACACCTGTGGTGATGGGTGATTCATTAGTTAGGGAAATAGACAGGAAGTTCTTTGGGCAAGAACAGGATTTCCGGATGGTATGTTGCCTCCCGGGTGCCAGGGCCTGGAATCTTTTGGATTGAATCCTCAGCATTCTTAAGTGGGAAGGTGAACCGCCAGAGGCCATGGTCAATGTAGGTACCAGTGACATAGGTGGGATGAGTGACAAGGTTCTGCATAGAGAGCTTGGGGAGTTGGATGCCAAGTTAAAGGGCATGACCTTCAGGGTCATGATTGCAGGATTGCCGCCCGTGCCATGAATAAGTGAGGCTATAACTAGGAAGATTATACAGTTTAATACGTGGCTAAGGAGGTGGTGTAGGAGGGAGGGTGCAAGATTTTTAAATCATTGTCTCTCTATCAGGGAAGGTGAGACCTGTACTGAAGTGACGGTTTGCACCTGAAATGGAGGGAGACTAATATCTTAGCTGTAAGGTTTGTTAATGCTATATGGTGGGGTTTAAACTAGAGTTGCGGGGGATGGGAACCAAGGTGTCAGAACAGTTAGTGCTGAGGTTGTAGAGACATGTTGTCCTCAGACAAAGTCAGGAATCAAAAGGTTGCGCATGGTGAGACTAGTGTCCTGAGCCGAGTATATTTCATTGCAAGAAGTATCGTAGGAAAGGCTGATGAGCTCAGGGCATGGATCAACACTTGGAATTATGATGTTGCAGCCATTAGTAATACTTGGTTTCAGGAGGGGCAGGACATCAGCTCAATATTTCGAGGTTCCGTTGTTTTAGACATGACAGAGCTGGGGGATTAAAGGAGGAATGGTGGCATTACTAGTCAGGAAAATTGTCATGGCAATGCTCAGTCAGGACAGACAGAGAACTTGACTAGTGAGGTGTGGTGGGTGGAACTGAGAAGTGAGGCAGGTATGACCACATTAATGGGTCTATATTACAGACAACCCAACAGTCAGAGGGATTCAAAGCAACAAATTTGTAAAGAGATCGCAGACTGTTGCAAAAAACATAAGGCTGTTATAGTAGGTGATTTTATCTTTCCACATATTGACTGGAATCCCATCCTGTAAAAGGACTTGATGGGACAGAGGTTATCAAATGTGTTCAGGAAAGTTTCCTTCATCAGTACATAGAATTCCCAACAAGAGAGCATGAGATACTTGATCTGCTGTTAGGGAATGAGACAGGGAAAGTGACAGAAGTTTGTGCAGGGGAACACTTTGTAAGTATTGATAATAATGCCATTAGTTTCAAAGTAAATACGCAAAGAAATAGGTCCGGTCTGCGGGTTGAGATTCTAAATTGGAGAAATGCCAATTTTGATGGTATCAGAAATGATCTAGTAGGTGTGGATGAGGACAGGCTATTTTCTGGCAAAGGTGAGTGGAAGGTCCTCAAAAACAAAATTTTGAGAGAGTACAAAGCTTGTACGTGCCTGTTGAAATAAAAAGGTAAAGATAACAAGTGTCGGGAACCTTGGTTTTCAAGAGATATTGAAGCCCCAGTTAAGGAAAAAAAAAGGAGGTGCATAGCAGTATGGGCAAATAGGAACAAATGAGGTGCTTTTGGAGTACAATAAACGCAAGAGAACACCTCCTGTGGTCCTTGATGCAGATTTCCACTAGCCGATATACCCTGCTCCGCATTCACAGGGAATCCGGTAAATGCCAGCCAACCTGAGTCCCAGGTCATCTTTGACTCACATAAGCTGTGACCTGAGTTTCCTGCGGGTTTGTGGATTGTAGTAATCCAGTATTTTTTCAGGATCCTGGCAATCCTTCCAGAAACTGTGGAAATATAGGGAAGACAGGCGGTAGCGATAGGTTCCTCTTCGTTGTTAGGTTTCCTGATTTTTCCATCGGCCTCTTCAAGGGCATTATTGATTTCCTTCAGCTTGTAGCTATTCTGCAGGAACTTCATGCATTTGTGTTTCCCAGAGAAAATCGGCGGTAGTAGAACATTGCATCCACCATGGCCACAGGATTGACTTTGACAGCCCAAAACTACTGTGCCATGCCAACGGCTTTTGGGACTGCCTGGTAGAGGAAGCCATTGAAATAAAACAAGAGGGAAAGAATTTTAAGGTCTTGGTCTCAGTAAGAACTGAAATTTGATTGTAAAAATGATGGGAGAGCAGAAACCTGATTGAATGAAAACTAACCAATCAGGAGGGACAGACTATACAGGGGTATAAATACCACCAGACAAGATATGCCCAGGCATCATCTCTGATGAAGGTAGAAGAGTTTGTCATTGAAATGTTGATTATAATCCATACCTGTACCCAGATAAAAGCTCAAGAATAGTTCCTTCGTCATATAAGGTGGGAAAGCAATAGATCCTCAATCTTTCGAGTTTTTTTGAGGCAATTACCAGGAAAGTGAAAAGTGGATGTTGTCTATGGTCAAGAAGGTTCAGCCATTCGGCATTCAGGATGAGGAAGTAAATTGGATTAGACATTGGCTTGTGGGAGAAGCCACAGAGCGGTAGTAGAGGTTTGCCTCTCTGACTGGAAATCTGTGACTTGTGGTGTGCCGCAGGGAATGGTGCTGAGTCCTTTGATCTTTATATCAATGATCTGGATGATAATCTGGTTAACTGGATCAGCAGATTTGTGGTTGATACCAAGATTGGGGGTGTAGTGGAGAGTGAGGAAGGCTGTCGTGGCTTTTAAAGGGATCTGCATCAGCTGGAAAAATGGGCTGCAAAATGGCAGAAAGAATTTAATGCAGACAAGTGTAAGGTTATATACTACAGTAGGACCAGCCAGGGTAGGTCTTACGTAGTGAACAGTAGGGCACAGAGGAGTGTGGTGGAACAAAGGTATCTGGGAATACAGATACATATGGTGCCCATAAAAAGTATTCACCTCCTTGTAAGTTTTCATACTTTATTGTTTTACAAATTGAATCACAGTGGATTAAATTTGGATTTTTTGACAACGATCAACAGTAAAAGACTCTTTCATGTCAAAGTGAAAACAAATCTCTACGCAAACACAAGGAATTCTGCAGATGTTGGAAATTCAAGCAACACACGTCAAAGTTGCTGGTGAACGCAGAAAGCCAGGCAGCATCTCTAGGAAGAGGTACAGTCGACGTTTTGGGCCGAGACCCTTCGTCAGGACTAACTGAAGGAAGAGCTAGTGAGAGATTTGAAAGTGGGAGGGGGAGGGGGAGATCCAAAAAAACAAAGTGATTTTTCACACAACATCTTCCACAGCAAATCTCCTCTTGTGCTTCATATGATTTTTTTTTTAAAAAACATACCTCTAACCTCCAATGGGTACAAGCCAAAATTTCTCATCCTTCCCTCTAAAGTAAAACCTTCATCATGGGAATCAGCCCAGTGAACCTTTCCTGAACTGCTGCACTATAACGATCTTTTCTCTAATGAAGACCATAATCGGATACAGAACACCAGATATGAACTCAAAGATCTGAGCTGGTACAGCAAAAATTCCCTTCATTTGTACTCACAATAAAGGCCAACATTTTATTTGCCTTCCTAATTATTTGCTCTACTGCAGTATTCTCTATTCTCTTCCAATCTAAATAATATCCTGACTTTCTACCCTTCCTACCAAAATGGAAAATAACACATTTAAACATACTTTTAAAACTGCCTCTTTATAAAGGAAGAAAGAAATACGGAAAGATATAGGGAATTCCGGAGTGTAAGGAAATTCAACAGAAACACAGTCACCAAATATCACTGAATGTTTTTGGTTGAGAGGATGGAGGGATGGATAATTTAGATTATTTTGTAGAGATCTGTTTTCATTTTGACATGGAAGTCTTTTTCTGTTGTTCAGTGTCAAAAAAAAACAATTTAAGTCCACTGTGATTCAATGTTGTAAAACAATAAAATATGAAAACTTCCGAGGGGTGGATGAATACTTTTAATAGGTATTGTACATACAAAACTGAAGGAACACTCAGAATAAAGTCAAAGAGTCATAGAAAACTGCAGCACAGAAACAATCCCTTTAGCTAATTTAATCCATGCCAAACTATCATTCCACTTAGTCCCATTGACCTGCAACTGGATCATAACCCTCCCATCCAAATACTTATCCAAACTTCTCTTAAATGCTCAAATCAAACTCACACCAACATTTCCGCTGACAGCTGGTTCCACATTCTCATCACCCTTGGAGTGAAGTTGTTCCCTCTCATGTACACTTCAAACAGTTCACCTTTCACCCTTAACCCATGACCTCTAGTTCTAGTTTCACCCAACATCTGTGGAAAAAGTGTGCTTGCATTTACCCCTCATAATTATGTACACCTCTATCAAATCTCCCCTCAATCATCTACACTCCAATGTATGAAGTCCCCAACCTTTCCAAATAACTAAGGTCCTCAAGTCCTGACAACATCCTTGTCAATTTTCTCTGCACTCTCAATCTTATTAATACTTTTCCTCTAGAACCACACACAATACTCTAAATTACACCTCACCAACATCTTGCACATCCCATCTCCTGTACAAAATACTTTGATTTATGAAGACCAATGTGCAAAAAATCTTCCTTTACGACCCTAGTGATGCAACTTTCGAGAAATTATAAATCTGCATTCACAGATCCCTTTTATTGAACTCCTCAGTGCCCTACCATTCACTGTGCAAGTCCAAATCTGGCTGGTCCTCCCAAAGTGCAACACCACACACTTGTCTGCATTAAATTCCATCTGCCATTTTTTCAGCTGGTCCAGACCCCACTCCAAGCTGTCAACTATACCCCATTTTTGGTGTCATACACAATTCTGCTGATGCAATTTACCACATTGATATAGATGACAAACAATAATGGACACAGCACTCATCCCTAAGCCCACCACTAGTCACAGGCCTCCAATTAGAGAGGCAACCATCTACTAGCACTCTCTGGCTTCTCGCACAAAGCCAATGTTAAATCCAATT
Organism: Mobula birostris; assembly: GCF_030028105.1. Classification (NCBI taxonomy): domain Eukaryota; kingdom Metazoa; phylum Chordata; class Chondrichthyes; order Myliobatiformes; family Myliobatidae; genus Mobula; species Mobula birostris. Next base: position 79,153,971 of record NC_092375.1, on the reverse strand, counting down.
TACTACGTTATCCTGATGCCAAAGGACTGAGCCTTTTTGACTAGCCTCCGATGCTGGACATTGTCAAAGTCCATATAGACAACATTCACTACCTTTTTCATCAATTTTCCCAGTGAACTCCAATAAAAACTCTAAGATAGGTTAGACACAACTTACCACACGTGTCCTTGTCTATACATCCTATCCCCTAGAGTACCTTCCAACATCTAACGCCCTGCTGATGTGAGGCTCACCGGCCTATAATTTCCCAGTTTATTCCTAGAACCCTTCTTAAACAGTGGAAAATTAGCTATCCTCCGAACCTCCAGCACCTCACCCGTGGTTAAGTGGTTAGATATTGCTTGCAGATGATTACTTAGAGGTGGAAAGGAAGGTTAAAAACGTCTTAAGGTAAAATAGGAAAAAGTCTAAATAATCATGGGATTCAGACCCTACAAACTTATTTATTTAATCAGATAGGGATGAGGTGGAAGGGGCTGTGGGTAGGAGGTGTATGCTGGCACAAAGATCACCGAAGCTCTGGGGCAGCAGCACGAACCTAAGTTCAATCCTGATCTTGGATGCGATCTGTGGGAGCTTGCAGGGTCTCACCAAGATTCCATGGGTTTGCACTGAGAGCTCTGGTTTCAGAATCAGAATCAGGTTTTTTATCACTGGCATGTGTCATGAAATTTGTTAACTTATCTGCAGCAGTCATACAATGTCATACATAATAGAAAAAAAATTAGTAAGTAGATCAAAGTATATACATATTAAATAGTTAGATAAAAAATAGTGCAAAACAAAAACAAAATATATTTTAAATAGTGAGGTAGCGTTCATGGGTTCAATGTCCATTTAGGAATCATATGGCAGAGGGGAAGAAGCTCTTTCTGAATCACTGTGCGTGTGCCTTCAGGCTTCTGTACCTCCTTCCTGACAGTAACAATGAGAACAGAGTATGTCCTGGGTGATGGGGGTCATTAATAATGGATGTTGCCTTTCTGAGGCACTGCTTCTTGAAGATGTCTTGGATACTACAGAGGCTAGTACCCAAGATGGAAATGACTAATTTTACAACTTTCTGTAGCTTTTTTCGGTCCTGTGTAGTAGGCTCCCCACCCCTCGTACCAGACAGAGATGCAGCATATATTTAATAATGTTCAGGTAGGTTTGTTAGTTGGCATCTGTGAATTACTTCCAGTTTAGGTGGGTGGCAGGAAAGGGAATGGGAACGGAGAAATGAGAGGGAGACCTTTCATAACTTACTTTCAGTTGGCTTCATTGCAAGGGACGTGACATGCAAACAGCGCATGGATCTCCAAGTAAGTTGTAGTTGTCTCAGTAAATCATGCCCCCACAATGCTGATCCTCTTGTTTTTACAGATACAAATCTAATGTGGCTTGTTTGTTATTTTATTTCAATGTTATGAATATCATTCCTACAGGAGTTATCTTTTCTGCAGTACAAGTTCTTAGTTGGATACTGTGGGCTTCAGTGCAGTATATTTGAAATACCATTCAAATTCATTTTATGGAATGACTGAAACAGCCATACTAGTGTCTAGTTCCATTTCAGTTAATTTGCCATTCATTTCTGGTGTAAGCCATATTGCTTGACAGTCCTTCCAGGTGAGGCGACACTTCACCTGTGAGTCGGCTGGGGTGATATACTGCGTCCAGTGCTCCCGATGTGGCCTTCTATATATTGGCGAGACCCGACGCAGACTGGGAGACCGCTTTGCTGAACACCTACGCTCTGTCCGCCAGAGAAAGCAGGATCTCCCAGTGGCCACACATTTTAATTCCACATCCCATTCCCATTCTGACATGTCTATCCACGGCCTCCTCTACTGTCAAGATAAAGCCACACTCAGGTTGGAGGAACAACTCCTTATATTCCGTCTGGGTAGCCTCCAACCTGATGGCATGAACATAGACTTCTCAAACTTCCGCTGATGCCCCACCTCCCCCTCGTACCCCATCCATTATTTATTTTTATACACACATTCTTTCTCTCACTCTCCTTTTTCTCCCTCTGTCCCTCTGACTATACCCCTTGCCCATCCTCTGGGTCACCCCCCCTTGTCTTTCTCCCTGGGCCTCCTGTCCCATGATCCTCTCATATCCCCTTTGCCAATCACCTGTCCAGCTCTTGGCTCCACCCCTCCTGCTCCTGTCTTTTATCATTTTGGATCTCCCCCTCCCCCTCCCACTTTCAAATCTCTTACTAACTCTTCCTTCAGTTAGTCCTGACGAAGGGTCTCGGCCTGAAACGTCGACTGTACCTCTTCCTAGAGATGCTGCCTGGCCTGCTGCATTCACCAGCAACTCTGATGTGTGTTGCTTACTTGTCTAATGCTGGTTTTCAAATTGTAAATCTCAAGGCCACTCATTCCTGCATCACTCTCATCATCAGATTTTTCATCAACAGCATGTAGATTAGTGCTTTTTTTGAAAATGCAACCTGACTTTTTAGCGTTTTCTCTTCTCTGTGCAGTCCACTGATTTTTGTCTACTCAATATGCTGTTTGTATGTGACTACTTTGTTGTATTTTCTATAAGTTTCACCCTTAAATCTGTACTGGTTTGGTGTATCTGACCACATGCCACAACAGCAACACAACTTATTTAGATGCTGCAATTTTGTTCACGCTCACTTTCATTCCTGATTGCAACTCAGTAGTGTCTGTCTACTGCTTCCATTGACACAACAATTACAAACAGTCTTTTATATCTAAGTTGTGCTTCAGTTAGGAGCCATTTTTAATGCTTTCTTGTAAGATTCCACAAACTAAACGACCTCAGTGCATCATTGTCCATCATTGAACTGACAATGCTCAATCTCTTCAATACAGCCACATACACTGCAATGGATTCCCCTTCCTTTTGATTCCACTTATGAAACCTAAAACACTCTGCAATCAACAATGGCCTCAGTTCTAAGTGTTCCTGCATTATTCTGAAAATATCAGCAAAGCTCATTTCTGCTGGTTTAGTTGGAGCAGTCAGACTTTGAAGCAAACTGTACAACTTTAAACACAATCCACTCTGCAAAATTGGTACTTGTTTTGAATTGGCTTTTTCATTTGCTTCAAAATACTTCCAATCAGTTTACTCGTTCAGCAATCAAACACATCCATCTTTCCAATGTAGCCAATCATTTCTGAATTTTTTTTTCCTTTTATGATAATTATCACCCGGCACTCACTGTTTATAAAACCATGCTTCAACAGGTCGGTAGCTGTCTCGGGCTTGTTTTAAAAAAAAGCCTTCAATCATTAAGCTAATTAAAAGAAAAATCAAGGAGCCAAGCTTGGGATCCCTGCTTTGTGTTTACTTTAAGTGAGGCATGCACATATCAAATGTTTTCGTCATGACTAATGCAATTCACACATTTATACATATAACCCATAATGAATTATTTAAACAAACAAGAATGTTTAATCAAACAATACATATATACAAGATTACACATATAATACTGAAATATTAAAAAAACAACATATTTGAACAGCGGCGGTTCAAGGCAATGTTTCCCATAATCTTAGGCTAGGGTCCATGAAGTTTTTAAGAACTTTTTAATATTCTTTATAATGGCTTAGTATCTCTGTAGAGTTACATTTATAAATTACTCTTACTGGTTAATGATCGTTTTGAATGGAACTCTAGCCAATAAAAGTGTATCTTTACATTTTGCAAATCCTTGCTATCGATGTTTAGGTATTGCATGAATCATTAATGTTCATGTAATTCATGGATAGTTTAACAGCTCCTCACCATCCTCAAATGTTCCAATTATGCTGACTTTCTCTGCACATGTGCAAGAATTATATCAACTATTCATCTGATTTTTTTTTTGCTAAGTTCATGAAATAGCACTGGGAATGGAGCATCAAAATGTATTGCATTTAATAAAGTCAGCTTGGATTAGCATGTATACCCACTTCTGCCAATGCAGAGTTTCAGGAAAAGTTTACGTATATACAGATTTACACCAAGAAAAACATTGCTGCACCTTAGCATTTATATTCTTGGTGTAATTTTGTCTACCTGAGCACACTGCGCTGAACAATTTTTCAAAACTACAGCATTTATTCAGCAATGCAGGGAGAAACAGAGGCGAACATACAGTTTGCCATTTCATGAATGAGTCACGGTAGATTATTATTCTAATAGCATCACAAGCACACTGACCAGTGAAACTTTCAGTCCTGTACATTTGTTTTCATTTTTCCGTTATGTTCTCTGGATCACACTCACATTCCCAAGAACATTCTTCACTTTATCCTCAATCCTTAACCATCCTACAACCTTCAACATGTTCACTAACTGGTATTGCATCTATTTTGAAAGTTGCATAAAAATAGAGAACAGCAAGATGCTCAATCACAAATCTGCAGATGCTGGAAATCCAAGCAACACATACACACACACAACATGCTGGAAGAACTCAGCAGGCCAGGCAGCATCTATGGAAAGGAGTACAGTTGACATTTTGGGCCGAGATCCTTCATCAGGACTGGAGAAAAAAAAAGATGAGTAGAGTTAGAAGATGGGGGGGGGGGGGGAAGGGGAGAAAGAAACACAAGGTGATAGGTGAAACCGGGAGAGGTGGGGTGAAGTAAAGAGCTGGCAAGTTGAAAGAGCTAGAGAAAGGGGAATCTGTTAGGAGAGAACAAGAAAGGCATGGAAGAAAGAAAGGTGGATGGGGGAAGAACACCAGAGAGAGGTGATGGGCAAGTAAGGAGATAAGGTAAGAGGGAAAAGGGAATGGTGAATGGAGAAGTGGGGCGGGGTGTGAAGACGGGGTTCATTACCATAAGTTTGCAAAATTGATGTTCATCCTATCAGGTTGGAGGCTACCCAAACAGAATACAAGGGGTTGTTCCTCCAACCTGAGTGTGGCCTCATCACAGCAGTAGAGGAGGCTGTGGACTGACAAAGCTTTTTGTTTTTGTTCTAATTCTTTTAAAATAAGTCTCTCAAAGACAGAGCATCACACAAATATTGTGTCTACAAATATAAAAAAAACACGGTGACAGATAGTTTCAACTAAATATTTTTCAGCCAAGATAGATATACCTTTATGTTTAATGAGATGGAACTATAATTAAAAAGGTCACCTATTCACTAATTGCTAGATTTTAAAGGCCTTCAAGCGGGTGGAAGTGAGAAAGTGTCTCAAGCCACTACAGCACCTTTGTTGAAACCCTGGGGAGCTGAAGATTAATACATCACTGAATATTAGTGTAACCAATGAGTACTGGAATGGAACAGTGAAATGGTGCTGAGGTAGTAAATGAATCATGAGCTTGTTGCTCATGAAAAACAAATTCTATGGACCAAATGACCTATTCCTGCTATTTTTTTCTAATCTATCTTCCTACATTATTGACACTTGCAAAAGAGGAGGAAATTGAAGACCAAGGCAGACTCCCTTAAAAGATAATTAAATGTTATTTTGAGGTAATAATAATGCAGTAGCAAAATCTCTTCAAAGTGAAGTTAGCTAGAAACTTTTAACCTACGAGCTCATGTTAGAAACCTATAATTATTGAGATAAATTACAATAATTGAAAAGCAAAGTTTTTTTTGTTAATTGCTTCCGTGGCAACTTTATCCCCAATTTGGAAGAAAATTTCTCAAAAGCTTTGACACTATTCTCTGTGCTTATGGAACAAAAGCATTTGCTTCTTCAACACCTGCAGAAACACTGAAAGATAATAACACCACTAAGGATCAGAATGCCTATTATCTATTTTCAACTCCAGAGTGCGCATGCATGAATGTATGTTTTCAAATCTTTTGGCACAGTGAAAGTAAAGTGAGGGTGATGCAACGCACTGACAGTGATCCAAGTGTCCACTGCTCTTCGAACAGATTTTCTTGTCAGGCTCTTGTTGGGAATCTAATTCTAAAGAGTTCCTTTCTTTTGTGTTAGTTCAAGGATGGTATTATCATAGCTGCTATTTAATGTACAAAATGTATATTGTAAATAATGACTCATCAGAAATACTGCTATTATTTATGGGCAGCTTTCTTTCTACTTAATAATTCAAAATCTCCTTGGTCACCACCATTACAAATAGAGAGAATTGTCAGAAAAACATGTTGTAATATGGAGACTGACATACAAAAAGCCTAATTATGTAATAGGAAGAACGTGGAAGTTGAGGAAAGAATGGGAAATACCGAGTTTCAACACAGAGCACATGGTCAAGAAGAGCAAGTGGGACATCGGGTCCTATAAATCTGTTTGTATAGTGGTGGATTTTATTGAGAGTTGAGCAAAACTGCAACCATAAACTAGCTTCTTGGTGCCACTTGAGAAATTGGGCTACTAAATCACTTGCAAAATTGCACAGTGCACGATGAAGCTGGTCTTAATAGGAGATCTGCGGCTTATTTGGTATTTTATGACAATGCCCCACCACGATTGCCTTAGGTGGTCACTGTCTTCCTAAGTGGGCTCTTCTTATTGATGATAAGTGCCCAGCAGGCTCTGCAAATGTCCTCCAAGCCTTTTTCACCTTCCCCAATTACCTGCAATACTTGACTGCTTCCCCAGTCACCTATCCACTGTGACACCCCTCCAGGTACAGACCACCCATCTTTCTAGTTCAACAGCCATACCTTCCAAATACCCTGCTTTATTTCTTCACTTCATCTCCTATCATCTCTCTACCAAGCAAGCTTCTCACCAATCATTCTGCTGGCCCCCTGTCTAATTCACTTCCTCCTGCATGTAGGGGAGATTCCAAATTCTGATATCTTCAGCAGCTGGAACAGTTGAATGCAAGTGTTTAGCTAGAAGGCCACAATTCTGGTATCCTTGCACCCTAGATATATGACGCAGACACTCACCATCTGCTCAACTAATCTTGTGAAATACATGACTTGGACTTCTGCTCACAGAGTTTACTTCTGGAGCACAAATTCCATTGCGTGATAGCTTACCTACCCGAAAATGATCACTGATCCTACCACTTTCTATCTTTCAACCATCCTCATGAGTACTAATTTTACCCATCTCACCAGATAAATTAACCAAGTACATTTAGGTACGTTAATATCAGGGGAAAGTGATATTTGGCAAGTCCAAATAAACAATTAGGAAGGCAAGAGAGGAAGAAAATAGAGTTTCAAAGAAACAAAATTATAAAATATTCTGCATACATAAAATGTCAAGATGACTAAAAGCCACTAGGTGTTGGCTGGAATAAAATTAGAATCAGAGCCATTGTATTATATGTTGTGAAATTTGTCTTGTGACAGCAGTACATTGCGAAAACAACATTACTATAAATTATAAGAGTGCAAAAAGGATTAATGAGAAAGTGTTCATGGACAATTCAGAAATCTGTTGTTGGAGAGGCCAAAACTGTTTACCAGGAGGAAAAGCAAAATGGCATAAATATTAAATAGTTACTTCACATCAGTATTGACCAAGGACCCAATCAACTGGATGTGTTGCCATAATTACAATTAAAAACAAGGCTGCTAATAATAATTAAACTAGCAAGTCCATTAGCAAAAAAAACTCCATAGTTTAAAGGGCTGCATCTGTGTATTTTAAAAGGATGAAAAAGACAGTGGAATTAACTATCACATACTTAGTAATTTGGTTAAAAAAAAACTTGTGTCTGAAAATTGGCAGTTAACTAAGATCTCATTAATGTGAAGGGAGGAAGATTAAACACGACACACCATTCAGCTGAACAACAATGTGGGAAAATAAAAGATTCCCTATCAAGAGAAAATATACGAAGGCATCTAGAATATAATAGTCATCATGAATTTCAAAATCGAGAAGCTTGCATGACACATCAGACCAAACTGGTTGGACAGATAATAGGGAGAATAGAAAAGATCCATTGTGCAACTGTGTGCAATTTATCTCGATTTCCAAAACGGTGAGGTATTACCTGAAAGATTAATGTGCAAGTTCTGAGTACAGGGAGTCAGAGAACAGGAAGCAGAATGGATAGCTAGCTGGGTGCTACACAAAGTGAAGAAAAGGATGTAAAGTTAACTTTGCAGGAATGGTAGGCAGGGGAGAGTATGGCAGCACAGGGATCAATTATGATACCATTGCCAATCACCAGTCATATCAATATCAAGACCTGAAAATCAAAACAATCTCAGGTCAGGCAGCATCTGGAGATTGGTGCATTTCAGGTAGATGACCTTTCCTCTAAATGCTCCCAACCCACAACATCGACAATCCATTTCCCTGTGAAGATGCTGCCTAATCCTGTTGAGTTATCCATTATGTTTTTGCTCCAGATTCCAGCATGTGCAGTGTCGCGTCTCACATTTTCCATCATTATCGTTTTTATCCCATAGTTCATCACCTGCAGTACTTTGATTTTAATGAGAAAGGCAAAAAGTTTTTTTCCCTTAACTGAAAGAGCAAAAAAATGGACACAGTTGCTATAAATGTTAAAAACAAAATCAAAAAGAAACTGAAAATAAGTGCAAAATGGTCACGCCCTGATCTCGTCTCCTGAACATAGTCTCTGACAAAAGATATACTGGCAGTGTACCATGGAACAGATATAAAATCAGATGGTTTAAACAAGCTTCCCAACTTAATGAGGCAAAAGATATAATAGTGGATGCTAGTTCATTGGGACACACTGAGACAAATACATTTTGGACCACTGAAGTGGCTTCCCCAATTAGCGGTTTCATGGAAATAATTAAAAAGATATTAAAAATACGAACTACTGTTTAAACTGAGTAACAAGTTATGTATTTAGAAGAAACACAGAACAAATTAGAATACTACCAGTATTATACAACTGCATACTGGTTACTGATACTTATTGAAGGAGGAATTCATCCATGTCACGTTCTTTTGACTGTAAATGAACAAAGTCAGTGCAGAAAACGGACTGCCTAGAAGCTTGAAAACAAACCTGAACGCTTGAAACCGCAATGAGCACAACAGTAACGAATTGTCTGACTGCTTATTTCCCGCCAACTATCAGCGATAAAAAAAATGCTGCTTTTTGAATGCAAATACATATAACTGATGCTATTTAAAATCTGTTCACTTGAAGCACAATATTGCGTCTAACGGTTACACAGTCGCATCCTACTGACGCTAGGTAGAAACTGTTCTCCTGCCCAATTAAGCGGCATAGTATCCAAAGTAAACAAAGGGAATCCCAGCTGTTTTCTTGATTACTTTTTTGTTATTTAACAGTTGTCCAAAATAAGTGGCTGCCCCAATTAACTGGAATCCACTGTCAAGTCAATAACCATTTTCTTCCAGAACTGTTCTGATGAAAGTTCAGACACCTACAGACACTGCCTGACCCATTGTATATCCAGCATTTTATGTTTCTATTTCAAATCTCTAGGATGTGAAGCAATATTTTATTAGTGTACCTACGTGTGAAATGGATATAGTGTGAACTGACTACATTTTTACTGCACCTTTACCACATTTTTTTTGCAATAGATAGCCCTCAAATCTCAACAAGGTTCATGAACTGTGCAATAAAATCTTAGAAAAGGAGATGAAATAAATATTTCTAAATATATCTTTGCAGACATATTTAATATGGAGCTTAAAGGAAATTTTAATTAAATAGTCCTAGAAATAGGAACATTAATTTGAATTATGGTATGGACATTGATAACTCAATTAATTATTTTTACAGGAACATTTTCTTCCATTTAAAATCACTGGCATTTTCCCAAATAACTTGTGACTTATGTCTTTCAACAGTACGTTTAATTTTCAAGTAATATATGGACATTAATATTGCCCTGGAGGCCCATTTATTCCCCAATTCAGTCTCATTCTAATATACAATGTTATTTTCAACAGCAAAGAGGTTCAGTTCTTTTCATTTAATATAATAGTTTCTAGCATACTAAGTTTACAACAGCAGCACAACCTAATATTAAAAGCAGTGTTTTTACTTACCGCTGTTAATACTTTCTAGGTGTATTGGAAGGCCAGATTGGGCTGCGGCTATTAGCTTCAGTGCAACGTAAAACTGGCCACGACCAAAGTAACCCAATTTCTTTGCACCACACAGGTTCATGATCTAAGAGGGCCAAAGAAAATTATGAAAATTAATGCCATGGAGGAGAACTCTGCATACAAGTGAAATGTTACAAAATTGCGCAAATAACATTTTGATTTGCGTCACTAATGATCTTAAACAACCCCATTGCAGGAATGAAATTGAGGAATAAAGATTTTAAAAAATGCGTTAGAAAGCAGGAGCAGTAATTTAGTTCAACATTTCCTTGCTATTCAGTTCATTTTTTCAATCCATATTGTATTTAATCAGATGATTGGTTTATTCTGAAAACAGCTCACTTTTAACACATTTTCTGATTTTAATAGGCTCTTGCAATCATCTCCTATAGAATTCATGCTAACAGATCATATCTCAATCTTATCTCCACTAAACCACCCCAAAAATAAAAGCGACATACTGACCGTGTACCATGGAGTATGTATAAACACTACATTGAATGTTTCCATGAATAATAAGCCATATAAAACTGGGCAGAGTTGGGCTGGAGATCTTCCGATTAAACAAAAATCTATTCAAAATGGATTTTTTGTTGAGGAGATTAGTGCCTCTTTTGAATAAAGAGAGCACATCTGCCCTCGTTCATGCCATTGACTGGATTTCTCAGGTAATCTTTGTTTCAGTTTGAAGTAGGAAAATTTCAACATTTGACCAGCCCAGCATCCATTTAACAAATGAAACACTGAAAACCAGAGGGCAATCTGATTTATGGGCATTTCACTTTATATTGCGCAAGAAGTTGAATTGCAATCTCTCACTCTGCTTCCATGTACAATTGAGACCCTCTATTTCAGAGCTCTTCTTAAAATTAAATTTCCATTGATATGAATTTTGCAGTACATCACTATTTTCTAATTTGTGATTTATAAGCTACAGCTCATTACCACCTGAAACTGGTTCTGGAATAATACTTTGTAGTACCAATCACAAATAGTAAAGGGCAAACTAATCACACCTAGGTATTCTAGCCAAAACTGGTCTTTCCAGTGCTCATTACTCCAGTGCTGTGGGGACTATTTTCAGATTCAGAGCCAGCAGGAATGTTAAAAAAAAAACGACTGACAATATCAATGCAAGTTTAGGAATCATATGAGCAATCATATGAAACAACTCTATTTCCATCTTTAATATCTTTATTTTTCCCTTTCAGGGTTCTTTTGAAGACCCTGACCCGGAGTTACACGCTGACTTTGGTTCTTTGCGGGAATAGGACCCGTTCTCAGGGTTTCAGGACTGGCCGTTGTTCAGCATGCTGAGGGTTCCGCCTGAGAGTCTGGCTCGAATTTGGAAGCCTAAGACCTCGGGGCTCTGGAGACGGGCGGATCGAGGGTCGGTGTCATGGCAGGAGACCTGAGTATTGCTGGGGGAGTCAGAAAATCTACTGCTGTGGGCCTGAAGACCCAGGATCTTCGCAATCTTCAGGCACAGAGCTTGAAAAAAGCGATGTAACAGACTTTTAACACTGCAAACCAGCAAGTTATTTGTTAGGTCTCCCTGCTCGCTGGGAAAATGGAGATATCTCTTTCTCCCTAATTAGGGAGAGAGAGAGAACCCACTGTATGTCAAACGCCAGATGAAATGTGAAGTCTTTGGGGTAACTGCAAGTCTGTGGTTTTGCTATTGCTTTGCTCATGCTTGAGTGCTCGGTGGCGGTGTCGATGCTTGCTTTTTTTTACCGGGGGGGGGAGGGAGGATTGTAGCTTGCTGCTGCTTATGTGCGGGGGGGGGGAGGGGAGCTGGGGGGTACTTTGGAGTTCTTACATTTAACTGCTGTTCATTCTTTGGGGGCACTTCTCTGTTTTCGTGGATGTTTGCGAAGAAAAAGCATTTCAGGATGTATATTGTATACATTTCTCTGACATTAAATTCAACATTTGAACTTCTCTCGAGTGCTAGTACAGAAAAGTCGAGCTTTGGACCACACTTCCATGACAAATAATTGTAAACTGAAATCCAGGCTAAGTCACTTTCTAACCCATCCAAATAGCCATTGTGGAAAGTTCTATTCCTATCTGGAACTTTTTAAGTACCATTTTTGTACACCCAAATGCATAAAAAGTATCCTATTAAGTCAAGCAAATATGACAGTTGATGCACGAGGAATAATACTACCCGAGGGACAAACACAAAATGTCGGAGGAACTCAGCAGGTCAGGAATCATCTATGGTAGGGGCTCCCAACCTGGGGTTCACAGACCCTTTTCTAAATGGTATTGGTTCATAGCATTAAAAAAAAGGTTGGGAAACCCTGACCTATGGAGAAGGATGAACAGTCAATATTTCCAGCCAACACCCTTCGTCAGGACTGGAAAAGAAGGGGGCAGAAGCTAGAATAAGGTGTTGGCGGGTGGGGGACGGGGGCAATGAAAAGCCAGTAGGTGATAGGTGAGACCAGGTGAGGGGGGAGTTGGGTGGGTGGAAGAGACAGGATGAAGTGTGAAGCTGGGAGACAATAGGTGGAAGAGGAATAGGGCTGAAAAAGGAAACTGATAGGAGTGGAGAGTGGACCATAGCAAAAGGGAAGGAGGGGTACCAGAGGGAGATGATGGGCAAATGAGGAGAAATGGTAAAAAAAAAAAGAGGACAGCCAAAATGAGGAAAGGAAATAGAGGAAGGGAGAGAGAAATGACCAGAAATTATAGAAATTGATGTTCATGCCTTCAGGTTGGAGGCTACCCAGACAGAATACAAGGTGTTGCTCCTCCAACCTGAGAGTGGCCTCATTGTGGCAGTTGTGACAGCCATGGACCAACATGTCGGAATGGGAATGGGAAGTGTCATTAAAATGGCTGGCCTCTTATGTTACAGACAGAGAAAAGTGCTCGACGAAATGATCCCCCAATCTAAACTGGGTCTCATCAATGCAAGAGCACCAAATACAGTAGATAACCTTGAATGGACTTGCAGGCATCACTTCACCTGGACAGACTGTTTGGGGCTCTGAATGGTGGCAAGGGAAGAGGAGTTGCACTTGCCCTGCTTACAGTGGTAAGTGCCCGGAGGGAAATCAGTGGGGAGAGACGAGTTTCATTCCTCACAAAAACTTTAGTTTTTTTATGGATCTATTCTTACAGAACAGTAATTCTCTGGCACTGTATCTCTTACACCCACAGCCATTATAACACATTTCGATCTGCAACCACATTTCCAGCACTCAATGTTTGGTCAAAACATTAAACTTTCAAAAGCAGATCCTCATCTTTCAAACCTGCAGACTTTCACACAACTGTGTAGATTAATTACATTTATTTTGTAAACCTACATTTTATTTACTGAGAACTCCCACTCCAGAGGAACTGCAATCTTCCAGATCTATCTGGCAGACCAAAAAAATCTACTTCAGAACCACAAAGTTATTCCTGATTCCTACCAACCAACCTTTGTTCTCAACCATCATTTCTGGAACAGACTACCTGGTCATTATTATGTTGTTGTTGAGATAGCTGTGCACAAATTGGTTTCTACTTCCAAGAATGTGACCTGATTATAAATATGCCTGTCCTTAATCCCCATGAGTGAAAGTGACATAATATTGTCTTTTCACCAACTCAATCAGCATCTTATATTGGATTCCACAAACCAGAGGTTTTTTCCCCCTCATCAGTTATCTCACTGCCTAAACCCAACTTGATTTCTCATTTGGCCTGCTCCAGTAGAGTGTATGTCTGGGTACAAACCTTTGAAGAACTGGGCATCTTTGATGAAGGAGTACCAAATTGGCGAAGATGAAATTGATCTGCTCATTTTCTAAATTCATTGTTGTACCTTTATATATTATTTTCTTTTACATGGGACTTACCAGCACACTTGCTCTTGCTGGATAGCAGCACGCCCAGCCTCAGTTTTACCAAATCACCATGCCAGTCAAGGGTTAAAAGATAGTCTGTTTCAAACCAGGAAGGGAGCCCAGAACAAGTGGGAGGACCAATGAAGGGAAGGCAGCTACATTCTCACCGAGCTGGTGGGCGTGAGGGTTCTGTTGGACTCTGTGAAGGTGAGAGACTTCCACTGGCAGTGGTCTGAGTGCTGCCGACTTCTGGCATATTTGTCCAGCATCATCATAAAGGTGGTGTTATGTTTGTATATACGATTAAGTATTCAGTAGTATCTCTTAGGGATTTTAGTTTGGAATATCTAGAGAAGATGTATAGAAACATGCATTTGGCAGGTTCAATGTGAAAAAAAGTTACCATCTCCTAAGAAAGATGAAAACAAGAGCTGCCATTGAAAACTTTCCTGAAACTAAACTGCATTCAAATCTCACTAAAAAAAGATCAAATTACACTTGAAGCATCAGGGTCCAATCAAAAAAACTTATTGCCTTTAATTCTGCAGAATAGCATTTCCCACATTAAGATTCATCAGTAAGTTATAAAACTTTATTGCGTCCATTAAACATGTAATAGCAGATTTCAGAGTGAGGAGATCCCTATTCCCATATTCTTCAGGTGTCAGGTTGTGACGCGGAGCACTTGGAAAATGCAGTCCTTACACACATACACAAACATTGCCTTGTCATTTTGGTGTTGTTATGCTAAGTGCATGCACTTCAAGGTCACCCCAGTATATACTAATAATGGGTCCAAAAGAATTGGTTTCATGGTGCCTTTCCCGCCATACAAGGCAGAATATTCTATTTCTTTAGTAGTGGGGATGTGTAAATGTGAATACGTTGTTTGTATACTGTATTTAAGGTAGATACTTACTTTTATTTTGCAATATGACTGTCACTGTATTGTGGGATGCATTATATTCTAATTCATGTGTAGTCTTAAGTTAACTCTGTGGGTAATTAAAGATGGTATGTCCTGGTGCCGAATAAACAGGGCTCATCACTCTCAGCGGCAGAGAGAGATCTCGAACGCCAGGAGTTCACACTGGAAAAATAGTACGGAATTATCATTGTGTTTTCTGGCAGATATCCTTTTGTAAATATTGGCAGTTTTCTTTGTTTTTATCTAATTTTTGTAAGTTTGATTTTTGACTACCCAATAAAAAAGTATTAAGTGACTCCAGCTACTTTTTTTCCTTTGGACTTAACCCACATATCTGACAGAGGTACTGCATTGAAAAACAGGTTAAATATTGCAATCAGCATGAGAAAACTGTACACATGACCTACTACACGCCCCAATTAGACCAGTGCAGGGCAGATTTGACGGAGAGAGGTACAAGCTGCTCGATTCCATGAGCAGTTTAGTAGGAACAATGAGATCTTGCTGAGGATGCACATTGTAGCCATTACTGTCAGGTAGAAAACATAGTGACTTTGATGTTCCAATGGTTTGTAATCTTTGACAGTGTTATCAAGTACTACTTATTCACCAATAAGCAATTCACAAGGTCCCCTCATCTCCAGACCTCTTGTAGCATTGATGTAAATATGGTCAATGGTATTCAGTTTCAGTGGGTTGATAAGGAAATCTACCCTTGATGTCATTTTAGCAGTTCACTGTAGTATCCCCCTCCTTTTCCAAGAGGTGAAAAAGAACAAAGAGCCCAATAGTAAACACGAGATTCTGCGGATGCTGGAAATCCAGAGAAAATGCTGGAGGAACTCAGGTCAGGTGGCATCTATGGAAATGAATAAACAGTCAACGTTTCAAGCACTTACCTTCATCGGGTCAATAATTTCCTTATGAGCTGTTAAATTCTAGAATTCACTTTCAAGTGTCATGTCCAGAAGATCTGATCCTGAAGAGATCTTGATCAAGATCTTTGATCCCACACCCTAGATCCTCTAAAATGCCACAAACCCAATAAGACTAGCTTCACCAGCAAACTATCATCTTTCCTTCGGTACCATCACTCTAAACTTTTGGAATACATTCCCTGTTTTGAACGAAGGAAATATTTGACAGACATTCAATTACAAGACATTTCTTTTAAAGTTTTGTTAAAAGCCCAATAATGCTGGATGGCAAATTTTTTTTGAAAGTATTTCTTCCTCAGAATTTTTTTTTTGTTTGATAGGCTGCCTGAAGCTGAACACAAATACAATTTAAGATAACTTGTATCACAAAGGAATTCGGAGAAACAAGAAATTAACTTTTATTGAATATAATGGGTTTAATTCCATAATGCAGCTGACGATTTGCAGTAGTTCAACTAAGATAAAAATGTTTTGTTGATGGTTTTCACTTTGTATTCAGTGTCTGAGGCTTCTCGCTTATGTGTCCAACAATAATCAGCCAGCTTTGATGGATTCCAGTTGCAGTGATACAGTTTCTCCATGATCATAATGTTCTGCTGAAACCTTTCATCAAGCATGTCACTAAGCGCGCCAAGGTTTGCAGGGAAGTGTTCAGTTCTATTCATTTGGACTATGTAAATATTTAGTATCCCTGCTATGCACATGTGCGCATCTGGAGGGAAAGGAATTGTGGAATGTAAAGTGGTGGCCCTCAGGTACTGAAGGGAGATGTTGAAAGTAAAGTTGTTTAAACAAAAGGAAAACATGTCCTTGTTGTTTGGGCGTTAACAGGAAGAAGTCTAAATGAGAATGCAGAAGATAAGTCTTTAATGACATGTAGAACATCATGGCTGCTTGAAGCATGTTGTCAACCAGCTGCACATAGTTTGGTGCTCTGTAGTTGCCAAGAAAATTTTCAACATCCTTGAGGGCCTTCCATGCGATTTTCTCTGGTCCCACGAGAAACTCTTTGAATTGCCTGTCATTGACGACTGGCTTGATATGTGGACCAACAAAAATGCCTTCTTTAATCTTGCAGTTATTCTGGAAAACATCTGTCTCAAATATTGAAAGCCTTCACAGAAAATTTTGTGCCTAGTGACAGCAGATTCCATCCTTTCAGTCTTGAACACAGTACTTCTGCTTTTGCATTCAACAAACCTAAGTCTCTGACCAGGTCATTTAACTCAGACTGAGGCTACGTCCACACTACGCCGGATAATTTTGAAAACGAAGCTTTTTCTCTTCGTTTTGACCCTCCGTCCACACTGAACCGGCGTTTTCATCCCCCAAAAACGGAGATTTTCGAAAACACTCTCCAGTGTGTGTAAATTTGAAAACGATTGTTTCGCGTTGTAGTGTGTACGGGGTAAACAGAGAGATTTTAAAACGTTGTCATGACAACACCACAACAACAATGCTTTTTCTGCTTCTGCTTGGTGCTGCGCAAGCATTGCTGGACGGCTGTTCTTGGTTCTTGATCCTCCAAAATATTCCGCATGGAATTTAAACTGGAGGTGGCTTTCAAGCCGGTCCCCTCGGTTTCTCTGTTTACATCCTCTGTTCTTCTGCCCGTACCCCCAGTCTCCCAGTCTGCGGTGGTCGTACCCTCGATCTCCTGTATCCCGGGGTCTCCAAGCCGGCACTGTCGCTGACTGACCACCGCTGTTCTAACGCGCAGTGTGAACAGCGTGAGAGTTAAATTGTAAAGTGAGGTACGGGGCTGCACGAGGACATACCCGATCAAAACTTCTCCATGGACGGCTTCCAGACCGTACCGGCTGACCGGAAGTGCACTGACAGCGGTAAGCGTGAAGGAGTTGGGTGCTTACTGATCTGGTTAACAACAGATGGTGCAATCCGGGTCATATTACGATCGAGGAACATGTTTGTAGACTGCATATTGAACTTTTTACTGTTGGACTTTGGCCACATTCCACCGAGATACAACACTGGGCGGCACAGGAGGTCGTTCCTGCCTGTGGTCATCGAACTTGCAGCTCCTCCCGTGGAGGGTCAGACACCCCCAGCCAACAGACTGGTCCTGGACTTATTTTCCATCTGGCATAGTTTGCATTTTTTTGTTTGATTGTTTGTGATTTTTGTATTGCTATATTTACGCTCTGTTCTTGGTTGGTGCGGCTGTAATGAAACCCAATTTCCCTCGGGATTGATAAAGTATATCTATCTATCTTTTTTGATTAGATCCCCTAAATTGATTTGACTGCATCTATCTTTAAAAATATTAATGTCAGAAATACAGTGCAGGTCTGGCGGCAGAAGATTCCACTCACTTGTTGATCTTGGGTAGAGGATGGCTTCATGCATGTGTTGTTTACTTTATTGTCTACATTAATAGTTTGTTTGGAATTAAACATCCCTACTGCTTTTCTCCGTTTATAGTCATTTGTAACTCGCAGAAACAGTTCAACCTTATTGTCTGTCTAAACGGAGAAGTCCGGTCTGATTTTTCCAGCGGAAGTTTTCTTTGTATTCCTCGAAGACATTGTTGAAAACTTTCTTTCGCTGTTGTTGTTGGTACTCTAGTTTTATTCTATGGAAATAGCACAACGCCGCCGCGGAAATGTAAATATTATACTGTTTCCTCTTCGCTTGTTTTCTGTAGATGTGTCTGCGTATGCCCAGTAGGAGTAGATTCGCCCAAATATCCGTTTTGGTGTGGACAGAGATATTTTGAAAAACGTGTAGTGTGGACGCCTGTCGTTTTTACTCGAAACCAGCGTTTTCAAAATTATCCGGCGTAGTGTGGACGTAGCCTGAGTTATCAGACGAGGCTCACTCGACAAAGAATTCAAAAATCTGTATCAGTATCAGTGGCATTTTCCACTCCTGGCTTGTGCATCATGGCATCTTCATCTGCCTCCTCTAGACTCCATGTTTCTGGTGGCTTCGGTATTGGAAGACTACTGTCATGCAGCACAAGTCTCACGACTGAGGGGAGGTTGGGGTATTCAATGGATTTCTTGTTTTAAAGCAGAGAAACCAGGCACACTGATCAGACAGAAGTAGTAATCTGTCATGATCCTTCTGGTCTCAACATATCATTGGGACAGCAAATGGCACTGACTTCCGAGTACCTCTGAGCCAAACTTCAAGATTGTGCAAATGTGAGGAGTCTAGGCTTTGTCTTGGTCGCCACTTTTACCCCCAAATTAGTGTTTGTGGGCCTTCTTAATAAAAGGAGTCATGCTCTCACACACAGTATAAAGAGTAAGCCATTTGGTCCCTTGTGTTTGGCTAACCTTTTACCTCAGTGCCACTTCACTACACTAACTCCATATCTCTGATTCCCTTATTATCAAAAAAATGTATCAATCATTATTTTAAATGCATTCATGAACAAAATTCCACAGGTCTCCAGAGCAAAGAAATCCAAAGATTCCCTACCCTTTGGGAGAAGATATTTTATCCCATCTGTCCTGCATGGCCAATATTATTTTGAGAATGTAACCACGAATTCCAGACACCTTTGCATGGAGAAACATCATCCCATACCTGACTTGTCAAGCTTCCTAAGAATTTTGTCTGTTACAACAAAATACCTCCTTTTCCAGAACACTAGAATTTATAGGGCCAGTCAGTTCAGTCTCTGCTCATTAGAGAAACCCCCATTCCAGAAACCAATCTGGTGAACCAATGCAGCACTTCTTTTTTATAATTATTTTTTTTTCTTACATTGAAATACTAACCTGTACACAATTCCAGGTATGAATTTATTCTCTTTACTCCTGTACTCAAATCTTTAGCCTCCAATCTACTATTTGCCTTCCCAATTTTTGGACACACCTACATGTTAATTCTCAGTGATTCTTATACAGGATCCCCCAGGTTCTACTTCCCACCATCACCTTTCAATATTTCACCATTTAAAATAAAAATGCTCTGCTCGTCTATTTTTTCTGCAATGGATGTTCTCATGTTTTTGTTTTAAAAGATCAAATATATAATTTCATCTGGCACACCTAGAGTATATCCTCCTAAAGTCTTTGAATCCTCGCACCGATACTGTCACATAGCTTTGTTTCAGCAACAAACTTGGAAATACTGCTCTCTGTCTCCTCGAGCAAGTCATACATTGTGAATAGCTGGGGCTCCAGGACTGATGTGTCTGGCATTCTTAACAAGAAAATGGTGTTCCCCTCCTAATCCATTTTCATTCAGTTAACGAATCAACTTGAATGGCGGGGTGGAGATAAGTCTCTATCAAAGGAGGTGCAAGGCGCTCCTTCCCTCCGATAGCCTTCAGGTCACTCTTGGGCAAGGTGCAGCACCTGCTTAGCCCCCCCCCCCCGATCATGGTCACGTGAAGCCATAGGACCAGGTGATGAATGGTTGTAGGAGCAGCCAGTGCATATCACAAGCTCTGCTTATGTGACCACTAATGACAGGCAGGCAATCACTGAAGAGTATTGATAATAGCTGGGTACACCCATCTTGTAAAGACACTGCCCAGAAGATGGCAATGGCAAAGCATTTCTGTAGACAAACTTGCCAAAAACAATCATGGCCATGAGACCGTGGTCGCTTACGTCATATGACACAGCATATAAAGGGAAGGAGAGGAAGGAAGCAGACTGGAGAGGAGAGTGGACCACAGGAGAAAGGCAAGGAGCAGGGGACCCAGGAAGAGCTGATAGGGAGATGAGAAGTGGTAAAAAGCCAGAGTAGGGAATAGAAGGGAGGTTTTTTTTTTATTAAACCAGAAGGAGAAATCAGTATTCATACCATCAGGCTGGAGGCTACCCAGACACAATACAAGGTGTTGCTCCTCCCCCAAGGGTGGCCTCATCATGGCACAAGAGGCGGCCATGGACCGACACGTTGGAATGGGAAAGGGAATGGGAATCAAGATGCTTAGCCGCCAGGAAGTTACTTTTGGTAGATGGAGCAGAGGTGCTCGACAAAGCGGTCCCCCAATTTATGACGGGTCTCACCAATGTAGAGGAGGCCACATTGGGAGTACCAGATGCAATAAATGACTCCAGCAGATTGAGAAGTGAAGTGTTACCTCACCCAGAGACACTGTTTGGGGCCCTGAATGGAGGTGAGGGAGATGGTGAATTGGCTGCTTGCAGGGATAAATGGCAGGAGGGAGATTAGTGGGGAAGGGTGAATGGACAAAGGAATCTGAGGAAGCAATCCCTGCAGAAAGTGGAGAGGGGGGTGGTAGGGATACATTTGGTGGTAGCATACCTTTGAAGATGGTGGAAGTTGCGAGAATGATGTGTTGGATGTGGTGACTCATGGGGTGGTAGGTGAGGGCAACAGGAATTCTATCACTAAGATGAGAAAACCTGCAGATGCTGGAAATCCAAGCAGCAGACACAAAATGCTGTTGGAACTCAGCAGGCCAGGCAACATCTATGGAAAAGAGTAAACAGTCAACATTTTGGGCTGAGGCCCTTCATTATAACTGGGAAAGTTAGAGTAAGGTCGGGGGTGGGGGAGTGGAAGAGAAGAAAGAAGTGCAAGGTGGAAGGTGATAGGTGAAACCAGGAGATGGGGAGGGGTGAAGCAAAGAGCCGGGAAGCTGACACATGAAAGAGATAAAGGGTTGTGGGAGGAGGAATCTGATAGAAGAGGGCAGAAAACCATGGAAGAAAGGGAAGGGGGAAGAGCACCAGAGGTGATAAGCAACTCAGGAGATAAGGTAAGATGGGAAAACAGGAATGGGAATGGTGAAGGGGGTAGGGCAATTACCAGAAATTCGAGAAATCGATGTTCATGCCATTAGGTTGGAGGCTACCCAGATGGAATACAAGGTGTTGTTCGGCTACCCAGGTGGAATACCTTATATTCCATCTGGCCGCCTCCAACCTGATTGCATGAACATTGATTTCTCGAACTTCCTGTAATTGCACCCCCTTTCACAATTCCCATTTCCCTCTCACCTCATGTCCTTACCTGCCCATCAACTCCCTCTGGTGCTCCTCCCTCTTCGCATTTTTCCATAGCCTTCTATCTTCTCTTATAGATTCCCCCTTTTCCAACCCTTTAGCTCTTTCACCAATCAACTTCCCAGCTCTTTACTTCACCCCTCTGCCGTGCCCCCCCCCCAGTTTCACCTATCACCCACCATCATGGACTTACTCCTCCCCTCCCTTGTTCTAACTTCTCAACTCCACCGCCCCCCCCCCCGCCACTCCTGATGAAGGGTTTCAGCCCGAGACATCGACTGTACTTTTTTTTTTTTCCCATAGATGCTGCCTGGTCTGCTGAGTTCCTCCAGCATTTTGTATCTGTTGCTTGGAACTCTATACCTGTTCAGACAGCAGGAAGATGGGGTGAGCATGGATGTCTGGGAAATGGAGGAGATGCTAGTGAAGGCAGTATCAATGGTGAAGGAAGAGAAACCCCATTCTTCGAAAGAAGAGGACATCCCTGATGTCCTGGAAAGAAAAGGCCACATTCCAGGGACAGATGGAGATATAGAAACTGAGGAAAGGCAATGGCATTTTTACAGGAGACAGGGTGGGAAGAAGTATTATCAAGGTAACCATGGGAATCAGTAGGTTTAGAGAAATTGTTGGTTGACAGTTTGTCTCCAGAAATGGAGGCAGAGAGATCAAGAAAGGGGAGGAAGGTGTCAGAAATGGACCAAAAGAATTTAAGGGCAGAGTGGAAGTTGGAGGCAAAGTTGATGAGATTGATGAGCTCAGCATGGGTGCATGGAGCAGCGCCAAAGCAGTCAATGTTGGAGGAAGAGTTGGGGAGCATTACTGGGAAGTGTTGGAACACGGATTGTTCTACAACAAAAACGCAGGCATATATAGCTCGGGCACACGTGACTGCCCATAGCTACCCTTCGAGCCATTGACTATCAAGCTACTTCACATTAAAATTCATACATAGAGCACACTATCCTGCTGCACAGGCCTAGTTGTGCTGAAAATGGTCTTTTCCTTTTGAGGTTACAAAAATTTCACCCTATAAACATGGATACCAACAGCGATTGTAAGTGCACAGCCAGCACAGTTTCCTCACTGTATCATTCATACATCTGTGATAACTGGAGGTTGCAAAAGCAAAATCAAGGACTTCCTCAATTACATCCAAAGTTTGCTAAAGGTTTGATTGTTATACAATTGTATGTGAGAACAAAAAAATGATTAGGCTACTACATATCCAGAAAATGATAGCACCAAGGTGATCAATGTGCAAAAACAGATTCAGAAAGCTATTGAGCAGATTATGGGCAATTCATCTTTTTGGCATAAGTTACCCTATGGAGTTATTTCATTGGTAAAATGTCTTATACAAAATAATGTTGAGATTCGTTGATAAGGAACCCTTTACTTGAACATTCTGCTCTTGACAGGATGTGACAGCTGGCAAAATGAACAATGTCTATGGCCTGAAAGCTTAACAATACAAGATAGATATTGAAGGGACCAAGGCCATGGAACATTTAACATGTTTAAGGAAATAGTTTTGAAGACGAGCAATAGTTTTTCTTTGCTGCACTTAACAGTGATCAAAGTTCGATGCTTTGCTTTATTCCTTTGAAAGGCGAAGCTGGAGTTCAGTGCTCACATGAGAAACACTATGGTCCCATTATGGCTCTCCATTAAGACATACTTGATAGTGAGGCTCTTGGAATGTTTTTCTTTATTAAAAGGTGACATCTAAATCCAGGCTGATTCATTTATTCAAAAGAAGGTTGCATCAACTTATTTTAGGTCATTGTGTGCAAGGATGCCATGTCTAGTTAAAATGAAAGTAACATAACCAATAAAAGAAACTTCCTGACTACTTTAACATTTCCCCAAACATTCACTGTTGTTTAAAATGATTATACACTACATTTTTGAAGTTGCACAAAACAATTATTCAGTACCTTTAAATACCAATAAATTTTACGTTGATTAAGTTAAGTAAAATGGTTGTTTTGATCTAAAGACTAAAGCACTTCATTTTATTATCATTTCTTTTTGGATGTACTGAGGTCACATCAAAATACTGATGAGTCATATTATGCTATAGCTTTGATATATTTTTTTAAACTAGTGACATATATACAGATCAAACATGACAAGATGCCTCTGATTAAAATGCAAGCTGTCAAAACCAGCAAACTGGCCTGAAGCGAATAGTAACTGGAAAAAAAATGAACACTTAGACAAAAGAGTGAATGAAAATTAGTTTGACACACACATCCAACCCTTCAATCTATTTTAATGAAACAATATCAACCAAGCTGAGCAGATAAGTACTTCTCAAATGGTAAAATATTTTTTAAAATATGTATTATCAAATTGTTATTGACTATTACTGGAATAAAAAAAAGATAAGAATCATCTTGTGCAATAACAAAGGTAGTCCAAATTATACAAGTTTGATTTGTTTTTGGGCACCCTTTCCTGTCAAACAAACTAACCAGAGTTTTGTTCATTAATGCTCTGTGGCAGAGAACAGTTCCTTATTGCAAAAAAAGTTTAGATACATTGTAAAATACTAAGCAGATAACTTAACCTATGTACTCAGTGCCCTTGTTCCAAAGAACTGTGTTTAAACTGATGTCATTACCTACAATTAAAGGCCAATAGAGGAAATTATGTTCTAAGAACAAAAGCACAAGGAAATCCTGCAAAACGGAGCATCACTGTTCTACCTTTAGAGGTGCTGTTTGTTTTGTACAAATAACACTTTCTCTTTGTTAAGATGTGTTTTTTGTAAAACATTATTTCATGTGAGTGTTAATTTGGGTTTTGGCTTGGAGAAAACATTGTAGAAAGACATCCATCTCCAACTACTCCTTATTTGCCCTTGAAATAGCAATATCTGTGAGTCCTGAGCTTTCTTAATGTTGGTAAACATTTGGCTGATGTACTTTGAAGTATTATGTTTACTGCTCCTTGCTATTAAGCTATCTTTGCGCCACAAGTTCACTCTAGTCTAGTGGTCACCAACCTTTTTAAGCCCAAGATCCCTGACCTCGACCTTAGTGAAGGGCAAAATCTACCTACTAAATCGTTTAGAGAAAAAACAGCTCAGATTGTACTGCCAATTTGAGGCCTTTTATTTGGGCTAGTTGTATTTGAATTACATAAAATACTTTTGTCAAACTTCCAAATTAATTCAAAGAAGAAAACACTAACTAGCATAACTTTAAGAATATTACAATATTTCACACCTTTAATTCTAAGTTTCATTATTTAATTTTATTTCAACACGAAAAATAAATGAATAAAAATTGACTGTTGCACTCAGTGTGATGACTGGGGCTGAATACTCACTGCTAGTTCCCTGAAATTTGGGTCATAACTACAGACAGCCAGTCTGAGACAGTCTGTGAGGTGTCTGTCAGTAAGACAGACCCTGTACTTAGATTTAATAATTTTTCATCTGTGAAAATGCAATTTCACATACATAAGTTGACCCGAAGTAGGCACTGACTTTTAGTGCTATAAAACCAATGCACACACTGCGCATTGCTGGGGCCCCATCAGTAGTAATTGCCACCAGTTTATGAATGGGGTTGTCATTTTCACGGACATTTTTTTTAAAACTCATTGTAAATCCCCTCACCTTTCGTTCTCTCTTTTAATTGCAAAAAGAGTGAGGAAGTCCTCCTTTGTTATAAAATCCTGGAAAGCCATTCTGACAAATATAACAAGCTGAGCTGTTTGCAATACATTCAGGGATTCATCGAATTGTAATGAAAAATATCCACGTCCTCTGACGGTGACTCTACCCTCCTTGTCACTGTTGCAGGGCCAAGCGGAATATTACGTATTGCGGTTGTAATGTCGTTTTCGCTTTTAAAGTCATTAAAAAGTCTCTGCGGTAATGGCCATTGCTTCCTTGAATAAATCGCCATCTGTAAAAGGCTTCTTGTGTTTAGCCAAAAGGTGACTGACACGAAATGATGCTTCAATAGCAGCCTTATTTTGAGCAGCATGTTTTGTGAAAAACAATTGCTGGGCCTTTAACCCTGATTTCAGCACCTCTACTTTCCTGGCACGAATTGCGCTCTTTGGGGGGTAGGTGTCTTTAAATTTCTGGTGGTTGGTGTTGTGGTGCCGCTCCAGATTCCCTCTTTTAGTCAGTGCTTGTGTTTGGTGGCACAACATACATACACACTTGTCTTTCACTAAGGTAAATAGAAATTCCCCTTCCCATTCTGGATGGAATTTGTACATTTTCGCCTTCTTTCATGAAGCCTCCACCATGCTATCAGGATATCACGAGCGAGTGCTGTATATTGACGTTTGCGACAGTCTGTACTCTTATCTACTGGCCCCCAACCTCCGGGCCGCGAGGAATGCAGCGGTACAGCGGTGGCCAGAACGCACCCAGCACACCTTCAGGAAAAAAAGCCGAAATAAACAAGCTAATTATTTAGGTGCTGCCCGGCACGTAAATGTCAGCCCAGATCAGAGGCGATGCCTCTGATCTGGGCCGACATTTACATGTTGGGCAGCACCTAATTAATTAGCTTGTTTATTTCTGCTTTTTTCTTAATGTGTTGGGTGCATTCTGACTACCGCTGTATTCTTTGCGACCTGGGACCACTGCGTATCTAATTTAATTGATCACTTTGATGCAGCACAAGCTACGCTGAAAACGCAGTTCATGGCGGGCGTACTACACACATGCGCACTGGGCAGAAAGAACGGAACTAAAACCCTGCAACCCAGAAACAATTTCTCTTTACAAACAGCTTTGTAGCAAAAGTATTGCTATATTACCATTATCCTAATTTGTATCATTTATTTTTATAATGCTCACATTACAACAGTATTTGTGTATTTATTTTTGATTTTTTTGGGATGCACTGGGAAAGTCTCAAAGATCAACCGGTCGATCGCGATTGATGGGTTGGCGACCCCTACTCTAGTCTATGGCAGAGATATAGAATGTTGCATGTGCATTGGACCTGGTTTAATGTTGATCGTGAGAATGTTCAATAATGTTAGTATAGTCAGGCACGTGATGATTCTGTATTGAATCTAATATGCATTTTACTTAACTTCCTGAAGTTTCGCAAAGTTTTCTCATTGAAAACCCTGAAGAAAGATTTTTGAGAAGATATTTAACTCCCTGCCAAGCTTTGTGTGCAATGCATTGCGAGAGCAGTAGAGTCACCATAAGTGAACACAGGAAAAACACGACCACAGTAGTCAAGATTGACAAGTTGATTTAAGCAAAGTAGATTATATATATATTTTCACCCACAGAAATGTTGCTCACAGGATGTTGTTTTGTTTTTCATACTGCTTTCTGTAAAATCTAGAGACTGTTGTGTGTGAAAAATTGCAGGAGATCAGCATTTTCTGAGATACCAACAATCATTCCACAGTCAAAGGCACTTAGATCACATTTCTTCCCTATTTTGATGTTTGGTCTGAACAACAACTGAACTTTTTAACTATTATGCATCAAGTTTGTTGCCACATGATTAGCCGATTAGATATTTGCATTAACAAGTAGGTGTACCTAATAAAGGGGCCATGGAAACATGCCTTCAAATATAAATATGTAATATTCTTAAAATATCTAAAAATGGTTGACAAATACCAGAGAACAAATTTCCAAGTAACCTTTCCAAATAAATTGAAAATACTGGGAAATCTTAAAATATATACAGTAGTCCTATAGATTGTTGGGAATAAGTGCCAAGCAAAACCCTTGTTTTCCAGGGAAAACTAGAAATATTGAAACTTTTGGCTATAGTCGGGCTGAATTCCCTGCCAGAGTTTATTGCTTTATAGAGCAGTAAGGAAATCAGATGATCATATTCATCACAAAAACAGAAAGGTATGAATTTCAGTATTTTCCCATGGAATAAAAAGCCTGCTACAACCATGCTATCCATTTGCAAACTCCTAAGTAGAGGCCGTACCATGCCTTCTTCCTTGGATGAAGACTAGCGCATTGACCTCCGGTTTCCTCTTTCTGAAGTCAATAATTAGCTCCTTGGTCTTGCTGATATTGAGTAAGCAGACGTTGGCCTGGCACCACTCAGCCAGATTTTCAAGCTCACCCCTGTGTGCTGATTTGTCACCACCTTTGATTCGGCCCATGACAGTGTCATTGTCAGCAAACTCGGATATGGCATTGGAGCTGTGCTTAGCCACACAGTCAAAAGTCAAAACCTTGAGGTGCACCTGTGCTAATGGAGAGGAGATTGTGGAGATGTTGTCGCCCATCCAAACTGACTGGGTTCTACAAGTGAGGAACTTGAGGATTCAATTGCACAAGGAGGTATTAAGGGCAAGGTCTTGAAGCATATTGATTAGTTTTTTGGGGATGATGGCGTTGAATGCTGATCTGTAGTCAACAGAGCATCCTGATATTTGTGTCTTCGCTGTCCAGATGTTCCAGGGTTGAATGAAGTGGCAATGAGATGGCATCTGCTGTGGACTTTTTGCTCCAGTAAGCAAATTAGAGCAGATCCAAGTCTCTTCTAGGCAGGTGTTCATAAACATGAGAAATTCTGCAGATGCTGGAAATCCAAAGCAACACACAGAGAAAATGCTGGAAGAACTCAGCATGTCAGGGAGCACCTATGGACATGAACACTGTCAGCATTTTGGGACGAGACAGGAAAGAGACTGAAGTTTTTCAGGACTGGAAAAGAAAGGGGAAGGTCCAGAATAAAAAGGTTGGGGTGGATGTAAGTGTTATTGGATGACATTCTTCTAAGACACTGGTACAAGTGCAGTCTGCTTGAAGCAGGTAGGTACTTCAGAATGCTGAAGCAAGAGGTTAAAGTTCTCAGTGAACACTACAGCCACTTGATTAGCAGAAATCTTTAGTACTTGGCCAGTTACCCCATCTGCACCAGATGAGTTTTATGGATTCACCCTCCCGAAGGCCGCTCACACATCAGTCTCAGAGACTGAAATCATAGGATCAATGGGGGCAGTGGGAGTTCAGGATGATACCTCCATGTTCTGACAGACAAAGCAAGCATAGAAGGCATTGAGCTCATCTGGAAGTGAAGTCCTGTTACTGTCCATGTCTCTTGATAGTATTCAAGCCCTGCCACAACTGTTGAGCATCCTTCATTGATTCAAGTCTAGCTCGGAATTGCCACTTTACCTGTGAGATGGCTTTTTGGAGATCGTACCTGGATCTCTCGTAACTTTCCTGGTCACCAAACTTGAATGCCTCTGACCTGGCCCTCAGCAGATTGCAGATCTCATGGTTCATCCAGGGCTTCTGGTTCGGGAAGACTCTGAATGATTTAGTGGGGACACACTCTTCTACAGCTGTTTTAATAAAGTCTGTCACAACCATGGTGTATTCATTCAGATATCCAGATGAGTACTTGAGCGAGCACAGCCCAGTCCACCTACTTGAAGCAATCTAGTAGCTGCACCTCTGTCTCCCATGACCTCCTTGCTGTCCTAATCTCCAGAGCTTTGCTCTTTGGCCCCTGCCTGTGCAGGTAGGAGGCAGACAGCCAGTGACTAGATTTACCAAAATGTGGCCTGGACATGGAACAGTAGGCATTCATCTTAATTTAACAGTGGTATAACTGTGTTGGAACCTCTGTGCTACAGGTTATATGCTGAGGGTAACTGGGCAGTGCTTCTTCAAACAAGCTTGGTTGCAGTCACTATGACTTGAAATGCATCAGGAAGGACAGATTTGTGTTTGGAGACAGCATCATGAAGAACCTTAAGTGATTGATTATAGTCTGCCACTGGTGGTATGTAAACTGCAGTCAAAATTATGGAGAACTCCCTAGGTAAATAGAACAGATGGCATTTGACCATTAGGTGTTCGAGGTCAGGGGAACACAAGTTTGACAAAACTGCCACATCAGAGCACCACCACAAGTTTATCATGAAAAACACATCTCCGCCTTTTCGGAATCAGCAGCTTCGTCCATCCTATGGATTGGGAAGTCTTCAGGTCTGATCGCTATATTTGGTGTGCTGGGAGTAAGCCACATCTCAGTCAAACATATAACACAGTAATCTCTCATTTCTCTCTGACACAGCAACCTTGCCCTCATATCTTCAATCTTATTCTCCAGCAACTGCACATTTGCTGACAAGATGCTGGGCAGAGGGAGTCTCATTCCCTGTGTTTCAGCCTGGCTTGGAGTCCTCCTCCACTTTCCTGCCTCACTTCGGCCATGGTGATGAACCTTTGTCCGCGTAAAGATGCCATATCTTCTTCCTTGAGAGTTAAGTCCGGCGAGTCCATCATAAGATTGTGAAATCTGTAGATCTTTAAGCCAATTTAAAAGTACGTTGCTCAAAGCATAATTACATCCTCCAGATTGCAGTGAACATATTCGAAAGAGACATATTCAGAAGTATTGTATGTAACCTGCAGAATGTCACTGTGGTTCACCAGTGCCATCTTGATCATCGCAGGTCTTTAGGATGTGGGATCAAACCATAACACCTCAGGAATGGGGGTGGCAGCCCTCTGGTGAAGAAAGTTTGCACAAGAGATCAGGATTGAACCAAGGTTCCTGGAGTTGTGTAAAAGCAGAGCAGTGGTTAATATTCATTGTCATTCACCAACTATTCCTGCCATTTCTGTAAGAATATTTTACATGTAATTTGAAGTAGTATTTTAGTCTTCAAATTATATCTGTGGTTATCTATTTTTTTATAACAATCATTTTTATCTTTTCTCAACATTATCTATTTGCAATGCCAGTTTTAATATCCTCCAAGTAGTATTTCAAGCTACGCAGCCTGAATGCTGATCAGCTATCTAAATTGAATAAGCATTACCAGCATGGAACAAGTTTTCCAGCTCTAACTCTTGACAATTATCCTGGTCAATTGTCACATTCTTTACTGTATTGCCCAATGCACAAAGATAATTTGCATTCTACATTTTATGGTGCAGTGGTTAAAGACTATTTTAAGAACTACTGTATTGCAGAATAACCACTGGAACAAATACAAATGTTTGCACAACAAAATGTGGTGAAATTATGACTAATTTATCAATAACTTTTTCAAATGGTGAAAATTAAGTAAAGAATTCTCTCAGATGGCATTAGCAGTTCAAAGGAATAGGAATGGCAGAACCTCAAGAAACTCAAGTTTAAACCAACAAATCCTTTTAAACAAATCAATACTGACAACACATGTGCTAATTTTATAAGACCTTAGTTAGACCCCACTTGGAGTACTGTGTTCAGTTCTGGTCACCTCACTACAGGAAGGATGTGGATTTACAGAGAGAGTGCAGAGAACATTTACAAGGACGTTGCCTGGATTGGAGAGCATGCCTTATGAGAATAGGTTGAGTGAACTCAGCCTTTTCTCCTTGGAGCGACGGAGGGTGAGAGGTGACCTGATAGAGGTGTACAAGACGATGAGGGGCATTGATCGTGTAGATAGCCAGAGGCTTTTTCCCAGGGCTGGAATGGCTAACATGAGGGGGCATAGTTTTAAGGTGCTTGGATATAGGTACAAGGGGGATATCAGATGCAAGTTGTTGTTGTTATTTTTTATTATATGCACAGGGAGTGGTGGGTGTGTGGAATGCATTACCAGCAACAGTAGTAGAGGCAGATACAATAGAGTCTTTTAAGAGACTCTTAGATGGGTACATGGAGCGTAGAAAAATAGAGGGCTATATGGTAGGGAAATTCTAGGTAGTTTCTAGAGTAGGTTACATTGTTGGCACAACATTGTGGGCCAAAGGGCCTGTAATGTGTTGTAGATTTCTATGTTCTATGTCTTCCTTTGGCTGAAGCCACCAGGAAGGCGTTGTTCCACTGCTGAGCAAAAATGTAAAAATTATGGATAACCAAATCATTCAAAAAGTACGAAGAAAAGAAAGAACTTGCATTTGCAAAGAGTTTTAATCATGGACAAATACTGCTCCTGACTCCTGGAAATATCTTCTGTCACATGCTCAAGGAGATCGGTTTTTTTTGAGAATGCTGTAATGGTCTTTTGGAGGTCACCTGATGTGATTTTCCCGCCGATGTGAGGTCACGTGATGACGTGCCCCGTGACTATATAAGGGTCGACTCAGGTGACGCAGTAGGATTTTGAGTTTGTAGATTTCCAGGTAGAATGTGTTGTGCCTCCGTTTCTGTTGCGCGTTTGGTTTTGTGACGCAGTTTCATTTTTAAAACGGAAGGTGCGTTCTCTTACAAGATATTGCATTTGGATTGGAAATTTGTGGCTGGAAGTGCCAATTTACTCAATTCCGACAGTTTTGAAGGGAGAGTGAAGAATTCGAAGTGAAGGATCGAGAGAAGTTGGCATCGTTTGGCAGTTTAATAAAGGATCGACCTTATTGAGTCTTCGTTGAAGAGAAGCTGCATTGAGATAACTCTTGCAATAGAGCAATGAGTTCATGCACAAAGGCTCTCTTTTCTCTAAAAGGAATTTAAGGTCAGTTGATTTAAACTGTTTATTTTCGGCATCGGGAATCCTGTGGACAGAACCAGCAGTAAAGGTGCGTCAGTGAAGAAATCGTTCTCCAGAGGAGTCTCTCCCAATTGAATGCGTAAAACTGTTGGACTTTTGAAGTTATCGCTTTAAGAACTGTATCTGACTGTATCGCTTTAAGAACTGTTTCCGTATTTAACTCTTTAAGAGCCAGAGCCGAGTGGAGTTGATGAACGGCTGCGTACCTGTTTAACCTCCGGTTGAAGTTTTCCTTTGTTTTTTTTTTCCCCTTATCGCTTATATGTGTTTAATAAATGTTCGGTTGTTTTTATAAAACCTGTCTCGATTAATATTCATTGTTGCCGGTTATGTAACACTTCAAACAAGCTACACAAATTATTAGAACAAATTAGGCCAGAGTACTTCAAGAGGAAGAAAGATAAAAGAAATGGGAAAGTTTCAGAGAAGCAACTCCATAACACTAGCAACTGATGGGATGTCCTCCAGCACTTGAATAATTAAAATCAGGAATGGTCAGTGGCCAGATGTGAAGGATGATTGATATTGGAGCTACAAAGCAGGAAGAGATCACAGATATAGGAAAAAACATACTTCATATTCCCTGTACGTGTCCTCCGAGACTCTGGTACAGGAAGGTTATAATGTATCCATTTTCATTTGGTGTATTCATTTTCTGGGGAGGAAAGAAAACAGGTAACCCGAGTAACAAACCACAGAGGCTGCAGACTGAACGACTTACATCACAGAGAACATGGCATACTAAATTACGCCAAGACTGGAGTGGAAATGAGAGCAAGGAAGTCTAAAGTGCAGAACAGCAGGTGCTGGTGAAATCCTTTGGGAGCACAAAATGAAATGGAGTGAATCAATTTCATTTCCAGTTATGAGCTCAGCTTCTGCTTGGACATTTTGGAATAAGTGGCCAATGAGAAATTAGGGTTCAGATTGGGTCAGTTTAAGCTGGATCATTGAAGTGGGTAGGGTAGGTCTTTTAACATCTTTGTTGTTTTTGGCTGCCAAACTTGCACTATGCCATGGTGCTAAATTTTAAACAACTGATGGGCAAATCAGAGATTAGAAGTAAGTAAAGTAAAGTTTATTATCAGAGTACATACATGTCACCACATACAACCCTGAAGTTCTGTTTCCTGACAGCATACTCAGCAAATCTATAGATCAGTAACTGTAAACAAGATCAATGAAAGAGCAAGAGCGGAGAAGATAACAAACTGTGCAAATGCAAATATAAATAGATAACGAGAGCATGAAATAACAAGGCAAAGAGTCTTTAAAGTGAGATCATTGGCTGTGGGAACACCAGAAATAGTGTGAATGTAGTTATCCCCCTCTGTCTGAGAGCCCGATGGTTGAGGGGTAGTAACCATTCTTGAAACTGGTTGCAAAGAGGCAAGGCACAGAAATAAATGGGAATGGAAAAACCTTTTACAGGATTTTGTTCCAGAACCAGTACACTAAATATTTCTGGTAGGGAAAAACAGAAACCACTCTAGAAACACTCCACCAGTTAGGCAAGAAACATTCAACAATTCAGGTCAGCGACCCTCAGTCAGACATTGACTATACCTGGAAAATAAATATTTGATTTTACCCATTGTGAATCAGCAACTTTTGCCCCTCATTGATCACCAGCAGTGAAAAGTCTCTATACTTGGAACCTATGGATTTTATTTGCATTTTAAGTGGTGGCTTTTCTTTTTTACTACACCTGTCTTGTTGCTGTTTATTAATACAAAATACAAGCTCATTTGCTTGGCTGGGACTTGGCCGTGGTCAGAGGAAGAGCGGGCCTGCTGGCTCATCCCACCACGGAAGGGGAAAGTGCTCGGGGCCTACTCTGCAACGGATCAGGTGTTGAACCAGTATCCTCAACTGAAGGAGGCTCTCCTGGTCAAGTCTGACATCTCTCCAGAGACCTACTGGTTGAAGTTCTGAGCCCAGTCCACACCACCAAGGTAGTCACCAAAGGAGACCTACCTCTGCCTGAAGGGATTATATCATCTCTGGGAGAAGTCAGAGCTCTGGACCAAGGAGGACATTGGAGAGGTCATCATGCTCGAGTAGCTGCTGCAGGTCCTGCCAGGAGATGTCCGTACATGGGTACAGGAACGTGAACATGCTAAGTGCTTAGATGCAGCCCAGCTGGCTCAACAGTACCTGAATGTAGTAAGAGTCAGTTTCAATCCAGCCACGAGAGCACAGGACAGGTGGTCCAAGTAAAGGTACTCCGGGACCTACTAAAGTTACACCTGTCTCTACACAGGAGAAAGACGGTGATAGCTATATGGACAGGAAAGGAATGGAGGGCTATGGGCTGAGTGCAGGCCGCTGGGACTAGGTGAGAGTAAGAGTTCGGCACGGACTAGAAGGGCCGAGATGGCCTGTTTCTGTGCTCTTATTGTTATATGGTTCTTCTGTCAACCGCTAAGCCACAAAGCTTCTTGTTGTCCCCTTGAGCACCCAAAACTGTCAACCAACTGTTATGTTCCCCGAGAGGGGTGAAGCAACAAGCTGGAGGCCTGTGAACATTCTAAGGGGAAGAGAGAATATATAAAGGAAAATGAACTTTCTGTGGAATTAAATGAACAAACTATTCAGGCATTATTGGACACTGGGAGTGCGGTGACCCTGATCAAGAGTCAATTAGTTTCCCCTGCTGACATTAACTATTCTAAAAGTGAGCAAGTGCAGTATGTGCATGTAGATGTTAAGTTATATCCTACTACCGACCCTACCCCATGGCATTAACGACCAGGTCTTTCTTTTGCAGGTGGGAGTGGTCAGCAACTTGCCAAAAGATGTGGTCTTTGGGTGAGATTTGCCCATGTTGTCTGAGCTGTTGCAAACAGCTGAAGCTGGTAGCACTGTAAAGCTCTTATGCCCTGTGGTAACCTGAGCTCAGAACAAAGCTGAGTTGAACCTGCTTTTCATGACCTCTTGTTTGCGGAAGAGAGGGTGTGATAAGGTGAGGTATTACCTCAGACAGATGGGGTCATAGTTACACCCCCATCAAGAATGCCTACCGTGCTATTCCACACCCTCACTTCGGGAAGTCTGATTGCCTGGTTGTACTTCTACTCCCCGAGTATAGGCAGAGACTGAAGACTGCAGCACCAGTAGTGAGGACCAGGAAGGTGTGGACAAGGGAAGCACGGGGGTGCTTACAGGACTGCTTTGAAACGGTGGTCTGGACCGTATTCAGAGATTCATTTTCGAATCTGGATGAGTACGCTGTAGTTGTTACTGACTTCATTAACACCTGTGTGGATGAGTGTGTGCCTACAAAGACTTGCTGTTCATTCCCTAGCCAAAAGCCGTGGATGAACCAGGAGGTACATCATCTGCTGAAGGCTAGATCTGTTGCATTCAAGTGTGGTGACCCAGGCCTGTACCAGAAAACCAGGTATGATTTGCGGAGGGCTATTTCAAGGGCAAAGAGCCAATTTCGAATGAGGTTGGAGGCAGCATCGGATGTACGACAACTCTGGCAGGATTGCAAGACATTACTTCCTGCAAAGCGAAACCCAATACAGGTGTCCCCCGCTTTTCGAACGTTGCTTTATGAAACCTCACTGTTACGAAAGACCTACATTAGTACCCTGTTTTCAATTTCAGAAGGTGTTTTCACCGTTACAAAAAAAAAGCAGCGCGTGATAAAAAAATCAGCACGCGAAAAAATCAGCGCGTGCCCCGAGCAGCCGCTCTCCCTGGATTCGGAACGGCATTGCTTTAACACATGCCTGTGAGCAGCTGTTTGCAAGATGAGTTCTATGGTATCGGAAAAGCCTAGAAGAGCTCGTAAGGGTGTTACACTTAGCGTAAAAATAGACATAATTAAGCGTTTCGATCGTGGTGAACCAAGTAAGGACAAAGTAAGTTTGGCTTGTGGAAGCTGACGAACATGATGTTGAAGAGGTTTTGGCATCCCATGACCAAGAACTGACAGATGAAGAGCTGATGCAATTGGAAGAAAAAAGGATAATACTCAAAACCAAATGAGTAATGATAAAGTACGACTTTAATTTTGAAAGGGTACGTCGGTTTAGGAGATATTTGCAGGATGGTTTGAGTCCTTACAAAGAACTGTGTGATAGAAAAATGCGCGAGGCTCAGCAGTCAAGCAAGCCTTCCACATCAGCCACAGCAGACGATGAACCTCGACCTTTGACGTCAAGGCGGGCAGTCATAGGAGAAGATGAGCTGCCTGCTCTAATGGAAACAGATGATGAGATGACACCCCAGTGTCCCACCTCCCCAACCCCCAGGCCACGGACAGATACTGATTCGCGGAGAATGCAACAGTAGCCGGGAGGCACACAGCACATCTTTAAGAAAAAAGCTGAAATAAACATGCTATTTAATTAGGTGCCACCGACACGTAATTGTTGGCCCAGATCAGAGACGATGCAATCAGAAATTGACACTGATCTGGGCCGACAATTACGTGCCAGGTGGTACCTAATTAATTAGCATGTTTGTTTCAGCTTTTTTCTTAAAGATGTGCTGTGTGCCTCCCAGCTACTGCTGCACCCCTGCATGCTTCGCAGTAATGTATCACTCGGCAGCCTGGAGGGTGGGGGCCACTGCACCACCCAACCTGCGATGACTCAGTCTAACACACCATCATCTGTGTGCTCGGCGCTGTCTTCCCGATTCCGGTAAGTGATACTACACTGTACATACATTATTTCTACTTTATATAGGCTGTGTATTTATCATATCATTCCAGCTTTTACTATATGTTACTTTTATTTTAGGTTTTGTGTGTTATTTGGCATGATTTGGTAGGTTATTCTTGGGTCTGCAAACGCTCACAAAATTTTCCCATATAAATAAATGGTAATTGCTTCTTCGCTTTACGACATTTCAGCTTACAAACCGTTTCATAGGAACACTCTACCTTCGGATGGCGGGGGAAACCTGTAGTGTGAATGGCAGTGATGTTTCACTACCAGATGAACTCAATGCCTTCTATATCCGCTTTGAAAGGGAGAATATAACTACAGCTGTGAAGATCCCTGTTGCACCCTGTGATCTCTATCTTGGAGGCCAATTTTAGGCTATCTTTAAAAGAGGGTGAACCCTCGCAAGGCGGAAGGCCCTGACGGAGTACCTGGTAAGGCTCTGAAAATTTGTGCCAAACAACTGGTGGGAGCATTCAAGGACATTTTCAACCTCTCACTGCTACGGGTGGAAGTTCCCACTTGCTTCAAAAAGGCAACAATTATACCAGTACCCAAGAAGAATTATGTGAGCTGCCTTAATGACTATCGCCCAGTAG
This sequence comes from Mobula birostris, assembly GCF_030028105.1. Taxonomy (NCBI): domain Eukaryota; kingdom Metazoa; phylum Chordata; class Chondrichthyes; order Myliobatiformes; family Myliobatidae; genus Mobula; species Mobula birostris. Next base: position 79,116,567 of record NC_092375.1, on the reverse strand, counting down.
CACTCACATCGACAGTGATGAAATACTTTGAGAGGTTGCTCATGACTAGACTGAACTCCTGCATCAGCAAGGACCTGGACCCACTGCAATTTGCCTATCAGTACAATAGGTCAACAGCAGACACAATCTCAATGGCTCTCCTCACGGCCTTAGACCACCTGGACAATACAAACACCCACGTCAGGATGCTGTTTATCAACCATAGCTCAGCATTTAACACCATCAGTCCCACAATCCTGATTAATAAGTTACAGAATCTGGGCCTCTGTACCTCCCTCTGCAATTGGATCCTCGACTTCCTAACCGGAAAGCCACAACCTGTGTGGATTGTTGATAATATCTCCTCCTCACTGACAATCAACACTAGCGCACCTCAGGAGCATGCGCTTAGCCCACTGCTCTACTCTCTCTTTACCCATGACAGTGTGGCTAGGCATGGCTCAAATACCATCTATAAATTTGCTGATGATATAACCATTGTTGGGAGAATCTCAGATGGAGATGAGAGGGCGTACAGGAGCGAGATATACCAACTGGTGGAGTGGCGTCGAGGCAACAACCTTGAACTCAATGTCAGTAAGATGATGAAAGAGTTGATTGTGGACTTAAGAAAGGGCAAGGCGAAGGAACACATACCAATCCTCATAGACGGATCAGAAGTGGAGAGAGGGATCAGCTTCAAGTTCCTGGGTGTCAAGATCTCTGAGGACCTAATCTAGTCCCAACATATTGATACCGCTATAAAAAAGGCAAGACAGTGACTACACTTCATTAAGAGTTTGAAGAGATTTGGTATGTCAACCAAAACATTCAAAAACTTCTATAGGTGTACTGAGGAGAGCGTTCTGACAGGCTGCATTACTATCTGGTATGGGAGGGGCTACTGCCCAGGACCGAAAGAAGCTGCAGAGCATCACAAATTTAGTCAGCTCCATCTTGGGTACAAGCCTACAAAGTACCCAGGACAGCTTCAAGGAGCGGTGTCTCAGAAAGACAGCGTCCATTATTAAGGACACCCAGCAACCAGGGCATGCCCTTTTCTCACTGTTACCATCAGGTAGGAGGTACAGAGGCCTGAAGGCACACACTCAGTGATTCAGCAACAGCTTCTTCCCCTCTGCCATCCAATTCCTGAATGGACATTGAACCCATGAACAATACCTCACTTTTTAAAAAAATGTTTATTATTTGTTTTCACACGATTTTTATTCTATTCAATATACTGTAATTTAGTATGTTTCATCTGTATTATGTACTGGATTGTACTGCTGCTGCCAAGTTAGCAAATTTCACAACAGATGCCGGTGATAACAAACCTGATTCTGATGTTTTGGAGCTGTGACCCTAAAGGACCGATGATAATAAACCTGATTTTTTTTTTTTTTTTTTTTAAATATAGTACAGCACAGTACAGGCCCTTTGGCCCACAAACCCTGCCTCCCATATAACCCCCCCACCTTAGATTCCTCCATATACCTGTCTCGTAGTCTCTTAAACTTCACTAGTGATTCTGCCTCCACCACTGACTCAGGCAGTGCATTCCATGTACCAACCACTCTCTGAGTAAAAAACCTTCCTCTAATATCCCCCTTGAACTTCACACCCCTTACCTTAAAGCCATATCTTCTTGTATTAAGCAGTGGTGCCCTGGGGAAGAGGCACTGGCTATCCACTCTATCTATTCCTCTTATTATCTTGTACACCTCTATCATGTCTCCTCTCATTCTCCTTCTCTCCAAAGAGTAAAGCCCTAGCTCCCTTAATCTCTGATCATAATCCATACTCCCTAAACCAGGCAGCATCCTGGTAAATCTCCTCTGTACCATTTCCAATGCTTCCACATTCTTCCTATAGTGAGGTGACCAGAACTAGACACAGTACTCCAAGTGTGGCCTAACCAGAGTTTTATAGAGCTGCATCATTACATCGCGACTCTTAAACTCTATCCCTCAACTTATGAAAGCTAACACCCCATAAGCTTTCTTAACTACTCTATCCACCTGTGAGGCAACTTTCAGGAATCTGTGGACATGTACCCCCAGATCCCTCTACTCCTCCACACTACCAAGTATCCTGCCATTTACTTTGTACTCTGCCTTGGAGTTTGTCCTTCCAAAGTGTACCACCTCACACTTCTCAGGGTTGAACACCATCTGTCACTTCTCAGTCCACTTCTGCATCCTATCAATGTCTCTCTGCAATCTTTGACAATCCTCTACACTATCTACAACACCACCAACCTTTGTGTCATCTGCAAACCTGCCATCCCACCCTTTACCCCCACATCCAGGTTGTTAATAAAAATCACAAAAAGTAGAGGTCCCAGAACTGATCCTTGTGGGACATCACTCGTCACAACCCTCCAATCCGAATGTACTCCCTCCACCATGACCCTCTGCCTTCTGCAGGCAAGCCAATTCTGAATCCACCTGATCAAACTTCCCTGGATCCCATGCCTTCTGACTTTCTGAATAAGCCTACTGTGTGGAACCTTGTCAAATGCCTTACTAAAATCCATATAGATCACATCCACTGCACTACCCTCATCTATATGCCTGGTCACCTCCTCAAAGAACTCTATCAGGCTTGTTAAACACGATCTGCTCTTCACAAAGCCATGCTGACTGTCCCTGATCAGACCATGATTCTCTAAATGCCCAGAGATTCTATCTCTAAGAATCTTTTCTAACAGCTTACCCACCACAGACATTAAGGCTCACTGGTCCATAATTATCCAAACTATCCCTACTACCTTTTTTGAACAAGGGGACAACATTCGCCTTCCTCCAATCCTCCGGTACCATTCCCGTGGACAACGAGGACATAAAGATCCTAGCCAGAGGCTCAGCAATCCCTTCTCTCGCCTCGTGGAGCAGCCTGGAGAATATTCCGTCAGGCCCCGGGGACTTATCCGTCCTAATGTATTTGAACAACTCCAACACCTCCTCTCCCTTAATATCAACATGCTCCCGAACATCAACCTTACTCATATTGTCCTCACCATCATCAAGTTCCCTCTCATTGGTGAATACCGAAGAGAAGTATTCATTGAGGACCTTGGTCACTTCCACAGCCTCCAGGCACATCTTCCCACCTTTATCTCTAATCGGTCCTACCTTCACTCCTGTCATTCTTTTTTTCTTCACATAAATGAAGCATGCCTTGGGGTTTTCCTTTACCCTACTCGCCAAGGCCTTCTCATGCCCCCTTCTTGCTCTTCTCAGCCTCTTCTTAAGCTCCTTTCTTGCTTCCCTATATTCCTCAATAGACCCATCTGATCCTTGCTTCCTAAACCTCATGTATGCTGCCTTCTTCCACCTGACTAGATTTTCCACCTCACTTGTCACCCATGGTTCCTTCACCCTACCATTCTTTATCTTCCTCACTGGGACAAATTTATCCCTAACATCCTGCAAGAGATCTCTAAACATCGACCACATGTCCATAGTACATTTCCCTGCAAAAACATCATCCCAATTCACACCCGCTGTTTCTAGCCTTATAGCCTCATAATTTGCCCTTCCCCAATTAAAAATTTTCCTGACCTCTCTGATTCTATCCTTTTCCATGATAATGCTAAAGGCCAGGGAGTGGTGGTCACTGTCCCCCAGATGCTCACCCACTGAGAGATCTGTGACCTGACCCAGTTCATTACCTAGTACTAGATCTAGTATGGCATTCCCCCTTGTCAGCCTGTCCACATACTGTGACAGGAATCTGTCCTGGGCACACTTAACAAACTCTGCCCCATCTAAACCCTTGGAACTAATTAGGTGCCAATCAATATTAGGGAATTTAAAGTCACCCTTGATAACAACCGTGTTATTTTTGCACCTTTCCAAAATCTGCCTCCCAATCTACTCTGTATCTCTGCTGCTACCAGGGGGCCTATAGATTACCCCCAACAGAGTAACTGCTCCCTTCCTGTTCCTGACTTCCACCCATAGTGACTCAAAAGAGGATCCTGCTACATTACCCACCTTTCTGTAGCTGCAATAGTATCCTTGACAAGTAATGCCACCCCCTCCTCCACTTTTTCCGCCCTCTCTATCCCTTTTAAAGCACTGAAATCCAGGAATATTGAGAATCCATTCCTGCCCTGGTGCCAGCCAAGTCTTTGTAATGGCCACTACATCATAATTCCATGTATGTATCCAAGCTCTCAGTTCATCACCTTTGTTCCTGATGCTTCTTGCATTGAGGTACACACAATTCAGCCCTTCTACCTTACTGTCTTTACAGTGTTTATTCTGCTGCTCGTTCCTCAAAGGCTCTCTATATCTTAGATCTAGCTTTACTCCATGCACTTCTTTCACTGCTCTATCGCTCTGGGTCCCATCCCCCTTGCAAATTAGTTTAAACCCTCCCAAACCATGCTAGCAAACCTACCTGCAAGGATATTGCTCCCCCTCAAGTTCAGGTGCAACCTATCCAATCTGTACAGGTCCCACCGTCCCCAGAAGAGATCCCAATGATCCAAAAATCTAAAACTCTGCTCCCTGCACCAACTCCTCAGCCACGCATTCAACTGCCACCTCCTCCAATTCTTACCATCACTGTCACGTAGCACTAGCAGCAATCCTGAGAACACCACTCTTGAAGTCTTGTTCTTCAGCCTTCTGCCTAGTTACCAAAACTCACACTTCAGGACCTCATCCCTCTTCCTGCCTATGTCATTGGTCCCAACATGTATCACGACTTCTTGTTGCTTTCCCTCTCGTACCAGGATGTCGTGCACCCGGTCAGAGACATCCCGGACCCTGGCACCTGGGAGGCAACAAACCATGCGGGTGTCCTTCTCACGTCCACAAAATCTCCTGTCCGCTCCCGACTATAGAGTCTCCAATGATGACAGCTCTCCTCTTCTCCGTCCCACCCTTCTGCACCACCGGGTCAGACTCAGTGCCAGAGGCCCTGCCACCATGACTCACACCTGGTCGGTCATCCCCGCCAACAGTATCCAGGGGAATGGCTACAGGAGTGCTCTGCGCTACCTGTCTGCTCACCTTCGCTTCCCCCCCCCCCCCGACTGTCACCCAACGACCTGCTTCCGACAGCCTAGGTGTGACTACCTCCCTGTAGCTCTCATCTATGACTGCCTCATTCTCCCTTATGAGTCGAAGGTCATCCAGCTGCTGCTCTAGATTCCTTACACGGTCTTCCAGATCGCCCAGTCGTATGCACCTCTGGCAGATGTGACTCTGCAGGAGAGGGGCATTCTCCCAAGTCTGCCACATCTCACATGAGAGGCACATCACCATCTCAGGAAGCATTGTAAAGACTAACTGTGAGCAAGCTTGTCCTCCGCCTCTTCTCGTTGAAGCCTCTCAAGTCAAAGCCTCAAAGCTCCAGTCCTTCACTGGCCACTTTGCTTGAGCTATCCCTCTATTTATCTGTTTGAGCTTTTCAAAATGCTTGGTCACCTGACCTCGATTGCCCAATCAGCTGGTTTCTGCTGAGTCTGAGTTATTCAAATCTTGATTGTCTAATTTTGATTCTGATGTTTTGGAGCTGTGATCCTAAAGGTCTGATGATAATAAACCTGATTCTGATGTTTTGGAGCTGTAATCCTAAAGGTCCTATGATAATAAACCTGATTCTGATGTTTTGGAGCTGTAATCCTTAAGGTCTGATGATAATAAACCTGATTCTGATGTTTTGGAGCTGTAATCCTGAAGGTCTGATGGTATGTTCAAAGGTTCAATTTAGTGTCAGAGAAATGTATACAATATACATCCTGAAATGTTTTTTTTCTTCGCAACCATCCATGAAAACAGAGTGCCCCAAAAAAATGAACGGCAGTTAAATGCTAGAACCCCAAAGAACCCCCCAGCTCCCCTCCCTCCCAAGTGTAAGAGGCAGCAAGGAACAATCACCCCCCCCCCCCATAGCCAAAAAAAAAGCATCAGCACCTGCCGAGCACTCAAGCGTGAGCAAAGCAATAGCAAAGACATGGACTTGCAGTTACCCAAAGACTTTGCGCTTCACCTGGTAGACAACATACCACAGGCTCCTCTCTCCCCCCCTAATAAGGGAGAAGGAGGTGTCACCGTTTTCCCATCGAGCGGGGAGACATAAAAAAAAAATTCACTGGTTTACGATGTTAGAAGTCTGTTACATCGTGCTTCCCCCCCCAACTTTGTCATTTTTGTTATTTAGTCTTTTTTTTTTTAAAAACACGTTAAATATATTTGCTCTTTTTCTAAAAATTTTCCACTTCTGGCATGCAATAAACATTTTTGTACTGAATGTGCTATTGCAACCTGAATCTGAATTTTTTTAAATTTAAAGTTCACACCTTCATAAGGGCACGTAACCCTCACTAAAACTCAACGTTGGGGCAAATGCTCTCCATGGTAAATCTGTAGAAATTTGCAAGAGTTTTTGATGTACCAGTACTCCTCAAACTCCAAATGAACTACAGCTGCTTTTAAATCACAAACAAGAGAAAATCTGCAGATGCTGGAAATCTGAGCAACACACACAAAATGCTGGAGGAACTCAGCAGGCCAGGCTGCATCAATGGAGAAATGTACAGTTGACATTTCGGTTGAAACCCTTTGGCAGGACTGGAGAAAATAAGCAGAGGAGTACATTTGAAAGGTGGGAGGAGGGGAGACAGAAACAGCAGGCAATAGGTGAAACTTGGAAGGGGAGGTGTCAAGCAAAGAGCTCAGAAGTTGAATGGTCAAGGAGACAGAAGGCCATGGAAGAAAGAAAAAAAGGTGGGGGGGGTGGAGGAGTAACAGAGGGAGGTGATGGGCGGGCAAGGAGATAACATGAGAGGATCAAGGGAATGGGAAACAGTGAAGGGGGTGGGGTGTGGAGGCATAGCCTTTGTAATTGCACTAATATGTTGTGCTCAGGATAGATCCTCAGCAATGTTGACAACCAGATTTTGGACTTGAATCTGCTCACCCTTTCCACTGCTGATCCTAAGATGAGGACTGGTGCGAGTTCATTTGACTTCCCCTTCCTGAAGTCCACAATCAATTCCTTGGTCTCACTGATGTGAAGTTCAAGTTTGCTGCTACACCACTCAAACAACTGATCTATCTCGCTCCTGTACGTCAACTCATCACCTCCTAAAATTCTACCAACAATCATTGTGTCATAAGCAAATTTATAGATGGCATTTGACCTGTGCCTAGCCACACAGTCATGGGTGTAGAAAGATTAGAGCAGTAGGCTTAGCATACATACTTGAGGTGTACCAGTGTCGACGTTCAGCGAGGAAGAGCTGTTATTTTCAATCCACACATGCTGTGATCTCCCGGCAAGGAAATCAAGGATCCAGTTGCAGAGGGAGGTACAGAGGTCAAGATTTTGGAGCTTGTTGATTAAAGCTAAGGTATGATTGTGTTGAATGCTGAATTATAATCAGTAAACAGCAGCATGATGTAGGTATTGCTATTGTCCAAATGATCCAAGGGCAAGTGGGGAGCCAGTAAGTTTGCATCTGCCAAGAACCTATTGTGTTGAAGGGCAAACTGCAGAGGGTTCAAGTCCTTGCTTAGTCAGGCGTTGATTTTGGCCGTGATCAACCTCTCAAAGCACTTCATCACAAAAGATATGATTTCAACTGGGCATTAGTCTTTGAGGTATCTCACCCGGCTCTTCTTCGGCACTGCTATGATTGTAACCCTTTTGGAGCAGGCAAGAACCTACAACTGCAGCAGAGAGAGACTGAAGATGTCCTTTAACACTCCCACTAGTTGGTTGGCACAGTTTTTCAGTGCCCTACCAGGTACACCATCTGGGCCTGATGCCTTGTGAGGGTTCACCTTCTTGAAGGATGGTCTGACATCAGCCTCCGAGACAGAGATCACAGGGTTCCCAGATGCTGCAGGGATTTGCACAGCTGTAGTTTTATTCTCCCTTTCGAAGCGTGCATAAAAGACGTTGAGCTCTCTGGGAGTGAAGCATCACTGCCATTCATGATGTTAGGTTTCATTTTGTAGAAAGTAATGGACTGCAAATGCTGGCAGAGCTGATCCTATCCCTAACTTCAAATAGAATTTTTTTTTCCACTCTTAAGATAGCCTTCTGTAGGTTATAACTGGACTACTTGTGCGGTATAGTTCTGGTTCACTGGTCTAGAATACCACAGATCCAGCCCTCAGCAGACTACACATCTCCTTGTTAATCCATAGCTTTTGGTTTGGGTACATCTGGTATGTTCTTGAAGGTACACACTCATCCACACTGGTTTTGATGAAGTCAGTGACAACAGTGGCACATTCATTTAGATTTGAAGATGAATCCCTGAATATTGTTTAGTCCGCCAACTCAAAGCAGTCCTGTATGCGCTCCTCTGCTTCCCTTGACTACACCTTCTCGGTCATTACCACCAGTGTTGAGGTCATTAGTCTCTGCTGATTTGCCGGGATTAGAATATTTTTGTTCTGGCTGAAATAATTGCTCCTTTCATCCCACTCCAAAATCCCATTAAAAATAATCTGAGAGTAAAGATTACATTTGTATGTGGGGTGGGAGTGGGGGGGGGGGGGGAGGTGTGTGCACGTGCGCCTATGAAATGCATATGCACTAGGACCACCAATCCACTTTTTAATCACCATGATCACCAGCTCTGGGAATGAGGCTGACAGCGAGCAGTTATGGAAAGAAAACCAGCATCTCCTCTCTGTTCATTCAGCTGTACTGCCCAGGATCAAGTCATCCTCCAGATTGAGAAAAATAACCTTGATAAATGTTATTGTTGATAACACAGATTTTTAATTCTTTACAAATTTGCAATTAGTGCAGTATAAACTCTGCTGCATTTAATTTAGTCCACGTCTCTGCTGCATCTCATTCACGTGCCTGAAGGCTGTGCTCGGGAGCTGGTAGGGGAAGCCTTGGGCTGGAATGTTCTGCAGATCTTGTATGAAAGCTGGGTATCCCCAGAGCAGGAACTGCACCAGTTCTCCTCACATCCTCTGGCTGGAGTGGTGCCATTAGATGGATAGTCAGCTCCCAGAACCCTTGGATCAACTGTTGGATTTCCTGTTCCTGCTGGCTGATCAGGAACCTATCTGGGAGAGACATGGCATCTGATATGTTCTCACTGGATCAGCAAGGGTCTCCCATGGCATCGCTTGGCACCTGGGGCTGCATACTCTTCTTCTTCTGACTCCAATGTCCTATTGATCATCATCAGATCCATCACGCTTGGCTGAAAAAAAGAGCTGTCCTCTGTGAGCAAAAACCAGTCCTTTTCTTGAGCACCTTAATTTTCTTGATGCTTGCCATCCCATCTGTCACACCACAGATTTTGGTGAGGGTCATGTGCTCTTATGAAGGTGTGGATCTTAAAAATCCAACGGCAGGTCGCAATAGCACACTCCATGCAAAGAGATGCCAGAGGTGGAAATTTATTTATTTATTTTTGGAAAAGTGCAAAAATATTTACAGTGTTAAACAGATGACAAAGTAACAAAAAAGTCAAAAAGAGAAAATGCAGATATATACCATCAAACCTTTAGGATTACAGCTCTAAAACATCAGTCTGCAGTAATACACCTCACCTTATCACATCCTTTCTCCCTCTTCACTTGCACCAAGTCTTTAAATAGGGATCTCCTTACTCTTGGAGAAAAAGAATCTTTCACACTTTGGAATGCAGGGTGGGCAGAGGATTGTTACCATAAGCTTAAACAATTGCACAAAAACCAAGACAGGAATTCACATTCTTCTTTACTACCAGAAATACATTCATCACAATAAGATCACTATGACATTCTGCAACAAAATCAACCAACAACCATTTTCCTGGAGCCAGCAGTCTTCCTCCTCTCCCAAAATAAACTCTTCCACTGAGCTGGATAGAGCATGTGCCACCACAGACACCTTTTTAAAGACACCCCACCCATCCATTAGTCAGATCCCCACCCATCAGTCAGTCAGGTCCCCTCCCTAAAACTGGAAGCAACAACAATCAGGACGCATCAAAGAATGCCATTGTCCAGGATGGAGTGTGCAAGTCCGAACAAAAACCACGTCCATGCTACACGTTAGGCTAGCATGTGCACCCGATTTGCATAATGCCAGCACTACCAGACAGGAAGAATGAAAATTATGGGGCTATGGGAGGGGGAGGGGGTGGAAGGGTAGGTAGAAAGCACTTGTGGCAGACCTGCTCTGTCACAGCATTCTAAGTGGTTGCATTGCCATCTGGTATTGAGGGACCACTGCAAAGGATTGGGAAAATGCTACAGAAGGTTGTAAACTCAGCCAGCTCCATCATGGGCATTAGCCTCCCCAGCATCCAGGACACCTTCAAAAGGCTGTGTCTCAAAAAAAGGTGGCATCAATCATTAAGGACCCCCATCACCCAGGACATGCCCTCTTCTCATTGCTACCATCAAGGTGGTGGTACAGGAGCCTGAAGACACACACTCAATATTTCAGGAGCCATTTCTTCCCCTCCATCATCAGATTTCTGAATAGACAATGAACACATGAACGCTAACTTAGCCAGGGAGAAGATAACTGAACATTTAACAGAAAATGACAAGAACCAATTGAATGATAGGGTTATGCTAATTTATTTTGTACTTACAATTACTCTGCTAATTCACTAATACCATAACAACAAATCAAGCATTATTATTAGTGTTGTTTCATTTCATCATGTGTAAGGAATTGAATAGAGACAATTCTTAATTTCCAAAACAGGTATATTTGTGTGAACAATTTGCTAACCAAAATTTTGTAAAACGAAGAGGATGGGCAAAATATATACTGTATTTTTTCTTAAAACATATTTCTCTGCACTGAGCTTGGCAATGTACTTTTACAGTGGGAAAAATAATCTTCTCAAATTGAATTCAGATACCCCAAAGTGGTAATGGGTATATCAGTACTAAATTGAGTAGTAACTATAAATTATAAAGTAAAGAATTTCCCATTCCCTTCTTGCTTTTTAACTGTTTTTAATGGAGGTCGGGTTTGAGGACGTGATTGTTTTAAGTTGTTTATCTCTACTTGATACCTAGTTAGCCCATTGCTTTGCTTCGCTTTGCTTTGTTTTTTAGATTAGTTGCACGGTGGGGTTTTTTTTGGAGTTTTTTTTGGGTTTTTTTTTCTTTCCTTATTGACATGTGTGATAATTAGTATACTATTATATTACCTTGTTATTTTATATCTAAACTGCACTGTTTGTATTAACTTCTTTTTGTGTATTAATATCTCTTGTAAAGTTATATTGCAACAGTGTATCAGTGCCTATATGGTTTACCTTTTGTGTACTAATTCAATAGAAAGATTTAAAAAGAAAAAAGAAAGAATTTCCCTGCTGGATCTACAAATCAATGTAAAGACTACCTGTCAAGCTATGGAACTCAGGAGTGTTCCCTCCCCCCAAAGAAATCTGTACAAGATATACATCTGAGCCACAATATTCAATTGCTGATAGGCAATGGAGAGTTGGGATCTGGATATACAATATGCAAATATAGGAAATGTATATTGTTTTTACTTCAAGCCAACATCAATCTATTCCCTGAGCCATACGAAAGCACTGCCATCAAACTAAACATCCATATTACAAGCAACACACATCAAAGTTGCTGGTGAACGCAGCAGGCCAGGCAGCATCTCTAGGAAGAGGTACAGTCGACGTTTCAGGCCGAGACCCTTCGTCAGGACTAACTGAAGGAAGAGTTAGTAAGAGATTTGAAAGTTGGAGGGGGAGGGGGAGATCCAAAATGATAGGAGAAGACAGGAGGGGGAGGGATGGGGCCAAGAGCTGGACAGGTGATTGGCAAAAGGGATACAAGAGGATCATGGGACAGGAGGTCCGGGAAGAAAGACAAGGAGGGGGGGGGGCCCAGAGGATGGGCAAGGGGTATATTCAGAGGGATAGAGGGAGAAAAAGGAGAGTGAGAGAAAGAATGTGTGTATAAAAATAAGTAACAGATGGGGTACGAGGGGGAGGTGGGGCATTAGCGGAAGTTAGAGAAGTTGATGTTCATGTCATCAGGTTGGAGGCTACCCAGACGGAATATAAGGTGTGGTTCCTCCAACCTGAGTGTGGCTTCACCTTTACAGTAGAGGAGGCCGTGGATAGACATGTCAGAATGGGATGTGGAATTAAAATGTGTGGCCACTGGGAGATCCTGCTTTCTCTGGCGTTCAGAACGTAGGTGTTCAGCAAAGCGGTCTCCCAGTTTGCGTCGGGTCTCGCCAATATATAAAAGGCCACATCGGGAGCACTGGACGCAGTATATCACCCCAGCCGACTCACAGGTGAAGTGTTGCTTCACCTGGAAGGACTGTTTGGGGCCCTGAATGGTGGTAAGGGAGGAAGTGTAAGGGCATGTGTAGCACTTGTTCCGCTTACACGGATCAGTGCCAGGAGGGAGATTAGTGGGGAGGGATGGGGGGGATGAATGGACAAGGGAGTCGCGTAGGGAGCGATCCCTGCGGAAAGCGGGGGGTGGGGGGGGGGGGGGAGGGAAAGATGTGCTTAGTGGTACCCGATGTGGCCTTGTATACATTGGCAAGACCTGACGCAGTGTCCATCCTCTGGGTTCCCCCCCCCCCCGCCTTTCTTCCCGGACCTCCTGTCCCATGATCCTCTCGTATCCCTTTTGCCAATCACCTGTCCAGCTCTTGGCTCCATCCCTCCCCCTCCTGTCTTCTCCTATCATTTTGGATCTCCCCCTCCCCCTTTCAAATCTCTTACTCACTCTTCCTTCAGTTAGTCTGACAAAGGGTCTCAGCCTGAAACGTTGACTGCACCTCTTCCTAGAGATGCTGCCTGGCCTGCTGCGTTCACCAGCAACTTTGATGTGTGTTGCTTAAATTTCCAGCATCTGCAGAATTCCTGTTGTTTGCATCCATAATACAACTTTCCTCAATAAGTCTACCCAATTGTACAGTAACAGTTCAGACTCTGGAAAATATGGACAGTGTCTTGTATTTTGGGAGATATTGCTCCACAAATACATTGAAGCTCAATGCCACCTTTTCTGCACCAGCACAATGCTGGGAGTCTTTGAAGACCTTTAGACCAGGCAGAAAACTCAAGGACTACTAGGCAGCAGAAATCTCCACCTTATGCTTCTGAGATCTAGACTAACTACACCAGGCACCTTGAAGCAGTGGAAAGGTACCACTAATACTGTCTTCAAAAAATAAATCCTGAAATCTGAAAGTGAATAAGTGAACCAACATCAGTGCCCTCTCTCAGGCCAAAATTCCCAAAAGTGTGGCCGTAATTACATTCAGTTGGCTCTGTGGGGTAAACCATATTGTTGAAATGCTTGGCATCGTACTTTCAAAATAAATACACTATTCAAAGATTCAAAGTATATTTATTATCAAAGTATGTATGCAGTATATATCCCTGAGATTTGTCTTCTCCAAAGACAGCCACAAAACAAAGAGAAATCATGGAACCCATGTGAGGAAAAACATTAAACCCCACCCCAGCAACGTGCAAATAAAAAACAACTCACACAAACAACAAAAAAGGGCAAAAAAACCCCACAGAATATAAAACACTAAATTGAAAGAGTACTTAGTGTCTGTTATCTACAGGCAGTTAAATCACAGTAAGTGATTATTAGGTTGACAGAGGGAAATTCTAAAGATGTGCTCAGTCTCCTTAGGAAGAGAAAATGCAACATCCTTAATGAATCTTGGAAATCCTTGGGTCATGACTGCTCAAAATAGAGAAGGAATAAAGAGCCCCAAGTCTATACATCAGGAACGTACTTAGTATAAACAGCAGAACAGAGGCTCCACCTCACAAACTTGCTTGTGAGGGACCTAGTGTATCATCAGTAGAAGAGTCTGCAGTTCTCACATAGCCAAGTCGACAATGAGCAGATAGAAAAGACAGAAACTATTGATGGAATATCATAAGCCCAGTCTAATGTATAAATAGATACCAAAATTGTCAATAATATGTGGTAATCACAGGAGGAAGAGCATTAATTTTTTAATGGGGTGGGGAGTAGTTATTGAACATAACAGATTTGGTCTTGTTAACATTGAATCAGAGGAACTTGGTTAATGCAAGATTGGATTATCAGATGACCAGCGTGTTAATTAAAAGACATTGAATCAAATTAATGGTGAGGTAGAGTTGGACACTTGAAACTGGTGTTGCTGGCAAGCACGAAAATGAAGGGGACACAGGATAAGCTTTAGTTGGAAAATATTTATTTAATGTGAATAAATATACCATTGTATTTGTGTACTTTGGTGTATTCACAATACAAGACTCCCAGCCAGAATCTGCCAAGTATAAAACAGACCCAGGCGTTACTTTACCTGAATGTTTAAAATCTTCATGACCTGCACTATACAGCTGTAGCAAACATATTGCAATAATCAAAGGACCATCAGACACTGGTCAGCAAAGCATCTAGCGAGCTCTTTGGAGAAGGACTTGTTGGATCCTCTGAGATGGCTTCCAGAGCAGACCATCAAAATCATTTGGCAAATGTCTCATTGCCAGAACTTACCAATAAGCACTTTGCCTTGGCAGGCACCAAGAGGGCCCCTCCTACACAGTTGTCAAGATACTTGTATTGCCTTGCCTTGAAATGGCTATGTTGACAATGAGATAATTGCCTCCCTCTTTGTGGACTGGAGATTTGCAAAGAAGGTCTGGAAAAGGATGCAGAGGTCCATATCAAGGTTCATCCTGAGCAGATTCATAAAAGTGGACCCTCTGACCTACTGACTATTCTCAGGAACACATTCTAAGACAAGTCATCAAGCATTTCTGGAAGATCATCAGGATAGTGAAAGATGCACTTTGGTTTGCCCTAAGTTTGTTGGTCTTCCAGAACAGTAAGATGTCCGTAAAGGAATGTTGCTGCCTAGAGCATTCCAGGCTGCAAAAATACTGTTAAAGTACTAAAGCTTAGGGCAGCCAACACATAGGCCCTATGGGGACTGCAGTCTAATGTCCTACTGCCACTAGGCATCGGAAGGCTACTCTTTGTAAAAGCCTCTTAAACACCTTACTTTTGTATTGGCTAAAGAGACCACATGTCTGGCAATGGTGCCTTATACATGAAGTGTGCTATCACTACAAATGTATAAACCTGATAATACAACTAATACAGTACAAAAAACAGTATAGATTGCATTTCCTAGTTTTATGGATAATGTTTATTTTTGAATTAGAAAAAGGTTGCAGTGAAAGGATTTACACAGCCTTAATAAGACAATGAACGGTGTTTTCAGGTTTAACCAACATTTGGAGGTTGCTACATGCGAAGTGTTTTGTGTTTGTGAAGTTGTCCAGGAATCCTAGGAATAAACAAAATGTTGATAATAACTTAATTGAAGGAATAGGCCTCCAGGACTGATTCATCACAGGATGAACTAGACTAGCATGAAATAAGAGTCAAAGCTCCAAAATAACAGTTCTCTCCCCCTCCCACTTTCAAATCTCTTACTAGCTCTTCCTTCAGTTAGTCCTGACGAAGGATTTCGGCCTGAAACGTCGACTGTACCTCTTCCTAGAGATGCTGCCTGGCCTGCTGCGTTCACCAGCTACTTTGATGTGAGTTTCTTTAAGTGGCAGCTATAAATTTGAAAATCAGCTCACTTTATGAAGACTGATGGTTCAAAGACCTAACTAAAGAAATTAAAACTTAGGTTTATTTCTCACATGTTTTGATGTACATACAATGAAATGTGTTGTTTGCATCAACAAGCACAGGATTGTGCTGCAGGAAGCCCACAAGTGTCACCATGTTTCTAGCAACATAGCATGCCCACAACTCACTAATCCTAACCATTCATCTTTGGAATGTGGGAGAAAACTAGAGCACCTGGAGGAAACCCACATGGTCACGGGGAGATTGTATAAACTCCTTACAGGCAGCACAGGAATCAAACCCTGATCAGTAATCGCTGACGCCATAAAGCATTTGTGCTAACTGCTACACTTCTGTTCCATGGTGATTTGTTTGTCATGAGATAAGAAAAGATGCATTCACTCTGTGGCATCTCCAATGGCACTCAAGCCCTCAATGATGAGCAGAAGAGCTGCTTTTTACTCTGATAGTAAGAGATCATGTAGACTATTATTACAAACACTCAATTGATTAAGTCATCAGACCAAAATGGTGAATTAGGTCTTTCATCAACTGCCAACATCAGTCAATTCCACACTCCTCTACTAGCAAATTGCTCAGCACCAATAATTAGGATGCTACATTTTGAAAGTAGTGGAAAATAAAGGGATACCAATAGTCCAGGGGCAAAAGGAAACAAAGAAACTGTGCCTGACCTGAATGATCACCTATTGGAAAAAAACAGAAGGTTTAGGCGAGGGAAGACAAGTCTTGGCAACAGGAGTTAAGCCCCTAATAAGCCCTGGAACTGCACAGAAGCTCTAGGATAGAAGAGCCAATATATACCACAGGCTGAAGGCTCACCTTCAGTCTCAGACTCTGAGAACACGAGGAAACCAAAACTGATCAGCTCACGATTTGATGGATGGCTTACTGTGCAGGGTATGTGTGCGTCCGCTTGTATATTTGCTTTTGCAAATATTTTGAATAATGCAAACTACCATTTTTCAGTAGTGCGGCTCCAGAGCAAGTGTGAATTTGGCATAACTGTAGGATATTTGAATAAAATACTATGATGATTCACCAATAAGCATAAAATGTTATCGCAAGTTTTTTAAAAAACGAAACTGTTTCAAATACTCTTTTTTTTTATTTTGTCATCTTGTTAGATAAGATAAAAGAGAAAGCCATTTAATAAAGCTCCATTTTAAAAATGCCCTCAATTGTCACAGAAGGCCCAGAGATACAGGTATTTACACTCGTAACAAGGAAATTGAATTTAACTTTAAAAATAATGAAAGAATGAGCTAAATCCATCAGAGTGTACCAAGGACTTGAATACATTAGAGGTCACATTTATCCTTTCACAGAGGATCAATGACCTTGCTTGTTGTTGGCCAGATCAAAGGTGGTAATGAATTTGCATAAGGAGGAAGATTGAAATCTGGCTGAGTGCTCCACACCAAAAACCTCTTAGTTAACATCAGCAAAACCAAGAGCTCATTATTGAGTACAGGAGAAAGAAATTAGGAGTCGATGAACCAGTGTGCATTAGAGGTGGAGCGGGGCAGTAACTTTAAATTCCTGGGCGATATTATATCAGAGGATCTGTCCAGTGACCAGCATGTAATTGCCATTTCAAAGAAAGCATGGCAGCACTTCTGCTTTCTTAGAAGTTTGCATTTCAGCTTGTCATCTAAAACTTTGACACTTCTGCACCTGCATAGTGGACAGTATCCTGACTGGTTGCATCATGGCCTGGTAAGGAAACACTAATGCCCAAGGATTGAAAAGCCTCCAAAAAAAAAAGTGGATATAGCCCAGTTCATCCCAGGAAAAGCCACCCCTGCCACTGTCTATCTGCAAAGAGCACTGCCACAAGAAAACAGCATGCATTATCAAAGACCCCTGCAATCCAAATCATGCTCTATTCTTGCTGCTGCCATCAGGAAGGAGGTACAGGAGCATTAGGTCCCACAACACCAGGTTCAGGAACAGTTATTACCCTTCAACCATCAGGCTCCTGAACCAGCATGGACAACTTCTCTCCCAATACACTGAATACACCGATGGACTCGTTTTCAGGGACTCTGCAGCTCAGTATTATTTAATTATTAGTATTATTTTATTTGCACAATTTGTTTTTTGCAACTTGGTTGCTTGTCAGTCTTTGTGTGTAGTTTTTCATTGATTCCATTGTACTTTGCTCTACTGTGAATGTCTACAAGAAAACGAATCTTGGGATAGTATTTGGTGACATACACATACTTCGATAATTCTACTTTGAACCTACAGTATAAAAGAAATTGGGTAGTGAAGTGGTGCAAGTACTCCCAATGGATGTGGACAAGATTTCAGTTCAATCTGATAATGCAACCTTAAAAAACAAAGTAAGGCAATGTGATTCGTCATGATCAGAGTCACATGGGACTCGTTTTGAATATCTTTGAGAGCAGACGGGAAATTTCTGGCAAGTTAATTCCCATATGTGTAAGCATTCCTCCAACAGAAAACAGTGTAAATATAGAATAAAAGGTATGGTCTGAACAGGGTAATTTGAATTTGAAAGCTCTTCAAATAACGCAACTAACCTGCTGATCTTATGTCATAACTTAGTGCTGAAATAGAAGGTTCCAGCAATTTTCAGCTAGAAGCAAGTCCTGAAAATGAGATAAGCAGGGCTTTCCTTAAGATGCACCAACACAGTGTTAAAGAAACTAAAATTCAAATAATTCTAAGTGCACAAATGCCCAATATTAATATCAATTAGCTGTTATTTTCCTATTAACAGTGGAATATACAAATATCAAGCACAAGTTAAAAGGCAGGCTTGACAATAGGAATGATGACTGGAATCAAATGACTAAGAAATAAATGGGTTCAACTCTTGCCATAAAAAGCAGGGTAGCATTTCAAAAGTGCTTTTGTTGTGAACTAAGAGGGAATTCTAAAATTATGGTTATTGTTGGGGAAAGTGCAGTACACAGCATGGCTCCCACCCCCCCCCACCCCCAGAAACAGTTAATCTGCTGTAGTAATGGTAGTTGAGAATAAATATTGGTCAAGCACAAGAGTGGACCTCCCTGATATGATGGGTATAGAATTATGCCGCACGAAAATGGTCCTCTTGGCCCACTGAGCCCTTGCTGACCCACAGCCACCCTCAGCACACATCACATTTTTATTAAAATTCCCTCAACTGCCCCATTTGTATCGCTCATCTATGTACCAGGGATCATTTCCAGCAGCCAATTAACCTCACAACTCACATCTTTGGAACATAGTTGGAAACTAGAGTACCAGGAGAAAACCCATGCTCACAGGGACAAGGTCTAAACTCTATACAAAAAGAACCAGACTTCAGGATTGAAGCCATACCAATGGTGCTCTGAGGGAGCTGCTCTTACCAGCAGTGCCACCGCCCCCCCCTTTCAAAATGATGTCATAGGATATTAGATATCTACTTGACAGGGCAGATTCGAGTATGGTTATCTTCACACACAAAAAGGAGGCCAACATTTTATAGGAGCAACGGCCTAGATTTTCCATAGGGAGATTCCATAACATTTTGACTATAAAGATGAGCCACGGCTGACCTATTCAACAGCAAAATGTAAAATAGCATTTTTTTTAAAATTAGGCTTGTGTTAAGTAGAATTGACTGACATTGGATCCAAGAGATATTAGGACTGTTGCTGAAAATTGGTGGAAGAACTAGGATTTGAGAGGTGGAGAGATAATTACAGTGCTCAGTTAAACAGCTACAGTCTCAACTAAGAATGGAAATCTGCAGCTTTATGGATGATTAAACCAAATGGGCAGCATGTTTAAAAAGGAATGATGGGCCCAAAACAAAATTAGGTCAGCAAGCAGAGAGATTATAGGAAAAGGGAGGTACAAGTCATGGTAATAGGGTGTATAATTAAATCAAGCTCATTAATAGCTCATGGGAGGCTGGGAAAGAAAGGACTGGAAAAAAATACCCACAATTAATATCCAGGGATAATGACTCTCTTAAGATTTGGGCTGAGACTGGGTGGCGATGGCCTTTGTGATGAAGATGATGGTGGCTGAAGCTCTGTTCCTTGTAAAGCAAAGGATCACAATAAAGGAATAAAAGGTCACCAACAGCTTGGTTCAGTGTTAATAAAATAAGACATCTAAAGAATCCTATAAATCACAATTAAAATGATAATTAAACAGCATATTCTGAACTGGAGGGTCCTTTGACTATTGTGGATCCACAATGATAATAGGTCAGGTCATGAATTCCTTAAATAGCATATTTATGGGTAACAGCAGCAGCTCTGGAATTGTCCTCACAACTTTACAATAAAAAATAGAATACAGAACTTGTAGCAGCACTTAGTCACGTAGAAATTTATTTGCCAAATTTCAAATACACATTTTCTCCAGTTACATTTAAATGTATTTCATTGTGTTAATAATGCTGGAATTGTGACCAGTATTGTAATCATTTCATGTTTGGATCTTTTTTAAAAAAAACTGTTACATTTGTTTTTCCTTTCAGATTTCAGAATCTTGCTATTGTATAAACATGTATATATGTATGCAAACATCTCTGGGAACTCATGGGTAGGTTATGAACCTGAAATACTAACCCTACTTTTCTTGCCCCACAGATGTTGCCAAGCCCGGGTGGGTGTTGCAACAACACTTTTTGTTCCAAGTTGTCATTCTAATTCAGCAGCATTCCTCAGCTTAAACTGCTTTCATGCTCATGAATACATGACAAAATATATACCATTTAGATTGCATCATATAAAATCCTCCAGTTGTGATCGTGGGAATGATTTTTGACTGAAAGTAATGGTTTGCTGCCTATAGGACATACACTGAGCACCATTTTACACTGAACTTTAGGGTTACGGTTAAATCTCCACTGTTGCAAACAATCCCCAACTCCAGGGATAAATGTTGCAACTTACCAGATATTGTCAGGTTAGCTCATCAGTCTTGGTTAACTAATGGTCCTCAGCCCCTTCCAGCCCAACGAGCCGCGGTGCCCAGTAACCACCTACTTAGCCCTAGCCTAATCACAGGACAATTTACAAAGACTAATTAACCTAACCAGACAATGTTTATTCAAAAATATAAATGGTTTTACAATGGGTAACACTATAGACTATTTAAATTATTTAGTTAACATATGACAACAGCTCCCAGAAGAAAACTTGTGCCCACAGATGGATAATCCGCCTAATTGATTCCAGAGCTTTTTTTTCTAAAAAAATGTTGCACTACACATTTACTTCAAAATATATAATTCCATCAGGATATTTTTCAGACTTTTCAGGATATTTTCCTGCAATTTGTTCCAAGCTAATTTGATCCACTCCATCCATTATCAGAAAAAAGGAGACTTCACTGGGTTCAAAAATAAAGGATATTACTGTACAGTGACCAATATAATTAAGTTGCTCCTGTCACCAGACATCAGCCAGTGCGCAGAGAACAAGAGTTCCCAACCTGGTGTCCATGGACCCTATGCTTAATGGTATTTGTCCGTGGCATAATAAAAGATTGGGAACCCCTGGCATAGAGGACTGTTACCAAAGAAGTCAGTCTTAGGTAGTCCCCAACCAGATCAAAGTGTTCAAATTGGGTGACCATGACCCATTCAGGAAATCTATGCACAACCTTAATAAAGCTTTAAGCTTTGCCAAGAGACAATACCAGACCAAACTAGAGTCCCAAACCAGCTGTTAACTATGGCAAAGCTCACATGCTATAATAGGCAACAAAAAGACAGCCAAGTATTGCTGACAACAACACATTTCTCCCTGATGAGGTCAATATATTCTATGCATGTTTTAAACAGGACAGTGAAATGATATCATTATCTCTGACACACCTCTACCCAGTCTTCCAGAAAGTGAAACTAACTGGCCTGGATGGAGTCCCCAAGCCATATCATTAAATCCAGTACAGTTCAGCTGCAAGTGTATTCATAGAAGTCCAGAGTCAAGTCAGATCAAGCTTATTATCTTTGGGACTTCAAAAAGTCCAAGTTTCATTTTGAAAAACTCCGTCAGAATTCTAAATCAGATTGGGAGTGTTCTGAATCTACCAGAGACCTCTGTACAAACACCAATCTGTTTCAATCACTCCTTTCTACCCTCATGGTCAGACAAAACCTACCATGCTTGGAGGGAGAAAGGTCTAGTTTCTATAGAAGACCTGTACATAGAGGAACAGTTTGCAACATTTAGTCTGCTGAAAGAGAAATTTGAGCTGCCTCATTCGCATTTTTTTGTTACTTACAAATTAGACACTACGTCCAATCCAAGATTTGTAATTTTGAAATCCTTCTAGGGAAGCATATATTTTTTGATATTTTAAAGAACCCTCCTGACTCCAGGTATCTCGTTTCTAAGTTTGTACGTTTGTTTGATGGTTGCATTATAGCCTCTACTGTGAAGATCAAGGAGGCCTGGAGAGAGGAAGGGGGCATTAAACTATCTGAAGCTGCCTGGGACAAGAGTTTGTCTATGATACAGGCTTGCTCTGTTAACAGCAGACACCAACTGATCCAGTTTAAAGTTGTCCACCATCTTTACTATTCTAAACCCAGGGTGCACAGGATTTACCCTTCTGTCTCGCCAATGTGTGATAGATGTCAAGGGATGGAGGGCACATTGTCTCAGACCTTTTGGTTTTGGCCTTCATTGACTGGATTTTGGTCCAAAATATTTGACTGGTACTCAAATGCCTATAAAAGGTCCTTCCCCTTGGAAGCTGGTCTCGCCATCTTTGGCTGTTTCCAATCCACTTAATGCTTCCCTACAGCCATACAACAGTCTCTGATGCTGGAGATGACTGTCGCCAAAAGACTTATCTTGAGGGAATGGAAATCACCTTCTCCCCCTTCCTTTCAGAGATGGATGGCTGACATGATCTCAGTCATACAGATGGAGAGACTCAGGTTCTTCAGAACCAATTCAATTACAAAATTTTCGGTTATCTGGGATCCATTTCTTGCATACCTAGACGAGGCTGGGGGCAGATGAATAATTTCCACCCCAGCTAATCTCTCACGGCCCTCACTTGAGACTTAATGTTTAGCATTTTTGAGCACTCTGTATATCAGGCATCCTTCTAATGTTACGTCCCTTTTTTTTTGCACACGTCTGAGCTTATATGTTCTTGTTTATTTTACTGTTTTCTGAAAATTTTGAAAACAAAGTATTTTTAAAAAATCAAGTTTATTGTCACTTGACTATATGCGTGTATATAACACACAAAACCATATAATGTATATAGAAATGAGACGTTTTTCCAAACCAGGGTGTAAAGCACAGTAGTACACATGGTAACTTATGAAGGCAAGGATAACATCTACTGAAGAATCATGGATAAATAACAAACTGAAGTACATAAATTAAATATTGCAAGATACGGAACACATTAGCCAGTGACACTTTGAAGGCAAAGCAGCAGGGAGTTCAGAATCCTAATGGCCTGAGGGAAAAAATTGTTTCCCATCCAAACCACTCTTATTTTTATGCAGTCTCCTTGCTTATGACAGAAAGTCAAAGAGGATGCTGGATGGATGGGTGGGACAATACTAAGGGTCCTGCATAACAGTGCTTCTGATAAATGTCCCTGATGGATGATAGGGAGACCTCTATGATTCTCTCAGCTTTTCTCACAGTCCTTTGTAGGGACTTCCAGTCATAACTCCAAACAAACACATCTTCAGACTTCTATAGGACTCAACCACTTTGCCAATGGATTATTGACTACCTAACAGATCGCACTTCTGCCACAATTATCTTAAACACTGGTGCCCCACAAGGCTGTGTCCTCTCAAACTCTCGCACAACTGTGTGGCCAAATCCTGCTCTTACTCCATCTACAAGTTTGCAGATGACACCATGAAGGTGGGCTGGATCTCATACAAAGATGAGACAGAGTACGGAAAGGAGAGAGCGTCCAGTGACATGATGTCAAGGTAACAACCTCTATCTCAATGTCAGTATAACAAGGAAGTTGGTTATTGACTTTAAGAAGCAGGGTGGAGTACATTTGTCTACCTTTACTGTACTATCTCTGTAACTGCAACAATACTTTTGTATTCTTTTCTTCCCCCTTTTATACCAGCTCGATACACCTATGCATAAGTGCTCTGTCTGGATGGCATGCAGACACACACTTTTCACAATGTGTCAGTATAATAAACCAAATAACAATTACTGTTAATAGACCAATATCATTGGCATTGTCATGGAGAAATCAAATTCAACTGGTCATTAATGGTTCTATTAACATACCATCAATCAGAAAACTGACTGGATTTTGCTTGTGCCCCAATAGAAATTCAGAAGCTGATTCCAGAAATGGTGCAAGTGAAAGTGCCCTGAACACCAAGACAGAATCTCACTGAGACACTTGCCAAGAAGCCTTGGTGAGACTGTACTTAAATGGAGACAAAGGGAGAAATGCTGAAGAAGCAAACTGAAGATGTTTATTTTAGTTGCAGGAGTATCAATTCCAGTGATTCCCCAGAGGAGCATCCTTGACTATTTTATCAAGTTATCTCTTCCTTCTAAGTGGGTTGTTCACAAGTGATTGCACAGTATTCAGGTCAATTTGCAATTCCCTAGATAATAAAGCTGTCATGCACAAGAACTGCTTGCTTAGGCTGATAGTCTAATTGGTACTCATGGATATTTAAGAGCATTACAAACCCAACTGTCCCAGGATCCATACTGTTTGTCAATGGGGCTATGAGAGAATCTCTAATACTTTATTCATAATAACATGCAGGAAATATACAGTGGCATGCAAAAGTTTGGGCACCCCGGTCAAAATTTCTGTTACTGTGAATAGTTAAGTGAGTAAAAGATGAACTGATTTCCAAAAGGCATAAAGTTAAAGAGGACACATTTCTTTAATATTTTAAGAAAACTTTTTTTATTTCCATCTTTTACAGTTTCAAAATAACAAAAAAGGAAAAGAGCCCGAAGCAAAAGTTTGGGCATCCTGCACAGTCAGTACTTGGTAACACCCCCTTTGGCAAGTATCACAGCTTGTAAACACTTTCTGTAGCCAGCTAAGAGTCTTTCAATTCTTGTTTGGGGGATTTTCACCCATTCTTCCTCGCAAAAGGCTTCTAGTTCTGTGAGGTTCTTGGGCCGTCTTGCATGCACTGCTCCTTTGAGGTCTATCCACAGATTCTCGATGATGTTTAGGTCAAGGGACTGTGAGGGCCATGGCAAAACCTTCTGTGCCTCTTGAGGTAGTCCATTGTGGATTTTGAGGTGTGTTCAGTATCATTATCCTGTTGTAGAAGCCATCCTCATTTTGTCTTCAGCTTTTTCACAGATGGTGTGATGTTTGCTTCCAGAATTTGCTGGTATTTAATTGAATTCATTCTTCCCTCTACCAGTAAATGTTCCCCCTGCCACTGGCTGCAACACAAGCCCAAAGCATAATCGATCCACCCCCGTGCTTAACAGTTGGAGAGGTGTTCTTTTCATGAAATTCTGCACCCCTTTTTCTCCAAACATATCTTTGCTCATTGTGGCCAAAAAGTTCTATTCAAAAGGTTCAAAGGAACATCTAAACAAGTCTGATGCATTTTGGAAACAAGTCCTGTGGACTGATGAAGTTAAAATAGATATAGCCCAGGAATCTCACAGAACTAGAAGCCTTTTGCAAGGAAGAATGGGCGAAAATCCCCCAAACAATTGAAAGACACTTAGCTGGCTACAGAAAGTGTTTACAAGCTGTGATACTTGCCAAAGGGGGTGTTACTAAGTACTGCCATGCAGAGTGCCCAAACTTTTGCTTCGGGCCCTTTTCCTTTTTTGTTATTTTGAAACTGTAGAAGATGGAAATAAAAAAGTTTTCTTGCTTAAAATATTAAAGAAATGTGTCATCTTTAACTTTATGCCTTTTGGAAATCAGTTCATCTTTTACTCGCTTAGCTATTCACAGTAACAAAAATTTTGACTGGGGTGCCCAAACTTTCGCATACCACTGTATATGGTCCATGTCTTTCTCTCTTTTCATTGTAAGAAAGTGTATTGAATTGATGATACAATGTGTGAATGACCCTCCTGTTCATGTTTTCAACAATACATCCATGAGGCATTTAAGAGGTTGTAACACTGTATAAAGACAACAGGACCCCAGAAAGTGGTCCTTCCTCACAGAGCCTTTGCAGTGCCTACAACGTATTTCAGTACATCCTTCTGAAAATACTCCTACTCACTGAAAGGTGCCAGTGGCAGCAATCACTCGATGACATTTCATTACATTGGAAGACTCACACGTGTCTTTCACAAAGCTGACGACCGCCCAGCAGCAATTGATATTTTTCTCAATAAGTGTCCCTGGTAACAGCATCGGGATCACAGAATCTTATGTAACTGCTTGGGATAAATCAAGGTCCATGGCACCCTTTCCAGACCTTCTTGTCAAGTGCAGAATTCCGAGGTGGGTGATTGTCTCATCTGCACCACAGCCACCTTAAGGGCAGTGTGTGCCAGGACTGAGACTGGCCGTGCAGGAATAATCTGATTGGTAAGGCTCCTCTCAATTTCAGGCAAGGTTGTGATGCTTGTTTAAGATCTAGAGAAATGCTGGAGAAAGCATTTCATATTATTCACCATGTCATTCTCCCCAATGGCACTCTACCCTCACCCCACGCGGACTTGTGGGCGAAGAGGTAATTATGTAGAAATCTTTCTCTGAGGTTGAAGTTCTTATCAAGTAATGGTGGTGTGGCAAAGTCCAACTGATTGGTATATTACACAGCAATGTGGCCAAGTACCATTCTTCACAACACTGGGGACAGGTAGAACCTCAGTGCTTATTACACCTGGTTGTTTCCTACTTTGGTTCAGTGCAAAGCTTGATGCAGACAGAATAAGCGAAGTCATCTGGAAGAGGGATATCACAATGGTACATCACAACCCAACAGACATGATCAATGATTCCATCTCTGCTGATGAAATGGAAGGTGGCAGTCACGTGAACCATAGCACAGGAACAGATATAGGCACAGCTGTGCCACATGTAACAACACAGATCATTCACTGGTCATATACAACTAGCCCTGTCACACTAATGCTGAAACAAACTGTGGTTACTAACAGATCTCCTCACACTCCACCGGCTGTCTTCTATCCAGGAGCACATTGTAATATTCTCACCCTGCTAGGATGGACTTGACTGCAACAATCAAAAAGCATACATTACCCAGAAAGAAGTGGCTTACTTGACGAACATCCCACACATTGCGCAAGCACTCAGCCCTCCAATGTAAAGTGCAGGACTGAGAATCTCTCTTCCAAGATTCCTACCATCCCGTCCTGAGATGAATACCCAGAGTCAGTGGATGAAACTATTCATCAATACTCACTGACGGTCACAAAGACGGCCATAGTTAAGACTGCAACTTACCGTTGCTATCTCAAGGGGATTTGCGCAAGTAACAGATGGCCATCAAAAGGCATCTGGCGAACGAGCAAAATAAAATTAAACTCCATTTTGTTTTAAGAGAAACTATCGCTCAATCCACATTGGTCGCGAAATACAGCAGAAATCGCGAAATGCGCCGAGGCTCCAAAACATAGTTTGGGTACGAACAGCAGATGTTTTGACTGTGCCGAAGGAGCGATGGATGTATCAGTGAAGTCAGACGCTGCAGTAACATATAGTTCAGGAGAAATGAGTGCCGTCCACCACGCAGCACTTACAAGACACACATTCGGAGATATTGTATTTAAATTTTATTATTCGCTCTATAACCCCTTCCTTGTTAAAGAGGTACTTTCTAGCAACTTGAAATTTTCAAAAAGTAATAAAGATACGTACATTGGAAAATGCGGGGACAGTCCGCGAAAGGAAAGTTGAATACGTAACCGCTCTGCATACAGCATCCCTTGTCACAGTCATAAGACTTGTTTCAGATGATTAACACGGCTTGTCCACTTACCTGGTGCAGAGCGTCTGGAGGGAGCTGGGACGCACGGAACAACTCGGCAACTTTGGTTCCGGCGGCAACCTGGCCCGTGGCGTCGGCGTCTGGGAAAGCGAAGGAAAATAGGTCGGAGAAGCACTTCTCCTCGCTGTCAGTCAGAACCATGCCCGGGGCACGCGCGCACTCCCGGGACATTCTACAGCTGTCTCCGCTCTCGGACACCAGGACACCTTCTCTGACCGCAGGCGCAGGCAGCTGACTGACCAACCCAGCACTTGTGTTGTCCTGTCCCTCCAACTGCTGTTCTCATTCACCACTCTTCTGCTCCGCACCACTTCGATATTTGTCACTGTTTCCTCCCGCAGCCACACGCGTCGGTAGCCACCGCCATTTTTTTTAACCAGTCGACCTGACGTCACTGCAACTCCGCTACGGCTCGGCTAACAGCTGCTGCACCAGCCGCGTGGAACAGGGAAGGGCTTGGGGGAACGGCTCTTTTCGCTACAGAGAAGGGGCACTTTGAATTTATTTGCATTATTTTCATTCATTGGCCTCCATCGTCAACAAAAAAAAAATCCCGATAGGCAATATATTTGCACAGAAGTTCCTTATTTGCGTGATTCAGGTGAAGTACGTGGTATACCTAGGCTTGTGGAATGTCAAGAGAAATGCAAATATGAAATTTGATGTAGCATTTTAAATGGTTGTTATCGGCACTGACAGCAACCACACCAACAACATTTTAAAAAGGAGCTTAGGGTATGCAATGCAGACAGCACGGATGTTGGAATATTTTATTGGGCGTTCATATTCACTAACCGGTAATTCCGGAAATTAACTTCAGATGTACAGTAATTAACGAACATTTGATCAAAAGTCCAGAAATGTAGGCAGGTTCCTATGATACAGCAAACACCTAAGCGGTCTTCAAGAAATATGTTTATTGCCTAGTCGAAGGTAGTCATATCTAATTTAAAAAAGAGGGGAAACGAATACCTGTGAAGTTTTATGAAACGCAATATATTCCGATCTATCGAGTGTTTTCAGTACTTATTTTAATCTGAATGGTACAATGATTAAATTCAACCATACTATCTAATGAACAAAAATTACTTCGTCAGACCATATAAAATAAAAAGATGAAAAATTAGTGTTAAAAAGTCGGACTCTAGAATTACGGCATCTGACTATAGCATCGGGTAAAGGTTAATAGACTACAGATTTTAATAACATTTTTAACACGGGAAGCAAAATGAAATTATCTTTTTATTTCAGAAAAAGCATTTAAATGTTACTTAGGAACTTAAAAAGGACTTTCTGTTAAACAAATCACGAAACGTTAAGGTAAAGCAAACTACAGTATTTCCCCTTTTCAGTTTTAAAAGTTGACACTGGCGTCCTCTGGTGTATGCCCACATAAATAAAACCAACAGGTTTGCTCTCCTTTTCCTGAATATCGCATGCTTTCACGAGTTAGCAGGAACATAAAAAAGCGTTTGTAGTTTGCAGTGGCCAGGTTTGCGCGACATCTAAGTGACAACTCCTATACAGAAAAAAGAAGCTTTGCAGAGCTGATCGCCGATAACGGTAAGGAGGAAGTAACCGAAGACAAGTTTCCTAACCTGCAATAAATTGCACAAGATACTCTTTAGGTGTCTTTTTAATATAAACTGTTGAGAAGCAGTGTTTCTTTTTCAGCACCCTCCGATCACATTCATTTTTATTAAATTTAATTGCCTTTTTGCCAGTGAATCTACCAAACAACAGGAATTCTGCAGATGCTGGAAATTCAAGCAACACACATCAAAGTTGCTGGTGAACGCAGCAGGCCAGGCAGCATCTCCAGGAAGAGGTACAGTCGACATTTCAGGCCGAGACCCTTCGTCAGGACTACCTACCATGACGTTTCGTTTATACTATGTTTGAATTTACTTCGAAGTTAATCGAGAATGATGACTTACAGCTATCTAACATTGATGCGTAAAGGAAATAATTTTTACTGATGACAGTATTTTATGTTTGTTCTCGTCATTTTCAGATGTTCCTATTGTAAACGTTTAACCTGTTTATTTAGTGTTTATGATTGTACAATGGGAATTTAGTCCCATATTTAATGTATTCAAATCAATTTCTAAATGTTACATGCTTCGATGTCTATTTTCTGCATCTTTTTAAAGTGTTCTTTAAGTTATCTTTTGGTATCAGTTTCTAAAAAGGTGAGGCAAGTTAACTTTTATTTTTAAAAATAAAATATTTTGTCTGAACCATTTACGTTGTCAACTGCTACATACATTTGTGTTTGAAAGTTTTATTTTGTTCGACAACACACCCTCTCTAATTTTCTTTACCTTGTAAATTTGCTGGTGATTTTGCATTGCTATGCTGGGATATGTGATTATTTCATTGCCTTGGAAAGAAGACTTACAACTATTCGGATTTACATCGTGCACGGAACCTCCGAATGTGACCCAGATTGGCCAGTAATTTACAAACAGACCTGGAATAAAGAGGTAACTATTAAGGAACATCATAAAGGAATAAATTCCAGAGATGTCAGCAAAATCTCAGCAGCGGAAGTCGTAATTCTGAAATGTAGTCCAGATGTATATTACTCACACCACAAAACATTTAAACGTTCACAAATCTAGAACCTGAAACATGTTAAGTATCTAACCACGCCACTCAAACTTCAGGAAATCTTGGAAGCAGCCAAACAGCTGATGAATGCCAGTGAAGCACACAGCAGTAAAAATAATACTAACGTAACCTGAAGCATTCTTCCGATCAGTAATACCATACGTTTTGTATTACTATTCGGAACAATGCTAAAAAAGAGTAATTACATTATATTATTGCAGTGTTCATTAGAGATTATGCGGTATTCCTTGAAATGCATCTGGCCCGGTGAAATGGTCAGATTTTAAGGAAAACTGCTTGCGATCCTCCAATAGCGTTATCTCGCCACTAGGAGGTGCACAAGTTGCCTTGGTGACTGACCATCGAAGTTTTTTTTCTACAGGAGCTTCACACGCTGACGGAGACAAGATCAGCATTTCAGGGCATACACGTAGGATGCAAACGCTGAAACTGAGGATCGCACACTTATTAAGCACTTCTGTCAGCCCTTTTGTGAAATTTAGTCACCATCTGCTCCAATGTACCGTTGCACGGTTTGGGTTATTTCGTTTTGAGCACCTCGACATTTCTATTTCTACAAAGTGCATGTCTGGGACGACACGTTAGTTAGTTAGTTATCTATCTATCTAGCTAGCTAGTTATTTCTTTCTTTCTTTCTTTCTTTTTCTTTCTTTCTTTCGATACCGCGCGGAATAGGCCGCTCGAGCCACGCCACTGATTTAATCCCAACCTAATCTTGGGGCAATTAATCTACCAATCGGTATGTCCTTGGATTGTGGGAGGAAACCGGAGCACCACGCGCTCACAGGGAGAACACACAAACATGCATTCTTCTAAATTACAGTGAATACAGGCCCAAAGCTACCAAACGCCCCTAATATGTTAACCCCTTCATCCCTGGAATCATCCTCCTGAACCTCCTCTGGACTCCGTCCAATAACAATACATCCTTTCAGAGATACTGGGCCCAAAACTGTTGACAATACTCCAAGTGCGGCCTATCTCCTTGCTTTGTATTCTATTCCCCTTGAAATAAATGCCAACATTACATTTGCCTTCCTTACCACAGACTCAACCTGTAAATTAACCTTCTGGGAGTCTTCCACGAGGACTCTCATGTCCCTCTGCACCTCTGATGTTTCAACTTTCTCCCCATTTAGGTAATAGTCTGCACAGTTGTCCCTTTTACCAAAATACATTATCATACATTTCCCAACACTATATTCCATCTGCCACTTTTTTGCCCATTCTCCCAATCTGTCTAAGTCCCACTGCAATTGCATTGATTCCTCAGCGCTACCTACCCTTCCACCTATCTTTGTATCATCTGCAATCTTGGGCACAAAGCCATCAATTCCACTATCCAAATCACTGACAAACAATGTGAAAAGTAGTAGTCCCAATACCGGCCCCTGAGGAACACAATTAGTCACTAGCAGCCAATCAGAAAAGGCCAACACTTTACCAACCACTGAGGTTAGGCTAACTGGCTCATAATTTATTTTCTTTTGCCTTACTCCCTTCTTAAATTTGTAATCTCCAGTCCTCCGAGACCGTGCCTGAATCAAGTGACTTTTGAAGGATCATGACCAATGCATCCATTATCTCTTCAGCAACCTCTCTCAGCACTCTGAGATGTAATCCATCCAGCCCAGGTGACTTATCCACCTTGAGTTCGCCTAGCACCTTTTCCTTTGTTATAGTAATGGCACTCAATCTTGTTCCCTGACACTCACAGACCTCTGGCACACTGCTGGTGCCTTCCACAGTGAAGACAGATGCAAAGTACCCATAAAGTTCATCTGCCGTTTCTTTGTCCCCCATTACTACCTCACCAGCATTATTTTCCAGTGGTCCAATATCAACTCTCACCTCTCTTTTACTTTGTACATAACTGAAAAACTTTTGGTGTCCTGCTTTGTATTATTGGCTAGTTTGCCCTCATATTTCATCTTTTCCCTTCTTACAGCCTTTTAAATTGCCTTTTGGTAGATTTTAAAAGCTTCCCAATTATCCAACTTCCCATTCACTTTTGCTACCTTATGTGCCCTTTCCTTGACTTTTATGCAGTCCTTAACTTCCCTTGTCAGCCATGGTTGCCTACCCCTGCCATTTGAGAACTTCTTCTGTGGGAGATATCTATCCTGCGCCTTGTGAACTATTCCAGAATCTTCAGCCATCTCTGCTCTGCCGTCATCCCCAACAGTATCCTCCTCCAATCTACCTCAGCAAGCTCCTCTCTGATGCCTCTATAATTCCCTTTATTCCATTGCGATACCGATGCATGTGACTTAAGCTTATTGCTTTCAAATTGTTGTCCACTCTATCTACGCCTCTCATAATGTTGTAAATCTCTATCAGATCTCCCCTCAGCCTCCAGTGCTCCAGAGAAAACAACCCAAGTTTATCAAGCCTCTTCTGATAGCACATGTCCTCTAAACCAGACAGCATCCTGGTAAATCTCTTCTGCATTCTCTCCAAAGCCTCAACTTCCTTCCTACAGTGGGGTGACCAGAACTGTATGCAATAATCCAGATGTGGCCTAGGCAGAGTTTTATAAAGTTGCAACATAACCTCTTGACTTTTGAACTCAATGTCTTGGCTAATAAAATATAGCATTCCATAAGCCTTCTTATAAACCTGTGCACCTCTTTCAAGGAGCCATGTACTTGGATCCCAAGATCTCTCTGCTCAGCAAAACTGTTAAGGGTTCTATCTCCTTGTATTTGCCTTACCAAAGTGCAACACCTCACACTTATCTGAGTTAAACTCCATTTGCCATTTCTTAGCTCTCATCTGCAACTATCCATATTGCAGTGTATTCTTTGCCAGCCTTCTACACTATCCACAATTCCATCAATCTTGGTATCATCTACAAACTTACTAACCCACTCTACATTTTCATCCAGGACATTTACCTGTATATACATCACAAACAGAAGAGGTCCCAGCACAGATCCCCATGGGACTCCACTAATTACAGACCTCCAGCTCAAATAAGTCCCTTCAACCACTACCCTCTGGGCATATAAGCACAAGCCAGTTCTGAATCCAACTGTGGACCACTTGTATCTTAATCTTCCGGATTAATCTCCCATGAGGGACTTAGTCAAACTCCTTACTAAAATCCAGGTAGACAACATCCACTGCCCTACCCTCATCAATCTCTCTCGTCACCTTGTCAAAATATTCAGGCAAGTTGGTAAGACATAACCTGCTGGCTCTCCCTAATTAGGCCATGGATTTCCAAATGCTCATGCATCCTATCCCTAAGAATTTTCTCCAGCAATTTCCCTACAACTAACATGAGATTCACTGGTCTATAGTTCCCATGATTTTCCCTTGTTCCCTTCTTAAATAGAGTTACAACATTAGCCACTTGCCAGTCCTACAGGACCTCACCTGTGGCTAGAGAGGACACTAAGATACCAACCAAGGGCCCATCAATTTCATCTCCTGCCTCCTTCTATAACCAGGGGTAAATCCCATTAGGCCCTGGGGACTTATCTACCTTAATTCTCATTAGGAGGCCCAACACCTCCTCCTCCTTGATCTCTAAACGCCCTAATGTATTAATACGCTCAGCCTGGCTGCTGCTGCTATGATCCAATGGGTCATCCCCCAGTAGTATCCAAAGAGGTATACTTGTTGCTGAGGGGAATGAACCCTACGCTGACTTCTTAATCCCCTTATCTCTCCTGGTGGTCACCCATCTACTTTCCAAAGCCTGTACTCTGGGTGTGTACCCTGGCTCTGTTATGAAATATTCCAAAAAGTCCAATCGATCTATTCTCAGACTTGCTTTCCAAAAGACATTGCATGATTACCGTGAATCAAAGCACACCATGTTTTGATTCAATATACAATTTATATATAATTATTATATATACAGCATAACGTAAAATACATACATAATATGTAATATCTTTGGTCTCTGAAAAATGTTGCTTTGCTTTTATAAAAGTGACACAAGCCACTGCAAAAGTGGCTGCTTTCGACTCCACAGCTTAAGCAGAGAACTGCACCACTTTGGTTCACAAGATTGGATATGTGAATTTGCTCCCTGCACAGATCTACAGTCATGTTCCTGCAGTAATCCAGAAGCTTTCACTTTAACAGGAATTGCAGTGCATGTTTCCCTCATTTTTCAATGTCATGATTCCTACTGATGTCCACTTGCATGCGTATCTTTTAGTCTGCTATCAGGTATGAGACAGTGCTTAGACCAATAAACAATCCAACATCCAATTTCCACCTGGCTTACTAGGTTACGTTTCTTTTCCCTGACTTACTTAGTTAAAATTACTTCAGGTCAATATTTGGACTGCAAATTACCCAGATTTAGCGAGGGAATCAGCACAGCACAGGGATTGAATTAAATGCTCTCATGGTTTGTCTAGCTCAGTACATTTATCCAATATTCAGTGAAGTTCAACTTCCCGTTATTTCACATTTCATTAGTAACATCTGCAGAGCTTACTGATCTAACAGATTTTGACAAAATGTGGGTATTTTGCACAGCCATTTGCCATTTGAACAGTTGCTTTGGGCCCAAAATAACATTAACAGTGGAAGTTACCTGCATAGCACTGTATTAAGGAATAGAATTACCATTAAAATCAGAATCAGAATCAGGTTTATTATCACCAGCACGTGACATGAAATTTGTTAACTTAGCAGCAGCAGTTCAATGCAACACATAAACTAGCAAAGAGAGAAAAAAAAATAAAATATAACATAATAATAAAGTAAATCAATTACGTATATTGAATAGATTTTTTAAAATGTGCAAAAACAGGAATAGTGTATATTAAAAAAAAGTGAGGTAGTGTCCAAAGCTTCAATGTCCATTTAAGTATTGGATGGCAGAGGGGAAGAAGCTGTTCCTGAATCGCTGAGGGGAAATAGGGTGAAAGAAACAAAGTAAGTGAGAATCGCTTTAAGCAACTCAAATTTCAAACATATTCTATACTGCTTATAACTTTCTACTGTTTCATTCTAGTCTTGGAGAATAGAAGAGGTAGTTCCACATTAAGTCTGTATTTAAATGCAAAGATGAAGACAGTGAGCATTTACATAAATGTTAATATTACAGAAAAATGGCCCAAGCTATATAACAGAGTGAAATTAAGCAGAAGTGACACCACAGCAGTAAAAAGACAATATCAGGATTAACCAAAATCTTGTTTAGAGTCAGTTAGAAAGAATATCCAATTATATAAATGACAAAAGGAATTCCATATTGAATATTAGAAGAACCTTGGCACAGAGAGTTTCCCTACTGATATTATTCAGGCTCTGTGTTGTATTATGAAGAGAGCAGATTCTCTAGCTTCACTCAGTTGTACAGATGAGGAAATAAAAACTGACAACAGAATATATTTACCAATATTGTTAACATGCTCAAGACAGGAACATAACCTAGACTGATGACTCTGGGGTGTTCTGAAGAATTGTCACAATGTGCGCTAGCAATGTCAGAACCCAAATACGGGGGTAAAACGAACTCTGTTGTAGAGACGATGACCAATGTTTATTCGAATAATAATTTCAATAGGACATCAGTGACTCGGCCAAGCGACACTGCAAGATGTAACATTCTCAAAACTAGGACCCCACGATTAGCACTAGTCGGGCATCCGCTTAAATAATACAAGCAACACGGAATCCCTGACCCTGTCAAAATAAACTTTACAAGCTGAAACAAAAAGCACCAGGATATTGCATTACAAAGAGTGAGTTGCTAGGGAAATACACAAAGAACTCTACATGATTAACAACTCAGGTTAAACAATAATTTACCAATTCAGGTGCTCTAAAAACCTGAGCTTAATGCTTTCAAGCACCCTGCACAGGCTCAAAGAAGTCATTACAGGGAGTGCCACACACTTCTGAATGATCTGTCAATTTGAGGCATTGTCTGCTCTTACCGGTGGACATATAGCACTATTTTTAAGAAAAGCAGAAGAATTCTTGGTTGATCTTTATCTTTCACTCAATGTTTTGCTGCTCAAAAATTATTTTCTGTAATAGTGACTGCACTTCAAATAAACTTCATTGTTTTTTTAGTGCTTTTTAGGATACTTCAAGGTTCTGAAAACCATTACATAAATACCAGCCTTTTATGAACATTAAGGGCCATATTGACTCATTTCATTTCAACTTGGAACAATTTGAAACAGTCAAGGTTGAGTGATATTAAACTAGCAGCACATTTTAACAAACTCTTAAAAATAAGTAATTGACAGTAAGGGTCATTACACTGATTTCCCATCAGTTGCCACTGTGAACTATAGGCAGATTCAGCTGAAGGAATGCACGGTTATGTAAATTTAAAGCACTAGTTATATGGTAGAAAATTGCACAAGATTTTCTGCAATTTGTTTAAATATCCAGGCATAATCTGACTCACAAGGGAACATGTATCCACATCAAAATAACAAGGATTGTTACTTTCCCCCAACTGTTCCCAAATGAGGAGGTCTTCAAATTTTGTTTATTCAAAATACAGGCATCCATTGTTGTATTACCTCAATCATTACAACTCAGTGCTAATCTGAAATAAAGTTTAGCTGAATTACGACACATACATTTATATAGAAGAAACAATAATTTGGATTATAGAATTGTAGTGTTGAAAGTCTGGGTTGATCACATTTTGGAATAGTTTCAGATCTGACACAGGCAAAGTGGTACATTTTCTCATTACTGTTTCTCTTCAAAATGGCATCAGAGGAGAGGAGGGGTTTGAAGCACATACTTATCGCATAACAGATGAGATTGAATGTAAAGTTTTTTTCAAGCCCTGACTAAACTGTTGAAGGAGTTGGTTCTGCACAGTTGATGCTTCAATGGCAGCCTTAAAACAAAATTCACATAACTTTATGACAATAGATAAATCCAGGAATTGACAATTCCTTGTGCTGGATCAGGCAAAGAGCAGTGTAGGAATGGATCCTTGATATGCAAAGGCAAATTAGTTTTAAAATTCTTCCAGAGTAGTGCTGAACTCACTTCAGTTTTATCATAGAGCAAACTTCCCCTCGAGATATTCTCCTTCTCTGGTTCTTGCAAAGTCACATATAGAAGGGTTGTGTGTGGTGGTAATAATCTTCTGAAGTGTGTCTATTTCAATGCAAGGAGTATTGTGGGGAAGGCTGATGAGCTGAGGGCATAGATTGACACATGGAATTACAACATTATAGCCATTAGTGAAACTTGGCTGCAGGAGGGGCAGGACTGGCAACTTAATGTTCCAGGGTTCCGATGATTCAGACGTGATAGAGGCAGAGGAATGAAGGGTGGCGGGGTGGGGGTGACATTGCTAGTGAGGGAAAATGTTACAGCAGTGCTTAGGCAGGACAGATTAGAGGGCTTGTCTACTGAGGCCATATGGATGGAGCTGAGAAACAGGAAACGTATGACCACATTAATGGGGTTGTATTATAGACCACCCAATAGTCAGCCAGAATTGGAGCAGCAAATCTGCAGAGAAATAGCAGGCAACTGCAGGAAACATAAAGTTGTGATAGTAGGGGATTTTAATTTTCCACATATTGATTGGGATTCCCATACTGTTAAAGATTAAGACGGGTTAGAGTTTGTAAAATGTGTTCAGGAAAGTTTTCTAAATCAATATATAGAGGTACCAGCTACAGAGGATGCAATATTAAATCTCCTATTAGGAAACACATTAGGACAGGTGACAGAAGTGTGTGTAGGGGAACACTTTGGTTCCAGTGATCATAACACCATTAGTTTCAACTTGATCATGGATAAAGATAGATCTGGTCCTTGGGTTGGGGTTCTAAACTGGAAAAAGGCCATATTTGAAGAAATGAGAGAGGATCTAAAAAGCGTGGATTGGGACAGGTTCTTCTCTGGCAAGGATGTAATTGTTAAGTAGGAGGCCTTCAAAGGAGAAATTTCGAGAGTGCAGAGTTTGTATGTTCCTGTCAGGATTAAGGGCTAAGTGAATAAGAATGAGAAACCTTGGTTCTCAAGGGATATTGGAACTCTGATAAAGAAGAAGAGAGAGACATATGATATGTATAGGAAACAGGGAGCAAATAAGGTGCTTGAGGAGTATAAAAGTGCAAAAAAAAACTTAAGAAAGAAATCAGGAGGGCTAAAAGAAGACATGAGGTTGCTTTGGCAGTCAAGGTGAAGGATAATCCAAAGAGCTTCTACGGGTATATTAAGAGCAAAAGGATAGTAAGGAATAAAATTGGTCCTCTTGAAGATCAGAGTGGTCAGCCATGTATGGAACCAAAAGAAATGGGGGAAGATCTTAAATGGATTTTTTGTGTCTGTATTTACTAAGGAATCTGGCATGGAGTCAATGGAAATAAGGCAAACAAGTAGTGAGGTCATGGAACCTATACAGATTGAGGAGGAGGAGGTGCCTGCTATCTTGAGGCAAATCAGAGTAGATAAGTCCCCAGGACCTGACAGGGTATTCCCTCAGACCTTGAAGTAGACTAGTGTTGAAATTGCAGGGGCCCTGGCAGATATATTGTTGCTATCTATGGGTGAGATGCCGGAGGATTGGAGGATAGCTCATGTTGTTCTGTTACTTAAAAAAGGCTCTAAAAGTAATCTGGGAAATTATAGGCTGGTAAATTTGACGTTGGTAGTAGGTAAATTATTGGAAGGAGTACTGAGAGATAGGATCTACAAGTATTTGGATAGACAGGGACTTATTAGGGAGAGTCAACATGGCTTTGTGCATGGTAGGTCATGTTTAACCAATCTATCAGAGTTTTTCAAGGAGGTTACCAGGAAAGTGGATGAAGGGAAGGCAGTGGATGTTGTCTACATGGACTTCAGTAAGGCCTTTGACAAGGTCCCGCATGGGAGGTTAGTTAGGAAGATTCAGTCTCTAGGGATACATGGAGAGGTAGTAAATCGGATTAGACATTGGTTCAATGGAAGAAGCCAGAGAGTGGCAGTGGAGGATTGCTTCTCTGAGTGGAGGCCTGTGACTAGTGGTGTGCCACAGGGATCAGTGCTGGGTCCATTGTTATTTGTCATCTATATCAATGATCTGGATGATAATGTGGTAAATTAGATCAGCAAATTTGCTGATGATACAAAGATTGGAAGTGTAGTGGACAGTGAGGAAGGTTTTCAAAGCTTGCAGAGGGATTTGGACCAGCTGGAAAGATGGGCTGAAAAATGGCAGATGGAGTTTAATACAGACAAGTGTGAGGTATTGCGCTTAACAATAGACAATAGGTGAAGGAGTAGGCCATTCAGCTCTTCGAGCCAGTACCACCATTCACTGTGATCATGGGTGATCATCCACAATCAGTACCCTTTTCCTGCCTTCTCCCCATATCCCTTCACTCCACTATCTTTAAAAGCTCTATCTAACTCTTTTTTGAAAGAATCCAGAGAATTGGCCTTCACTGCCTTCTGAGGCAGAGCATTCCACAGAACCACAACCCTCTGTGTGAAAAACTTTTTCCTCAACTCCGTTCTAAATTGTCTACCTCTTATTCTTAAACTGTGGCCTCTGGTTCTGGACTCCCCCAACATCGGGAACATGTTCCCTGCCTCTAGCGTGTCCAATTCCTTAATAATCTTATATGTTTCAATCAGATCCCCTCTCATCCTTCTAAATTCCAGTGTATACAACCCCAGTCGCTCCAATCTTTCAACATATGACAGTCCCGCCATCCCGGGAATTAACCTCGTGAACTTACGCTGCACTCCCTCAATAGCTAGAATATCCTTCCTCAAATTTGGAGACCAAAACTGTACACAATATTCCAGGTGTGGTCTCACCAGGGCCCTGTACAACTGCAGAAGGACCTCTTTGCTCCTATACTCAATTCCCCTTGTTATGAAGGCCAGCATGCCATCAGCTTTCTTCACTGCCTGCTGTACCTGCATGCTTACTTTCAGTTACTGATGAACAAGGACACCTAGATCTCGTTGTACTTCCCCTTTTCCTAACTTGACACCATTCAGATAGTAATCTGCCTTCTGGTTCTTGCCACCAAAGTGGATAATCTCACATTTACCCACATTAAACTGCATCTGCCCACTCACCCAACCTGTCCAAGTCAACCTGCATTTGGAAGGACAAACCAAGGTAGAACATACAAGGTAAATGGTAGGGCACTGAGGAATGCAGTGGAACAGAGGGATCTGGGAATATAGATACAAAATTCCCTAAAAGTGGCGTCACAGGTAGATAGGGTCGTAAAGAGAGCTTTTGGTACATTGGCCTTTATTAATCAAAGTATTGAGTATAAGAGTTGGAATGTTATTGTGAGGTTGTATAAGGCATTGGTGAGGCCGAATTTGGAGTACTCTGTTCAGTTTTTGTCACCAATTTACATGAAGGATATTAATAAGGTTAAAAGAGTGCAGAGAAGGTTTACAAGGATGTTGCCGGAATTTGAGAAACTGAGTTACAGAGAAAAGTTGAATAGCTTAGGACTTTATTCCCTGGAGCGTAAAAGAATGAGGGGAGATTTGATAAAGGTATATAAAATTATGATGGGTATAGATAGAGTGAATGCAGGCAGGCTTTTTCCACTGAGGCTAGGGGAGAAAAAAACCAGAGGACATGGATTAAGGGTGAAAAGTTTAAATGGAACATTAGGGGGGGATTTTTCACACAGGGAGTGGTGGGAGTGTGGAATGAGCTGCCGGATGAAGTGGTAAATGCGGGCTCACTTTTAACAT
Source organism: Mobula birostris (assembly GCF_030028105.1). NCBI lineage: Eukaryota > Metazoa > Chordata > Chondrichthyes > Myliobatiformes > Myliobatidae > Mobula > Mobula birostris. Next base: position 79,075,734 of record NC_092375.1, on the reverse strand, counting down.
TTAAGAAAAACATGGACAGATACATGGATGACAGGTGTATGGAGGGATATGGTGCAGGTGCAGGTCAGTGACAGAAAAATGGTTTGGCACAGCCAAGAAGGGCCAAAAGGCCTGTTTCTGTGCTGTAATGTTCTATGGTTCTACGGTTCTTCACAAGATGCCTCTTCACTTCAGTGGATAAACAATGGGCTCTGGTGATGTTCAGCTCTCAATCTGCCTGTTGGCCAGTCTCCCTTTGTTCGTATTCCAAAGTGTGCATGGTCCCAGTGCTTCTGAAATCAGATATGTGGAAATTACAGTGATACTGAAGTAAGGTACACTATAAAGGTTTTAGTGCAGGTCTTTACTCAAGGATATCCTGCTGGTGGGGATATGTGTTATTTTATGCACAGGAAGGAGTATGTTGAAAGGCAGAAGTGATATTTTCTCAGTCCCTCATCCTACAACACAAGCTACTTCTCAAGCCAGTGTAACTTCTCTGCATTTCCCAAAGGAATATTACATCTTACTTTTCTATGCATTCTCTCATCTACAATGGTTCTTCTTTTTAGCAGGTCCAATGTTTTTATCAATCCTTAAGCCAGGCCCAGTAATATTTGCCCTTTTCCAGGCAATGTGTGCATGCTTGGTCTGCAAAAAAAAGGAGAAAATTCAAATGTACAGTGAGTAGTTCCAGAACTAGACAAAGCCCATGTTACGGCTGTTCAGATTACAGAAACTTACTCTTACAAAATTCACAAGTTACTACCCAAGTGTTTGAGATGTGCAATAAAATTCACTCGCATGGAATGTATATGAAAAATAATCACCTTTTTTTAAAACCCCAATTTCTTGACACATGAACATTGTCTAAGAACACAATCTCCTCTAACCCTACCCCCTCCGTCCTGCACCCCAATGTAATGTTGTGCGTGTACCACAATATATGGCTTCAGTCCTCTTTGGAAGATTACCAGGCTTATTGCATTGTCTTACAGACTGTGTTTGGCAGAAACAATGCAGGTGAATTTCTCACTCTTCCTGTCCTTATTGGGTGTAGCTAAGTTCAGTCTGTATCTTGGATCAATGTGGATTTCACTCAGTCCCTGTATTATATCCCACTTGCATTTCAAAAGAACTGAATCTTGGACAAAGCAATTAACCATTGCAAAAAAGCCCATCCACAAAGTTATGGCACTCCTGTGATCATGCTTGCTCAGCATTTAATCAGCAGCAGGGGGAAATGATGCAATGCTCTTGGACTGCTTGGCAATGATACCAAAAGCAATAATATCAAAACAAATAGCACAAAACCTAAATTTAATCCAAACAAATTGTTGGCAGAACTCAACAGATTAAGAAGCAACTACCTGGTGGGGGTTGGGGAGGTATTGTTGATGATTTGGAAAAAGACCCTGCATCAGTCAACAGTTCCACTCATCCAACGGATATAATTCTTGACCGACTGAGTTGCTCCGGATTCCAGCATCTGTAGACTCTTGTGACTCATTGACTGCTAATAAGACTTAGGCATTATTGAATGAAGACAATGATTTATTAAATTATCTTTCCATTATATTGAAGTAACAGCCAGTCAATAATAGTGTCTGTTAAACCAATAAGCTCATGGCACAGCTTTGGAAGTGCTTATTATTAATATCCATTGACTCAAATCAGGGAAGTTGGATCCTGTGTCTTTTGCTTCACTTGCTCCAAAGAAATATTTTGACCAGTGGCATTTCAGCGTCTTCCAGTGATACTGGACACCTGATATTTCTTTTTTTTGATTACACCAATATGCTAATCAATGGGGAAGTTTAGAAATCTGCCAATTTTTATGGAAACATGATGTATAATGTTGGAGTACGACATTAGTAAATGCGAGGTCATCCACTTTAGAAGGAAAAACAGATCGTATTATTATTTAAATAGTGAAAGACTGCAACATGCTGCTGTGCAGAGGGTCTTGGAAGTGCTTGTTCATAAATTGTGAGAGGTTGTTTTGCAGCTGCAACAGGTTACCTAGATGGCAAATTGAATGTTGGTCTTCATTAGTAGAGGAATTGAATTTAAGAGCAGGGAACTTACGGTGCAAATGTACAGGGCATTGGTGAGGCCTCAGCTGGAGTACTGCACACAATTCTGGTCACCTTATTTGAGAAAAGATATACTGGCTTTGAAAGTGATGCAGAGGAGGTTCACCAGTTTGATTCTAGAGAGGGATAGCCTTTGAGGACAGATTAAGTCATCTGGGATGATACTCATTGGAATTCAGAAGAATGAGAGGGATTCTTATAGAAACATACAAAATTATGAAAGGAATAGATAAGATAGTTTCTTTCCACTCCTTAGGTGAGACTAGAACTAGGGGGCAAAGCTTTAAGGTTCAGGAGAGTAGGTTTAGGATGGAGACGAGAAAGAACTGCTTTTCTCAGAAGTGAATCTGTAAAATTCTCTGCCCAATGAAACAGTAGAGGCTACCTCATTAAATATATTGAAGACACGGCTAAATAGATCTTTTAGTAGTAGGGGAATAAGGGATATGGGGGAAAAGGCAGGAACTGTATGTGCAGCCAAATCCATGGCTAGATCAACTATGATCTTATTGATGGCAGGCCAGGCTCAAAAGGCCAGATGCTCTATTCCTTTTACTTATGTTATGTGCTCAAACCTTCCTCAAAGAACTACAGTATACAAAATGATAATAAATAACATACCAGCCACTTCAGAACTCACAAAACCGGAGTGGAACCTAGTCATAAAAAAATACTTATTTTTTTAACACTGTAAGTGTTTCGGGTTTTGAATTGTAGTACAAAAGGTTGTAATGGAGGCAAATTCATTCAAGGATCCCCACCATCTAGGCCATGTTCTCTTCTCATCGCTGCCATCGGGAAGGAGGTACAGGAGCCTTCAGTCCCACACAACTAGGTTCAGGAATCCTCAATCATCAAGCTCCTGCTCCATCATGGATAACTCACTTACCTCAACACTGAACTGATTTCACAACCAATGAACCCACTTTCAAGGACTCTACCACTGATGTTCTCAATATTATTTATTAATTTATTTTTGTATTTGCACAGTTTGTCTTCTTTTGCACATTGGTTGTTTGCACATCTTTGTATGTATCTTTTCGTTGATTCTACTGTGTTCCTTTGTATCTACTGTGAAGGCCGGTAAGAAAATTCGTATCAGGGTAGTATATGGTGACATATACTGTTCATACTCTGATAATAGATTTACTTTGAACTTTGGATTCAGTTGTGACTTTAGTAAAGGAGCTGGATAAGTAGTTGAAAGGAACGAATTTGCAAAACCGTGAGGATAGGACAAGGGACTTGCTCGATTGTCCTTGTACAGACTTGGTGGGCTGGATGGTCTCCCTACTGTTTTGAAATTAAATTTAAGTTTACCAAACTACATTTACAAATGGATTAAAATTACAAAGTGCCCCCAAAAGAGCAAAATATGACACTGAAACAAAGAAAGGCAAACTACGGCATTTGTTCAATACTTGTAAAAAGAATGAGGCAAAAAGATTTGGACTGGCTTTATTGTACAGAATGTTATTTGAATTGGATGGATAATGATGTTGCTGCAGCAGTGTAAGAATTTAAGTGAGGGATAGACAAGAGATCAGAGTTTAGTGGTCATGGGTATGTCCATAATAGACAGTTAGTGGGAAAACAGGCAATGGAGGAATGTGTAGCCATTGCTGAAAGCTTTCAAAGTGATGCAAAAATGGATCATGAGTTAACAGTGACCAAATGGCCCAACTTCCTTGATAAACAACATTGGGCCTAGAAGTGTTTCAGAATTTGATTTTTCTGATTTTGGAATATATAATAAGATTGCTTGGGATCACCATAATTTCCAACTCTGAATTTATGTGCTACTGTTAATCAGTCTTTGTCCTATACTTAAGTACATATCACACGTATGTATCTAACAGTAAAAATGATTACATACTTCATACTTTACTGTCGCCAAACAATTGATACTAGAGCGTACAATCATCACAGCGATATTTGATTCTGCGCTTCACGCTCCCTGGAGTACAAATCGATAGTAAATATTAAAAATTTAAATTATAAATCGTAAATAGAAAATAGAAAAGGGAAAGTAAAGTAGTGCAAAAAAACCGAGAGGCAGGTCCGGATATTTGAAGGGTACAGCCCAGATCAGGGTCAGGATCCGTTCAGCAATCTTATCACAGTTGGAAAGAAGTTGTTCCCAAATCTGGCCGTATGAGTCTTCAAGCTCCTGAGCCTTTTCCCAGAGGGAATAGGTACAAAAAATGTGTTGGCTGGGTGGGTCGTGTCCTTGATTATCCTGGCAGCACTGCTCTGACAGCGTTCGGTGTAAAGTGAGTCCAAGGACGGAAGATTGGAAGATACAATTAACATAATGAAAATATGTTTACTGGGTAACAAAAGCAGCACGGCAGCATCAGGAGAATACCTGAATCAGCTGTTGAACAACAAAAAACAATGGCAGACTTTCAGACTCCACTTACGATGCTGTGTTTTGGTCAAAAGGTTATAAGACTGTATTTGTATGTTACATTTCAAGGTAGAGCAGTAGATGTAGTAGATATGGATTTCAGCAAGGCATTTGACAAGGTACCCATGCACGGCTTATTGAGAAAGTAAGGAGGCATGAGATCCAAGGGGACATTACTTTGTGGATCCAGAACTGGCTTGCCCACAGAAGGCAAAGAGCGGTTGTATGCGGGTCATATTCTGCACAGAGGTCAGTCACCAGTGGTATGCCTCAGGGATCCCTACTCTTCGTGATTTTTATAAATGACCTGAATGAGCAAGTGGAGGGATGGATTAGTAAATTTGCTGATGACACAAAGGTTGGAGGTGTTGTGGATGGTTGTCAGAGGTTACAGCAGGACATTGATAGGATGAAAAACTGGGCTGAGAAGTGGCAGATTGGTTTTAACCCAGATAAGTGTGAGGTGGTTCATTTTGGTAGATCAAATATGATGGCAGAATATAGTATTAATGGTAACACTCCTGACAGTGTGGAGGATCAGAGGGATCTTGGGGTTCGAGTCCATACGACACTCAAAGCTGCTGCGCAGGTTGACTCTGTGGTTAAGAAAGCATGCATTGGCCTTCATCAATCGTAGGATTGGGTTCAGGAGCCAAGAGGTAATGTTGCAGCTATGTAGCACCCTGGTCAGACCCCACTTAGAGTACTGTGCTTAGTTTTGGTCGCCTCACTATAGGAAGGATGTGGAAACCATAGAAAGGGTACAGAGGAGATTTACAAGGATGTTGCCAGGATTGGGGAGCATGCCTTATGAGAATATGTTGAGAGAATTCGGCCTTTTTTCCTTGGAGTGACGGAGGATGAGAGGTTACCTGATAGAGGTGTATAAGATGATGAGAGGCATTGATCATGTGGATAATCAGAGGCTTTTTCCTAGGGCTGAAATGACTAGCATAAGAGGGCACAGATTTAAGGTGTTTGGAAGTAGGTACAGAGGAGATATTGGGGGTATGGTTTTTACACAGAGAGTGGTGAGTGCATGGAATGGGCTGACTGCGGCGGTGGTGGAGGTGGATACGATAGGGTCTTTTAAGAGACTCCTGGACAGGTACATGGAGCTCAAAAAAAATAGAGGGCTACGGGTAACCCTAGGTAATTTCTAAAACAAGGACATGTTTGGCACAGCTTTGGGGGCCGAAGGGCCTGTATTGTGCTGTAGATTTTCTAAGTTTCTATTTCTTTGGGATTTAAACAATCAGCATTGTAGACTTGTTTTGGTGATAAGATTTTCCTTAGTGATAATTTTCACAAGCTCATCAATAAATTTCTCTGCTGTTTTCTGATCAGCACTGTCTTTAAAAATTTTTAAATCGTTAAAAATTTAATGCCGTTCCTTTACTTAAATTTCTGCAACCATCCTGCTGAATATTCACAATTACCTTGAATTGTCATTTTGTCGTGATAGATCTCTGATTGTTTCATGATCAGCATACTGTTAAGCGACATATGTTCACTTCAATGCTGATGAATCAATTCTTTCAATACACAACCAAGTTCTTCATTTTTCACTTTATGCATTGGTTTTCTACTTTTCATAACACGCTGGAGGAACTCAGCAGGTCGGGCAGCATCCATGGAACCGATGAGTCGACGTTTCCGGTCGGAACCCTTCGTCAGGACTGAAGACGGAAGGGGCAGAGGCCCTATAAAGAAGGTGGGGGAGGGTGGGAAGGAGAAGGCTGGTAGGTCCAGTTGAAAAACCAGTAATTTGAAAGAATTCTGAAACCTGTGAAACCCAACGCAGATTGGGGGGCCGCTTCGTTGAGCACCTCTGCTCCGTCCGCCACAACATACAGGATCTCCCAGTAGCCACCCACTTCAACTCTGCTTCCCATTCCCATTCAGATATGTCCATACATGGCCTCCTCTACTGCCATGATGAGGCTAAACTCAGGTTGGAGGAGCAACACCTCATATACTGTCTAGGTAGTCTCCAGCCCCTTGGTATGAAGATAGAATCCTTCAACTTCCAGCACTTACCTCCCCCTCCCTTTCTCTATCCCTATTTCACTCTGCCCCCTCCCCAAGCTGCCTATCACCTCCCTCATGGTTCCACCTCCTTCTACTACCCATAGTGTTCTCCCCTATTCCTTCTTCACCCTTCCTGCCTATCACCTCCCTGCTTCCCCTCCCCCATCCCTTTGCATTTCAAATTACGGGTTTTTCAACTGGACCTACCAGCTTTTTCCTTCTCACCCTCCCCCCACCTTCTTTATAGGGCCTCTACTCCTTCCCTCTTCAGTCCTGACGAAGGGTTCCGGCCCGAAACGTCAACTCATCGGTTCCACATTTGCTGCCCGACCTGCTGAGTTCCTCCAGCGTGTTGTGAGTGTTGCTTTGATCCCAGTATCTGCAGATTATTTTGTGTTTTCTACTTTTCATTAACTTTGGTTCATTACACACGAGGCCACTTCTCAGAACAGTCTGTGATGCACAGAGATGTGCACATCGCCTGGGAAACTTCCCATCGCCTTGTGGAATTTTCCATTTGTGATGTCATGTCAACGCTAAAAAAAAAATCAGATATTGGAGGTTTTCGGATTATGGAATTTCAGATATGGGGTACCGAACCTGTATTTCAATAATGGAAAAGAATTTACAGTGACATCCTGCTCTAAAAGCCAAATAGTCTAGTTCGAGATGAAACAAATTATACTAATTCAATACAGTAGTTAGAAGCGTTGGGGAGTAATTTGCAAAGAGTTGCATGGCTGGAATAATAAACAGATCGGAAAGTGGAAGCGTTTGGGCCAGGCTTCGACCTATAGCGCCATCGTGGAAAAGAAAGGGGACAGTTGATGTCCCTATGACTGTCAATGAACATCTGAATAACTTACGCGGGCGGAAATGAGCGGCCACGTCGGTCAGAAAGCGGGAACAGGGGGAAAAAGGAAAGCGACCAAAGCCGCTCAGAGTGGAGAGGTTGCTTGCGCATGCGCGGCCCCGCGTGCCCAGGCAAGGTGCGCATTTGTCAGCGGCCCGCGCGTGGGCGCGAGGGAGGTGGGGCGAGCGCCAAGTCAGCCGGCCCCCGCTCTGCCGCGCATGCGCAGAGGGCAGAGCCTGTGGCACGGGGTCAGTGGTTCGGTTGCGCGCGAGCGGGCTTGATTGTTTCCTCGGATTTTTGAAAACAAATTGGAAAGAAAGGGCGAGCGGCAGCAGCCTCCGTTCCGCATGGTGAGAATGGCGGATAAAGAGGGTGAGTTTTGCCTCGGGGGTGCCCCCGCAAGCAGCTCCATCCGAGCAGTGTCGCATGAGGGCTGTTGGGCCCAACGGCGCTAAATTCCGGGGCAAAAGGCGGGGGAAGAGGAGGCCTAACTCGGCAGCCGGCGCCCACAGCCACAACACGTCCGGGTTTGGGTTGCGCGGGAAAAGCAGGTTAGGAAGGGGTGGCTGGGGTCCTACTTAACGCACCAGCGGCGCAGTTGTCCCCGGGTGCGGAAGGCCGTGCAATTCGGTGGCCTGAGGAGTTCGTCGAGCCCGTGGTTTAAGTGGTCATGCCTCAGCTGCGTTTGGCATAAAGCTGACAAGGGATAGGGAGTAAAGGGAATAAAGCTGAGGGTCTGCCGTGGGTCAAGTAGGCAAGAGACCACTGTGGAACATCAACATGAACTAAATTTATTCAGTGAGTTTCACTTGGTTGTGTGTGTTCGTGAATTTCAACCAAACGCTGAGCAATAAAAATGCAATTTTCTCGCTTTAACTGTTTTGCATGCTTTATTAAGTAGTTGATAGACCCAGTTGTAATCCGTGTGTGGGAGCCTTTCGTGTAACATAACCTGCAGGTCCGCAGTGGCTAGGACCGAGGTGGTCCCATGTATAAAGAGCTCTTCTTGAATTTGGATGAAGGAAATTAGAGATATTGTCATTTGTAATGCGGGAAGCATGCCAAATATTATGTAAAATAAGTTTCTTCACACTTTAGGACTTGTCATCATGGTTTGTATGTTTGTGGATCTGGGCCACTGAATATTTAACAATAAGAGGAAGAGTCTCACTATGCTGGGGATTATTAGGTGAATCTGACGGTATTAGAATTATGTGATTTTGAATATACAGATTCTGGATGTTTTGTCTGCATTTTAATTTCTGGCACTGAACCTGTTTAGGAAACTATTTAACAGTGATGTGTTTTATAGTCTTTAATGTAGTACCTTGACTGAAGATGTTTGTCAGGAACATTACTGAAATAAACTTATGGTTCATACCACTAAAGAAAAAGGGAAGTGACCAGTAATTTGTCTCAGCTTCATAAAGATTTATTCCCAGGCAGTTGTCATAAAAGGCTGAATTACAGCTTGCAGTACAGAGGGAATTGCCTCTTTATTCCCAGTATTTTGTAAGAGGAATTTATTTTTCTCATCCACTATTAATGCCAGTTGAACAAAATTCTGCTCATCACTACATAATGTCAGACAAGCATTACATTTTAGAGATGGGAATGATTGAGAAGTTAGCTGTTGTCAAAGTCCATATGATGCTGTAAGATTTGTTTTGAAAAGGGGAGGGGGAAGAAGGCAAGTTTCAGAAGAAATTCATCAAGACTTTGAACACTACAAAATGTAACCCATAAAAATCAACTTTCTTATTAAATCTTTTATTTATAGTTACATGTCTATTTGAGCCATAAAATTGTCTTCGTTAAATGTAACATGAACCATCTAAAACCTTTTCTACCCTTGTATCTATGTGGTGATTTTTATTTTATGAGGGGAAAACTTGGTGGACTGAAAATAATAAATGGTTCTTTCAGTTTATGACGATGCAGTGGAGGAGCGTGTGATCAATGAAGAATATAAAATATGGAAGAAGAATACTCCATTTTTGTATGACCTAGTTATGACTCATGCATTAGAATGGCCAAGTCTTACTGTACAGTGGCTACCTGATGTTACCAGGTAAATTAATTTTTGTTAAAGATTTTATTTTTTATATTTTTTTACTATGTAAAATGTTACTTTTTTGATTCTTAATAGTATTGCAAGTCTAAACTTTGATTTGTAGAGAATATCACTATTCCAAAATTGTAATTCAAATTGCATTGATTAGCTTGCATTCTAAAAGTTGGAGATTTGTGATGGGGATTTGAGTTGTCATGGCAGAACTTAACATAAGGTGAATCAATCCACTTTTAAAAATGCATTGCAATTAATATATTTCTCCATGTAATTTGTAGATTTTATGTTGATTGCCATTTCAATTTTTATTTAAAACATTGTCTTGTGCAGGCCTGAAGGAAAAGATTACAGTATTCACCGTTTGGTGTTAGGGACACATACATCTGATGAACAGAACCATTTAGTTATTGCAAGTGTCCAGATCCCCAATGATGATGCTCAGTTTGATGCTTCTCACTATGATAGTGAGAAGGGAGGTATGTTCTGTTGTGTTATTGTTTCTGTGGTATTTGTTTCATTCTGTATTCCATGTCGTGAGTCTTAAGGTAAAGCTACTAGATATTGATTTCATCTCAATACGTTTGCATCTGTAGTAATGTCCTCTAACAATCCAGTGTGCAGTCTAGACGTTTTGACTGAAGCATAATTCTCAAACAATTTTATTCAAAGTCATTTTGTGTTCATCCCTTTTCGTAGGCTATATTGTTGAGAGTTATTCCTCTGAATTTCTCACACCATAGTCATGCTACTGCTAAACTCACTTGATCATGTCATGAAATTGCGAATGTCACTCTGGGTAAGCAGTTTAATGCACAAAAATTTAGAAAATTTCTACAAACCACCCAGATCAAGTTGAAGTTTGGACTGAAGTAATTTGATAATTCAAATTTTCTCGCCATATCTGAATGTTTTTATTGGGGTGTAGCATATATTCACTAATTATGTTTCATGTCAACTACTTCTGGGATGCATACAAAAGATCTTTACGTACTCTGCCACAAGTTTGGGGGGGGGTGGGGGAAGAAGGTGTTCAGTTTGCTTTTTCATTTTGCAAGTTTTATAAAGATACAAGTTCGTAAATTTATTGTACAAAGCATGATGTTATAAACTGAGTTTCTGTTAGCAGTGGAATTGTTTTAAAATTAGCCAGTTTTATTTCAAGCATGAATTTTGCTGCTATTCTCGTATGCATTTAATCCATTGTCTAAAGGACCAATACCTAGTTTACTGTGGTGCTAGGAAAAGTATGAACTGTAAGTGGTGCCAAACCTTGCCTTTGTCTCAGTATTGTAAATTTACAATGTTGTATTAGGGAGAGCTGTCGTTAAATTAGAAATGTTTGATGGGAATGCTTTCCAACTTGTTTCCTTCTCCAAAAACATCTGATTAAGAATTTTCAACAAACAATTGTGAACAATTTTCCCAACAGGTGATAGCTCCCTTATGTCATAATTTGCTGGTGTACTTTTGTCAGTAAATATAAATTCTCATAACATGTCATTTTCAATTTTTCAGAATTTGGTGGATTTGGGTCTGTAAGTGGAAAAATAGAAATAGAAATTAAGATCAATCATGAAGGTGAAGTGAATAGAGCACGTTATATGCCACAAAATCCATGCATTATTGCCACCAAAACTCCAACCTCTGATGTTCTTGTCTTTGATTACACCAAACATCCGTCTAAACCAGGTAAGGAATATTAGTCACTTAGTTCAGTCTCTAGGTGTGTACTGAAAGGATTATAAATGGAGGATCTTAAGGACAAAAATGAGAATTTGCAAATGAATACTCAATGCAGGTATAAGGGACTAAATAACAACCTTCTGCATTTTCCTTCAGCAGAGAAGCTTCCAACATTATATTGAAAGAGGAAATACAGTGGATTCTGGTTAATTGGAATACACTGGATCTAGTACATTTTGGCCCAAATAAGTGCTGCCATGTTCTTTTGATTGACTATAAATGAACAGATCAGTGCAGATAAAAGACTGCCATCTTGCAATGCTTTGCACATTTGCATTCTCCAAATCTACACTTTAATTGTAACATTCAAGCAAACTGTTGCAGCCTTGAAATTCTTAATTTCTAGTTTGTTGAAGTAGTGAAATTGTTTCATTTTCATTCCCAGCACTTTCTGGCATCTCCAGGCCTAAGTGCTTGAAACCATAGTGAGCAAAGTAGTTCTGAATTGTCTGAGCTTATTTCTCACCAACTATCAGTGTCAAGAATCACTGCTTTTTGAATACACACCCAACTGCTACTATTTAAAAATGGTCTGCTGTAAGTACTGTGTAGTGTTTAACGGTCACACGAGTAGACATCACTGACGCTATATAGCATTAGCAAGTTTCCTGTCTCAATTCTACAGAGGTGTCCTAGACGAAGAGAATCCTGGCTATTTTCTTCATTCTTTCAGGGTTGTCCCAAATAAGCTGCTGCCCTAATTAACCAATAGCCCATTTAAATGTAATCCACTGTAATTGTGAAACACAATAGGTTAATCTTTGAACAAGTTGGCTGAATTTAATATAGATGTGTCATCATATTAGAAAATCTGGGACTTTCTTTTAGAGGTAAGGTTTCAAAGAAATGTGTACAATAAGTGGTCTGGACAGTGTGATCATGAGACTGCTGTTCCTGTAAATGGAACATCAGAAAGTTTTTGAAAGAACAGGCCATTCAGCCCAACAAAGCTTACATATTTCCTATTCACATAGTGTGTTTGAAATAACTATCAAGGTTAGATTTGAAAGTCACTAAGGTACACTCTCTAAACAACCAGCTAGTTTGTTCCATGTGTCCACAACTCGCAGGGTAAAGAAATGCTTTCTGGTGTTAGTCTGAAATCTCCCTTTAACTAGTCTTCATCTTACTTATACCCTTAATGATTTTGAACACTTTAATCATGTCACCTTTTATTCTATGTCTACTTAGGCTAAGCATACCCTGCAGACCTGGAATGAGTCTAGTACTTTTCTGAACTCTGTCCAGTGCTAGAGGCCACAGATATAAAAGAGAATATTATTTTGAGTGACATGAAAAAAAATCTCTGTAACATCGATTATGATTAAAAATGTGGGAGGCAAATTCCATTGTGACCATCAAGTGGGACTAGATATCGTAAGGAACATTTTGGAGGAGAAGGGGGCTGTGTATGATGCTCCAGTAGAGAGATACTGTGGTCGAGGCTGATTGGCTTCCTCTGCTATAGCCATTCCATGATTCTTTGAGTTAATGAGGTCATTGTTCTCTCCTAAAACAAATGAAACATGTAGAAATGGACTTCATGATAAATCTTTATTTTTTTTGACTGTCCGGAATAGATACAAGCAGCACTTCAAACTAGAAAGGTTTCTACATTGCCAAACTTTTAAAATGAATGTGTTACTACAACATTGCAGTCATTAAAAGTGCACTGTTGTCATATGGTTATTTCTACTCGGCATCAATAATGCTTAAGAATCTGCTCTAAATCTGGGTTGAATGCTTTTCTCTCAAGTGACCACGGTGCAATTTATAAGCAACAGTTAACTGCCCAAAAACTTGTTTGTTCAAGTTAATCACAAGCAAGAGGAAGTCTGCAGATGCTGGAAATTTGAACAACACACAAAATGCTGGAGGAAAAAAAGTACAGTTGATGTACCTGCCAAAGGGTTTCAGCCCGAAACATCGACTGTACATTTTTCCATAGATGCTACCTGGCCTGCTGAATTCCTCTAGCATTTTGTGTGTGTTACTTTGCTTTCCCTGAATTAGATTTTAAAATTTGAAAAAACTTCTATCAGATACTGTTTTGTCTTTTCAAAAATGTGCATGCTAGGAAGCAACCTGTTTTTGGTGTCAAAAGACACAGCTGCGTATTTTCATTAATAGTTATCAAAGGCAGCTTGAACTCTAGAAATCTTTTTCTCAAAGAAAAGGCCTTTCAAAATCCCCAGATTGCTACGGAGACAGGTGTTGTAAATAAGCCTTGTTAGATTCTCTCATACTTCTGCTGCTATAATCCAAAATCTGTTTGTTTCTGTGGTGGTGTGTACAATATATTCAGAAGGAAAGCAAAGCATGAGTTAATAATGGATTATTATAAAAAGCTGACTTCTGCTTTGGTTTGTTTTGTTTTGCTAGATCCAAGTGGTGAGTGTAATCCTGACCTGCGGCTACGTGGTCACCAAAAAGAAGGATATGGCCTCTCCTGGAACCCAAATTTAAGTGGACATCTTCTTAGTGCTTCAGATGATCATGTAGGTAGCATGATGCTTCATTGTTTGATCAACTGAGAGAGATAAATATACTTTATTAATCCCGAGGGAAATTTGGTTTCGTTACAGCTGCACCAACCAAGAACAGAGTGTAAATATAGCAATACAAAAACCCCCCAACAATCAAACAACAAAATGCAAACTATACCAGATGGAAAATAAGTCCAGGGCCAGTCTATTTGGCTCAGGGTGTCTGATCCTCCATGGGAGGAGCTGCACGATCGATGGCCACAGGCAGGAACGACCTTCCGTGCCGCCAAGTGTTGTATCATGGTGGAATGTAGCACGGAGCAACTGTAGTGCAAACATTTTGCACAATATAAGGCTAGCAGGAAGGATGAAATTATAGCTATAAGGGGCCATGAGAAGGCCTTGGCAGACAGGGTTAAGGAAAACCCCAAGACATTCTACAGGAGGATAAGATGTGAGGAAATAGGACCAATCAAGTGTGACAGTGGAAAAGTGTATGGAACCGGAGGAGATAGAGGTACTTAATGAATACTTCGCTTCAGTATTCGCTATGGAAAACGATCTTGGCGATTGTAGGAATGACTTGCAGTGGACTGAAAAGCATGTGGATATTAAGAAAGAGGATGTGCTGGACCTTTTGGAAAGTATCAAATTGGAGAAGTCACTAGGACCGGACGGGATCTACCCCAGGCTACTGTGGAAGGTGAGGGAGGAGATTGCTGAGCCTCTGACGATGATCTTTGCATCATCAATGAGGATGGGAGAGGTTCCAGAGGATTGGAGGATTGTGGATGTTGTTCCCTTATTCAAGAAAGGGAATAGAGATAGCCCAGGAAATTATGGATCGGTGAGTCTTACTTCAGTGGTTGGTAAGTTGATGAAGATACTGAGAGGCAGGATTTATGAACATTTGGAGAGGTGTAATCTGATTAGGAATAGTCAGCATGGCTTTGTCAAAGGCAGATTGTGCCTTACGAGTCTGATTGAATTTTTTTGAGGATGTGACTAAGCACATTAATGAAGGTAGAGCCATAGATGTAGTGTATATGGATTTCAGCAAGGTATTTGACAAGTTACCCCATGCGGGGCTTATTGAGAAAGTAAGGAGGCCTGGGATCCAAGGGGGCATTACTTTGTGGATCCAGAACTGGCTTGCCCACAGAAGGCAAAGAGTGGTTGTAGACAGGTCATATTCTGCATGGAGGTTGGTGACCAGTGGAGTGCCTCTGGTATCTGTTCTGGGACTCCTACTCTTCGTTGTTTTTATAAATGACCTGCATGAGGAAGTGGAGGGATAGGTTAGTAAATTTGCTGATGATACAAAGGTTTAGGGTGTTACGGATAGTGCAGAGGGCTGTCAGAGTTTACAGCGGGATATTGATAGGTTGCAAAACTGGGCTGAGACAAGAGTTCAACCCAGATAAGTGTGAGGTGGTTCATATTAGTAGGTCAAATATGATGGCAGAATATAGCATTAATGGTAAGACTCTTGGCAGTGTGGAGAATCAGAGGGATCTTGGGGGTCCGAGTCTATAGGACGCTCAAATCTGCTGCACAGGTTGACTCAGTGGTTAAGAAGGCATATGGTGCATTGGCCTTCATCAACCGTGGGATTGAGTTTAAGAGCTGAGAGGTAATATTGCAGCTATATAGGACCCTGGTCAGACCCCACTTGGAGTAATGTGCTCAATTCTGGTCACCTCACTACAGGAAGGACGTGGGAACCATAGAAAGGGTGCAGAGGAGATTTACAAGGATGTTGCCTGGATTGGGGAGCATGCCTTATGAGAATAGGTTGAGTGAACTCGGCCTTTTCTCCTTGGAGTGACAGAGGATGAGGGGTGACCTGATAGAGGTATACAAGATAATGAGAGGCATTCATCGTGTGGATAGTCAGAGACTTTTTCCCAGGGCATAGTTTTAAGGTACTTGGAAGTAGATACAGAGGAGATGTCGGGTAAGCTTTTTACGCAGGGAGTGGTGAGTGCGTGGACTGGGCTGCTGGCGGCGGGGGTGGAGGTGGAAGCGATACGGTCTTATAAGAGACTCCTGGATAGATACATGGAGCTTAAAAAAAATAGCCATAGGTAAGCCTAGGTGGTTCTAAGGTAAAAACATATTTGGCACAGCTTTGTGGGCTGAAGGGCCTGTATTGTGCTGTAGGTTTTCTATGTTTTTTAATATTTAAACATGATTAGTTGTAAACTGCAGTCGAAAAAGAGAATTAAAAACTTTGATTATCGCTGTTTTTAACATGGTTATTATACTATACGTTAATCTTTAAAACAACTAAAAATTATAATAACATTAGGGTTTCAGATTGAGAATCGGTTTTTTCAAAATGGTGTTAGTAATAATTTAACTTGTCTATCTTTCCACAGACAATCTGTCTTTGGGACATTAGCGCAGGTCCAAAAGAAGGAAAGATAGTTGATGCGAAAACGATATTTACAGGTCACACTGCAGTTGTAGAAGATGTATCCTGGCATTTACTGCATGAATCCTTGTTTGGATCAGTGGCTGATGACCAGAAACTCATGATGTGAGTACAGCATAAATGCTAATTTTTAACTAAAGTTATAGTATAACCATTGAAGCAATAGGAAAGATTAATGTTACTTCCTGTATCGGAGGTATTAGCTAATATTAAGGGCTACAATCCCAATATTTTTTCTAAAATAAATGCATGCATACACTCGCAACTACCATCACCATCCTGCCAGTTGATTGGGCTAACCGTTAATCAGGGTAACCACCAATATGTGATAACTATTGAAGACAAGAAAATCAAGAAAATAATCTGGATTCCCTTTATTTATTTGGCACACAACGGCACTTAATTGGGGCATGAAATTGTTGCCGAGCAGTTTCTAACTAACATTGGTTGCATGCACTTGTGTAGCAGTTTGACAATACACTGTGCTTAGAGCAATCATATTTTTATATAGTGTCAGTTGTGTCTGTTTGTGTTCAGAAAGCAAAGATTATGTCACTGATGGTTGCCGAGGAAATAATTGGTAAGACAATTCAAAACTGTTTAGTTCCTTGTGGTTTCAAGTATTCAGGCTTGGAGGTGGCAGAAGTGGCCGAGAGTGAAAATGAATTGATTTCACTGTATAAAGTTATGAACTATGGAGAATTTGAAAGTGTCTTGAACGTTTCAATGAAAATGGACATTTGAAGAATAGTCATCCAAAGCATTGTATGAAGGCAGTCCATTATCTGCACCAGGTGTCTGCGCTGATTTTGTTTATTTAGTCAATCAAATGAATACAGCCATGTACACTGGATCAATTCCTCTGTCGATAACTATTAGTAACTAATAGAGTTTTATAGTATTGTAATAGTATCAGTGTTTTAATTTGTTCTGTATTCCATTTAAATATATCATTTGTTGCTCAGTTAAATAGTAGTTTGGCTTTTTTTAATACCTTTTTAACTATTTCCATGAAACTTTGATTAATTGGGGCCGCAGCTTAATTGGGCCAAAATGTATTGGTCCTGATTTGTCCCAATTAATCAGAATCGTGTGTGTGTGTGTGTGTGTGTGTACACTCACGTGCACACAGCTGTTTGCAGATGATAGGAAGCTAGGTGGAGGGGCAGGTAGTGTTGAAAAAGTAGACAGTCTGCAGGAGCACTTGTATACAGATTAGGAGAATGGATAAAGAATTGGCAGATGGTATGTAGTGTAGGGAAGAATTTAGTCATGCATTTAGGCAGAAGGAATAAAGGTGTAGACTATTTTCTAAATGAGAGAATTGAGAAATCAGAAGTGCAAAGGATTTGGGAGTCCTTGTGCAGGATTCCCTGAAGGTTAACTTGCAGGTTGAGGGGTGGTACAAAAGGCAAATGCAATGTTAGCCTTCGTTTCGAGAGGATTAGAATATAAAAGCAAGGGTGTAATGCTGTGGCTTTGAGGTACTGGTTAGACCACACTGGAGTATTGTGAGCAGTTTTGGGATCCTATCTAGGAAAAGATTTGTTGACAATGAAGAGGGTCCAAAGGACGTACACAAGAATGATTCTGGGAATGTAAGGGTTAACATGTGCATAGCATTTGATGGCATTGGGCCTGTACACTGGAGTTTAGAAGAACGAAGGTGATCTCACTGAAACCTATTGAATATTGGAAGCGCAAACATGAGGAAATCTTCAGATGCTGGAAATTCAAGCAACACACACAAAATGCTGGTGGAACACAGCGTGCCAAACAGCATCCATAGGAAGAAACACAGTCGACGTTTCGGGCCGAGAGCCTTCGTCAGGACTAACTGAAAGAAGAGATAGTAAGAGATTTGAAAGGGGGAGGGAGAGATCCAAAATGATAGGAGAAGACAGGAGGGGGAGGGATAGAGCTGAGAGCTGATAAATTGATTGGCAAAAGGGATACAAGGCTGGAGAGGGGAGAGGATCATGGGATGGAAGGCCTAGGGAGAAAGAAAGGGGGAGGGGAGCACCAGAGGAAGATGGAGAGCAGGCAAGGAGTTATTGTGAGAGGGACAGAGAGGAAAAAAATAATAAATAAAGGATGGGGTAAGAACGGGAGGAGGGGCATTAACAGAAATTAGAAAAGTCAATGTTCATGCCATCAGGTTGGAGGCTACCCAGATGGAATATAAGGTGTTGTTCCTCCAACCTGAGTGTGGCTTCATCTTGACAGTAGAGGAGGCCGTGGATAGACATATCAGAGTGGGAATGGGACGTGGGAGATCCTGCTTTCTCTGCTGGACAGAGCGTAGGTTTTCAGCAAAACGGTCTCCCAGTCTGCGTCAGGTCTTGCAAATATATAGAAGCCCGCACCGGGACCACCGGACGCAGTATATCACCCCAGCCGACTCACAGGTGAAGTGTCGCCTCACCCGGAAGGACTGTCTGGGGCCCTGAATGGTGGTGAGGGAGGAAGTGTAAAGGCACGTGTAGCACTTGTTCCGCTTATAAAGATAAGTGCCGGGAGGGAGATCGGTGGGAAGGGATGGGAGGGACGAATGGACAAGGGAGTCGCGTAATATTGGAAGGTCTATATAGAGTGGATATGGAGAGGATGTTTCTTATATTTAAATCAGAATTTGATAGGTTGTTGTTTAACATGGGTGACAAAGATTGCAGGGAGAGACAGGAGAATGGGGTTGAGAGGGGTAGGAAATCAACCATGATGGAATGGCAGAGAAGACTTGATGGGCTGAATGGCTTAATTCTGCTTCTATGTTTTATTATGGACTTGTGGATGGTATTATCCCAAATACATTAATATTTGCCGGTGATCTTTCTGGTTTTCTACAGTACTATGCAATGCATGTTCTAATGCGATAATGAGAATTTTATAGAAACCAGTCTTCATTATTTTTTTTTCAATAATGCTTCATGAAGTTTGTGGGCTTCTATCACAGGAATTTGTTAGGTTGATAGACTTACAGCTATGCAAAGTTTTTCTGAGTGCTCTGTCCCTTTTAGAGGGTATAGTGTAGGCTAGCATTTTGCTTGACTGCTTTTTATATGTGAGTGCTAGCAAGTGACTAAATCATGGTGTCTCAACCCCTTTGTAGTGTGTTAGCTTTTCAATATAAGTCGTCACATAGGAATAAGAATTTTTGATGTTTTTTCTCTTAGCCAGTCATAGAAGAATCTTATGAATTTGTTCAAACAGCTAACTTAAATAGGATTTGAGTCTAATGACTTGCATCTACTCATCCTTAGCCTCAAAAATGTGTATAAAACTAAAGATGGTAAATGCTCAATTGGGCTAAACTTCAAATGCCCTTGGTCAGCACATTACCTACAAAGATATAAACTTGCCCTGTGTATACTATTGCAAGAAGCTCAGTTTGGTGAAGAAAAATTACTTTGTGTTATTTTGTAACAGCACAGAAATGTTGATTTTCATTTTATTTCTCACTTAAACTTAAGTTTTGTTTTCCAGCTGGGATACGAGGTCAAATAATACTTCAAAGCCAAGCCACTCTGTGGATGCGCATACAGCTGAAGTCAACTGCTTGTCTTTCAACCCATATAGTGAATTTATCCTGGCAACTGGCTCCGCTGACAAGGTCAAAATTTTTGTTTCTGTCTAGTTTATGTTGCATTTTTCTGTACTTTTTCTCAAGTGCTTCTGTAAGTTAAGATTCTCTTGAACAAATGCAATATTATCAGTATTATGACCATGCATCAATTTTTCCAAGATATGATTTTGACTTGTATTTTGTACCTAGACGGTGGCATTATGGGATCTACGAAATCTTAAATTAAAACTTCATTCCTTTGAATCACACAAGGATGAGATCTTCCAGGTGAGGAGCTTTAGATTTTTATAAGTTAGAAACTACAGTACTTGTTTCTTGATCAAATTGGGCTACATAAAGCACAGATTTTGTTTGCAGGGTTTGCAGAGTTTAATCTACAGTGGCATACAAAAGTTTCGGCACCCCTGGTCAAAATTTCTGTTACTGTGAATAGCTAAGCAAGTAAAAGATGAGCTAATTTCCAAAAGGCATAAAGTTAAAGATGACACATTTCTTTAATATTTTAAGCAAGAAAACTATTTCCATCTTTTACAGTTTCAAAATAACAAAAAAGGAAAAGGGCCCGAAGCAAAAGTTTGGGCACCCTGCACGGCAGTACTTAGTAAGTTTTTTTGGCAAGTATCACAGCTTGTAAACGCTTTTTGTAGCCAGCGAAGAGTCTTATCAGTTGTTTGGGGGATTTTTGCCCATTCTTCCTTGCAAAAGGCTTCTAGTTCTATGAGATTCTTGGGCCGTCTTGCATGCACTGCTATTCTGAGGACTATCCACAGATTCTCGATGATGTTTAGGTCAAGGGACTGAGGGCCATGGCAAAACCTTCAGCTTGCGCCTCTTGAGGTAGTCTATTGTGGATTTTGAGGTGTGTTTAGGTTCATTATCCTGTTGTAGAAGCCATCCTCTTTACATCTTTGGTTTTTTTACAGATGGTGTGATGTTTGCTTCCAGAATTTGTTGGTATTTAATTGAATTCATTCCTCCCTCTACCAGTAAATGTTCCCTGTGCCACTGGCTGCAACACAAGCCCAAAGCCTGATCGATCCAGCCCCATGCTTAACAGATGGAGGGGGATTCTTTTCATGAAATTCTGCACCCTTTTTTCTCCAAACATACCTTTGCTCATTGCAGCCAAAAAGTTGTATTCAAAAGATTCAAAGGAACATCTAAACAAGCCTGATGCATTTTGGAAACAAGTCCTGTGGACTGATGAAGTTAAAGTAGAGCTTCTTGGCCGCAATCTCACAGAACGAGAAGCCTTTTGCAAGGAAGAATGGGCGAAAATCCCGCAAAGAAGAATTGAAAGACACTCAGCTGGCTACTAAAAGCGTTTACAAGCTGTGAATCTTGCCAAAGGGGGTGTTACTAAGTACTGCCGTGCAGGGTGCCCAAACTTTTGCTTTGGGCCCTTTTCCTTTTTTTATTATTTTGAAACTGTAAAAGGTGGAAATAAAGTTTTCTTGTTTAAAATATTAAAGAAATGTGTCATCTTTAACTTTATGCCTTCTGGAAATCTGTTCATCTTTTACTCAGCTATTCACAGTAACAGAAATTTTGACCAGGGGTGCCCAAACTTTTGCATGCCATTATATATGTTCTTTTGTCCATAAGATGATAGGAAATATAAGGATCCTATTGGAATAAAAATGCGAAGGTGACTTTTGAGAATTATTCTGTACTTATAGATTAAGGGATTTATTCATCAGTCATCTTTAAGACTGTTAAGCATTTGGAATTTTGTACAGCAAATGAATTTATCCATCACCTTAAAGATTAAGTCCTCTTCCTTTCAATTTATAAATATGAACAGTTTGCAATTTAGTTGCACTTGTTGATGCCTCAGCTGTGTGTTAAGCCAGTGGTCCCCAACCACCGGGCCGCGGACCCGGGTAGCGCAAAGCATGTGCTACCGGGCTGTGAGGAGGCGATATGATTTGGTGATATGAGTCAGCTGCACCTTTCCTCATTCCCTGTCACGGCCACTGTTGAGCCATTATGCATGTGAGGTCATTACCCGCGCGTCATCCATTTCAGCACGGGAAGGAGATCAACTCCTCGAGCTTGCAAATGACGACGGGCTGGAAAGTATGTTTGACATAACATCTCTGCCGGCATTCTGGATCAAAGTCAAGGCTAAAAATCCTAAAATAGCCACGAAAGCACTGAAAACGTTTCCATTTCCAACATATCTCTGCAATGAATGCAACGAAAGCTAAATTGCAGAATAGACTGGACATAAGAAACCCCGTTCGACTATCGCTGTCTCCCGTCACCCCTCGATAGGACCATCTTGTTGCAGGAAAACAAGCCCAGGGCTCCCACTGATTCAGCGATATTGGTGTGTTGCAATGATTTTATATGTTCATACGGGGAAAATATGTGCTGCGTGTTTAATATCCAAACATTACTTAAAATGTTATGATGCTATTGACTTATATAACCATATAACAATTACAGCACAGAAACAGGCCATCTGTGCCCTTCTAGTCCGTGCCGAATGCTACTCTCACCCAGTCCCACCGACCTGCACTCAGCCCATAACCCTCCATTTCTTTCCTGTCCATATACCTATCCAATTTTTCTTTAAATGATAATATCGAACCTGCCTCTACCACTTCTACTGGAAGCAACACACATAAGAGTTGCTGGTGAACGCAGCAGGCCAGGCAGCATCTGTAGGAAGAGGTGCAGTCGACGTTTCAGGCCGAGACCCTTCGTCAGAACTAACTGAAGGAAGAGTGAGTAAGGGATTTGAAAGTTGGAGGGGGAGGGGGAGATCCAAAATAATAGGAGAAGACAGGAGGGGAAGGGATAGAGCCAAGAGCTGGACAGGTGATAGGCAAAAGGGGATACGAGAGGATCATGGGACAGGAGGTCCGGGAAGAAAGACGGGGGGGGGGACCCAGAGGATGGGCAAGAGGTATATTCAGAGGGACAGAGGGAGAAAAAGGAGAGTGAGAGAATGTGTGCATAAAAGTAAGTAACAGGTGGGGTACGAGGGGGAGGTGGGGCCTTAGCGGAAGTTAGAGAAGTCGATGTTCATGCCATCAGGTTGGAGGCTACCCAGACGGAATATAAGGTGTTGTTCCTCCAACCTGAGTGTGGCTTCATCTTTACAGTAGAGGAGGCTGTGGATAGACATGTTAGAATGGGAATAGGATGTGGAATTAAAATGTGTGGCCACTGGGAGATCCTGCTTTCTCTGGTGGACAGAGCGTAGATGTTCAGCAAAGCGGTCTCCCAGTCTGCGTCGGGTCTCCCCAATATGTAAAAGGCCACATCGGGAGCACCGGACGCAGTATATCACCCTGGTCGACTCACAGGTGAAGTGTTGCCTCACCTGGAAGGACCGTTTGGGGCCCTGAATGGTGGTAAGGGAGGAAGTGTAAGGGCATGTATAGCACTTGTTCCGCTTACAAGGATAAGTGCCAGGAGGGAGATCAGTGGGGAGGGATGGGGGGGATGAATGGACAAGGGAGTTGCATAGGGAGCGATCCCTGCGGAATGCGGGGGGGGGGGGGAGGGAAAGATGTGCTTAGTGGTGGGATCCCGTTGGAGGTGGCGGCAGTTACGGAGAATAATATGTTGGACCTGGAGGCTGGTGGGGTGGTAGGTGAGGACCAGGGGAACCCTATTCCTAGTGGGGTGGCGGGAGGATGAAGTGAGAGCAGATGTACGTGAAATGGGGGAGATGCGTTTAAGAGCAGAGTTGATAGTGGAGGAAGGGAAGCCCCTTTCTTTAAAAAAGGAAGACATCTCCCTCGTCCTAGAATGAAAAGCATCATCCTGAGAGCAGATGCGGCAGAGACGGAGGAATTGCGAGAAGGGGATGGCGTTTTTGCAAGAGACAGGGTGAGAAGAGGAATAGTCCAGATAGCTGTGAGAGTCAGTAGGCTTATAGTAGACATCAGTGGATAAGCTGTCTCCAGAGACAGAGACAGAAGGATCTAGAAAGGGGAGGGAGGTGTCAGAAATGGACCAGGTAAACTTGAGGGCAGGGTGAAAGTTGGAGGCAAAGTTAATAAAGTCAACGAGTTCTGCATGCGTGCAGGAAGCAGCGCCAATGCAGTCGTCGATGTAGCGAAGGAAAAGTGGGGGACAGATACCAGAATAGGCACGGAACATAGATTGTTCCACAAACCCAACAAAAAGGCAGGCATAGCTAGGACCCATACGGGTCAAAGTCAAGGCTACTGGAAGTTCGTTCAACACTTACTTCAAGCTCCCCTGATAATTGACTTATCACTATATTCATAGATTATTCCACAAACCCAACAAAAAGGCAGGCACAGCTAGGACCCATACGGGTCAAAGTCAAGGCTACTGGAAGTTCGTTCAACACTTACTTCGAGCTCCCCGATAATTGACTTATCACTATATTCATGCGAGGAAAATATGCGCTGTGTGTTTAATATTAAATTCATTAGATAAACCCTTTTAGAAAGGAAATTGAGTGCATTAGCCACTTATCACCGGTGTTCCGGTCGTGATTGACACCTCTCTCCCCCCCCCCCCCCCGAACAGAATCGCCAAAAACAACTTGTAGAAAAAAATCGCATATGCATGTGCACTGGTGCCCGCGCAAGGCTTCATGGTCATTGTAGTCTTTGTCGGGGTAAACCCAGCGTATTTGACTGCTCTTGTCTGTTGGCAACCCTACCCCCCCCCGCCCCCAAGCTCGGCCGGTCCACAAGAATATTGTCGATATGAAACCGGTCCACAGTGCGAAAAAGGTTGGGGACCCCTGTGTTAAGCTATCTATGTACGCAAAAAAATATTTTTATAATCTTCATAGGAAATGACTTGAGAAATGAGGTACTACAATTTATCAGCAAATTAGCTACCTCTGCTTTGGCATAAAGATTTGCATCCTTTCATTTCCTTTAAGTACATATGGATTTTCAAAGCTAGTAAGGTACAAAATGTTACCTTTATGTATGGTGCATATGATCTGAAATGCAGAACATCTCTGCTTGTATTGGTTGAACTTGTTTGTTTGTCCTGCTTGTTAAACAGAAGTTTCCTCCAACATTTGAAAGAGTAAAAACATTGCATTTAGATATATCTAACTTTACCATAGCTGATCCCATTCTTTTACCTGCTAATTCTGATGCACAGCCAGATTGCTCACAGCAATGACCTGATGTTCGACTCCATTGTAAACTTCTAGCATTGTTATCAACAAATTGTTCCATTTCTACCTTTATTGCCTCTACTTAAAAATCATCTGTGTTGAAACCCTCATCCATACCTTTGTTACCTCGGAACTTTGACCTTATTCTGCATAAAAATTTGATGTACATTGACACTTGTTTAAGGATTCCTGAAGTTTAACTTCTATTTCCTGCCACGAGCTTACTTCAATTAGTAATTGATTACTAATTACTAGATTACTTCAATATTGGCAGGCTTACATTTGTGAAAGTGAACACTAGAATTTGAACCTCAGACTTCTGTACCTGTGTTTTATCTTTTTTTTATGACATTCCTTACAATCTCTGCATTTATTTTGTAATGGCTATATGCGAGTAATCGGTGGTCTTGTAGGCAAATAGCAACATAACTGATGCTGTAGGTACATTGATTTCTTAATCAACTACCTTGTGTATCTTTATTAACTCATTACTTAACACATTAGTCTGGTAGGAGTATGAAGTGCAGAAATAAGGCTGCTGTAATTTTGACCTTTAGCAATTTTGCTTGGAACAGGGGTTCCCAACCTTTTTTGCACTGCGAACCGGGTTTCATATTGATAATATTCTTGTGGACCGTCCGGGGGTCGGGGGGGTGGGGAGTAGGGTTGCCAACGGACAAGAGTAGAGCCACTTACGTTGTTTACACCGAGAGACTACAATGACCATGAAGCCTTGCGCGGGCACCAGTGCGCACGCATGCTTTGCGCATGCGTGTACGTGCCGTTTTTTTTTCTACAAATCGTTTTTGGTGATTCTGTTGGGGGGGGTGTTAATCATGACTGGAATATAGGTGATAAGTGGCTAATACACTCAATTTTGTTTAAAAGGGTTTATCTAACGAATTTAATATTAAACACACAGTGCATATTTTCCTCGCATGAATATAGCGATAAGTCAATTATCAGGGGAGCTTGAAGTAAGTGTTGAACGAACTTCCAGTAGAAGTGGTAGAGGCAGGTTCGATACTATTTAAAGAAAAATTGGATAGGTATATGGACAGGAAAGGAATGGAGGGTTATGGGCTGAGTGCAGGTTGGTGGGACTAGGTGAAAGTAGCTTTCGGCACGGACTAGAAGGGCAGAGGTGGCCTGTTTCCGTGCTGTAATTGTTATATGGTTATATAAGTAAATCAATAGCATCATAACATTTTAAGTAATATTTGGATATTAAACACACAGCATATATTTTCCCTGTATGAACATACAAAATCATTGCAACACACCAATATCGCTGAATCAGTGGGAGCCCTGGGCTGAATGCTTGTTTCCCTGCAACAAGATGGTCCCATCGCGGGGTGATGGGAGACAGCGATACTCGAACGGGGTTCCTTATGTCCAGTCTATTACTCAATTTGGTTTTTGTTGCATTCATTGCAGAGATATGCTGGAAATGGAAGCAACGTCTCAGGATATTTAGCCTTGACTGTGAGGTCCAGAATGCCAGCAGAGATGTTATGTCAAACATACTTTTCAGCCCGCTGTCATTTGCAAGCTCGGAGTTGATCATCTTCCCGCGCTGACATGGATGACGCGCGGGTAATGACCTTGCATGCGTAATGGCTCAATAGTGGGCTTGACAAGGAATGAGGAAAGGTGCAGCTGACTCCTAACGCCAAATCATAATGTTTCCTCCCGGCCCGGTAGCGCATGCTTTGCAGCCCGGTACTGGTCCATGGTTCGGTGGTTGTGGACTGCTGGCTTAGAAGCCTTAACTGTATGCTGTGGCAGAGCTGTGATGCTGTCTCTGTCAAGTTGTAACGCATCTTTCAGCCATTCCCATATAATTTTTGTGAACCCATTACAATACAGTGGGATAGTAACACTGCAACATTTTGAAAGTACTCTGTTCAATCTCTGTAGTCTTTTTCTCATTGTCACCGGCTGTGAGATTGCAGTTTGTATTGTCCAGGCAGAGGAATGCAATCTGGAATCTACAAAATGTATAAATAAGAACCTCAGATGCTGAAAATACTCAGTGCTGGGACTCATGTTGATGTAGTGATATAGTTAATGTTTTAGGTCAGTTACACTTTTCTTGGTCTGAAACATTAACTCTTCTTTTCAAGCTGTTAGACTCGAGTGACCTGTTAAAAAAAAAACAAAACACACACAAATGGAATTGTAGTAGATCCTGACTTTGCTGTAGAGGACAGTGGTCATAATGTTGCTATACTGAGGTAATATTAGGTTTGTGCAGTTGTTTCAAGAACCAAACAGTTGAAGGGATGTATAGCAATTATTGAATGTTAACACTATTAATTTCTTTTTTAATGTTAATCCAGCTTTGTTCTTGTTTATTGTTGTAAATTTGCCAGATATTTGTGGGGGGGGGGAATAAACCCTTCACGTTTTTGTATACGCCTATGGATTTTCAAAGTTCTTGTAGTATAGTATACATAGCACTAATAACTGTTTCCTTTGCAAGTCCTTTTCCCACAATCCTCCCTATCCTACTCACTAAAGACTACAGGTGATGCTAAAGTTGATTTATTTTGTAGGTCCAGTGGTCTCCACATAATGAAACTATTCTTGCTTCCAGTGGTACAGATCGTCGTCTCAATGTTTGGGATTTAAGGTGAGGAGACATACTTTTCCAATTTGAATCAGAATCAGGTTTAGTATCACTGACACATATTGTGAAATTTGTTTCATAGCAGTGGTACATGGCAAGATTTAAAAATCACTTAGTTACAAAACTTTTAATAGCGCAAAAGAGGAATAGTGAGGTAGTGTTCACGAACCATTCAGAAATCTGATGGCTGAGGGGAAGAAGGTGTTCCTAAAACATTGAATGTGGGTGTTTAAACTACTGTACTACCTCCTCTATTGTAGTAATGAAAAGAGGGCATGTCTTGGATAGTGGAGGTCTTCAGTGATGGATGCTGCCTTGAGGCACCACCTTCTAAAGATTCCCTTGATGGTGCAGTGAGTTGAGCCCATATAGAACTGTCTGAATCTACAGCGCTCTGCTCCCTCTTGATCATGTGCATTGGAGTCATCATACCAGGCAGTGATGCAGCCAGGCAGAATGCATTCCACTGAACAACTGGAAATTTGCTAGTTCTTTGCTGTACTAAATTTCCTCAAACTGCTTTGGTATTCCATTGTACTTCAATAGAAATATAGCTGCTGACATGCCTTTGTGATTGCATCAGTGTTCTAGGCCAAGGATAAATATTTTTGAGATGTTGACATCCTGGAACTTGAAGCTGTTGACCACCTCAGAGTACTGGTGTGTGTTCTCCTGACCTCCCCTTCCTAAGTCTACAACTAATTCCTTGTCCTTGCTGCTGGTACGTGCAAGGTTGGTGTTGGGACACCATTTAACCAGCTAATCTCTCTCACTCCTGTAGACTCCTTCAGTGACATTTGAGTATCTGCCATTAATAATGTTGTCAGGTGAAAGTAATAAATGTTGTATGAGCTGTGCCTAGATGCACAGTCATGAGTGCAGAGAGGGTGGGCTAAGCATGCATCCTTGAGATGCACTTGCATTGATGGTCAGGGAGAAAAAGATGGTACTTCTGATGCGCACTGACTGGTTCTCAAGTTAAGGAAGTCGGGTTTGCAGGTGTGGAGAGGGGTTCAGAGGCTCAGGTTTTATAGTTTATTGATTAGTACTGATGGGAGGATGGTGCTGAATACCATACTAGTCAATAAACAGTCATCTTGTATATGTTGGCATTGTGGTCTAAAGCAGAGTGGAGAGCCAGTAAGATTGTGTGCTGTGTAGACCTGTTGTGGTAGGCAAATTGCAGAGGGTCTAGTTCCTTCAGACTCGGACCTGGACATGCTACAGGGTAATAGTCATTGAAGCAGCTCATGAAGATCCTCTTGGGCATTGATATGACTAGTGCCCATTTGAAGCAGATTGGAGTCTCTGACTGTAGCAGTAAGGGGTCGAAGATGTTCTTAAATATTCAATTGGTCGGCATATATTTTCAGTATTCTGTCAGTTAAATCATTGGGGCCTAATGCTTTGCAAAGGTTCACCCTCTTGAACTTTTGTAAGGCCTGAGACTGATCACAGGTTTGCTAGACGCTGTGGGGATTTGCACAGGTGTAGTTTTATTCTCTCTTTAAAGTGTGCATAAAAGGCATGGAGCTCCTTAGGAAGTAATGGTATGTGAGCCCTGCCACAGCTGATGTGCATCCACTTGTAGCTCTCCAGGCAACTTCCTTTTCCCTCTCACAACTGCCTTCCAAATGCAATATCTAGATTGCTGGTCTTGAATGCCACAGATTTGGCCCTCAGCTTACAGTGAATCTCATGATTTATCCAGGGCTTCTTGTTTGAGCATGTTCCGTATGCCCTTGAACATGCATAGTCATCTACATAGGTCTTTATGAAATCGCTAACAATTGGAGTATTTATTCAGGTTTGAAGGAGAATCATTGAATATGGTGCAGTCCACTGATTCAAAACAGTTCTGTAAACACTCTGCTTCCTTTGACCATACCTTTGTGATCCTCACCACTGCTTTCTGCAGTCCTCAGTCTCTGCCTAAATGCCTGGAGTTGAAGTATATTCAGGTGGTTGGACCTGTCAAAGTGTGGGAGTGGGATAGCATGGTGAGCATTTTTGATGGTGATGTAACAGAGTTCATGTGTGTTGGCTCCTCCGGATCCACAGGTAACATGCTGGCAGTTTGTCAGAGACTTGGTCAAAGCTGGCCTGGTTGAGGTACCTCCACAATGATTGGAAAGGCATCATGGTATGCTGTCTCATGACTTGATCATGGAGTTCAGCTCCTCCAGTGCCAGCTTGACTTTTGCCATGGGTAGAGTTTTCACTGCAACCAGGGTGATGGCAAAGAACTTGGCAGAAAGAATTGAATATATTTGACTACCAGATGTTCCAGGTCAGGTGAGTAGGACTGAGACAGAACCATCAAGTAAATGCGCCATGATGAGTTCATCATGAAGCAAACACTGCCAACTCAACCATTATATAACATTATGTCCTGTCCGTGCACCAGAATGTGAAGCCCTCAGGCTGGAGTGCTGGGGTGAACAATGTATCTGAAACAAAATAAGCAACAGTCCTTATTGTCCCTCTGGTATTAGAATCTTGCTCTGTCTTCAGTTTTAATTTGTAGTGACTGCATTAGCCAGTAGGATAGTTGGGAGAGGGGACCTTAGGGCAGCCTAGTTTCCTGGGATAATGGAGACTTTCTGAGCTTCCAGCTGCTGCACTTGCTCTCTGGGTGCTCTGCAGTCCCAAGTCTCAATTCTGAGCTTAGCTAGTTTATTTAAATTATTTGAAAATTGCTTACTGCGGTGTCTGTGGCTGTAGATTTCAGCTGTTCTAAACAGGAATGCTTGATGGGAGTTTCACACAAAGTCACCACATTTCATCTTGCCTTTTCATTTTGCCAGCTTCCAGTTTTTTTTCAGCAGCAAATTTATCTAGCACTGTGGTAGTATTAATAAATTAGGGGGCAATTTGTACTATTGATAAGGGTTAGAAAGGGAGAGATGAGTAAGGGTGATCAGGCGTTGGAAACACTGGGTAGGCTATGAGCAGTTACTAGAATCTCTAATCGGGTATCAACCAAGTATTTGAACAAATATGTGTTTAAAAATTTGTAAAGAAAAGCCTTTGAAATTGAATTTTGTGAAAGGGCCAATCATGACAATTGTGCGAGTGTTCATGGCTGTTACTTAATTCAGCTTCCAAAAATTATTCAACAAGTTTCCAAGTTGCTAAGATTAGGAATATGTAGAATTAGAGCTAACTTGTTGGTTTTGATAGGTATTACAGAGTATGGATGTTTGAAGTTATATTGTTCCTTTCACCTGAGGGACATATTTGCAGACCCCAGCTTCTTGCTATATAAGCAACTTGGTCCTATTTATTCATCCAAGGGTGCTGTAGATGCTAAAATAATGTAGCATAGTTATTTGTGGTCAAAAGCAGGTGGTTGTAGATAGATTGTAGCAAATGGAAAATTATGGTGAAAGGAGATGAGCATGGATATGTGTGACCCTTCTACTTTTGAATAGAGAATATTTTCTAAATAATGAAGCTGAATGCAGACAGATACTCCACGTTAAATATGAAAAGTTTGCATAAATGAGATGTGACCTCTTCCTTGTCCTTTAAGAACTTATTATCAATTTTGTACAGAGGTTTTGTGACTTTTATGACTGCATTCTGAGATTCTATTGTTTCCTCTGGTTTTATTCTTGTGCTCAGAATTGAAGTGCGTTGTTCAGAAATGGGCTATTCAGCCTCTTTGATGTTTACAGATGTCTGTGCTCCACTCTGGCTATCTGCCTCATTTTTCTCCTTGTAGCATTTCAGCCTTGCTAATTCATGTGTATCTTTTTCATTTATATGTTATTCATGTAGCAAAATTGGTGAGGAGCAATCAGCAGAAGATGCAGAAGATGGACCTCCGGAACTACTGGTAGGTTTGGGTATAACATTAATAATTAGGAATGTTTACTTTAGTTTATGTTGTCTTTCCTTATTTTGCATATTGAAGTGAAATGCTTTTCACTTGAGTGGGCCAAATGTATCTGTAATGTGGCTGTCCATTTTGCCAATCTGCTTTTCTTTCTAAACTTTGGTATCATCCTTTTCATTATTTGTAGCATCCTGCCCAAATAGACATCATAGCAACTACTAGCCTGCACTGTTCCAGCACCATTATAGCATGATACAAAATAGGTCATCAACCCGGTGAAGTGAAAACACAAGTCTTGCGGGCATGCACAGAAAAAAGTAAACATTGCATTCTGTAGATTTACTTTTTCACTTTGTAACATATAGCTTCACTGTTTTGCCTAGTAGTCGTGATAAATGACTAACAAAAGGAGCTGCCTTTGGTTCCTTCATTTTTAATGATTGTGAAGATTGGCACAATGCAAAAGAGACTGTTGAACTGTTATTATTCTCATCCTGAATGGATGAGCCATCTTGGGCTTCTCCTGGGTTTCTTACTTTAAAAGTAGTTTGTATTTAGTTGGTTCATTTCATTTTGTGTATAGTAACACAATGACAATTCTCTATCTCATTATTGAAATCAGTGAAATTTTGGCCTGGCCACTTAACTCATTACCAAGTTCCATACCCTAGCTTTTCTGAATAAGAAGTTTCTTTTGTGTTCCTTAGAATATTAATGATTGTTTTAGGTGTCAATACTTGCACTCTTGCAAGTCGAAAGTTTTTAGAATTATAAATTCTCCATTTAAAAAAAGTTAGTCTCGTTGATTCTTTAATGGTTTGCAAATAAACAGTTGCAACAAAAACTTTGTGAACCCTTTATACTTACCTGGTTTTCTGTATTAATTATTCATAAAATGTGGTTTGATCTTCATCCAAGTCACAATAATAGACAAACATGATCTGCCTAAACTTATGACGCACAAATGTTTGTACTTTTGATGCCTTTATTGAATTCATTGTTTAATCATTCACAGTCTAAGATGGAAAAAATATTTACTAACTGGTAGAACCTCTTGGAGCTGCTGATCAGACTTGCACAATGACAAAGAATTTTAGACTATTCCTTTATACAAAACTGTTTGAATTCATCAATATTTCTGGGTTACCTTGCATGAACAGCCGCCTTCAGGTCATATTGGGTTAAAGTCTGGACTCTGGCCTGGTTGTTCTGAAACAAATTTTCTGTTTAAACCATTCTGCAGATTTACTCTTGTGTTTCAATTCATTGTCTTGTTGTATCATCCAACTTCTCTTGGAAACTTCAGGTGACCACTATTCTGACATTCTCCTGTAACGTGTCTTTGGTACAATTTTGAATTCATTGTTCCCTCAACAAATGCAAGCTGTTCAGGCACTGAGGCAGCAAAGTGACCCCAAAGCATGATGCGCCTTCCTTCAAACAAAGTGGTGTGCATTTCTGCCAAAAAGTTCAACTATTGTCACAGAAGCATTGTGGAACACCCAGGTGGTCTTTTGCAAACTTGAAATATGCAGCAATGTTGTTACTTTTTTTGGAGAGCAGTGGTTTCCTCCATGGTGTCCTTCCATAAACACCATTCTTCAGTGTTTTTCTCATGGTGGAAGCATGGATAGATTCTTTAGCAAATTCTAGAGATTTATGTTATCTTTTGCTGTTACCCTTGGGTTATTTTTCACCTCCTTCAGCACTGCATGTTACGCTCTTTGTGTGATCTTTGCAGGATGCCCACTCGTAGGGAGAGTAGCAACAGTACTGTATTCCCTCCATTTCTAGATAATTTCTTTTACTGTGGACTGATGAACACTCAGGTCTTTAGTAATGCTTTTGTAGCCTTTTCCAGCTGTATGCATCTCTACAATTCTTCAAAGGTCCTCTGAAAGTTGTTTTGATCTAGAGAAGAACTAGCTCTGTCAGTAACCTGACTTTGTGTCCTTTTTAGAGGGCAGGGCACCTCTGCAACCCACACTTTTGTAGAAGGCATTATCCCAGAGGTTCACATACTTTTTTGAATCTAGACATTGTTTAACTGGTGTACTCAGTATTGACAAGAAGTACAATTATTTTTGTGTTGTTAGTTTAGGCAGATTGTGTTTTTCTATTATTGTGACTTAGATGAAGATGGGACCACATTTTAGGAGTAAATCAGAAAACTAGTTAATTGCAAAGGATTCACAAACTTTTTCTTGCACTGTAGCTCACCAGATTGTTTCCCATGTTCCCTTAAACTTGCCAGGGCCCGTTTTCCATATTCCCTTTAAACTCACTGGGCCCTGTTTTTCACGCTTCCTTTATGCTGGACTGAGCCCCTGAAAAATTTACTGCAATTGAGTTCTTTTATTTTTAAATTACTTTTTTTGTTATCACTTCAGTTTTATTTAGATACAGCAGGGCCTTTCTGGTCCAGTGAGTCTGAAACACCCAGTTACATCCAAGTGAACAATTGACCTACTAACCTGTATGTATGTCATTGGAATGTGGATGGGAACCGGAGCACTCAGAGAAATCCTCATGGTCATGGGAAGAACATCCAAACTTCTTACAGATAGAGGCAGAATTGAACCGGGTTGGTGTGCTGTGATAGTGTTACACTATCATGCCAGCCTTCTGTCATTCAATTTAAATTTGTATTATCTGTTCAGCTTTAGGAAACACTTCATTCAGTCTAAGCCTATTTGTAATTTTAAGCACTGCTGTCAAATCTCTTGACTTATTTGCTGTGAAGAATGCTCCTTTGATTTTGTACTATTTTAGTTTCAATTGTTTCTCATTTGTTGTATGCCAAAGTGGAACATCTCCACTTGCTGCATTGAATTTTGTCATGAGTCCTTTGCTAATTGCCGTGGTGTTTTTGGCACATCCAAGTCTTATTCATGAATCTATATCAGAAACAGTGGTCCTGATATTAAACTTTAGGAAAAGCTACTGTGATCAGTCTAGTCTAATTATCTAGACATTCCCTTGAACTGTTTTCTACACATGGATAATTTTATATTTAGGCTTGTACTATATTTTGCTTCCAATTTTACTATCGGTATCAAACAAGGGAGATTAATACACAGTCAGTTGCATTGGTCTTATTCACCCTCTACTTCACAAACTCATTGCAGTTTATTCAAGTGAAATTTGCCTTTAATAAAACCTTATTGATTTTCCTTTAACAGTTCTTTAATGACTATGGTGGATTCATAACTGAAGTTATCTCCCCATCTTCTCTTCCCCTCTGTTCACGTCTGTTTAAAATACTTATTTAAATCCCTTCTCAATGATAATGACATTATTTTGTGTTATTGTATCCTTCTCACAATAAATAGTCCTGATTATGCTGTGAATCTTATGTAATGCCTTTGTTATGACAAATTAGGAAGTTTTCTTTATTGATTGTCTGAAATAGTATATTTGAATCTGCCTTCTTTCAACATGTAGATTAAAGAACCTTTTTGTAACTTGTACCAAGAATAAAGGATTATAAATTGGATGAATTTCCAGTTTTGGATTTTCATGGAATTGAAATGGTGCTAAAGTCAAAGAACAGTTGTGATTTTTTTTGTTAGAATAGGTGAGGTGCTAGATGCCCTACTATTTCTTGATCCCTTCATTTGGTAGTAATACTTTAACAAATTTGCACTAAGTGAAATGCAAAACAACAGTGATACATGAGGTGATTGGTCAATTTGTATTCCACGATATATTTGAAAGAGAAATGAAGTCTGTAATAGGACAATTTATTTCTAATCAAACATTCTCAAAATGTTCTTTTGATGTGCATTTAAATCAGAAACATCACTTTCCGGAGGGGAGAATTTCTTAATGTGGAGTGCTAATTTAAATATAGACTAAAAGGTCCTCAACAACCATACCAACACTCTCTTTCAGTTTATTCATGGAGGCCACACTGCAAAGATCTCCGATTTCTCCTGGAATCCAAATGAACCATGGGTAATCTGTTCTGTTTCAGAAGATAATATTATGCAAGTTTGGCAGATGGTGAGTGTTGGTCTTACTGAATTAATTGCAGCCCGAGTATCAACATCATTATGCATAGAATATAAAATTTATTCAGTGCATTTGGAGTATGGCTATATGACTTTATTGTGGTTAGGTTATACACGTTTCAAATGTTATGTATCGAGATTTGATTGACTTTATTTTTTCTCTGCCTTTTTAGGCTGAGAATATTTACAACGATGAGGAACCTGACACACCAGCCTCTGAATTAGAGAGTCAAGGATCATAAGCCTAGATTGGCCAACTATTTTTAAAGAGGTCTGGGAGGAGAAAAATAGACTGATCATCTTAATACAAGTTTTCCAAATGGTCCTTTCAAGTCAAGTGCTGGGGCTTGTGTATATAAAAAGCACTTGTGGAAATTCTGGCGTGCAATTCCTGCAATTATCAGTGTGTCGTACAGAAATTTTGGAAGTGTTTTGAGAATGCAAAGCCTGATTTATGCATAGTATGTGATTGTATTTCATCGCATGTATAAAAGCTTAATAGCTACTTGAAGTCTAAAGCACATTGTATAGTCTCACAGTATGTTTTGTCATTTAGCTTGTCCCTGGAATGTGATTGGCAGCAGGATATTGATATGGCGTATGCATGTCTCGATTCCAGTGGAAGTGTGTTAGAGCTGAAGAAATATCTACAAGGAAATACTATTATTATGCTCTGGGGACAGGAAAAAAATGATTATCCAAAGTGCACGTGGTAGTACTTGGAATTCTTTGCCTTACATTTGTCCAGTGCTCTCCAGGCCAACTACACATGCATACAGTGGTGGTACAAACTGCCATTAACTATACAGCATTTGTTGCTGGAGCACACCATTCATGTTGATAATTTAAATAATTGCAGTGTATATTGTATGTTTTGAGTAATTCAGCAAATGAAGAATTGCTACTGCTGCCCTCAGAAGTAATGTGTGGCGTAGGTTTCTTGGTGTTTGAGGCTCTTGTGTATATGAATGTATGCAGTTATGAACCTATGTAGAAATTTGCTTGTTCTGTATTTTTCTTCATAATTTTTAAAAAATGCATTTTATGCACATTGTAGAGCAGGGATATACAAACAAAATAAACTTTTTTGTAATAATTTCTAAAATTATGCTCTTGCAGAATTTCATCAAAGCATGTTTTCCTCCTTTATTCTTTATAAACAGTCTTATGCAAAATAAAGGGTGGTTAGTACAGATGATGTAGAACATTCTCAAATAATCAGTCCTTTTGTGTTAGAGCTGCAAGAGATTTTTTTAAATCAGTAGTAGACGGAGTACAAAAATTGAGATTTGTAGGATGAAAGTAGCTACAGAGAATGAGGTTTGATGGAAGAGTTCGGCAAGCTCAAGGGAGAATAAGGGAATTTATTTTTTCCCGCTTTTGTTGTATTCTGTTCACCAGGTTGATTCCAGAGATGAGGGGGTTAGACTATGAGGAGAGATTGAGTTGCCTGGAACTGTACTCACTGGAATTCAGAAGAATGAGAGGAGATCTTATAGAGACATATAAAACTATGAAAGGGATAGATAAGAAAGAGAGAGGAAAGTTGTTTCCAATGGTAGCGGAGACTAGAACTAGGGGAAATGCCCTCAGGATTCGGAGCAGTAGATTTAGGACAGAGGAGGAATTGCTTTTCCCAGAGAGAGGTGAATCTGTGGAATTCTCTGCCCAATGAAGCAGTGGAGATTACCTCAGTAAATATATTTAAGACAAGGTTGGATAGATGTTTGCATAGTAGGAGAATTGAGTGTTATGGGGAAAAGGCACATAGGTGGACATGAGTCCATGGCCAGATTAGCCATGATCTTACTGAATGGCAGAGCAGGCTTGACAGGCCAGATGGCCTACTCTTGCTCCCATTTCTTATGATTTGTCATTCAGCAAGTACAAGCCTGATGAATAAATGAGGTCGAGCGAGTTAAAAAAAACATTGCCAGCAGAGATTTTGTCACAAACATGAGCCAAGAATTTTTGCGCTTGAGGGATCATCTCCATATTGTAGGATATTCTTGGAGTACTGGATAATGGTAGGCTGATGGATCTGAAATGTTGGATTGGTTCGAAAAAGGAAGTGCGAGAGAGCCAAATGAGCCAAATTTGGAGGTCAGTTATTCATTATCTATAGCAAGGATTTGAATGAGGAGGGCACTAATATTTCCAAGTTTGACTGTGCTAATAATCTAAGTGGGCTTTTGATACTTCTACATACTCTAAAGAAGCTTTGGGTTATATGGACGAGTCGGTGAAAACATGGCACATGGAAAATGTGGGAGAACAATGAGCTTACCCACTCTTGTTAAAATAGGGGCAACATTTAAGTGGTGAGGAATTAAGTCATGCTGATATTCTGAGGTTTACTTGTGCACAAGGCTGCGTTGCTTGTGTGACACTCAAGCCAGCACAAATAAAAGGTGTGCAAGGAGCCAGCTGGATTCAAAGTCTGGTGCTGATGCCACTGGCTAGCTATAAATGCAGTAGGCAATTAAAAGGGTAAATGATAATGTTTGCCTTTAAGTTTATTTCCATATTTTCTTGCACTGACCATTTGACCCACCAGGTCTCTGAATCTGCTCACAGATGAGTGGTAGTGAATTTTGCCTGATAGCCAGTCATGTATTTAAAAATAAACCAGGTCATCTGGGACAATTTCCCTATGGTTCTTCAGCTGTTTGAGAAGTCAGGTGGCATAAGTTTGAAAGAAGGCACTTCTAACACTGCAGCTCTTTAGTATTATTGTTTAAAATTTCTACTCAGTCTGGCTGGTTTTGAACCCACAGGTGGCTATATGTTTATTTTTACATATACAATGACAGACTGTCAGACAAAATGCACCAACCACTCAACTATGAGCAGACTGCTCATCTTAAGGAGTATTAAGTTATTCAGTGCTGATGCAAATACATAGATAGCACGCTCTCCCCTAATAGTGCAATTCTGAAAAGAAGGCATCCGATTCCAAATCACTACAAGCATGTTTGAAATGGGGGATGCTTCATTGTCCTTCCTGGAGTTGAAATTCCAACCTAAATAGTTCTCAGTGATAATGTTTGGCCAATTAAGTGAATGTTTTGCGTAATCTTCAATACTCATACTTAATGTATTAAACCTATAATCTTTCTGGGGTCATTATATCCAGTGACTTCTTTCAGAGCCTGTCCATGAGTCTGTAATTAATTCAGATTAAATCTTAAAATGCATGATCTGACAGCATTCTGTGAAGGCTTACAGTTTTCTGGTAAACTACTAGGTTCATTGAAGCAATAGATAAGGAACCACATAAATGTTGCCCGCTTCTTTGAAAAAGAAAGAATGGGGTTCTCACATTTAAAAACATAGATTTTGTTTTGGTCATGCAAGAGAAAAGGTTCAGTGAGGCTGGGTTTTTTAACCTCTATTGGAGTTTCAAACTTTATGCGGCAGCAAGAGAGCAGGCTTGCTTTCAAATGGGCTTGTTGCCACTTCCAGCAATCCCCAAATACTCTAACATCTGTAACATCTAAACACAAAACTTACCTTGGAAGGAAAGAAAAAAAAATCTATGAGATGGAAGTTAATTAAATAGTAGTGGTGCTATGGTCAAAATGAAGTAACAGGAACTTGAATAGTAACAATTTTCTAGAACAGAAAGGGAAGATACAAACCCTTAAGTTTTAAAATGGTTTTTCTCAGTGTTGATCATGTTGGACATCTCAGTGTTGTCTCCCTCCTCCCTCCTGCCCTGGAACATTCTCCACAGCCATTATTCCACCCTAAATTAAGGAAATGTACCTTAACTCACTTTGGTTGGACCAGTTTGGCGATAATTGTGCCAAATCCCAATGCTGTACTAAATTTACCTATTGTGCCATTGAAATGGGTATCCCAAACTTTTCCCAGCGGCCACCTGAAGAGTGGAACTACATCAGGGTACAATTAGTGATAGCACTTAAGTTCTATCCTAATTCCTGGGCTCCTGCACGTTAAAATGTTTTATATTAAAACAATCATAAATTCATTGTTTTTGAAAACAATTTTTGAAGGAACATTTTGTTCTCTTGCCACCAAAATAATCTTTCCTAACTGTATTCATCCAATGCATTTGTCCCCCAGGTTGTTTTGAAATACTTCTCAACCCCTCGCCTGTTCAGTCCTCAGGTTCTGACCCACTTACAGCACTAGCAATGTCTTGTTGAAATTTGCAAAACAACTATCCTTTCATATTGCACAGTCAAGCTATTCTGTTCAATGGCAGATTAAGATTTAAAGTTGATAGATTTGCCATCTTGATTCTGAATAACCTGGGTTCCATGTTCCTGCCAAACAGCTGAAATAAAAATGATCAAACTCAGTCTTTCACAACCAATTTGCAACTCCTGTGTACATCCTGCTTAAAATACCTCCCACCTTCCATCCAAGTATAAGTTACTGTGGCTGAAGTCCAGAGTCCATGTTTTCATTTGCTTGCTTTCAGGTAACTTTTCTTTGGCCATACAATTCAGCAAATCTGATTTGACTTCTACACAAAAAAAAATTCTTCACCCTTCCCCCTCACCCGTTAGAGAACCATTTCATAAGCATCCAATATTTACTAAAATACACATTCTCTATCAAACCCCACCTATAAATTCATTGTTGGTTCCCTCACCTCAATCTTGTCACTTTATTCACATTTTCTGAAGTGCTGGCAAACTAGTTAATTCTTGTTTACGTAGTTGAAAATGAAATTTTATGCATGTATTGGCCTAATACACAGTGGCATGCAAAAGTTTGGGCACCCCGGTCAAAATTTCTGTTACTGTGAATGGTTAAGTGAGTAGATGATGAACTGATTTCCAAAAGTCAAAGTTAAGGATGAAACATTCTTTTCAATATTTTAAGCAAGATTAGTATTTTTGTTTTGTACAATTTTAGAGTGAAAAAAGTAAAGGTGCACCATGCAAAAGTTTGGGCACCCCAAGAGATTTGAGCTCTTAGATAACTTTTACCAAGGTTTCAGATCTTAATTACCTTGTTAGAGCTATGGCTTGTTCACAGTTATTGTTAGGAAAGGCCAGGTGATGTAAATTTCAAAGCTTTATAAATACCCTGACTCCTCAAACCTTGTCCCAACAATCAGCAGCCATGGGCTCCTCTAAGCAGCTGCCTAGCACTCTGAAAATTAAAATAAATGATTCCCAGAAAGCAGGAGAAGGCTATAAGAAGATAGCAAAGTGTTTTCAGGTAGCTGTTTCCTCAGTTCATAATGTAATTAAGAAATGGCAGTTAACATGAACAGTGGAGGTCAAGTTGAGGTCTGGAAGACCAAGAAAACTTTCCGAGAGAACTGCTCGTAGGATTGCTAGAAAGGCAAATCAAAACCTCCCTTTGATTGCAAAACATCTTTAGGAAGATTTAGCAGACTCTGGAGTGGTGGTGCACTGTCCTACTGTGCAGCGACACCTGCACAAATATGACCTTCATGGAAGAGTCATCGAAAACCTTCCCGGCGTCCTCACCACAAAATTCAGCGTCAGAAGTTTGCAAAGGAACATCTAAACACACCTGATGCATTTTGGAAACAAGTTCTGTAGACTGATGAAGTTAAAATAGAATTTTTGGCCGCAATGAGTAAAAGTATGTTTGGAGAAAAAAGGGTGCAGAATTTCATGAAAAGAACACCTCTCCAACTGTTAAGCATGGGGGTGGATCGATCATGCTTTGGGCTTGTGTTGCAGCCAGTGGCACAGGGAACATTTCACTGGTAGAGGGAAGAATGAATTCAATTAAATACCAGCAAATTCTGGAAGCAAGCATCACACCATCTGTAAAAAAGCTGAAGATGAAAAGAGGATGGCTTTTCCAACAGGATAATGATCCAAAACACACCTCAAAATCCACAATGGACTACCTCAAGAGGTGCAAGCTGAAGGTTTTGCCATGGTCTTCATGGTCCCGCGACCTAAACGTCATCAAAAATCTGTGGATACATCTCAGAAGAGCAGTGCATGCAAGACGGTCCAAGAATCTCACAGAACTAGAAGCCTTTTGGCAAGGAAGAATGGGTGAAAATCCCGCAAAACAAGAATTGAAAGACTCTTAGCTGGCTACAGAAGGCACTTACAAGCTGTGATACTTGCCAAAGGGGGTGTTAGTAAGTACGCAGGGTGTTCAAACTTTTTCCTTGGGCCCTTTTCCTTTTTTGTTATTTTGAAACTGCAAAAGATGGACATAAAAAAAGTAATCTTGCTTAAAATATTGAAGAAATGTGTCATCTTTAAACTTTAAGCCTCTTGGAAATCAGTTCATCTTTTACTCGCTTAGCTATTCACAGTAACAGAAATTTTGACCAGGGTGCCCAAACTTTTGCAAGCCACTGTATAGTTTAAAAGCTGATGCTGTTTTCCTAGTCACAGCTTGATTTTGTCAATTAAAATAGTTAAAGCAGGAAAATGGGCAGTCTTAATGAGATGCTCAGCAATACATTACTACTTTAACTGAGGTAATAAAAGATTAATTATCACGCATAAATCAGATTTACTGGATTCAAGTTTACAGCAGCAATCCTTCATTATTCAAAACTAGCTTACATAAAGCATAATTTCCCACGTGTTATCTCACTATATGTCTCACCTGATTTGAGATAAATGGACTGAACTATTTAAAATAAAAGTGATGACATTCAGGAATAGTCCCCAAATCCTACAAGTTAGATGAATGTTGAATATTTGTCGAACGTTTTTGTTTAGTAACAAATATTTGCTTGTCCTAAAGTCTATGTATTTGTTATTGAGTTCATGCTGAATAACCAAAAACTTTGACATAGTGAATTTACTAATTATCATCTAATATAGAAATGCTGGCATAAATAACATATAAGAAAAATTTTTTAAAAATATGACATTTCCCTCATGCTTCGCAGTTTTGAAAAATATATATTTTGTTCCTTGTAAAGATGGAAACAAATTTAAAGTTTCAAATGCTGATCTTGCACATTTTGTTAACTTACAGGGAAATGTAAAGTCTTAAGCAAATTATCTGTTTTCTTAATTAAATGGTGAGATCTTATTTCAGCATTTGGCTGCTTGTCTTACACCACATTTCATTTAGTTGTCAAACATTTGCTTGCTGACTTTCATGGGCTCTCGGTTAAATGATGTTTGAATTCCCCACCTGTGCTCAATCTTTTCTAATCTTCAAATATTAGCTGTCTGTACTTCAAATTTGGTCTTGATCATTTCAAAATTAACTTGCTCCATTATCGATGGCTCTATCATAAGTTGCCAGTGCTTTTAAGGAATTTCCAACTTCAACTTCTCCAGCTCGCCACCTTTTTCCTTAAGACTCTCCTATATCCTTGACCAAGATTTTGATTATCTATTCAAATTTTCGTGGCTCTGTGACCCACTTTAAATTATGTACTAAACAAGTTTTACTAAAAAGGTGACATTTAGAAATAGTCCCTAAAGTTGGATAAATGTTGAACAATGTTTGCCAACAATTTTCTGAATCTATTTTTGTAGATTTATATAAGCAGAGAGTTGTACATAATCCTCAGCTGTGATAAGCAACAATATTTGTGGTTACCTGTTAGGGGTTCTATAGTAAAAAGCTCATTTTACTGGAGGCTAGGAACAGCACAGCTTTCAAGGTGACATGAATGTGGGTGAATACAATTTAAAGTGTAACAGTAAAATGACATTTGGCAGAAATCTAAGAAATGTAGATATAGAAGAAAATGCTTGAAAGTCACAAAAATAAAACTTAGTTGAAGTTGAAATGACCAAGCAACAGCCGATATTTTCCATATTTGTATTTGTTGATTTGCTTTTACATCTCCTTAAGTAAATAACATTATAGATTCACATTAAAGGAATTCTACAAAATGTGTGAAAATCTGAAAGCAAGAGCATGCTGTCCACCCATTCAAATACTTGCCCCAAATCCTGAATAAAACTGATTTAAGCATCAACTATTTCAGACTCATTGTTTCACAGTTATTCTCTGCTACAATCTTCAGAGGTAGTTTTTTTTTGTTCTCATCATCACCTGAGGTTTCAGTCACAGCAATGCCAACTTAATGTAAATGCATGAAAATAAAAACAACTGTAGATGCTGCAAGTCTATAGTAAAACCAGAAAATGCTCAGCAAGTCAGGCTGCATCTGTGGGAAGAAGAACAGATTTGTCTTTGACTTAACTGATTTTTATCCCATTGACATTGCATCATATGCATCATCATTACTTTCCTGCCTCAGTACAACATT
The DNA here is from genome assembly GCF_030028105.1 of Mobula birostris. Taxonomy (NCBI): domain Eukaryota; kingdom Metazoa; phylum Chordata; class Chondrichthyes; order Myliobatiformes; family Myliobatidae; genus Mobula; species Mobula birostris. Next base: position 79,032,210 of record NC_092375.1, on the reverse strand, counting down.
GATGAACACAGACAGTGAACCCATTTCCCATCAGGCAGTATTAGGAAGATATGCTATGTACTAAAGTGTCCCTTTTAAATTTGTACCAACAAACAAAATATAATAGCATTCCCAGTAGAAATTCAGCTAGACTGAATTTCTTAATTACAACATATGCAACAGATGTAGCCTGGGTTAGGAGCTGTATTATATTTTTCTTCAGCATGATTAGGTAGGAAGACTAATATCAAAATAGGTGTTTCAAAAGGTATATCATTTTGATTAATTAGCCACTAAGTACAAGGCTCAGAATAAATCTACTTTAAAATTTTCTGTATAGAAATTGGTGTCTTAATTCCCTTCCCTCTCATTATAAGATGCAACACAGAACCTGTCATTTTTATAAGATGAATTGCACAAGTTCATAACCATCTTATTTTAGCCCATCAGGTGCAAGGCAACAGTAAGTAAAAAAAACAATCTCATTATTTGAACGTGTGCAAAAACCACTACAAAGTAGATGTGTATGTGGATTAATACACCTCTGCCATTTTCCTATCTGTGCTCGATTCATTTTAGGATAGTTGTATGTAGATAACCTTTAATACTTTGGCCCAAATGACTTGCTCACATGCAAGATCTTCCAGAGGATAACATTTTCCTCTAACTTAATATCCACTTTTTAATAGTTTGCCAAACTGGATTTAGGTGAAAAAATCCTGGTTCTTTTGCCGGTCTGTTCCCAATCCCTTCTGCTCCTTTAGCCAGAGGCAAATCAGACCAATTGTGGCACCTTGTCCTATCCCAAGGCTTCGGCTGAGATCAACTAAGGCAGTAGCTGTTTAGCTTGAAGCAACACAGCCTATGAATCCACTAGAGGGTGTAGGAGAACAGATATATGCCATTTTCAATATACTGATATTTACTAATCTGCTGAATCATTCCCACTGTGATTAGATAAAGTGAGCTACTTATTCTACCACCAGATGAAGGAAGTGTAGATTAATTTAGGATAACTGATTTTCCCTATTAAAGCATTTTTAAAACACCAAAATTTTGCCTCCTTTCCCTACACCCTCAAGTAAAGTCACAGTTAAATATAAACTACTGAGAACCTAGTACGACATACATGGCAAATCTAACGTGAAAAATTAAATCCATGCTTTAAGATCAACTGTGCATTGCAATTTTATGCAATATCAAAATAGATTGGGTGGTTTTAAAGTTCAAATCCTAACTTTAAATGCACCTTTCCAAACATCATCACACTAACACTGATTGTGTAAATAGGCATAGAAATGGCAGCAAGCTAGTCTTAAGGTGGCAGCTAAGTGCTAACAAAGTATTCAGCTACATAGACAAAAATGGACAGACGGAATCATTTAAGAATATTAGCTTTTTTAAGCACAAAAGCACGCTTAGAAGTACTCAACGTAATACAAGGAAAATTATATGTATTTTGATTTATCACATTTTCTCAATTCATTTCCATCAGTCAATTACTACTGACTAGAGATTACATGGATTACATTGTACAAGGTACATACCTTGAATTTGATTGCTAAAAAGGGAAATCTTAATCACAGGAACAGAATTTTACTTGTTCCTAATGAAATGTAAACTAAATAGGTGACATTGCTCTCTTAAACCTTGAATTTGAGATGAATGGCAATTTTGTATGATAAAACGTCACCAACAAGTATCCAGTCGATGCTCAGCAGCACAATGTGGTCTCAATATTCTTCTGATCAGTCTGAATGGTTGGAGTGCTGCGTCACCGACCTATTGGACTGGCATCAATGACTGAGTAACTGACTCATACAACTTTCTTTAATTGAATGGAGTAGGCAGTAATTTTGCTGGACAAGTGCAAATATATTGCAAAGAGAAGAACACGAGGTTGGAGCTACCCATCTGATAGAATGGATTGCACACATTTGTACTTTCTTATATATTAGACTGATCAATCTCAATCAAAGTTATCCCAGATGTAAAAAGCTCATTGTATGAATTGTAAAATGTGGTTAAATTTGGGTGCTAGTTTTATTCATATAAGGGATCTTGAACTAGATAAAACTGTAGCTTAATTGGGGCTTGCAAATAGTTACCCAATAGAGATTACATAACTACAAATGAAAATCCAAGTACCACTGCTTTTCACACTTTGAAATCGACATATTTTGCTGGCCAAACATTGGCATCTTCCTATTTAGAATCAGTGTTGCAGGAATATAGGAAACAACAGCATGGCATGAAGTGCAGTAAAGAATTCACGGGATTACGGTTAACAATGGTATCAGCATTTTTCACTCCTAACCCCAAACATAACCTTAGCCATCTCCTGTTTCCTCAAAAGTCCCTCAAATGTAAAAATGTTACAGACCTTCAGTTTAATGCTTGGTACTTGATTGTGAATGCAGGCTGCAGGATCTGCTCAGTTTGCTGTACAGTACATTTTTCTGTACACAAGATTGATTGCAGCCAGCACCCACAACTATGAAACATGTATGATTCGGCAACTGAGCGTACCTTAATCTAAAACGCTGTTCATAAAGATTACTATTAATTGTGAGCTCTCTTTCTGGAACTACTGAAACTTATGAATGCAGCTAAATTCAAGTAGCAAGGAGATAAGAGTAAAGCTCCATTTGAAAAAGTTTTTGCAACTGAAAATCATGGGAAATTCAGGATGTGATGTAGAAGTGAAGGAAAAATAAGTAAGTGTCTAAAGGACTGAAGAGGATCACATGGAACAGCAGATGGAGTATCTCGTAGAACACATCAGACAAGGATGACATACTTCAAGGAGATGGAGGAAACAAATATCCAAAATGACATATTTTGATTCTAGGTTTTTAAGCACATGAGATAGAACATTTTCTTCCCAAACAGAACATGTCTTTCAAAACATGGACACCATTTAATAGGATTTCATTGATCAAAGCTGAGGGAGATATACTAAACTTCCAGAAAGCATCATATGACAGGAACACCAATTATCTACCCTCTTGAAATGCAGAATACAACACAGCTCTGGTTAACCAGGACTTCTCAAATTTCTTATGGGTGACTTCTACTGAAACTTGTGTTGGTTCTTTACCGAGTCTTCTTAACCTTTTCCCCTAAAGTAATCAGTGAATCATCAGAAATTTGTACTGGGAACAAAGAACAGGAATGAGAGTTGAAAATGAGACAAATAATTTTGTCCAGGTTAAGAGGAGACAGGTTTGTATTCTCTCACCCAACCTATTCAACCTTTATAACAAGGTGATTCTAAGAGAAATTAGCAGTATTCCTGGCATAATAATTGGTGGATACAACTTAAATTACCCCTATGAAATGCAGACAACACAGTGCTGATACCTGTTCTAAGGAGAAGCTCCAAGAAATACCAGATAAATTCGTCAAAGGAAGTGCAGAGAGGATTGACCATCACTGAAAGAAGATCTAAATGTCACAAGAAAGAAATACAGAAATGCGAACCGAAAGTGGGCAACAAAACAATTAAACAAACATGGAAGTTCAATTACTTAGGATGCACAATGACATCTGATGGTAGAGCTGATGTTGAAATTAGTAGGATTGGAACTGCTAAATGCAAGTTTGAGCATTTGAGCAAGATAGTAAAGATTAACAATTTCTATGGGAATTAAATTCTGTTGCAGTGTTATGTTCATTCCACACTAACCCAAGGAAGTGAATGTTGGTCAGTATCAAAGCAAAATTAGGGAAGATTCGAAGCTGCAGAAATGTGGTTTTTGAGAAGAATGATGAAAATATCTTGGAAGGACAAAGTAACAAAAAGTGTTGCAAAAAGTCAGAATTAGAAGAGAGTTGAGATCATCAATCAGGAAATGGCAGCTGGAATTTGTGGGACATGTAATGAGGAAAGAGAAACTCAAATATCAGGAAAAATTGATGGAAGAAAAAGTTGCACATTCGTGAGTTACATTAAGGGATGGACAGGCAAAAGTTTTGAAAGCACGGCACGTAATGATGATGAATCCAAGATTCTTCACAACCATCATTTCCAAAGCAATCCCATGATTTCCATGATCTATTAATGGGCTGAACAAACAGATCCATATGAATTTCATGGAAGGAAGGACCTACCGCTGCTGGAGTGTCTTGATATGTAAGAAGGTACAGAGACAAGTGTTTTTAAGATTTCACAGTGCTGCACTAGAATCATGAGCAAAGATGAAGTGTGGAACAAAACAGCCTTACAGAAGCCAAACTGCTCAGATGTGTAAACAAAGAACAGCATGGGCCAATAAAAAAATGTTTTTAAGCATATCCAAAATTGTTTCCAACTCTGAAAAATATACCCATCTTTGCCTCATCCAGACACCTTTAGATACTTAGGCAGAAATACTGGATACAGTTCAGAAACCTTGATTAATCTTTAACAAATCCATAAAATGAATCTGATCATTCACAGTGCAAGAACTGGAATCCACGTCCCATGCTATGTGCTACTGAACCATCTGAGATTCATCACTCAACAGCAAACAAGTGAAAAGATTGCAGAACAGTTCAATTAATGAATAACTGCTCACTTCTTGAATGAAAATTGCATTGTCAGGTAGTTTACGAATACTTATGTTAGATTACAGAAGTCATTTGTAAATAATTATGTATACTAAAATCAAAAAGATCTAACAGATTATGTCTTTTCACACTGAGGCTCAGTTTATCCACCTGATCAACTTGCCCACCATCCTGAGTTTGTATCTAAAAAGTTTCCATTCAATTCTAACTGTACAGCTCTGTTGTAGATATCCACATTTCATACCAAATTCAGCATTAGGAATGGGATAACCATTTACTTTTGGTATCCTTGGGAGACTAAAATCATCATTCTGTTCCAACTAACTCCTGTATATTGGACAGTCCACCATCAATGCATTCAGACAACAATGCCAAAAATAATGCTCACAGCCTGAGACAAGATTTCGTCCACTTTGCTTTGGTCTAAGTTCAAATCCTGAGGTGAAAGGATAGTGCAGTCGCCATGGCTACATTAAAAAAAATCTAGAGGAAACGTAAATCCCTTATTCTTAAAAAGAAAACAAATAAAATAGGTGGTTTGTCACAAAGGTGACTAAAGAGACCAAATAAAGCATTATTAAAATGCAAATCAGGGTCAGTATTTTCTCTCAAACCAACAAAACCTGTCCTCAAATGTCTAAACTAATAGAGTGTCAAAATTCTTGGAAGCTTCAATTTACTCTTAAGTACAGAGAACAGAGTAGAACGAGTGTTACTCCAGTTTCTTACAGTTTCAAGGTGGAGGTAAGGGGCAGCAATCCTAATTCAACATATAGTACAAATCTATAGAAGGTTCACTGAAGATCCAAGAACCTGCAACACTGCAGAATATTCGAAATCCTCAAACTATTCCCTGTCAAATTTTGCCCATCTGAAGTGATCTATTATATTTAGACACCTTTCTTTCAAGCATTAAATGTCCCTACGTCTTCTAGAAGTTTCAATCAAGCAACAAGATTAGTGTGCAAACTTAAAGCACACAGTATTGGGGGTAAGGTATTGATGTGGATAGAGAATTGGTTAGCAGACAGGAAGCAAAGAGTGGGAATAAACGGGACCTTTTCAGAATGGCAGGCGGTGACTAGTGGGGTACCGCAAGGCTCAGTGCTGGGTCCCCAGTTGTTTACAATATATATTAATGACTTGGATGAGGAAATTAAATGCAGCATCTCCAAGTCTGCGGATGACACGAAGCTGGGCGGCAGTGTTAGCTGTGAGGAGGATGCTAAGAGGATGCAGGGTGACTTGGATAGAGTTGGGTGAGTGGGCAAATTCATGGCAGATGCAATTTAATGTGGATAAATGTGAAGTTATCCACTTTGGTGGCAAAAATAGGAAAACAGATTATTATCTGAATGGTGGCAGATTAGGAAAAGGGGAGGTGCAACGAGACCTGGGTGTCATTATACACCAGTCATTGAAAGTGGGCATGCAGGTACAGCAGGCGGTGAAAAAGGCAAATGGTATGCTGGCATTTATAGCGAGAGGATTCGAGTACAGGAGCAGGGAGGTACTACTGCAGTTGTACAAGGCCTTGGTGAGACCACACCTGGAGTATTGTGTGCAGTTTTGGTCCCCTAATCTGAGGAAAGACATCCTTGCCATAGAGGGCGTACAAAGCAGGTTCACCAGATTGATTCCTGGGATGGCAGGACTTTCATATGAAGAAAGACTGGATGAACTAGGCTTGTACTCGTTGGAATTTAGAAGATTGAGGGGGGATCTGATTGAAACGTATAAAATCTTAAAGGGATTGGACAGGCTAGATGCAGGGGGATTGTTCCCAATGCTGGGGAAGTCCAGAACGAGGGGTCACAGTTTGAGGATAAGGGGGAAGCCTTTTAGAACTGAGATTAGGAAAAACTTCTTCACACAGAGAGTGGTGAATCTGTGGAATTCTCTGCCACAGGAAACAGTTGAGGCCAGTTCATTGGCTATATTTAAGAGGGAGTAAGATATGGCCCTTGTGGCTACGGGGATCAGGGGGTATGGAGGGAAGGCTGGTGCAGGGTTCTGAGTTGGACGATCAGCCATGATCATAATAAATGGCGGTGCAGGCTCGAAGGGCCGAATGGCCTACTCCTGCACCTATTTTCCATGTTTCTATGTAACAGTGTTGCTATTGAGGGAGGTCTGAAGTTGAAAGATACAGCATCAGAAAAATCAGGAAACGATCCAAACTGTGGAAGCTCATCTCAGATAAACCTGGTTGTACTTAACACTGCAGGAAAATACATTTAAAAAACTTGTTATTTAAATTATATGGAAATATTCACATCTCAGTAGAAGTATTAAGAATATTGGGGTGGATTTCAATGCAAAAAAGATCAGTATTAAAAAATGAAGCAAATGCACTCAATCATGAAAATTTATGAAGGAGACTAAATTGACCCACCATACAACTACCAGGACCACATAAATTCCTTTTATCCCCTAAGAAAATACAGATATGGTAGAAAAATGTGTAAGAAATTCTCACCACAAAGCCAATAAGTACCAAGAACATGTCAAACAATAATTACACAAAAATATATAACTCCACATAATTTCTTGTTAAAACAGATAACTTTAGTCAACAGAATCAATGCCTGAAGCGATTGCAGTGTTTTCTAGAGCTCCAGTTGAACACTCTTGATCTAAAATCACCGGAACATGAGATGGGTTTTCTTCTGCTTCTTGACTCGTTGTGTTCACTTCAACCATTTCTGAGGAATCAGGTGTTTTGCAATCCTGGTATACGTCTTCTGTCAGGTTCAAGGTCCCATCACTTCTTGAGAGCTGACACTGAAGGACCTGCACTTTTTTATTCAGATCATTTCTCTCTGTTTGCAAAGCTCGGCACAGCTTTTCCAACCTCTCCAGCTTCACTTGTAGACCTTTATATTCCTTGTCTCGAAGGGTTTTCTGTAAAAAAAAAATTAAAAACCAATCAAGGTATCCATCCCATTTTTTCCCCAATTTTAAATTCATACTTAATTTAAAATATACTGCATTATAGGAGGAATCAACTATTGGAAGAGATGTTAAACTGAAGACTTGTCTGGCTTCTCTCATAAATCAAAGATTTGGAAGTGAGGTTCTCCCATTACCTTGGCCTGTATTTATTCCTCCATCATCATTGTCCAGTCAATTCCACATAATCATTTGCAAGAATTCACTTGTGCACAGACTTCCACGTTTGTTTCAAAAGATGCTTTCCCTTCCACAAAAAGCTGAAGTAGAGGTAAAAGACCAAAGCAGGAGCATGCCAATTGTGGGCTGAGGTAATACAACAAGCATGAACAATACAGGAATGATACCTCTTACAGAGAAAATTACGGAGGACTTCAAAGAAGTTTTTGCTGCATCTCGTGCCACAGATGAACTTCCAATGGTCTGGAGAGTGGCTAATGCGGTAGCATTGTTCAAAAAGGGTGGCAAAAACAAGCCAGTGAGTCTAATATAAAAGATGGGTGAACTGCTGGAGGGCATTCTGAGGGACAGGATCCGCCAACATTTGGAGGGACTACCCAATTTGGGACAATCAGCATGGCGTTGTGGGTGGACAGTCATGTCTGACAAGTCCATTGCAAATCTTTGAGGAGATAACCAAGAAGATAGGGCAGAGGATATCATCTATAAGGACTTTAGAAAGATCTTTGACAAGGTCCCTCGTGGCAGGTTATTCTGGAAGGTTATATTGCATAGGATCAGGGTGAAATTGCAGAATGGATTTTTAATTGGCTCAGGGTTAGGAAGGAGAGGATGATGGTTGAGGGTTTTTTCTCAGATTGAAGGCCTTGTCTAGCGGTGTGCCAAAGGGGCTGGTGCTGGGACCTTTATTGTTTGTAATTTACAAAAACAATTTAAGACCACAAGACATTAGGCCATTCAGCCATCGAGTCTGTTCCGTCATTTCATCATGGCTGATCCATTTTCCTCTCAACCTCATTCTCCTGCCTTCTTCCTGTAACCTTTCATGCCCTGACTAAACAAGAACCACTAACTTCCACCTTAAGTACAGACAATGACCTGGCCTCCTCAGCTACCTCTGACAACAAATTCCAGAGATTCACCACTCTCTAGCTAAAGAAATTCCTCCTCATCTCCATTCTAAATAGATGTCCCTCTATTCTGAGGCTGTGGCCTCTGGACCTAGACTCCCCCACCAAAGGAAATTTCTTGTCCACATCCACTCTATCTAGGCCTCTCAACATTCGACAGATTTCAATTAGGTCCCCCCTCATTCTTCCAAATCCCAGCGAGTACAGGCCCAGAGCCATCAATTGTTCATATGATGAGTCTTTTATTTCTAGAATAATTCTTGTGAACCTTCTGGAATGTCAGCGTATCCTTTCTTAGATAAAGGGCCCAAAACAGCTCTCAATATTCTGGTGAGGCCTGACTTAGAGCCTCAGCATTACATCCTTGCTTTTATATTCTAGTCCTCTTGAAAGGATTACTAGCATTGCATTTTCCTTCCTCACCACGGTCTCAACCTGCAAATTAACCTTCAGGGAATTCTGTATGAGGACTCTGAAGTCCCTTTGCATCTCAGATTTTTGGATTTTCTCACCGTTTAGAAAATAGTCTAATCTTTTTTTCTTCTATCAAAGTGCACGACCACATACTTGACACCGTATAACATCTGCCACTTCTTTGCCCATTTTCCTAATATGTCCAAGTCCTTCAGCAGACTCCCTGCTTGCTGAACACTACCTGCTCCTCCACCTATCTTCGTATCATCCACAAACTTGGCTGAAAAGCCATCAATTCCGTCATCCAAATCAATGACATACAATGTAAAAAGTGGTTCCAACACCGACCCCTGTGGAACACCACTGGTCACCAGCAGCCAATTATAAAAGGCTCCCTTTATTCCCACTCTTTGCCTCTTGCCAATCAGCCAAAGCTTCACATGCTAGTAGCCTTCCTGAAATATCATCGGTTCTAATCTTGTTAAGCAGCCTCACGTGCAACACCTTCTCAAAGGTCTTATGAAAATCTAAGTATACAACATCTACTGATTCTCCTTTGTCTATCCTGCTTGTTATTTCCTCAAAGAATTCCAACAGATTTGTCAAGCAAGATTTTCTCTTAAGGAAACCAAGGTGACTTTAGGCTAATTTAGCATACGCTTCTCCAAGTACCCCACAACCACATCCTTAACAAGCGACTCCAACATTTTCTCAACAACTGAGGTTAGAGTAACTAGCTTATAATTTCCTTTCTTCTACCTTACTCCCTTCTTGAAGAGTGGAGTGAGATTTGCAATTTTCCAGTCCTCCAGAATCATTCTAGAATCAAGTGATTCTTGAAAGATCATGACTAATGTCTCCACACTCTCTTCAGCTATGCCCTTCAGAACCTTGGTGTGTAGTCCTTCTGATCTAGCTGGTGTATCTATCTTCAGGCCTTTCAGTTTCCCAAGCACCAATTCCCTAGTAATAGCAATTTCACACACTTCTTTCCCCAACATTCTTGAACATCTGGCATACTGCTAATGTCTTCCATAAAGAAGACTGATTCTAAAAACTTATTCAGTTCACTTCTCCCTCTCAAATTTCAGATTTAGATGTGAATGAGTAAGGCACGGGTAATAAGTTTGTTATTATGGGTACTAAAATAAGATGGTGGTGTAGATAGTATAAAAGATTATGAAAAATTACAGAGTAATCTTAATCAACAAGGCATGTGGGCTGAGGATTGCTAAACGGCTTTCAATCCAGAAAAGTGTGAAATATTATATTTTGGGAGATCAAACCATGGTAGGGCATGTACCATGAATGGTAGGGCCCTAAGAAATACGGAATAGAGGGACCTCAGAATGCAAATGCAAATGCATAATTCGGTGAAAGCAATAGCACAGGTAGGTAAGATTATGAAGGCGGCAGCTGGCATGCTGGCCTTCACTAGTCAGGTATTGAGCAGAGAATTTGTGAAATTATGTTGCAGTTCTACATTTGCTGACATTTTGGGAGTATTGTGCACAGCTTTAGTCACCTTGTTATTAAACTAGGAAATGTTCAGAAAAGATTTACCAGTGTCTGGACTTGAGGGCTTGAGATATAAAGAGAGGTTCCTTATACTAGGACTTTAATTCACTAGAACATTAGAGATTGAGAGGTACCCGGGGGCACAGACCAAGTGAAAGCACATATTCTTTAATTGAGGAGGGCTTGACAAAAACAAGAGAGCGGAGATTTAAGATCAGAGGTAAGAGATTTGAAAAGGACATCAAGGACAATACTGGGGAGCCTAGGACAGGACTGTACAGCCTCAGAATAGAAGGACATCCCTTTAGAACAGAGATGAGAAGAAATTTCTTTTGGTACAGGGTAGCGAATCTGTGGAATTTATTGCCACAGAATGCTGTGGAGGCTACGTCAATGGGTATATTTAAGGTGGAGGTTGATAGTTGCTTGATTAGTAAGGGTGTCGAAGGTTGCAGGAGAATATATTGAGAGGGATAATAAATATGCTTCATTTGCATAGAATTAGACAATGGGTATAACAATTGTCAAAATTATAAAAACCAGAAATTACACAAAAGGCTAACTTTCCAACCAAAGAAAAGAGAGAGGTCAAGTGATACCTTTAATGCACATACCAAGTTAGAGTTCTGCAATTCAATCAAATATAAAAATTACTTAAATTATTATCCCATGCCTTGGATAATAAGGACTAAAGGCTACATTTCCAAAATAGTCTCAGTGCCCAATGCGTAGTGTTCCTTCAATGCAATGTGCTGCAGGTGAAGGCACTTTCATTTCTGATTCATAATGTTAGCGTGCAACCGCCCCTTCACCTAAGGCAGTAAAGTGGTTTTTCTGGATTCCCGTTTTCTATCATCAACGAAGCTTCCTCGCTGAAGAACTAGAAATTGAAAATAAATCCTATCAAAAGCGATTGCAGGGGAAAGTACAAACACATTGGATTTCTTTTCCTGCCTCCACACTCATTTGCTCCATTCTAGTATTTCAGAAATACATTGAATTTCAACACTTTAATTACAAACAGAGAACACAAACACAAATGTTGCCAAATCCTTCATAAATCATTTGAAATACCTTCACTGGTGACAACCCTGGAATTGGGATGTTTAGTAAAAAGCTGTGTTTGCACAATGCTGGTAAAAGAAAACCATACCACCCATTAAAAACTCAACAACTGCTAAATGAAGAGATTATACACACCTCCTCGGCCATCTGTAAGAGCGCTTTGTTATTGTTCTCCCATTTGGTACGCCAGACTGTAGTTTCTTTTTCCAGCTTTTTTATTTTCTTGGTCATCTGTAAGGAATGAGAAAGTCTGACCTTGCACAGAAACATATCCCAATAGAGTATACAAATTGCAAATGTAAATTAAACCTTCCACCGAAGCAAGTTCCCCCACTATGCTGTACATTCCAAAACCAAAAGCCGTGCATGAACTAGGAGGTTCATCGTCTGCTGAAGGCTACACCTGTGGCATTTAAGTCTGATAACCCAGGCCTGTACAAGAAAACCAGGTATGATGTGGAGGGAAAAAACAATCCTGAACAAAGTTGGAGGCAGTATTGGATGCGCATCAACTCTGGCAGGGTTTGCAAGACATTATTTCCCTACAAAGTGAATCAGAAATGCTTCATCACCAGATGAGCTCAACACCTTCTATTCCTGTTTTGAAAGGGAGAACATAACTACAGCTGTAAAAATCCCTGCTGTACCCAGTGACCCTGTGCTCTCTGTCACGGAGACCGATGTTAGGCTGTCTTTCAGGAGGGTGAACCTTTGCGAAGCAGAAGGCCCCGATGGAGTACCAGGTAAGGCTCTGAAAACTTGCACCAATCAACTGGCGGTATTCAAGAACATTTTCAATCTCTCACTGCTACAGTCGGAAGTCCCCACATGCTTCAAAAAGGCAACAATTATATCAGTGCCTAAGAAGAGTAGTGTGAACTGCCTTAATGACCATCACCCAGTAGCACTCACGTCTATAGTGATGAAATGCTTTGAGAGGTTGATCATGGCTAGAATAAACTCCTGCATCAGCATGGACCTGGACCCACTGCAATTTGCCTATTGCCACAATAGGCAATCTCAGTTGCTCTTCACACGGCCTTAGAGTTACAAATACCTATGTCAGGATGCTGTTCATTGACTATAGCTCAGTGTTTTATACCATCATTCCCACAATCCTGATCAGTAAGCTACAGAATTTGGGCCTCTGTACCTCCCTCTGCAACTGGATCCTTGACCTCCTAACCAGAAGGCCACAACCTGTGCGGATTGGTGATAATATCTCCTCTTTGCTGACAATCAACACTGGCGCACCTCAGGGGTGTGTGCTTAGCCCACTGCTCTGCTCTCTATATACACATGACTGTGTGGCTAGGCATAGCTCAAATACCATCTACAATTGTACAAATTGTTCAGTTGGTTGGTGGAGGGGAGAGAAATGGGGGGGGGAGAGGGGGGAGGGGTGGAGAGCGGGTGGGGATGAAGGTTGGGGGGTGGCTGGGTTAGACAGTCAGAATGTAATTGGCAGCTGGTTGTATTGAATGTAATTTGTTGGTGCTGCAATAAAAAATTAGTGATAAAAAATCTGTTGATGATACAACCATTGTTGGTAGAATCTCAGATGGAGATGATAGGGCATGCAGGAGCGAGATATACCAGCTAGTTGAGTGGTATCACAGCAATAACCTTGCACCTAATGTCAGCAAGAGGGAAGAGCTGATTGTGGACTTCAGGAGGGGTAAGACAAGGGAACATGAACCAATCATTAGAGGGATCAAAAGTGGAGAGAGTGAGCAATTTCAAACTCCTGGATGTCAAGATCTCTGAGGATCTAACCTGGTTCCAACATATTGATGCAACTATAAAGGTGGCAAGACAGCAGTTATATTTCATTAGGAGTTTGAAGAGAATTGGTCTGTCACCTAAAACACTCAAAAACTTTAGATGTACCGTAGACAGCATTCTGACAGGCTGTGTCATTGTCTGGTATGGGGGGATGGGGGATGGGGGGCGGGGGGGGCTACTGCACAGGACCGAAAGAAGCTACAGATAGTTGCAATCTTAGTCAATTTTAGGTACTAGCCTCTGTAATATCCAAGACAGCTCAAGGAGCGGTGCCTCAAAAAGCCAACATCTATTATTAAGGACAGCCCATCACCCAGGGCTGTCCTTAAATTGTTACTGTCAGGAAGGAGGTACAGAAGCCTGAAGGCACACACTCAATGACTCAGAAACAGTTCCTTCCACTCTACCGTTAGATTCCTAAATGGACATTGAACCCATGAACACCACCTCACTTTTTAAAAAAATATATACTACTTCTGTTTCTGTACTATTTTTAATCTATTTAAAAATATATATAGTTACTGATTTATTTTTTCTTTCTATATTATCATGTATTGCATTGTACTGCTGCTGCTAAGTTAACAAACTTCACAAAACATGCTGATAATAAACCTGACTCTGATTCTGTAAAAAAAAAATTTTCTCTGCATTCCAATCTAGATGGCAGAAGTTAAGAAGAATGATGTGCTTGAACCAGAGCCTCGTGCAGTGGTATACAATCTCTACAAATGATGTCTTGTACAAGGGCAAGAAATATTAGGCATCATCATCAAATAAAGCGGAACCAATTTAAACTCCAAGATTCATCAATTTGTGCCAGTTGGTTGAGCCCCTTGTCAAAACACATGACTACCTTTGGAAAGCTTCCAAACAGAGCTTTCTCAAAGCTTGACCCCAAGCTTGGTGGGAGGGTGAGGTTTACTGGGCAGTGAGGATGGGTATCATGGCTTGCAGAGGGATCTTCATCAGCTGGAAAAATGGGCTGAAAAACAACAGATGGAATTTAGTGCAGACAAATGCAAGATGTTGTACTGTGGTAGGACCAACCAGAGTAGGTCTTACGCAATGAACAGTAGGGCAGAGGAATGTGGTAGAACAAAGATCTGGAAATACAGATCCACAATTCATTGAAAATGATGCTACAGGTAGATAGGGTTGTAAAGAAAGCTTTTGACATACTGGCCTTCATAAATCAATATACTGAGTACAGAAGATGGAATGTTAAGTTGATGTTGTCCAAGATATTGGTGAGGCCAAATTTTGGAATATTTTGTACAGTTTTGGTCACCTACCTATAGGAAAGACGTAAATGAGATTGAAAGAGTACCAAGAAAATTTATAAAGATGCTGCTGTGTCTGAAGGGCCTGAGTTATAAGGAAAAATTGAATAGGTTAGGACTTTATTCCTTAGAACGTAGAAGTTTGAGTGGAGATTCGATAAAGGTATACAAAATTATGAGGGGTATAGATAGGGTAAATGCAAGCAGGCCTTTTCCACTGAGGTTGGGTGAAAGTACAACCAGAGGTCATGGGTCAGAGATGAAAGGTGAAAAGTTTAAATGTTTTTGGCATGGACTGCTTCTATGCTGTACTTCTCTATGACTCTATGACAAAGCTAGTTGGAAACCCATATTGATGCAGATTTGTGTTTGACATGCAAACACCATGTGTGCTTCATCCAGTCCACCATGATTCTGGTTTGCATAGGGATGCCGTACAAGTTTAACAAGCTAGGCTGAATCAGACTGTTACAACATACAGTAATCTTATTATTGGTTTGCTACGCAGGACCATCCTCCCCAGATTATGAACACCCATTTTATGTACAGCCTGTACATACATGCAAGTGTTTGGGGCACCAGCTGCTGCAGGGTTGCAGCCATCTTCTGCTGACTGGGAACTCTGATGGTAATTGCATTTCCAATTTGTGAACTGTCTAGGTTATGTACTGTTGACAAGAACAGAACCCTGCTGTAACCTGGGGAAAACTTGTATCTAGAATCCAAGACATCACCAGCTGTCGTTTAACTTAATAATCTGCAATGAACTGGACCTTTGTAAATTTGTCTGATGTCGAGATTCCAAAATGTCTCATAGCAAAGGAATTCCACCTACCTCCTTCAATTATCAAATGGTAAATGAGAAATATATTTGGTGAGGCAGAGTAGTTCAATAGTAGTATAAGTGGCCAAACAAAAGAATTAAAATTCAAACCCCATTATAACAATGAATTCAAACTTTGCTCCAGTTACCAAGAAAAAGAAAACACATTCCCTTAGTGATAGCAGACACTCACCATTCAGTCACTATCATTTGGAGGGGCTTGGGCCAGGACTGTTAACAAGAGCAAGCAATACTTGCTTGTATCTGTATATTCTGATTTTGCTAAGCACTGAATACTGGGCACGTGGCCAAGTGGTTAAGGCATTGGACTAGCGATCTGAAGGTCGTGAGTTCGAGCCCCAGCCAAGGCAACGTGTTGTGTCCTTGAGCAAGGCACTTAATCACACATTGCTCTGTGACGACACTGGTGCCAAGCTGTATGGGTCCTAATGCCCTTCCCTTGGACAACATTGGTGTTGTGGAGAGGGGAGACTTGCAGCATGGGCAACTGCTGGTCTTCCGTACAACCTTGTCCAGGCCTGCGCCCTGGAGAGTGAAGATTTCCAGGCGCAAATCCATGGTCTCGCAAAACTAACGGATGCCTTTGACTTGGTTTGAATATCAAGCAGCAGAGGATGCTTCTTTGTATCAGGTTTCCAGTGTTTCAGTCTAATGGTTGGATAAAATGAAAGGGCCAGCCACAATTTTATGGTAAGTTGGGCCTGCTACAGATTGTGTACCAAGTTCACGTACATGTTGCTGTTCACTAGATACATTTTGTATCTAATCAACTCATCCTGTATAGGACTTTTGCAATGAGAGAATGCACTCCAAACATAAAAAGCCATACATTTCAAAGACAAAACAGCAAATGAGGCAGCAATGGAAAGAAGAAACCCCACTAATTCTAAATTATCTTAACTATAATCCATTGAAGATAGTACTATGGAGTTGAATATGGCACAGAGGTTTACACTGAAAATCATGAACTTACCTTTTCCATTTCCTGCCTGAATGTTGTAAAGACCTCATTGCTCTTTGCCAGCGTGGTCTGAAATTCTTCAAACTTATCCATGTAGAGTGAAAGCTTTAAAACAATAAAAAACACACAATTAATAAATAGGCTGTTGACAACTAAGATTGAGTCCTGAAAACCTTCTCAGTTATCACTCTCAAACATGTGTCATGCCATTTTGGGTGTGTCTACAATAAAAACATTAAAATGTTGAAATCCCCAGCAAGACCTTGTGCTTGTGGAGTGAGAAAGACACTGACCTGAATCACAGTGTGCTTCTCTCTCCACAGATGCTGCCGGACACACTGAGTATTTCCAACATTCTCTATTTCATATTGAATTATTCAAATACAACAGTCTCACAAGTAAATGACTCTGGGATCACCAAGTTCAGAAACTATTTCAGAACCTAACAACTGGAAATCAAACAAGAGACTGCAGATATTGGAATCCAAAGCAAAAACACAGAGAAACTCAGCAGGTTAGGAGCCAAAGGGAAGTTTAATATTTTCCTTTGAGACACCACATCAAGATAGAGAGGACAGTGGGAAGATAATCAGTATACAGAAGTGGGAGGCTGAGCTACCTCGATGACTATCGCCCAATTGCACTTGCATCTACTGTGATGAAGTGTTTTGAAAGGTTGGTCATGGCCAGAATTAACTCCTGCCTAAGCAAGGACCTGGACCTGCTGCAATTTGCCCTCTGCTACAATAGGTCAACAGGCCTCGGACTACCTGGAAAATAGCAATACCTGCATCAGCTGCTGTTCAACACAATCATCAAATTCTAATCAACAAGCTTCAAAAGCTGGGCCTCTGTACCTCCCTCTGTAAGTGGATTCTTGACTTCCTCATCAGGAGAACACAGTCAAAGCAGATCAGATCAGAAATAACATCTCTTCCTCACTGACAATCAACACCAGCACACCTCAAGGATGTGTGCTTAGCCCACTGCTCTACACTCTCCACATTCATGACTCTGTGGTTAAGCACAGCGCAAACACCATCTATACGTTTATTGATGACAACTATTGCTGGAAGAATTTCAAATCATGATGAGGAGGCATACGGGAGTGAGATAGATCAGCCGGTTGCATGGTGCTGCAACAACCACCTTGCACTTAACATCAGTAAGACCAAGAAATTGATTGTGGACTTCAGGAAGGGGGAAGTCAAGGGAACACATGCCAGTTTTCACTGAGGGGTCAGCAGTGGAAACGACGAGCAGTTTCAAGTTCCTGGGTGTCAACATCTCTGCAGGTCTATCCTAGGCCCAACATATTGATGCAATTATGAAGGAGGCACATAAGCCGCTACATTTCCATTAGGTGTTTGAGGAGATTTGGTTTCTCACCAGACTCCAACAAATTTCCACAGATGTACTGTGGAGAGCATTCTAACTGGTTGCATCTCCCAGTCTGGTATGGAGGGGCCACTGCACAGGATCAGAAAAAGCTAGAGTGTTGCAAACTCAGCCGGCTCCATCATGGGCACTTGTCTCTCCAGCTTCGAAAGGCAATGCCTCAAAAAGGCAGCATCCATCATTCAGTACCTCATCACCTAGGGCATGCCCCCATCAAGGGGGTAGTACAGGAACCTGGAGACACACACTCTGCTCCTCTGCCAGATTGCTGAATTAACCCATGAACATGACCTCACTATTTTTGCTCTCTATTTGCAATATTTATTTAATTTTATAAACATATTTCTTATTGTAATTTATAGTATTTTTAATGTATTATATTGTACTGTTACTGCAAAGCAACAAATTTCATGACATACAGTAATATCACTGAATGTCAGTGATATTAAACCCGAGGCTGGTATGCGGAACCAGACAGAAAGTTGGGATGATGGGCAGATAGAGTTACCACACACAGATTCTTTCTTGTTTTGTTCACCTTTATCATCTCCCACATTTCCTGAACCTATACCCTTCTCCCACCGCTCACAAGACATCAATCCATCACTCTCCCTCAGCTGGTTCCAATTTCTACATACGCATCTACCTGGATTTACTCCCCTTTGGACCATTTCCCTAAGCAACCCCCCTCCTCCGCCCATCATCCTTTCCTTATCTGCTTTCCACCTATCACCTGCCAGCCTCCATATCTACTCTTCCTATTTCCCATCCCCACCCCACTTGGCTCCAACTACCCACCATTCCCCTGTCGTCTGGTTCCACCAATCACCTGTCAGCCCTTGCCTCACTCCCCCAGCCTCCTCTCACCTCTTTCCTCATAATGGCTACCTTCCCTCTACACTCCAGTCCTGATGCAAGGATTCAGCTTAAAAGGTCGGCCACCCTTATACCTCCACAGATGCTGCCTAATCCACTGAGTTCTTCCAGTAGCTTACTTTAGGTAAAACTGCTGATAGAGCTGGAGAACATTCGAAGACAGCTGATTACATGAACTTACCTGCTGCTTCAGCTGTGCCTCTTGTCGCTTCATGAATTCACATTTGTGCCTTAATTCAGTGGCTTCTTTTAGCAACTATCAAAACAAGTCAAAACAAAAGATGTCATTACTGAAACTGTGACACATCACCCTCACACTTCAATGGCACTTCTCTTATCCATTCAAACAATGTCAATGGCATTAGCAAAAAGTGGATGAAATGATCAGAACTTTGTAATTCATAAATTCATTTGAAATAACGACTGGGGACATGCTGCTCTTGTGATATGATGCAGCATTCTCAGTCTTGAGTTATTGTTAGAAACATTATGTCCTGCATGCCTCCAGAAATATTTTAAAAAATGTTAACGGGCAGAAGCTAGCCTTTTTCAGGCTTACCTGATAACATTGGAACATGATGCATTTACAGATATATACAGCATTAAGTAAGCATATGGAAAATAGCAGAGACAAACTGCCTTTACTCACAAACTCCCTCTCCCTGTGATGTTCCTCATCCACCTCTTTCATAATCTCTGTAGTTCGCTGAAGTTTGGCATCAACCAGCTGCTGCTGTAGTTCCTTGTGCTTGAATACCTTGTCAATGTGCTGTATGGGGGTGGGGGGGGGGGAGAGGAAGAAAGAGAACATAAGCTAAAGTTTCACCAATCGCCAAGAAGGAAGTACCAACTTTCATAACAAAAAATAATTGCAGGCAATGGTTCATCGCCTTTGCTCAATGGCAAAATTTGATTTCACCCCTACCAACAACAGCAATGCCAATTAGACTCAAGTGCTGAGACAAAGTAAATACCCAATTAAAATAGACCTTCTGTCTGTTACACAGAGTGTACCTGACATTAGAATGTTACAATTGTCTTTGCTGCTGCACTCAACATATTCAATATATGCATGCAGAACAAATAGCCACATTCTAAATAAAATAAAATGAACAGATGCTAGAAATCTGAATAAAAACAGCAAATACTGCGAACAGTGGGCCAGGCAACATCAACATCAGTTCTGAAGAAGAGTCTTTCACCTGAAACATTAAACTCATTTCTATTTCCATGTATGCTGCCTGATCTACTGAAGTTTTCCACCATTTTCTATCAAACTCATTTAAAAACCAGGCTATAGGATTAAGTCAGTCTGGAGCTACATCTAAAATTTTAATGCAAAGAGATGTCAGTATTGCTTTTACATTATACATCAGCATACAGATTTAATTCTCCATCATTATTATTTTATAGAGACAGCTATGCACAGACAGCTTACCAGTTAAGCCTTTATTAACAACTAAGCAACATCCAAAATTTAAACAGTTAAGTGCTCCCAAGTCTTGTGCTCTAATGTTTGCCATATTATTTCAAGCAACCAATTTGTCAACGACCAGGTTCACAAACGTGAGAAACAGTTGGGAAAACTCCCACACTGAAACCCAAGAGCCTGGGCTGGTTCACTTTGTATGTTGTTAAAAAAGGCGATGAATAGTAATACTGGATTAATGTGGAGAACACGACCAAGGGTGACACCTCACAAAACTACTTTCTTACAAATGTGGTTCTGCTACCGTCAGAGGCTGTGATCTCCATTTTAGTGGTGTAGATTTGGTGGTGGGTGTTTTTTTTTTTGCACGTGGGGGGTTGGTAATGTTTTTCTTTGAACGGGTTCCATGGTTTTCTTTGTTTCGTGGCTGTCTGTGTGGAAGGCGAAGTTCAGGGTTGCATACTGCATACATACTTTGATAATAAATGTACTATGAATCTTACCAACTTTGCACACGTTTACTACAGAACAATGATTTGCTAGAGAGCCATACAGAACAAAAACATGCTCCTCAGCCTAACCAATCCATGCTGATCAACTTGTCTACCCAAGTTCACCCCATTTCCCTGCATTTGGCCAAATCCTTCTAAACTTTTTCTATCCATGTAACTGCCTGAATGTCTTTTAAGTGTTGCAAATGTATCCAACTCTGAAGCTTCCTCTAAAGCTCATACCACATAGCCGTTATTCTCTGTGTGAGAAAATAGTCCCTCAGGTCACCTTTATACCTTTCCCTGCTTATCTCAAACCCAAGCTTTCTAATTTTAAACACTGGAAAAAGACCAACTATTCATCTAATCTATACTCCTTATGATGTTAAATACCTCTATTTTCAGCAGCTGAATTGTGGACTGTTGTCTGACACAAGTATCTCTAGTATTCCATGGCGTGCGATCACAGCTTTCAGGTGTTGTTTAAAATCTGCTGCTGAGGAAGTAGAAGATACCTAGACACCTCACCATTCCATGAGTAGTAATCTACAGTGAGAAGGTATTTGTCTTTTTTCAACTCGAAAATGTCTGTGCCTGCAATTTGCCTTGGAAAGTCTGGGAATTCTGTGGGACAGAGAGGTTCAGAATGATTTTTGTACAATTTTCTGCATGCTTCACATAATCTCCGAGCTGTGTGCTCAGACCAGGCCACCACATGGACTGCCTTGCTCTTAAGAGGCATTTTTCAATGCTTTGATGTTATTGGTGGATTTTACTGATGATTTTGGCATGTATAGTAGCAGGAATGATGGGTCTGGAGCCACTTAGCAGCAAACCATCAAGAATGTTGAGTGTATCACTTCCAAGCCAGTAAGGTTCATGAATTCCTTTTGGAACAGATGGCCATCCACGTTCACAGCATTGCTACAGATTTGGTCCTTTTTCAACTCGGTGTGAATTTCATACAGTTTACTTTGCAAATTCACATTTCTTCTTGTTCAGGTGATTCCAACCTCTGAAAATGAATATATTGTCTGTATGGCAGAATACTCCTTCCAGTCCCTCTAAAATTTGGTTCGTCCTCATCTGAAAGGGTTCAGGGACTGACGAGATGCCAAAAGGGAGTCTCCTGAAGGGATATCGTCCATATGGTGTGATAAAGGTTGTGAGTTTCTGTGACTCAGGATCTAAATGGATCTGCCAGAATCTTGAGTTTGCATCTACTTTGGTGAAGAACTATGCTCCACCCAGCATACCCAATTTGTGCTCAACAGAGGGAAGAAGAAACTTCTCCCACCTCACTACATTATTCAATTTTGTTAGATAAACACATATCCGCACTGTGCCATCTGCTTGGGAACAGGAGCAATGCCCGCACACCAGCCAGTTAGTCCATTCATTCTAGTTATGACATCAAAGCGCCTCCATTCTCTCAAGTTCAGCTTTGCCTTTGTTCATCAATACTTGTATACAGACTTGTATACGCCTCACTGTGGTCAGAGAGTAGGGTGTCATTCCTGGCCTCAGTTGGATAAGATACACTTCCTTCAATACCCCAGGCCTGTGAACAACTCTGGGTATTTGTTTAGATAATTCAACTTTGCAATGAGGTTCATCTTCTTGATGTCATGTCGTCCCAGTGGTGGTAGAACAACATAGACATCCTCTTTTAACTGCTTCTCATTTTTACAGATAGAAGTAGTAACCATTCTTTTCACACCGAGCTTGCATTTCCCTAGCCCCATGAGTACATTCTTTGTTGGGTTTAGTGTAATGTCTGTTTACTTCGCCAGTTTTGTGAATAGACATTCAGGGATAGCTATGACACCTGCCCCAGTGTCCATTTTTGAACATTATTGCCTCATTTTTCAACTGAACTATAGTACACCCAGCCTTGTCTATTTGAAACAAGAGAAAACCTGCAGATGCTGGAAATCCAAGTAACACACACAAAATGCTGGAGGAACTCAGCAGGCCAGGCAACATCTATGGAAAAAAGTACAGTTGAAGGATTTTGGCCCGAAACGTCGACTGTACTTTTTTTCATAGATGCTGCCTGGCCTGCTGAGTTCCTCCAGCTTTTTGTGTGTGTTGCTTGTCTATTTGAATCTAGAGCCCCAAGGAAAGCTCTCTTTGTTTGAATCATGATCTTCATTGACCTCCTGAAGAACTGTTTTTGAGTGACACTGTCTTTTTTAACGGCCAACTCTATTTCAGTGGCGGCATTTCACTTCCTTTGCTGGACAGAACTCTTTGACATGGAATGGAGACTTGCTGCATCTCCTACAGTTGAATATTTTATCTGCTCTTTGTTTTGTTTGCACTGAGCTCTATTGTCACCTCTTTCTGTAGTCTTTCTGATTGCACTTTGTTTGCAACCTTCCTTTTGTACAGCTTCTAGCTTTACCTCAGCACCACCTTCGTCCCTGAGCTCTGCCTGTTGCTGATGAACATTCTCATTCTGCCTGACCATAGTAATAGCTTTTTCTCATGTGAGATTTGCCTGCAACTGAAGTCCCTCTAACAATTTGGTGTCTAGTAGCCAGACAACAATCTTGTCTCTAATGAGCTTATCTCTTTAGACTTCCATATGCACAGTTGTCTGACATGGTATACAATGCCATGATGAAGTCATTTACACTTTCATCTGGCTCCTGCTTTCTGGAGTTGAACTGTGCCCTCTTATACATCACATTTTGCTATCCTGTGAAATATTCTTAGAATTTGTCCTGCACTGTTTTGTACTCCTTTTTCTGGGCATTTCTCAGTCCAAGTTCACCCATGATGTTATCAGCTTTGTCACCCATGCAGTATATCAGTGTGCTTACTTGATGCTTTTCTGAAGTCTGAGTGAGATTGCTTGGAACTCTAAATCTCTCAAAGCAACTGAGCCATCTCTCAAAGTCCCCTGCTTTAGAGAAATCAAATGTCTCGGGGAGCTTTATTAGGTAAATAGGTGTAGGGACTGCAGATATTTGCTCCATTTTCCGATTTTGTTTCGTATTTTATTTATTTGGACTACAATTTTTTTCTCTCTCTCCCTGAGAGTTTGACTAACTTCTCTGCTGTATCTGTGTCTCTATGCACTTCCCAGGCTAGTGGCCTACAGATTATTACAATGTATCCATTTTTAGATGCAGCCAGATGTTGCCTAGCAACCCTGGCCAGGTCACACCTCAAGCTCTATGGTGCATACAATGTAGTGTAGTAGCATAAGCAGATTTTTTTTCTTAGGTGTATATGAACAAGAACAGTCTTGCTGTAAATTCTTTCTTGTTGGGGATCTCCTTTGGTCTGTAGCCCAAACTCATCGACATCATTTCTGACACCATGTTGTGTTCGATACGAAGGAGAGTGCAGGGAGTACACCAGCACAGCAGCAGGCAGGCTATTCAACTGAACTTTATTGATAACACTGCTTGTACAGTACGTGAACTCCTCCCATGTGGGAGTGGCTAACTGAGTAGCATAGGAATAACCCAATAACAACCACAGCAGCTGGTGCCTCTACTTCCTCAGAAGGCTAAAGAAGTTTGGCAAGTCGACTTTGACACTCACCAATTTTTTTCCAATGCCCATAAAAAAGCATCCTATCCAGATGCATCATGGCTTGGTAGGGCAATTGCTCTGCATGTGACCACAAAAAAAAACTGCAGAGATTTGTGGACACAACTCAGCACATCATGAAAACCAGCCTCCCTTCCATCAATTCTGTCTATACTTCTTGCTGCCTGTGATAAAGCAGCCAGCATAGTCAAAGATCCCACTCACTCCACTCTCTCCTCTCAGACCGATGATAAAAAAGCCTGAAAGCATGTACCATCAAGCTCAAGGATAGCTTTTGTCCTGCTGTTATGAAGTCATTGAATAGTTCCCTACTATGAAAGAATGGACTCATAACTTCATGATCTACCTTGTTGTGACATTGCACACCTTATTTACCTGTGCTGCACTTTGTACTGTAACAATTTATTGTGCGCTGTTATTGTTTTACTTTGTACAACTCAGTGAATCTACTGTATGGATGTTTATGCAAGTTTTTCACTCTACCTCAGTAGATGTGACAATGATAAACCAATTTACCAAACTGTTCAAATTAGATTCCATCCACCATTTCTTGGCCCACTTCCCCAGTTCATTTTGATCCTCCTTCACTGTTTACTACTCCACCAACTTTGGTGTCATCCACAAACTTACTAGCCGGCGACTGGTGTAGTGGACTTTGAGGCAAGTGGTGCTGGGTTTGAATCTGGCCGGCTCCTTGCACACTTTCCATCCGTGCTGGGTTGTGCGTCAAGCTAGTAACTCGGCCTCGTAAAAAAAAACAATAGATGTCTAAGAAACGGCAAAGTTGCTGCCCAATGCACCACAAAATGCAGAAAGGAACAACAACCAACCTACTAACCATTTTAGCAACATTGTCATTCAAGTCATTAATATAGATGACTAACAACAGTGGACTCTGCACCAACCCTAAGGAACTCCACTGAACACAGGCCTCCGGTCTAAAACACTATCTGAGCTAATTGCTAACATCAGAAAATCTGGCCGTAATGTAATAACCTTGATCCGACAAGAGTATA
This sequence comes from Mobula birostris, assembly GCF_030028105.1. Lineage (NCBI taxonomy): Eukaryota > Metazoa > Chordata > Chondrichthyes > Myliobatiformes > Myliobatidae > Mobula > Mobula birostris. The sequence continues at coordinate 79,006,993 of NC_092375.1, read as the reverse complement.
TGCCATTCAAAAAGTTAAAATGAATTTTATTGCCAAGGAATTACTTTAGCACCTTCACCACAAACATATCACAATCTCAAATCACCTCTTCTCGCAGCTCGTACTGTTCGATGAGCTTCTTCAGTTGCTCAGCAAGTTCAATGTTCTCTTGTCGTAGTTTTGTATTGTGCAGATTATGCTGGTCCATCTGGGCCTGAATTTCATTGAGAGTCATCTGGAAATGTGCCGTCACTTCCTTGCGTCGTTCTTCCTCCTCCCGAGCTCGCTGCAGGTTTTCCTCCTGCACAGGTCACAAGCACATTTGATGTAAGCCTGAGGGAATTCAGGCAGGAAAAGTGAGCAACTACTTATCAGATGGGGAGAATAGCCTTAAATTTTAAAGTGAATTGCCGAATACCATTATGCAGATAGCCAAAGATACAAAGGTCTAGATTTTGTAGTAAGAATGAACTGAATGATTTCTGCAAGTTAGCAAAGACGCACAGAAGGAAAAGTGCAGACAACTAATCCATCCAACTGAAAAAACTGTAAATTATCCAGGTATGGGTGAGTGGATTAGTCAGGAATTAACTTTCCAAAGGTTGCCAAAAGGTGCACCTGAAAGTGTCATTTCAGACATACCAGAACTATCATTACGTTAGCTATATTCATGGTTGGATTGGGTATGTAGGAAAAATTATATTGATTATAATTAAATTGGTTAGTTTCTGATTAGTGCTTAGTGATAGTGCTTTAATTTTATTCTTGAGCGGACATCTTGAACGAAGCTGATTCTCAACTTTAGTATGAATGCAGGCACAGATAGAGAACTAAAGCAATTAGAACTGAAAGCAGAAGTAAAAAAAAAAATCACATTTTTAAAATCTACAATAACTAAAACTTGGAGGAAAGATGCTATACAAACCAATTTTCATTGCTAGTGATGAGTATTTTCCAAGGGGTAGATAAAAATTAAACAACAAGACTTCACCTACGTGAGATTCTGTAGATGCTGGAAATCTTGAGCAACACACAAAAAACAAATGCTGGAGGAACTCAACAAGTCAAGCAGCATCTATGGAGGGAAATAAACAGTCAACGTTTCTGGCCAAGACCCCTTATCTGAGCTCCTTCAGTATTTTGCATGCGCTGCTCAAGATTTTCAGCATCTACAGTATCTCTTGTGCTTATACTAAATTAGAGTCTTGATGACTGTGAAGCGGGTTACAATGAATTCAAAAGAGATTTTGATCAGTTAGGGAGATGAGCTAAGGAATGGCAAGTTGATTTCAACAGATAAATGTGAGGTGTTGCATTCTGGACAGTCACACCAGGGTAGGACTTAAACAGTGGTTGGATCAGGTATTATCACATGCTGTGGACAGAGGGACATGAGAGTACCAATGCACAACTCAACTGAAAGCAGCCAGACAAGTAGACAGGGTGGTGAAGGAGGAGTTTAGCAAGCTGGCCTTTATCAGGGCATCGAATTTAGGAGCAGGGACATTATGTTGCAGTTTCACAAGTTGTTGGTGAAGCCACACTTGAGCATAGTTCTTGTCACTCTGTTATAGGAAAGATACTGGAAAGCTGCATAGGGTGCCTCCTTTATGTCAGTGAAGTTCAAAAAATGTGGCTTTATCCACATTGGGAGTTATGATGTAATTTCAGTCTTAAGTTTTACTGGATCGTTTACTGGATCTGAAAGAATGAGTAGTGCGAATTCTATCAAAAATCCATAATAGAAGCCAACCCTCTGAAACTTGAAAAATGTAAGGTATCAGAAAACCAGTCACACAATGAATTTCTGGAGTTATTTTGAAGGACAAAGCATGGTCTGGTTCCACTGGACTTTATCCACACGCTATCAGGTGCCAGACTCCCTTACCTTTAACGTTTTGTTATGGCGCTGAAGTTCACGACAAAGACTCTCCAGTTTACTTCGAGCCAAAATGGCCTTACTGTGTTCACTCTGCAGATGAACCTTCTCCTTCACTACCTGTGCCTGCTTCTTTTGAAGAAGTTTTATTTGCTTCTGGACACTTCTGTTCTCTTCCAACTAGAATGAAGCAATTTGAACAAATTACAAAATTAATATGCTTTGCTTTGCTTTTATACTAATATGCTTTGATGTTACTAAAAGCAATACATCAGACGCCTTTCATACTTGTACAAAATAACAGAAAGCTTGTCAATTCCAAATCTAGGTAGAGGGTTAACAACACTGAAGTGAAGTACTGGTTTTAACTGCTGATCAGGTAGTGTGAAGAGCAACTTGAGTCGAGTAGCCTAAATGTATGGAATAAACACTGAAGTGTATGAATTTAAGTGGTACTTCCCTTATGCATCTGCGCTTACCATCTTCCATGTGCCAAGTGACAGAACTGACTCTTACACCAAGGAAACGTACCATGTTTTGATGCTGTACCGATTATAAGACACAGCAATGTCCATAAGGATTTCTCAGTCTCATGACAAATATGAATCCTCTAATAATTTCCCCACTTGTAAGATTGAATGATTTGACTGGAAGAACCCAGTAAAAAGAACACCTCAGCAACAGTTCCCTGTCGTATTCCCACATTCCTCGATTCCATTAATTTCCAGAAATCTATCAGTCCTTTTGAATGAACACAAATGATTGCTACTCCAGAGCCCTCCAGGACAGAGAATTCCAAAGACTCACTACCCCTTACATGAAGAATTTTTCCCTCACCTAAACAGCCTGCTAGTCACTCTGAAATGGTGACCCCTGGTTTACACTTCTCAGCCAGGAGAACCTGGCAGTTCATCCTGTAGGCAGCCAGAGACTAAACTTCTCAGCCAAGGGGAACCTGGCAGTTCAGTGGTAGGTCAAATATGATGGCAGAATATAGTATTAATGGTAAGAGTCTTGGCAGTGTGGAGGATCAGAGGGATCTTGGGGTCTGAGTCCATAGGACGCTCAAAGCAGCTGTGCAGGTTGACTCTGTGGTTAAGAAGGCATACGGTGTATTGGCCTTCATCAATCGTGGATTTGAGTTTAGGAGCCGAGAGGTAATGTTGCACCTATATAGGACCCTGGTCAGACCCCACTTGAAGTACTGTGCTCAGTTCTGGTTGCCTCACTACAGGAAGGATGTGGAAGCCATAGAAAGGGTGTAGAGGAGATTTACAGGGATGTTGCCTGGATTGGAGAGCATGCCTTATGAGAATAGGTTGAGTGAACTCGGCCTTTTCTCCTTGGAGCGACGGAGGATGAGAGGTGACCTGACAGAGGTGTATAAGATGACGCCAGGCGTTGATCGTGTGGATAGTCAGAGGCTTTTTCCCCAGGGCTGAAATGGCTGCCACAAGAGGGCACAGGTTTAAGGTGCTGAGGAGTAGGTACAGGGGAGATGTCAGGGGTAAGTTAATTAGTTGTTGTTGTTGTGTTTTTTTTTACGCAGAGAGTGGTGAGTGGGTGGAATGGGCTGCCGGCAACGGTGGTGGAGGCGGATACGATAGGGTCTTTTAAAGAGACTTTTGGATAGATACATGGAGCTTAGAAAAATAGAGGGCTATAGGTAAGCCTAGTAATTTCTAAGTTAGGGACATGTTCGGCACAACTTTGTGGGCCGAAGGGCCTGTACTGTGCTGTAGATTTTCTATGTTTCTAAGTGGTGTTATATGCTCCTGGTTGTTTTGTTTTGAGCCAGGCCAGATCACACACAGGACAACACACCACTTGGAGGTAGTACCTAAATTAGCAACAAGAAAGGCTCAGAAGTGTGGGGGAGAAGAAGGTTAGGAAAGACCTGGAATGAGCAAAACAGTAGTGAAATAGGAAGTATAACCGATCTGAAATGCTTGTGAGCAAAAAACCTATCCTAAACTTACTGTGCCTATTCTGAACCGAAAGCACACCTACATTTTGTACTGCATTTGCCATTTACAACTCAGAAACAAAATGATCCACGTAACGCTAAAAACTGGATTAGTAAGAACTTAATGACTGGCAGGTGTAGGCCATTCAGCACCTCATGCTCAACTGTCATTCAGTAACTTTCTGGTTAACCTTTGACCTCAGCACCATACTTCTACACTACATTGCTTGATATCTATGAATCATTGAATGGAGCCTCTACAACAGTGGTCCCCAACCACCGGGCCATGAGGAAACGATATGATTTGATGATATGAAACGATACGAGTCAGCTGCACATTTCCTCATTCCCTGTCACGCACTGATGAACTTGAACACCCCCACCCCCCACCCCGTCAGCCGGTCCGCAAGAATACTGTCAATATTAAACCGATCCGCAGTACAAAAAAAGGTTGGGGACCCCTGCTCTACAGCACCCTTGGGTAAAGAACTCTAAAGAATCATTAACCTTCGGGGGTGGGGGGGTGGGGAGGGGAGACTTTTCATATATTCTGAAAGACCTATCCCTTATCTTGAGTCTGTGGTTCTAGACACCCCAGCCAAGGCAAATAATCGCCTCAAATATATCTCAATTAGCACTTGGAACGTCTGTACATTTCAATGAAATCACGCCCCCCCCCCCCAACAAAAGATGTAGGCTCGGTTTACGTCATCTCTCCTCGCCTTCCAGGAACCAATCAGATGAACCTTCGTTGCACCTCTAACACAAATACATCATTTCCATAGGGAGGGAAATCAGACTGGGAAACAATTTTCCAGCTGTAGTCTCAGCAGGGCCCTGTATAGTCCAAGAGGTGTGGGATTATTCTTTGAATCAAGTTGGCAGCAGCTACCAAGGTGTTCGCTGACTGAATATATATATAATTGAGCCTTGGTTCTCAAGAAGATTCACATGGTCTCTCCTGACACAGTTTAGTAAACTGGAAAATAACAGCTCTCTGGAAAAATCATCACTTATAATAATATTTACCTAAATGCTGGACAGACACCAGATCATAGTTCAATCCATAGGGATGATCAAGTGAACTATTAAACCACCCTGGATTAAGTTGCCATGCTGTTCAGCATTTGGGCGTAGAAAGTCAGTTTTAAATTTTGAACCCACAGCAGAGCATCCAATCAAGGGAGCAGGAGCAAGATTGGGTTTGGCTGCTATGTTGTGGGTCAAATGGCCTTACGAGACTCGTTGCCTTGATTCACAGATGGAAAATGGTCACTTGGATGAGGCACCAGTTCATACCATATTGCATCATAAGCATCTGGGACATTCAGGTTGCCTAAGCTGTACCAAATCGAGGTGATGGCAAGGTTTGACAACTGGCCTCAAAAACAGTAGGAGCCCGAGACTCCAGCAGGTTGCTTTAAATTGTTAATATGCGAATGGCTGACTAGAACAAGACTTGAGTACTGTGATGCTCAGATTATAGTAATAACCCAAGTTCATGGTGCTTCATGGATAAGATACCACGGCACAAGTCTTTCTTGCTCCCTAGGAAGAGGAAACAGATCACAGAAGGGTTTCCAAACTGTGTTTGTCACTTTACCCACTTCTCCAACTAATTTCTTTTTGAGGAGAGCCACATGCTCAAAAAACTGAATTAAAAAAGTATTTTTGCAGGACCCTTGGAACCTTTTATGAGAAATACAGATCCCTTGGAAAAAGGTTCAAAGGGCAGATACTATAGTGATTGCCATGGATCAGTTAAATTAAGAGTCAGAGAGAACAAAAGATGAGACAATCATGAAAACAGGAAAAGTGTTTCTCCCCCAGAACGTCAAAGACTTCCTGAAGTAGTTGCCACCTCTTAGGTGTGCTTTCACTACAAAAAAAAAGGAAGATTGTCCCAAAGAAGCCACTCTTCACAAAAGTTTAGACAAGGGTCGTGGAGAGATATTCCTTGTCTGTGGTATGGTCACTACTATGTTCTGTTGTAAGTGATTGTTTCTAGGACTGGGGAGAAATTGCTTGAGGGTAACACTGGGCTCTACATTGATCCCTTCCCCATGACATCAAGACATCACACTGATGCCAGATGGATAGATTTGGAACACTGGAGCTGTGTTTACTTCTTGCAGCGAAGACTTGACCTGATCTTTAAATCTATGATTTGGTAAGATCCAGGCAAATGGTTTGAGAATTGTCTGTGATTAAATATCAAAGGCAAAAACAGGCAGCCAACCGAGTCTTTCTTCGTATTCCCCCCACCCCACTCCACAGTGTAAAGTGCACTATTAGTATACAAGTTGGTCTATTTTGTCAACATACCAAGTCTGCATACTTCTTGCACAAAGCTGCTAGCTTCTCCTCTGGAGTGCTGAGTGTGTTCAGTGCCTGCATCAGCAGCGTCACCTCCTTCCCTGCAGTACAGGAAGAGAATCAAAGGCAATATTTATTAGGCATAATATTTACGCCTACATTTCTACATTTCCATTTAACGCAACAGTTAAATGAACCAGCCTGTGGAAGTTTCACAATCACTGCCACTTTAATGAGTGATTAAAGTTATTTATTTAACTGCAACAAAATACACAGACCACCTCTACTGCCAGATAAGGGGTGCTGAATTTAAAACCCAAACTGGAGAGTAAATATTAAATACCAACTCACAAAATTAAGGCACATTATTTTAAAATAAATTTAAAAAATGGGCAGCCAGAGCATGCTTTTGCTTTAAAAGAAGTATTTTTTTGCAGCGTCTTTGATGCAAGTAAAAATCCCCATCCAAACAGCCTTTACGTGTGGAGACACTGTCAAGCAACCAGTAGGGCCAAGTCCTCATAACTCCAGTCACTGTGTGATGAGGAGCTTGCACCTTCTTCCCTTGGACTGTGGATTTTCCCCTCTCTGGGTGCTCCTGCTTTCTCCCATATCCCAAAGACGTATGTTGATTAGCCACTGTAAATTGCCCCTAGAGCAATGGTGAACAGTAGAATCTGTCAGGAGCTGTGGGAGAATGAGACGCAGAGAAAAATCGGGATCTCTCAGAGTTGGCCAATATTCCATGGGCCAAAGCTGCCTCCAGCATAGTGAGGAAATACCAAATTTGAAAACACAGGCGACTGGAACATATTTATTTACAGTGGATTCCAGTTAATAGGGAAATCTTAAAGAACAAAAATAAATTGGAAAAAATAGCCCTGATTCCCTTCATTTATTTGCAACACTATGTCTTTTAATTGTGACAGTAGACTTGTTTACCAAACATTTGCTAACCAGCATCAGTTGAGTCATGTGGCTGTTAGACACTACACTGCACTTACAGCGAACGGTTTTTAAATGGCATCACTTGTGTGTTTGTGTTTAAAAAGCAGTGACTTTTGTCACTGAGCAATAAACAGTAAGCCAATTCAGAACCGTTTTGCTCACTATGGTTTCAAGCATTCAGGCTTGGAGATGGCCAGGAGTGAAAATGAAATGATTTCACTACTTCAACAAGTTCGGAAGTGTGAAGAATTAAAGGTATCAATGACAATCTTGAATGTTACAATTAAAAGGAAGATTCGGAGGATGCAATTGTTGAAAGCATTGTTTGAAGGCAGTCACTATTTGCACTAAGTTTTATTATCTGCGCTGATTTTATTAATTTATAGTCAATCCAAAGAACATAGCGGTGCACCGTCAATAATATTTGGAACTAATAGTCAGGTTGACAGTACTGTAGTAGTATTGATAATGTCTTAATTGTTCTGTAGATCATATAGATACATCAATTTCACTCAGTTAAACGGTAGTTTTTTTTTTAAAATACCTTTTTAACTATTTCCATAAAGCTTCAACTAATTGGAGCAGTTGCTTAATTGGGTTAAACACACTAAATCTGATGCCTCAATTAATTCATTGTATTTATTTAGAGATATAGCATGGAACTGACCCTTTCAGCCCATTGAGCAGCACCACTCAGCAACCCAGCTGTTTAACCCTAGACTAATTACAGGACAATTCACAATGACCAATTAACCCATCAACTGGTGTGCCTTTGGACTGTGGGAGAAAACTGGAGCACCCAGAGGAAATCCACGGGCTCACGGGAAGGATGTACAATCTTCTTAAAGACAGCCGATAAGTTTCAAAGTAAATATGTAAAAAGATAAGTCTGGTCTGGCAAGTGTGGATTGGGAAAGGCTGGTTTCTGGCAAAGGTGTACTTTGTAAGTGGGATGCCTTCAAAAGTGAAACTTGGGAGTACAAAGCTTGTATGCGCTTATCGGAATAAAAGTTAGAGATAACAGGTTCAGGGAACCTTGGTTTTCAAGAGATATTGAGGCCCCGGTTAATAATAAAAACAAAAGGAGGTGCGTAGGAGGTAGAGGCAGGTAGGAACAAAACTGCTCAACCTCTGTCAGACTGCATGGGGATCATGAATGAACAGCCCTTTTCAAGTCCAGCCACAAATTCTCAATTGGATTAAGGTCTGTACTCTGATTTGGCCACTCAAGGACATTAACTGTTGTTTTAAAGCCAGTCCTGTGTAGCTTTGGCTTTATTCTTGGGGTCATTGTCTTGCTGGAAAACAAATCTTGTCCCAAGCCACAGTTCTCTTACAGACTACATCAGGTTTTCCTCCAGGATTTCTCTGTATTTTGCTGCTTTTATTTGACCTTCTACCTCCTTCACAAGCCTTCCAGGGTTTACTGCAGCAAAGCATCCCCACAACACGATGCAGCCACCACCATGCTTCATGGTAGGAATGGTATGTTTTTGATTTTTTACTTATACTAAAATAGTGTTTAGTCTGATGACTATAAAGCTCAACTTTTGTTTCATCAGACCATAGAATCTTCTTCCAGCTGACTTCAGAAATCTCCCATATCCCTTCTGGCAAACTCTAGCTGAGATTTCATGTGAGCTTTTTTCAACAGTGTCTTTCTCTCTGCCACTCTCCCATAAAGCTGTGACTAGTGAAGCACCCAGGCAACAGCTGTATGGACATTCTCTCCCATCTCAGTCACTGAAGCTTGTAACTCCTCCAGAGTTGTTATAGGTCTCTTGGTGGCCTCCCTCACTCGTCCTCTTCTTGCACTCAATTTCTGAGAACAGCCAGCTCTAGAAGATTTACAGCTGTGCCATATTCTTTCCATTTCTTGTATTCATCTCCTGACTTGTGCTTTTCAATAACCTTTTGTGAAGTTACTTGGGAGTATTCTTTTGTCTTCATGGTGTAGTTTTTGCCAGGATACTGACTCGTCAGCAGTTGGACTTTCTAGATACAGGTGTATTTTTACTGTACCCAGGTCTCCAAAAACAGATCTCCATTTAATTATGTGACCAGTGATGATTTGGTGTGTCATATTAAAGGATGGTGAATACCTATGCAATCAATTATTTCGTGTTTTATATTTGTAATTAATTTAGATCACTATGTAGGGATTTATTTTCACTTTGGCACAAAAGAGTCTTTCTGTTGGTCAGTGTCAAAAAGCCAAATTCAATCACTGTTAATCAATGTTGTAAAACAATAAAACATGAAAACTTCCAAGGGGGCTGAATACTTTTTATAGACAGTGTAAAAGGATTGCAAGGGACAAAATTGGTCCTCTGGAAGAGCATAAAAATAATCCATGTGTGGAGCCAAAAGAGATGGGGGGAGATCTTACATTAATTTTTTGCATCTGCCTTTACTGAGGAGATAGACACAGCATCTGCATAAGTGAGGCAAAGCGGCATTAACTTCATTTGACCGCATACAGATTACAGAGGAGGTGTTGTTTGCTGTCAAGGCAAATTAGGGTGGATAAATCCCCAGGTGTTCCCTCGGACCCTGTGGGAAGTAAGTGCAGAAATTGCCGGGGCCCTAGCAGAGATATTTAAATCATCCTTAGTGACAGGTGAGGTACCGGAGGAGTGAAGGATAGCCAATGTTGTTCCACTGTTTAAGAAAGGCTCTAAAAAAAATAAACCAGGAGATTATAGGCCAGTGAGCCTGAATCAGTAGTGGGAAAGTTATTTAAAGGTACTCTAAGGGACTGGATGTGAGTATTTGGACAGGGGTGGACTGATTATGGATAGACAGCATGGCTTGTGCATTGTAGGTCGAGTCTAATCAATCTTAGAGTTTTTCGAGGAAGTTATCAGGGAAGTTGATGAAGGCAAGGCAGTGGATGTTGCTTACATAGACTTTAGCAAAGCAACTGACAAGGTCCTGCACAGGGGGTTGGTCAAGAAGCTTCAGTTGCTTGATATTCAAAATGAGGTAATAAATTGGATTAGACATTGGCTCTGTGGGAGAAGCCAGAGAGTGGTAGTAGATAGTTGCCTCTCTGACTGGAGGCCTGTGACTAGTGGAGTGCCGTAGGGGTCTGTTGTTGTTTGTCATATATATCGATGATCTGGAAAATAATGTGGTTAATTGGATCAGCAAATTTGCAGTTGCCACCAAGATTAGTGGACAGCAAAGAAGGCTATCGTAGCTTGCAGAGGGATCTGCATCAGCTGGTAAAATGGGCTGAAAAGTGGCAAATGTAATTTAATGCAGACAAGTGTGAGGTTTTGCAGTTCAGTAGGACCAACCAGGGTAGGTCTTACACAGTGACTGGTAGGGCACTGAGGAACATGGTAAAACAAAGGGATCTGGGAATACAGGTCCATAATTCATTGAAAGTGGCGGCAGATAAGGTTGTAAAGAAAGCTTTTAGAACATTGGCCTTCATACAGTACAGGAGGTGGGATGTTACGTTGAAGTTCTACAAGACATTGTTGAGGCCCAGTTTGGAGTATTGTGTGCAGTTTTGGTCACCTTCCTACAGGAAAGCTGTAAATAAGGTTGAAAGAGTACAGGGTAAATTTACAAGAATGTTGCCGGGACTGGGGCGGGGTCTGAGTTACAAAGGAACAATTGAATAGGTTAGGAATTTTTCCCTTGGAATGCAGAAGACTAAGGAGATTTGATAGAGGTATATAAAATTCTGAGGGGTATAGATAGGGTGAACGCAAGCAGGCTTTTTCCACTGAGCAACACACACAAAATGCTGGAGGAACTCAGCAGACCAAGCAGCATCTATGGAAAAGAGTACCGTTGACATTTCAGGACAAGACCCTTCATCAGTCCTGCTGATGGGTCTTGCCCCGAAACGCCAACTGAACTCTTTTCCAAAGATGCTGCCTGGCCTACTGAGTTCCTCCAGCAATTTGTGCGTGTTGCCTGGATTTCCAGCATCTGCAGATTTTATATTGTTTCCCCCCCTGAGGTTGGGTGGGGACTACAACTAGAAGTTATGGGTTAAGGGTGAAAGGTGAAAACTTTTAGGGGAACATGAAGGGAGACTTCTTCACTCAGAGGGTCATATGAGTACGGTATGAGCTGCCAGTACAAGTGGTGCATGCAAGCTCGATTTCAACGTTTTAGGTAAGTTTGGATTGGTACATGGATGGTAGGGGTATGGAGGCCTATGGTCCCAGTGCAGGTTGATGGGAGTAGGCACTTTAAATGGTTCGGCAAGGACAAGGAGGGCCTGCTTCTGTGCTGTACTTTTCTTTGACTCTATGAAATTGTCGGCACTGAATTCTGAAATCTGATGCTCCAAGCTACAATACTGTCACACTAACTGCCATGCTACTGTGTACCCTTCTTTAAAATAAATTCAGGTCCAGTATCTAAGCTGCGGGGGCACAAATTCATGCAGTAACTGAGTTGCTTCCATGAATGAAGCCTTTGTTGCCGCACAGCTGGGTTTTTAAAAACGTTAATGTAATTTTGAAATTTGAGTTAATAAAATTGTGAAATACCATTTAATTTTGATCCAGTTATTGCAAAAAGCAAGTTAATGAATACAACGATCCAATCAGCAAATGTAGCCTGACGATGTTGATCAATCCACAATATCGAGCAGCATTAACTGCTGTTAATGATGCTTTAGAAGATCTGACATCTTCGTAAATTTCTTCAGAAAAACTATTTGAATACAACTGAAGCACCGTAGTATGCAAAAGTAAAAATTAATAAGTTACAGTCACAGTATCTTGGCGATACCATTTATTGGAGTGACAGAGTGAAAAATCTGTTTGCATCCATATATTTTGATGTTGATACTGTGCCTATTACTCTAGTCATTCAACTTGTGTGTAATCACTTGGATAATAGATTTCCTGACAATAAATTAAGAGAATGACCCTGTTGCTACTTCAAACACAACCAATTTTGAATTTGGAAAAGAGAATGTTGTTGGACTGACAAAAAAAAGTATTCAGCTACTAAGAACTACGTGAAAGCGTTGGCTCAAAAATATCATGGCAATACTGTGATTTCAAATTTCCCCATTGAGAGAGAGTCACGACTGGCTCAGACATTCACTGATATCTTGAACTATGTGCTTAGAAACGAAGAAATTGAAAAACTGTCAATTCTTGTTGACATCACTAGAACATTTCAAGATTCTGCTGCTGACTGCAAATGTTGAATCAATCATGAATTCAATCAAGTGTAAATCCAGAAACAGACTAGAAGTGGAATGTTTGGAAGATCTAATGAGGATTAAGATGCATCTTACATCTAAATGTGAAATTAATATAGACAGTGTTTGTGGACAATGGATTTGTAATAAAGACAGATGAGAAAAGATTTTCTTTGATGTACTGTTTCATTATGCCCTTCAATTGATAACATCAACAGCATGTAATTTTTCAATTTTCATTCCAAACATTCACAGTTTACATATTACAAAAAAAAATTTAAAGTACCATACATTTTTCAGGCCATGTTAAAATTTCCTACTCAGAGCAATGGTTGGCCCGTGCAGCTTTAAAAAAAAATTGGAGGGAACATTGCCTGAGACATGGACACATGCAAGTCCAGTACCTACTGCCCAATATCAATTGGCACTGAACCAAGTAGTCTGGGTGTTACCCTTTCAGATGATTAACAAGGTTTCATTTGCTCTTTCAAATGGATGGAGAAGTCTGAAGAGCAGGAGCGTTTTCTCTTCTGTCTTGTCTAATGCCAATTCATAGCACAATGACATTTTTTGCTGTTCATTACTTCCCAGCCTGTCTGTCACATTTATTGTACTCAGGAACACCACAGCACTGCGAATGGTGGGATAGAAAAGCAACAACAATGAAAATCTCATTCATCTAATTCTCTCTGTTCCTTATTTCTAGTCTTGGACCACAAGAGATAGGAGCAGAATTAGGCCATTCAGCCCATTGAGTCTGCTCTGCCATTTCCTCATGGCTAATCCTGGATTCCATTCAACCTCATGCACCTGGTTTTCACCATATCCCTTGATGCCCCAACCAATCAGGAAATGATTAACTTATGTTTTAAATATACCCATAGACTTGGCCTCCACTGCAGTCTGTAGTAGAACATTCCACAGATTCACTGGCTAAGAAAAAAAAATTCCTCCTTGCTTCTGTTCTAAAGGGCCACCCCTCTAATTTTTGAGGCCCTGCCCTCTAGTTCTAGATAACCCCACCAGAGGAAACATCCTCTCCACATCCACCTTCTCTAGTCCTGATCCCACGCATTCTTCTACATTCCAATAAGTACAAGCCCAAAGCTGCCAAACACTCCTAATATGTTAACCCCTTCATTCCTGGAATCATTCTCATGAACCTCCTCTGGACTCTCTCCAATGACAATAAATCCTGAAATAAGGGGCCCAAGACTGTTGACAATACTCCAAGTGTAGCCTGACTAATGTCTCAAAGCTTCAGCATTATTTCCTCGTTTTTCTATTCTATTCCCCTTGAAATAAATGCCACCATTGAATTTGCCTTCTTTACCATAGACTCAACCTGTAAATTAACCTTCTGGGAGTCTTGCATGAGGACTCCTAAGTCCCTTTGCACCTCTGATGTTTGAACCTTCTCCCTGTATATATAATAGTCTGCCCTATTGTTCCTATTACCAAAATGCATTATCATACATTTCCCAAAACTATATTCCACCGGCTACTTTTTTGCTCATTCTTCCAATTTGTCTAAAGCCTGCTGCAATCGCATTGCTTCCTTAGCACTGCCTCCACCTATCTTTGTGTGATCTACAAAGAAGTCTGAAAGCCACGATCTAAGTCATTGACAAACAATATGAAAAGCAGCGGTCCCAATACGGACTCCTGAGGAACACCATTAGTCACTGGCAACCAACCAGAAAAAGTCCCCTTTATTCCTACTCACTGCCTCCTGCCTGTCAGCCATTCCTCGATCCTTGCCAGTACCTTTCCTGTAACGTTACAGGATTTTATCCTGTTAAGCAGCCTCATGTTTCATTTATTTCAATTTCTCATACTTTTATTAATAGTAAAACATTGAATACACATAAATAAGGAAGACGACTCATCCTTTTTCCTTGAAAATCCTTAATATTCTTACTGATTCATTCACCAATGATAATTGCTGCTCAAAATGACAGCACGCGAGAGAATTTTGGGCACATGCTCTCAAAAAGATTCACCACTCCTGGCCTAGAAGCTGGTCATTCAGCCCCTTGCAACGATATTGGCACTTCAAATGAACTATCCAACTGATTCCACTCCGCCTGCTCTTTCCCAAAAATCGCAGTCAAGACAAATTTTCATTCTACCTTTGCTTTGGATACATGGTTAAAAAAAAATCTTTGTGGGAGTCTAAATAGTCCACACTTACACAATTTACACAGTTTCCACCAATTGCCCCTCCAGATTTGATAGCAATTCCCTCCCACGCACTCAGAGTCAAGAGTTAGTGCACTGTAACAGGTCTTTTGGCCTATCAAGTCTGGGTTGATCATCAAGCAACTGCTACTTCACTCTAATCCTTTTTTAAAATTTGATTCTCTCACAGATTATACAGTCTACAGCAGATAATCAACCTAGTAACCTGTATACTTTCAGGATGTGGGAGGAGTACATACAGGAAACCCATAGAAGGGGAACATGCGAACTCCACACAGGATCAAATTGTGGTCATTGGGAGCGCTGAGGCAGCAGCTCTGCTAGCTGTGTCACCGTCCCTTCTGGCAAATATCTTTTTAAAATAAAAACAAAATGATGGACAAAATCATTTGGACAAAAATAAACTACATTCTCCCAAGAGACAAGCAGTTCAACAGCCAAATCATTTAGTCGACTGTAGAACTTAAGCTTAAGAAGTTAGAGCCAAAAATGCAAGGGCAGGCAGGATGGTAGTTAAGGCAGTGGAATGCTCCTCCTATGTGACAATGAAGGGCACCTTAACAGTCTCCTTGATGACTCATTTGTAGGAAATGCACCCAGTTTCTGACAGACACGGTCGAGGAGCTAGATGTACTCAAGACTATCTGAGAAGCTGAAAACCCTCACAGTTGAAGCTTTTACTGAGGTGGTCACACCCAAAGGGCAGGCTTCAGAAGGTATATGGGTCGCCACCAGAAGTAGTAAGGCGAGTAGGCAGTTAGTGCTGGGTTCCCCTGTGACCATTCCCCTCAGCAAAAGCACATTTCCTTGGATACTGCTGAGGGAGTTATGTATCAAGGCAGAGCAGCAGCAGCCAGGTCAGTGGCTCTGAGGCTCATCAGAGAAGGGTAAAGTCAGACAGTGCGACAGTGACAGGAATCTCAATAGTTAGGGGCACCAACTTTGACAAACTTCTCTGGATGTATGGTGAGGAGTCTATTGACTGGTTGCACCACAGCCTGGTATGGGAATGGAAAATCCTACGAAAAGTAGTGGATACGGCCCTATCCATTACAGGTAAAACCCTCACCATCATTGAGCACACCTACACAGAGTGATGTCGCAGGCAATCAGCATCCATCATCAGGGACCTCCACCACCCAGGCCATGCTCTTTTCTCACGGCTGCCATCAGGATGATGATACAGGAGCCTCAGGATTCACACCACCAGGTTCAGGAACAGTAATTACCCATCAGCCATCAGGTTCTTGAGCCACTGGGGATAACTTCACTCACCCCAGCACTAACTGCTTACTCACCTTACTTCTCCTGGTGGCAACCCATTTGCTATCTGAAGCCTGCACTCTGGGTGTGACCACCTGAGTAAAGTTTCACTTGTGAGGTTTTCAGCTTCTTGGATGGTCCTGAGCTTTCAGTGGGTGAAGAGTTAGGGACAGTGCCTGAAACTCCATAAGTTATAAGGCAGCTATGGACCATGCAGGAGAGTATTAAATGGGAGCAGGGCAAATTACAAGAGAATAGGAAGGAACTAGGAAGAATTAATTGGAATCTGCTGTTTTTGACACATGGAGGGACTTTAAAGACACAGAGTACAGGACAGGCATGTTTCAGTGAGAAGGAAGGACAAGGATGGCAAGGTAAAGAGAACCTTGTATGTCGAAGGAAGTGATGAATTTAGTCAAGAAGAAAAAGAAAAACTATGTACTGTAAATCTTAGGAAGCCGGAATCAAGCAGAGCCCTTGAGGATTATAAAGAAGCCAGAAAAGAATTCAAGAGGGGAATTAGGAAAGCCAGGAGGGGCCATGAAAAGTCCATGGCAAGAAGGATTAAAGAGAATTCAAAGGCATTCCGTACATACATCAAGAGTAAGAGGATAATCGGGAGAGCGAAGGACCAGTCAAAGATAAAAAAGGGAAAATTTACTTTATCAAAGGCCTTGTTGAAATCCATATACTCTACAATGACTGCTCTACCTTAAATGCGTTTAGTCACATCCTCAAAAAATTCAATCAGGCTAATCGGGCACGACCTGCCTTTGACAAAGCCATGCTGACTATTCCTAATCATATTATGCCTTTCCAAATGTTCATAAATACTGCCTTCAAGATCTTCTCCATCAACTTACCAACCACTGAAGTAAGACTCACTGGTCTATAATCTCCTGAGCTATCTCTACTCCCTCTCTTGAATAAGGGAACATCAGCAATCCTCCAATCCTCCGGAACCTCTACCGTCCCCGTTGATGATGCAAAGAACATTGCCAGAGGTTCAGCACCTTGCCTCCCACAGTAGCCTGGGGTACATCTCATCCAGTCCCGGTGACTTATCCAACTTGATGCTTTCCAAAAGCTCCAGCACATCCTCTTTCTTAATGTCTATATGCTCAAACTTTTCAGTTCACTGTAAGTCATCCCTACAATCACCAAGGTCCTTTTACATAGTGAATACTGAAGGAAAGTATTCATTAAGTACCTCTGCTACCTCCTCCGTTTCCATACACTTTTCTACTGTCACACTTGATTAGTCCTATTCTCTCATGTCTTATCCTCTTGCTCTTCACATACTTGTAGAATGCCTTGGGGTTTTCCTTAATCCTACTTGCCAAGGCCTTCTCATGGCCCCTCCTGGCTCTCTTATTTTCATTCTTAAGCTCCTTCCTGCTAGACTTATTTTTTAGATCTCTATCATTACCCAGTTTTTTGAACCTTTTGTAAGCTTTTCTTTTCTTCTTGACTAGATTCTCAACTGCCTTTGTACACCATGGTTCCTGTACCCTACCATCCTTTCCATGTCTTATTGGAATGCACCTGTACAGAATGCCCTGCAAATATCCCCTGAACATTTGCCAGATTTCTGCCGTACATGTCCCTGAGAACATCTGTTCCCAATTTATGCTTCGAAGTTCCTGCTTCATAGCCTCATGTTTCCCCTTTCTCCAGTTAAACGCTTTCCTAACTTATCTGTTCCTATCCCTCTCCAATGCTATGGTAAATGAGATAGAATTATGATCACTATCTCCAAAATGCTCTCCCAATGACAGACCTGACACCCGACCAGGTTCATTTCCCAATACCAGATCAAGTACAGCCTCTCCTCTTGTAGGCTTATCAACATTCTTCCTGAACACACCTAACAGACTCCACCCGATCTAAACCCCTCGCTCTAGGGAGATGCCAATCAATATTGGGGAAATTAAAATCTCCCACCACAACAACCCTGTTATTACTGCACTGTTCCAGAATCTGGTTCCCTATCTGCTCCACGATGTTCATTACTATTGGGTGGTCTATAAAAAACACCCAGTAGAGTTATTGACCCCTTCCTGTTTCTAACTTCCAACCACAGAGATTCGGTAGACAATCCCTCCATGACTTCCTCCTTTTCTGCAGCCATGACACTATCTCTGATCAGCAGTGCCACGCCATCACCCCCACCTCCTTTGCCTCCCTCACTGTCCTTTCTGAAACATCTAAATCCTGGCACTCGCAGTAACCATTCCTGACCCTGAGCCATCCAAGTCTCTGTAATGGCCACAACATCATAGCTCCAAGAACTGATCCATGCTCTAAGCTCATCCACTTTGTTCATGATGCTTCTTGCATTAAAATAGACATATCTCAAACCAACGGTCTGAGCGCATCCCTTCTCTATCACCTGCCTATCCTTCCTCTCACACTGCCTACAAGCTTTCTCTATTTGTGAACTAACCACCCCCTTCCTCCATCTCTTCAGTTCGGTTCCCACGCCTCCAGCAATTCTAGTTTAAACTCTCCCCAATAGCCTTAGCAACCTGTCTTTTTTGTACAGGTCGCACCTGCCCCAAAAGAGGTCCCATTGATCCCGAAACCTGAATCCCTGCCCCCTGTTCCAATTCCTCAGCCACGTATTTATCCTCCCCTCACTCTATTCCTATACTCACCATCGTGTGGCACAGGCAGTAATTCCGAGGTTACTACCTTTGAGGTCCTGCTTCTCAGCTTCTTTCCTAACTCCCTGCAGTCTATTTTCAGGACCTCCTCCCTTTTCTACCTATGTCATTATGAACATTTAGAAACCTATGGCCTAATTAGGGAGAGCCAGCATAGCTTTCTGATTGGCAAGTCATGTCTTACTAACTGGATTGAATTTTTTGACTTGATGAGGGCAAATGATGAAGGTAGGGCTGTGAGCGTTGTCTAGATGGATTTTTGTAAGGCATTTAACAAGGTCCCTCATGGGAGGCTCATCCAGAAGATTAAGATGCATGGGGTGTACGGCAAGTTGTCTGTTTGGATTCAGAACTGGCTGCCCATAGAAGACAGAGAAGAAGGGACCTAGTTTGGCTGGAAGTCTGTCATTAGTGGTTTTTCTACAGGGAGCTGCACAGGGACCTCTGCTGTTTGTGATGTATATAAATGACCTGGATGAAAATATAGATGGGTGGGTTATTAAGTTTGCAGATGATAAGAAGATAGTGGTGTTGTGGATATTGTAGAAGACTGCCAAAGAATACAGCGGGATATAGATTAGTTGCAGTTATGGGTGGAGAAATGGCAGATGGAGTTTAACCCAGCCAAATGTGAAGTGTTGCACCTTCGTAAGTTAAATGCAAAGAGACTGCACACTGTTAAAAGGCACGATCCTCACCAGCGTTGATGAGCAGTGAGATCTTGGGGTCCAAGTTCATAACTCCCTGATAGTGACTACACAGGTTGACAGGGTGGTTAAGAAGGCACGTGGCATGCTTCCCTTTGTTAGTCGAGGTACTGAGTTCAAAAGTCAGGAAGTTTTGTTGCAGGTTTATGAAACTCCAGTTAGGTTACATTTGGAGTACTGCATACAGTTTTGGTCGCCCCATTATAGGAAGGATGTCGAGGCTTTGGAAGCAGGACAGAAGAAGTTTACCAGGATGTTGCCTGGATCAAAGGACATGGACTACAATGAGGGGCTGGACAAATCTGGGTTGTTTTCTCTGAAGCACCAGAGGCTGAGGGGAGATTTGATAGAGGTTTATACGATTATGAGAAGCAAAGATAGAGTAGACAGACAATATCTTTTTCCAAGGGTTGAAATGTCTAATATTAGAGGGCACACATTTAAGGTGAGAGGGAGTAACTTCAATGGAGCTGTGAGGGGCAAGTGTTTTTTTACACACAGAAAGAGCGGTGGTGTCTGGAATGTGCTGTTTGGGCTGGTGTGGAGGCAGAAACATAAGGGCTTTTAAGAGACGTTTAGATAGGCACATGAATGTGAGGAAAATGGATGGGTATGGACATTGTGTGAGCAGAAGAGGTTAGTTTAGTTAGCCATTTGATTACTAATTTAATTGGTTCAACACAACATTGTGTGCCAAAGGACCAGTTCCTGTGCTGTACTATTAGATGGTCTTGATGCCATGGTGAGCTCACTTTTCTAGGCTGCAGAGTTTTGTGTCTTTCACACATGCAGCAAGAAGCTTAGAGGTTGGCAACACCAGTGACAATTCCAAAGCTATGCCTGGGATTCCCTTAGCTGCCTGACGAAGGGTCTCGGCCCGAAACGTCAACTGTACTTCTTCCAATAGATGCTGCCTGGCCTGCTGCATTCACAGCAACTTTTATGTGTGTTGCTTGAAATTCCAGCATCTGCAGATTTCCTCGTGTTTGCAAACACTCTCTACAGTCTCTGGCCACTAATCGGTTACATATTATTATTCCCTTATCAAAGTAATCTCTTCATCAACAAGGTAATTTCATGCTCCAGACATCTGCTCTTTGACACACATTTGCTCCTGCCCTTTGATCTGTAAATAACTCACTCACTCACTATGTCTTTATATTTCACAACCAACCACTGGATCAGTATCTGTATTTGATCTACTGACCCATGGGTCCATGCTTGGTGCCCTAGCTTTTGGCTTTTGAGCTCCTCCTCTTCTTACATCCATTTGCTCATTCCCCAGCCTTCATCAATTTTCAATTTAAACTGCCATGTATCAAATATCACCCACTGATCCTCTGAGTCACCCTGCTTTGGATTCAAAGCTGCTTTTACGATTCCGTCCCATCCCAAACTCTTCATATGTAAACTCCCCAAAATGTCCTTTCCTTGCTACTCCGTACACCTCAATTCATCACATTTATGGTAGAGCTTCCTCTTGTCCCTGTACAACTCAAACTATTAAACCATTAATCCATTTGCTACCTTTCCTATTTAAAACTTCAAGATCAATTTGCCTGACAAAGCTTCTCCTCTCCACCCACCTCCCCCAATAATACTTTCGATTCCAATGTGACATCAAGTTTACTTCCTTCTATTGATGGAAACATCTTGGGGATTCCATTCCTCTTCATGGAAGATAAGCTATTATTGACACTGCTGTTTGTTTCCCCATTTCTTGTTGGGCTTCTTACACATGCCCTTCTGTGCTACTGTAATGTACATTCACCCTCATAACCAAATAGCTATCATAATTTAAATTCCTAGCCTTTCCTTTTGCATTTAGTACCATGAACATTGTTGTAACAAACAAATTACTTACCTAGAGCCTTTTCCTTATTTTTATCCAGAACCAGATGTTGCTCTCCCCCAGCAGGGTCCATCCGCATATCCTCACTGCCAGGAATCTCCCCTCTTGCTTCCAGTGTGACACAGGTGGACTCGGCCGACAGCAGCCTACTCTTCCCAGTGTAATGGGCCTGATGCAGTGTGCACCCGTTCCCAATTAGGTCAGTGGTACTGTTCAGTGGCTGCAAGACAGGTTCAGATTTGCAGGACCCACTCACCAACAAACTTCTGGAAGCCACCTCCAGTCTGCAAATCTCATGCGCTTCCATGGTTTCGCTCCCAAACTGCAAGCAAAAAAAAAATTTCTGAAGCTGGTTGGGAAACGGTGGTATTTCTGAAGAACTCTAGTTTGCGTATGCCCTGCATCAAGTGAGCCTTAAGACCATAAGAAAGCTGGAGTAGGTAACTTGCCCCCTTTCAAAATAATCATGGCTGATTTGCCCTAGACCCCATCTCCTTTTCTATGCCAATTCCTCACAGTCCTCCATTCCCTGAGCTTTTAAACGTTTTTCCACTTGCTCTTCAAGTACCCCTCAATATGATCAGCCACGATGAAACAGTGGAGCAGACTCAATGGGCCAAATGACCTAATTCTGCTCCCATATCTTATGGTCTAATATTTTCTACCCCAGGTGTCTGTGGAGACTGGAATGTCCTGGTCACTTAAGAGAGTAATATTGAACATTAAAAATGTTGAATGAATTAGATGTAAAAGGAAAATAAACTATAGAATAAAACGATCACTAACACCAAGCAAAGCAATGGTACATTGGATGGTTCCAATATCGATCCTCAACAACGCCAATGTTACACAAGTTGATGAAAAAGAAGAATGGTATTTGGTATGACACTAGTAAGTGACACTATGCTATCATAAAAGCTAAGGAGCCCGACTGACTTTATAACACCCACAGGTCTGTTGTGACACTCCACATCCTCACAATCCACAATCAAAAATTAAGCCCTCTTTATTTCTACAGAAACTAAGCAAAAATATTGATGTTATTAACGTCAGGCAGTAACTGAATAAAAAAAATATATTGACTAATTTAAACTGGCAAAAAGACCACACGGACAAATAGAGTATACTTTTTTAATCTTTAAAGCAAATACTTAGTGGGAAGGGAGGATTTTGCTTTGGTTTCAGAAAGGTCTCTCACTGCTGATAAAATGCTGAAGACAAGTTTTCCTGCCATTTTCCTTCCTGTCCTTGGGATGAAATCACCCTCTTGCTACTTAGTGCCTGCTACCTGTTAGAAACTTTGCAAAGTCTTGAACCAGAAAACTTCGCTCTGTTCCTTTTGCTGAAATATCGCCTGCACACCCTTTGAATACATAAAGCTGATTCTATCCCCTTTTCTTCCTCCCACACACTGCATCACATCAGAAAGTAGCAGAATTTAATATTAAAAATGCAAAAAAAAAAGGGCTTTGGGTGCAGGGACTGGTTGGTGTACTTCATCTTCATGAATAAAGAATTTGCACACATTCTGTGCCTCTGACGTATTTATAATTTGCATTGATAAAATAAAAGCAAGGTACATCTGCTTTTCAAAATGGCAATCAGTAAACAGAGTGCTATTTTAGATGGGAGAAATGAAACATTTGATTGTGCTTATTATGGAAACTGATATGCACGACACCTGTGTCAATGAGTGTGTGCCTTTGATAACAAACTAGACATACCCAAATCAGATGCCATAAGACACAGGAGCAGAATTAGCCCACTGAGTTTGCTCAACCATTTCACATTGGCTGATTTATTATCCCTCTTGACCCCATTTTCCTGCTTTCTCCCTGCAACCTTTAACACCCTTACTAATGAAGAGCCTATCACTCTCTGCTTTAAACATATCCAATGACTTGGCCGCCATAGCGGCCTGTGGCAGTGAAATCCACAGTTTCAACACCCTTCTGGCTACAGAAACTCCTTCTCATCTCTGTCCTAAAGGGACACTCTCTATTCTAAAGCTATGCCCTCTGGTCCTAGACTTTCCCACTTGCCACATCCACTCTATCTAGGCCTTCCAATATTTGATAGTTTTCAAAGAAGTACCCCCTAATTCTTCAGGGTTCCAGCAAGGATAGGCCCAGAGCCATCAGGCGCTCCCAAGTTAACCCTTTCATTCCCAAAGTAATTGCCGTTAACATCCTCTGGACCCTCTCAAATGCCAGCACTTATTTTCTTAGATAAAGGGCTGAAAACTACTCACAATACTCCAAATGCAGTCAGACCAACATCTTATAAAGCTACAGCATTATACCCCTGCTTTTATATTCTAGTCCTCTTAAAATGAATGCTAACATTTCATTTGATTTCTGTACCACCAACTCAACTTGCAAGTTAACTTTTAGGGAATCCTGCATGAGACTCTGAGGACTCACCCCATTTAAAAATAGTCTACACAGTTATTCCTTCTACCAAAGTGCATAACTGGATATTTCCCAACATTCCATCCCCTTTGCTATTCTTTGCTCATTCTCCTAATTCGTCTAAGTCCTTCTGCAACCTCTCTGCTTCCTTAACACTACCTGCCCCTCCAGCGATCTTTGTATTGTCAGCAAACATGGCCACAAAGCCATCAATTCCATCATCCAAATCACTGACATACAGTATAACATGTAAAGAATTGGTCCCAGCACCAACTCCCGTGGAACACCACTAGTCGGTGACCGCCAACCAGAAAAGGCCCCCTTTATTCCCACTCTTTGCCTCCTGCCTGATGGTCAATCTTCAATCCGTGTAAGTATTTCTCTTGTAATACCATGGGCTCTCATCTTGTTTAGCAGCCTCCTGTGCAGCACCTTGTCAAAGGCCTTGTGCAAATCCAAGTAAACAACATCTACTGACTCTCGTTTGTCTATCCTGCCTGTTATTTCTTCAGAGAATTCCAACAGATTTTTCAGGCAAGATTTCCCCATGCCGACTTTGGCCTATTTCATCATCGATCTCCGGGTACCCCAAAACCTCATTGTTAATACAGTTGTAAGAAAAAGTTTGTGAACCTTTTGCAATTACCTGATTTTCTGATTACTCATAAAATGTGGACTGATCTTCGTCTAAGTCACGATAATAGGCAACACAACCTGCCTAAACTAATAACAAACAATTGTACTTTTCATGTTCTTATTGAACACATTGTTGAATCATTCACAGTCCAGGCTGGAAAAAGTATGTGAACCTTTGTATTTAATGACTGGTAGAACCTCCTTTAGCAGCAATAACCTCCACCAAATATTTCCTGTAGCTGCTGATCAGACTTGCACAATGACAAAAAGGAATTTTAGACCATTCCTCCATACAAAAAACTGTTTCAGTTCATCAATATTTCTGGGATACCTTGCACGAACAGCCCTCTCAGGTCATACCACAGTATCGCAATTGGGTAACAATCTGGATCCTGAGATGGCCATACCAAAAAACAATTTTTCTTCTTTTTAAAAACTATTCTGTTGTTGTATTAGTCTTGTGTTTTGGACCATTGTTTTGTTGCATCATCTAACTTCTATTAAGCTTCAGGTGACAGACTGCTACCCTGACATTCTCCTGTAAAATGTCCTGATACAATTTTGAATTCATTGTTCCCTCAACAATTGCAAGCTGTCCAAGCCCTGGGACAGCAAAGCAGCTCCAAACCATGATACCCCTTCCACCGTGCTTCACAGTTGGAATAAAGTTTTGGTGTTGGTGAGCAGTACCTCTTTTCCTCCAAACATAGCGGTGTGCATTTCTGCCTAAAAAGTCCAACTTTTGTCTCACCTGTCCACAGAACATTGTTTCAGAAGTGTTAAGGAACATCCAGGTGGTATTTTGCAAACTTGAGACTTGCAGCAATGTTTTTTTTGGAGAGGACTGGTTACCTCCATATGTCCTTCCGTAAACACCATTCTTGTTCAGTGTTCTTATGGTGGACACATGAATAGAGACTTTAGCCAGCTCTAGAGATTCCTGCAGGTCTAATGCTGTTGGGTTCTTTTTCACCTCCTTCAGCATTGTACATTGAGCAGGACACCCACTCCTAGGGTTGCAACAGTAATGAATTTCCTCCATTTGTAGACAATTTCTTTAACTGAGGACTGACGAACACTCGGGTCTTTAGAAATGCTTTTGTAGCCTTTTCCAGCTGTATGCATTCCTACAATTCTTCTTCTAAGGTCCTCTGAAAATTGTTTTGATTGAGGCATGGTGCACATAGACAGCTCTTTCTTGAGAAGAGCAGGCTCTGTCAGTAACCCGCCTTTGTGTGTCTTTTTTTAAATAGGGCAGGACACCTCTACAACCCACACCTCCAATCTCATCTCATTGATTGGAACACCTGACTCCAAATAGCTTTTGTAGAAGGCATTACCCCAGAGGTTCACATACCTTTTTTGAATCTGGACTGATCGTTTAACTGGTGTACTCAGTATTGACGAGAAGTACAATTATTTACGTGTTAGTTTAGGCAGATTGTGTTTGTCTATTATTGCAACTTGGATGTTTATGAGTAATTAATGCAGAAAACCAGGTAATTGCAAAAGGGTTCACAAACTTTTTCTTGCAACTGTAATAGACTCCAATATCTCCCATCCAATGAAGTTAGGCTAATGGCCTATAATTTCCTTTCTTTTGCCTCTCTCACTTCTTTAAGAGCGAAGTGACTTTTGCAATTTTCCAGTCCTCCAGAACCATTTCAGAATCATCTAATTCTTGAAAGATCGCTACTAATACCTCCACAATCTCTTCAGTTACCTCTTTCAGCTTCCCATGCATCTTTTCCTTGGTAATAGCAACTACAGTCACTTCTGCCCCCTGACATTCTAGAATTGCTGGCATACTGCTGGTGTCTTCCACCATAAAGACTGACATAAAATACTTATTAAGTTCACCTACCATTTCTTTGTCCCCCATTACTACCTCTCCAGCATCATTTTTCAGCAGTCCGATATCCACTCTTACCTCTCTAACCTTTTATAGACCTGAAAAACCTTTTCTTATCCTCTTTTATATTACTGGCTTGCATACCTTCATATTCCATCTTTTCTCTCCCCATTGTTTTTTTAGTTGCCTTTTGTTGGTTTTAAAGAGCTTTTCAATCCTCTAACTTCTCTCAAAGTTTTGCTATATATGTGCCCTCTCTTTTGATTTTATGGTATATTGACTTCCCTAGTCAGACACAGTTGCCTCATCCTCCCATTAAAATACTACTTCTTTAGGATGTATCTATCCTGCACCCCAAATTGCTCCCAGAAACTCCATCCATTGCTGCTCCACTGTCATCCCTGCGAATGCCCCCTTCCAATCAACTTTGACCAGCTCCTCTCTCATGTCTCTGTAATTCCCTTTACTCCAACGTAATACTGATACATCTGACTTTAGCTTCTCCCTCTCTAACTGCAGGGTGAATTCCACCATATTATGATCACTAGCTTTAAGGTTCCTTTACCTTAAGCTCCCTAATCAAATCCAGATCTGGTTCATTGCACAACACCCAATAGTGGGCCAACAACAAGGAGCTCTAAAGGAGGATCTCATAGGCATTCTACTAATTCCCTCTCTTGGGATCCAGCACCAACATGATTATCTCAAATCTACCTGCCGTATTGAAATTCCTTCATGACCATCATAACATTGCCCTTGTTACATATCTTTTTTATCCCCTATTGTAATTTGTACCCCACATCCTGGCTACTGTTTGGAGGCCAGGATCTTTTCACTCTTGTAACTTCTTAACACCATGCACAAAGATTTTACATCTTCCGATGTTGTGTCATCTCTTCCTAAGGATTAAATTTTTTTTAAAACCAACACAGCCATCCACCTCCACTGTCTACCTGTCAATTGGATGTTTAGTTCCCAGCCATGATGTTCTTTCAGACACGACTCAGTGACGCCCACAATTTCATACCTGCTGATCTCTAACTGCGCGGTGCACTGCATTGACTGGTTTATCCACTGCCCCATCCTCAGCCCTGTCACTACAGTTCCCAACCTCCCCACCTCCCGCCAAACCAGTTTAAAACCTCCCCAAAAGCTCCAGCAAACCTACCCGCCATGGATATTTGTCTCTGCTGAGTTCAGGTGTGACCCGTCCTTCTTGCATAACTCATCCTTCCTCCAGAGAGATCCCAATGATCCAGAAACTGAAACCCTGCACCCGCATCAATTCTTCAGTAACATATTCATCTGTCATCTGCTATTCTTATCCTCAATGGCACGTGACATAGGCAGCAATCTAGTGATTACTATTCTTGAGGTTCTGCTTTTCAGCTTTTTACCCAATTTCCTATATTCTCTATAGGGGAACTCATCCCTTTCCCTCTCCATGTCATTGGTGCCAATATGTACCACGACTTCTGGCAATTCACCCTCTCCCTTTAGACTGTGTCGATCCGATCTGAGATATCCCTGACCATGGCACCTGGTAGGCAACGTACCATCTGGATGTCTCTTTCACCTTTCTCACATCCACAGAATCTCTTGTCTGCTTCTCTAACTACCGAATCTCCTATCACTACACTTGTAATGCTACTGTAACACTGCAAATTCTTCTGGGATTAATAAAGTATCTACCTCCTCTTTCTCCCTCTTCCCACCTGAGTCAGAGAGCCAGACTCAGTACTGCAGACTCCCTCGGTAGCCCCACCCCCCAGTAGTATTCAAAGTAGTATACTTGTTACTTAGGGTACTCCGAACTGGCTGCCTATTCCTTTACCCACTCTTGACAGTCATCCAACTACCTGTCTCCTGCATCTCAGAGGTGACTATCTCCCTGTAGCTTCTATCACTTTCTCATTCTCCCATATGAGCTAATGCTCCAATTCCTTAACACTGTCTCTAAGGAGCTGCAACTTGATGCACCTCACGCAGATATAGTTATCAGGGAGACTGGAGGTCTCCCAGAGTTCCCGCATCTCATACGAAGAACATACCACTACTTGGATATACCTGGACACATTCTTACTGCATTAGCTATGTACTAACAAAGATTAAAAAAACTTATCAGAAACTTACCTTGGCCTTTGCCCCTTCCTACTGAAGCCTGCTGAGCCAAAGCCTGACCACTCTAACACCACCCACTCCCACAATGGTCACTCCGCTTACAACTCACTTCTTTTTAATCGGTCTTTGCCAAGTGCCAAATAGATTGTTATGATCGAAGCCCACTGAGAAGTCCCGAAAGGTCCCAAGCTCTTTTTAAACCTTGCGCCGCCTCAGCCAAACAAACAAGTGCTTGCGATGATTGAAGCCCACCGAAAAGCCCTCGAGGAACCAAGAGATCTGCAGAGTGCCCAGGGCTAGATCTGTGGCAGTTAAGACCAACAATCAAGAACCCTACAAGTAGTCCAGGTACAAGCAATTAAAGGCCTTTGTGAGAGTGAAAAAGGCAATTCTGTGGGAAGTTAAAACCACAATTGATGTGTGAAAGCTGTAGCAGGGCGGGCATGCCACCATGTCCTATAAAGCGAAAGCTAATCACATAAATGGCAGTGACACTTCACTCCCCATTGAGCTCAATGCCTTTTATGCATGCCTTAAAAGGGAGAATAAAACTACACCTGCCTGAATCCTCACAGCATCTGACAACCCTGTGATTTCCATCTTGGAAGCCAACAGAACATCCTACAAAGGACTGAACCTCCTTAAGGTGTCAGGCCTTGACAGTGTACCTGGCAGAGTACTGAAAACCCTTGCCGACCAAATGGCTGGAGTGTTCAAAGACGTCTTCAATCTCCCACCTGCGGCAAAAGGACATCACTCATACAGACGCCCAAGAAGAGCAAGGCGAGCTGCCTCCTTGACTATCACCTGGTAGCACTCACATCTGCTGTGATGAGGTGCTTTGAAAGGTTGGTTATGGCTAGATGTAACTCCCGCCTGAACAAGTATCTGACCCCATTGCAATTTGCCAACCGCCAGACCAGGTCTACAACAGAAACAATCCCAGTCAGCTTCAGAGCACCTTCACAACATGAATATGTACATCAGGCAGCTGTTTAATCAAATACAGCTTAGCATTCATCAGCATTACCCACTCAGTAGCAGTCAAAAAAAGTTCAAAACCTGGGTCTCCGTACCTACGTATGCAACAATGTTGGCTTCCTCATTAGTCACTGCAGTTCAGTAAAAACATCTCCTCCTGACAATCAAGCCAGCAGCATCTCAAGGGTCTGTGCATAGCCCAATAATCTACTCTATATACGCATGAAAGTGTGGGTGAGCACAGCTCAAGTGCCACCTGTAAGTTTGCCAATGACACCACCGTTGCTAGCAGAACCTCAGAAGGCAACGTGGAGATGTGGTGGAGCGAAATCAATCAGGTGGTTGAGTTGTATCGCAAAACAACCTTACACTCAATGTCAGCAAGTAACTGACTTCAGGAAAGGAAGAAAAAGAAGAAAAAAATATTGGAAAAACACACACCAGTCGTCATTGCGAGATCAGCCATTGAAGGAGTGAGCAGCTTCAAGCTCTTTGTGTCATTGGATCTGTCCTGGGGCCAACATATTGATGCAGTCATGAACTCAGCATGCCAATGGTTCTACTTCATTAGGAGTTTGAGGTGATTTGGTATGACACAAAAGACCTTTGTAAATTTCTATAGAGGTGCATTGTGGAGCATTCTGACTGGTGGAATCACTGCCTGGTATGGAGACTCCAGTGCACAGGATCACAGGAGGCTGCAGAGGGCTGTACACTCAGCCAGCTCCATCACAGGCACAACCCTCCTCACCATCGAGGCCACCTTCAAGAGACAGTGCCTCAAGAATGCATCATTTATTATTCATCCTCACCATCTAGGACATGCCCCCTTCGCATTACCACCATCAGGGAGATGGTACAGGAGCCCGAAGGCGCACACTCAATGTTTTAGAAACAGCTTCTTCCCCTCGGCCATCAGATTTCTGAACGGTCGCTATTTCTTTTCTGCACTATTTACATTTTGTAACTTGTAGTATTTTTTTGTGTCTTGCGCTGTACTGCGACCACAAAACAAAAAAAAGTGACATATATCAGTGATAGTTAACCTGATCCTGCATTGTAAAAGGTAATACACCATGGAATGAAAGTGAACGGATCTGTGGGGGGCGGAGGTTGGAGGAAATCAATGCTCACAGTTTATGAACAGTCCAGTTAGGGCTGGGGTAGCTAGGACACCAAACTGTTCAACATATTTGGCAAGAGAACGTGCCAGCATGCAATACAGACAAAAATTTTGGTTTAGTTCAAGTTACATCAAAATACTTTCTCGGAACTACTGTGTCAAAACTGTACTCAAGTCCCTCAAATTCGATGAAATCCACCCCAGTTGATTTTCAAAAGTCAAACAGCTACATGCGTAGAAAAACCTGGATTCATACTTGACTGTGTTGTTAACACATTTCAGGCTACTGATGCAAGTCCCTGGCAGATAGGTCATCGTTAGAATGAAAATCAGGTGGCAGATGCATTAAAGGGAACCAAACATGGCAAAAATGTATAGCCTGATTCTGCTAAATCAATAGCTACAGAACAACCTTTTCCATTTAATAGCAACATCAGGCTATATTCCACATGGCCCACCTCATAACTTTAATCAGAACCTAGAAACATTCAATGCTTTTCCTCAAGATTAATATTTCCAAGCAGAACTACTGAGACTAGATAGCAAGGATTAGCAGATGATGGAAAATAGAAATAACTCGGTGCTGGTAATATTCAATAGGTTAGGCAGCATCCATGAATAGAGGAACAGTTAATATTGCTGATCAGTGACCTTTCATCAGACCTGAGTCATTAACCTGAAATATGAACTGTATGAACTTCGCCATGGACGGCTTCCAGACCATTCGGGCTGACCGGAAGTGCACTTAGAGCGGTAAGCGTAAAGGAGTTGGGTGCTTATTGTTCTGGTTGACAACAGATGGTGCAATCCGGGTCATATTACGATCAAGGAACGTGTTTGTAGACCGGATATTGAACTTTTTGCTGTTGGACTCCGGCCATATTCCACCGAGATACAACACTGGGCGGCACGGGAGGTTGTTCCTGCCTGTGGCCATCGAACTTTGCAGCTCCTCCTGTGGAGGGTCAGACACCCTGAGCCAATAGGCTGGTCCTGGACTTATTTTCCATCTGACATAGTTTGCATTTTGTTTTTTGATTGTTTGTGGTTTTCGAATTGCTATATTTATGCTCTATTCTTGGTTGGTGCGGCTGTAACAAAACCCAATTTCCCTCGGGATCAATAAAGTATATCTATCTATCCTTTTCTCCACAGATGCTGGTTGACTTGCTAGGAACTTAAAGACTTTATACCACCAGAACTGGAAAATGGAATCTGGCTTTGATCACAGAAATGTCAGCAACAATAACCTGAATTTATACAGAACTTTTGTTAAGCAATGTAAAATGCCCTAAAATGCTTCAGATGAAGACTATCAAACAAAATTTTTCAAAGGACAGAAGAGCTATTAGCCTGGATGAGCAGAGCTTCATCGAGGAGTTGGGTTTTAAATAGCATCTTAAAGGAGGACAGAAAACTACAGGGAAAGAAGTTCAGGGAGGGATTTCAATAGTTTAAGCCTTGGCAACCCAAGTCATGACTGGCAATAGTGGAGAGATTAAAACTTCTCAGGGTTGTGAACCTGCAGGGCACTAGAGAAATAGGTATGTATGGAGAGTTTGAAATTCTGGATGAGGATTAGATAAAGACGCTGCCAATATAGGTCAGCAACCACAAAAGTGACAACCAAATTGGACAGCAGAATTTTGAGTAACTTGAGGCTGGTGGAGGGTAAAACATGGGAGGACAGCCAGGAATACTTTGAAGTAAATAGGACTGGAACATCAGAGTTAGAACCTCAAGACAAAATGTGTATCCTTTTGACTGCACTTTCCAAAGTAATCACTTACACACAAGAATTCCTGGCAAATCTGAGCAAAAGATGTTTTAATATTACCCATAGGATACCAGCCAAAGGCTTCCAAAAATAATTTTATTCCATTAAATTGACCCAAAGGTCTGCTTACCTCAGCAGAATTCACTGAATCCTCTGCTACTAGTCCCTGTGGAGATCTCACCCTCTGTCTTGTAGCAATTCCTTTCTTAGCAAGAACTCACAAAAGAATGATGCTTACTGCTTTTGGCATACTTGTTTCACCTCAATATACAGAAAGAAACCCTGCACTTCTGTTCCTTCTAAAATGCACAGCTTTAGTTCAATGAAGAACAGCTTTGTGGCAGTGGTGGGAGCAGCCACTGTTGATTTGACACTAACAGCAGTTGGGAAGTTAACATGTACACACTGACGTGCTAATTCTGTCTTGTAGGAGAGTGTGAAGGCATCGGCACACACCCATAATACACCCACACAATGAATCAAACTCACAGCTCAAGATGATTATTTTAATTTCAAAAACCAGTCATTTTTGTGAGAGCCAGTCAGGCAACTGGTTCAATCTGTCAGCATGTGCAATATCCAAGGTAAATGCCTGAGCAATGGTGACTTATTAGTCTCTCAAATGGGATTACATTTTGGGGAGAGAAGAGAAAAATGCAACAGCTAACGTGTCAAATTAAGGAGATCAGCGATGCATACACAAGCTGAAATTACAAAATGATTACGAACCAGATGTTTGCAAAGTGGGTCCAGAAGGGAAGATTACTTCTTGTCTCTATTCTCCCAAAACCCTGGTGATGAACTGAGAATGAGAAACATACTTATGAATTAGGCAACTCAGCCCTACCACAGGTGATATGACAGCAACCTCAAATCCTTTCTGTTCCTCATAATCTCATTAAAAATCTAACTCCTTTGCCTTCAGTATTTTATCAGACTTCATAACATTCAGACTACGATAAAAAAGCAATATTCTGTGTGCATGTGCAAGAGCATTAGCAAGAACCATAATGTCAAAAAAAGGCTAGGTGAACACAAGAAAATAGGATGAGAAGGTCACAGGGGTCCTTGAGATGCAAGCATTCCCACGTGTTTGGCTTCAGTATTTTGACCCAATAATGGTGAAGGAACAGTAATATATCTCCAAGTCAAGATGATGTGTGACTTAGACAGCAATTCACAGGTGCTCCCATATTTTTGCTGCCCTTGTACTTTTATCCGGTAGAGATCTTGAGTTTGGAAGTGGATGTCTAAGTCAGGAGTCTTGGTGAGTTGTTGCACGGTACAAAATGCTGCTATTGTGTCAGTGGTACAATGAACAAATGGTGGATGACGGAACACTTATCAAGTGTGTTGTTATGTCCTGTATAGTGTCAAGCTTCTTGTATGTCATTGAAGCTGCACTCATCCAAGCAAGTGCAGAGTTTTCCCATCACATTCCTGACTCAGGCCTTGTACATGGTAGACAGGCTCCAAGGAGTTAGGAGGCCAGTATTCATGGAGAATTCCTAGATATGGCAATGGCTGATTTCCCCTAAGTCTCAACTCCTCTGCGTCAGATGCCTATCGCCCTTAATTCCACCCCCGCCCCCCCCCCCCATCAGTGGCAGAGGACTTCACAAATTTTGTGGCACTGAGTTTCCTCCTGGTGCTCTGTTTCCTCTCGCATCCCAAAACAAGCACATACCAGTACGTTATTAAATGGCCACACAGTAGCTGAGTGGTAGAATCTGGGTTGAGTTGATGAGAAAGTGGTTCGGATAACATGGATTTACATATGATTACGTGAACGCTTGATATTCAGTGCAAACTTAAGTGGGCCAAAGAGTCCATTTCTACAACTACATGCTTCTTTATCCATCTTAGTAAAACAAAATTCAGCTAAAGAAACCTCAGCATGCCACAATGAATTAATTCTTTCCAGTAATCGCTATAAGCAATCCCCACTTGCAGTCAATACAGAGAAACCACATTAAATGGATGACAAAACATATCAGGAACACCACATGGGAAATACTACTTTTAAACTAAATACTTAAACTGAGATACAAAATATCAAGCTACTACACATTGCTAGATTATTTAGCAACTTAAGAGAAATGGGAATACTACAGCAAAGTGGCCTAGAGTAAACGACCTCATTGTATGTTTGAGCCAAATGTCCTACTTCTGCTTTGATTCGTATATACTTGAATAAAATGATGGTAAACCAATGATGTTGTTTATCTATTCTACTTATACTGTTCTTAATGAAGCTATTGAATGCTTTTTTCCCGCCTTGCTTTTTCATAATAGCTCTGGCTTATGAAGTAGTTCATTTTAGTGGTTTTCCATTAGTTCAACTGAACAATTATGTCCAAGGTGTGACAAGCTGTTGAAGACCCAAATGTTCCCTTGCTGCTGCTCCCACAATTAGATTGTCAGCATCCAACCAGTAGAATAACTACTACCCACAAACAAAAGAGACCCCTCAGACTAAGCCTGACCTACGGCATGCATTTCCAGCACACACTGTAGCTTCATAATGATACAGCACAGAAACAAGCCTTTCAACGTCTAAGAAAAATTTGGATAGGTACATGGATGTGAGGGGTATGGAGGGCTATGGTCTGGGTGCAGGTTGAAGGGGCAAGGCAGCCTAATAATTCGGCATGGACGAGAGGGGCCAAAGAGCTTGTTTCTGTGCTGTAGTGTTCTGTAATGCTATGACCATTACCCTCTCTATCTCTGACCTCCTGGTGCAACCACCTCATTATTCGCTAGGTTCTCACACCCAAAGCAACAAAGAGAAAATACTGGAGTAACTCAGCAGGTCGGGCAGCATGTGGAAATGATCAAACAGTCAGTGTTACAGGCCGAGACCCTTCTTCAGGACTGGAAAGGAAGGGGTAAAGACACCAGGAAAAGGAGGGGTGGGGGTGGAAAAGGAGGACAGCTAGAATGTGATAGGTGAAACCGGGCAAGAGGGAAAGGTGAAGGGCTGGAGAATCTGATAGGAGAGAAGAGTAGTCCATAGGAGAAAGGGCAAAAGGAGGGGCACCAGGAGAGGTGATAGGCAGGTAAGAAGAGGTCAGAGGCCAGAGTGGGGAATAGAATAAGGGAGGGGGAGAGAAATGTACTTATTTATTTTTATAAATCAGAAGGAGAAATCAATATTCATGCCATCAGGTTGGAGGCTACCCAGACAGAATATAATGTGTTGTTCCTCCACCTTAAGGGTGGCCTCATCGTGGCACAAGAGGAAGTCATGGACCAATGTGTCCAAACGGGAATGAAAATGTTTGGCCACCAGGAACTTCCGCTTTTGCCATATGGATCGGAGGTGCTTGACGAAACAGTCCCCAGATTTATAATGGGTCTCACCAATGTAGTGGAGGCTTGATCGGAAGCACGGGATACAATAGAAGACCCCAGCAGATTCACAGGTGAAACACTGCCTCACCTGGAAGGGCTTTTGGGGCTTTGAATAGAGGAGGAGGAGGAGGTGAATGGTCAGGTGTAGCACTTAGGCCACTTGCAGGGATAAGTGCCAGGAAGATGATTAGTAGAGGGGGACAAACGGACAAGGGAATCACAGAGAGTGTGAGGTGATTGCAAGTCTTCTTTTCAACCATATGCCTGGCCCTCTCCTAATCTTTTTACTGCGGCTGTTTAAGAGTTAGCAAGCTCTCAAATGCCCACTTTTCCAGATTAGCCCTGTTAAGAAAAAAAGAATACAAAGCATCTCCACAGCAAAGGCTGTAAAGATGGAACTTGCATTTACCAGTGGCATTTTCAAAGGATATAACAAGTTGGACATTCTGTTAGTTTTTTGACAAACATTTTGGCTCAACAGTCCCACTCTGTAATGATGGGTTATGTAGTCAAGGCTTTAGAATGGACCTACAACCTTCTGTTCCAGAGATGAAAGTTCAACCAACTGTCCCACCATCTGGCTTTATGTACCGAAACATTTATCCACTCAGCAGAAACACAGGTATTATTAACAGTGACACTAAGATCTTATTTTGTAATGCAGATGAGAATCATACTAAAGAGAGCGACTTTTTGCAGTTCATCTGCAAAACAATTTAAATTTTTCTCTTTAACGTCTCCTCTTTCCTTTTCAAGGTGGCGGGGGTCCTGTTGGAGTCCGCGATCTACAGCTGTACTCAAATTATGGTTCTTTACGACAGTGGGTTCTTGCTCTGAGAGCTCACTGAATGGCCTCGCGTTTTCAGTATCTCCAGGAGTGCAGCTCTTGTGGAGGCCCAATTCCTCGCCAGTGTGGCTGACTGAAGTGTCGCAGGAAAACGGAATGAGACTGCAGTGTATTCCATCAAAGAAGCGATGCTGTAAACCGTAACCTCAAAACAGCGAGTTGTTGGGCTCCCCTCTTGCTGTGGCAAGAATGCCTCTCTCTCCCTTGTTAATGAGTGTTGGAATGGACTCTAGATCATGTCTCTTTAGGGGCTTTGCTGTTGCTTGTATGGCAGGTGGGGGAGGGTTGATGTTTTGCTGCTGCTTATGCGTGGAAGGGGAGGGGGCTCTAATGTTTTTCTGTTATTCTTTGGGGTACTTCTGTTTCATGGAAGTCTGCAAAGAGCAAGAATTCCAGGTTGTATGCTGTATCCATTCTCTGATATTAAATGGAACCGTTGAACCACTGCTTAATGCCTCATATAAAACTACATCAAATCATGCTGACTTCATAAGTGTGACTGGCTGGGTTGCTGGAACTTCTTTCACAAGCACCAGCTGAGCAAACACCTGGTAAAATGCCTTGCAGTCTTCCAGATATAACTGCAGAAAGGATTCACATACCCATTATATGCAAACTCCCCCTCAACTAGCCCAGAATCAAGATTGTTCAATGTCATTTCCATTACACAGATACTCCAGATCCTCTGCAGCACAACCAAAAAACCCAATAAATATAAATACTTAAGATAGTTATATACATAGATTGATGGTTATGTCCATAAAGTGACGCTAGCGACAGGAGTGTTTAAGGTGACTGACAGGAAATGATACAGTAGTGGTGGTAGGGTGGGTGAGCTGGTGGAGGTGTTGATCAGCCTTACTGCTTGGGAAAAGTATTTGTTTTTGAGCCTGGTGGTCTTCGCATGGATGCCATGAAGCCTCCTCCCTGAAGGGAGTGGGACAAACAGTCCACGAGCAGGGTGGGTGAGAGCCTTCATGTTGCTGGCCTTTTCCTAGCACCTTTCTGTATAATATCCTCAATGGCGGATAGGCTGGTGCCAGTGTTGCACTGGACATTTTTAAGTACTCATTGTAGGGCCTTCCTGTCCACCAGAGTGCAGTTTCCATACCATATAGTAACACAGCACATTAGGATGCTCTCCACTCTACATGAGCAGAAGGATCTCAGTATCCTATAGATGTGCACAGTCCAGTTCTCTTCAACCTCCTCAGAAAGGAGGATGTGTTCTGGGACCACAAGAGGTTGTGTGAGATGTGCACATTTGCCACCCTTTTGAAGCAA
The DNA here is from genome assembly GCF_030028105.1 of Mobula birostris. Classification (NCBI taxonomy): domain Eukaryota; kingdom Metazoa; phylum Chordata; class Chondrichthyes; order Myliobatiformes; family Myliobatidae; genus Mobula; species Mobula birostris. The sequence goes on along the minus strand of NC_092375.1, from coordinate 78,969,647 downwards.
GTGGGAACGTCCCACTACAGCAGAGAGAGATTGAAGATGTCCTTGAACAGTCCTGTTAGTTGATCGGCACAGGTTTTCAGACCCCTACCAGGTCCACCATCAGGGCCTGACGGCTTGCAAGGGTTCACACTCTTGAAAGATGTTCTGGCTTCGACCTCCAAGACAGAGATCACAGGGTCACCGGATATTGCAGGGATTTACAGAGATATAGTTTTGTTGTCCCTTTCAAAGTGTGCATTGTAGATGGTAAGCTAATGTGTGAAGTATCACTGCCATTCATGATGTTACACTTCACTTTGTAGGAAGTAATGGCCTGCAAACCCTGCCAGAGGTGACACGCATCCAATTCCCTCTCTAGCCACAATCGGCATTCTTTTTTGCTCTTAGATACCTTCTGTAGGTCACACCTGGGCTTCTTACATAGTTGTAAATCACCAGTCTTGAATGCCACTGATCTAACCCTCAACAGACTATGAATCTCCTGGTTGATCTACAGCTTTTGATGTGGGCATGTCCAGTATGTTTCTCTTATCCACAGAGGCTTTGATTAAGTCAATGATAACTGTGGCATATTCATACAGATTCAAAGATGAATCCCTGAATATTGTCTAATCTACCGATTTACAGCAGTCCTGTTGGCACCCCTTCGCCTCCCTGGACAATACTTGGCCCAGCCACCTTAAGGGGGCTGGCTTTCCCTTTCTTACATCTGCTGTTGTTAGGCAGTGGCTACTCACCTCAGGGGAGGGGGGTGTTGCATGCCTCAAAGTGTGCATAGAAGTATTTAGAGTGTCAGGAAGGGAGGTGTCACTGCTACAATCAATACTGTTTTTCTTTGCCTAGTCAGTAATGCCCTTGATGCCCAGCCACACATGCTGGGGATCATTATCAGACAGCTGCTCCTGAATTCTTTGTGCATAGGCAGTCTTTGATGCCCAAGATAGGGTTCTCCTGACTGCTCCAGGAGCTGTTCTGTCTTCAGATTTGAAGGCAGCATCCCTGGCTTATGGTCAGGAGCGTGCCTTTGCATTTAGCTGGGGCTTCTTCTTGGGCCGTGCGATGAATCAGCAGCAATAATGTCAACTGCTCACAGCCTGCGGCATGAATTGCAACAAACTAATCAGAAACCTCAAGGTGAATGGAGAACTGCACTGCATTAATGCTGCCAGCTTGTACAACATAACAACACTGGAGTAGATCTTCCAGCCTTGCTGAGGCTTGGCAGCCTTCAGGATTTTTATCTCCCATGAGCAATCATTTAGGTGAATGGATGGGTTTGTGTTGAAGTTACTGCCAGCTGCTCCCAGCACAACATAAAGCCAACTCTTTAACCTGGGAAATAAAGTATTAAAACCAACATCTGGCATAAAGAATAATACATATGAAATTTATTCAAATACCTCAGTATGAGAATATTCTAGGCACTTTATTCCAGTCTTATCTTACAAATGTTTGTATAATGAACGCTTAGTGAAACAAGTTTTTGCATACTAACAATGAATATAAACACAAAAAAAAAGCAGAAAATCCTGCTCCCGAGCGCCTCTCCTTTAAGATTGTGGTTCGGCCACATCTGGAGTACTGCATTCAGTTCTGGTCTCTCCACTATAGGAAGGATATTGAGGGTGCAGAAGAGGTTTACCTGGATGCTGTCTGATTTAGAGGGCACGTGCTATCACGAGAGGCTGGATAAACTTGGGTTGTTCTCTCTGGAACGCTGGAGTTTGAGTGGAGATCAAATAGAGGTTTACAAGATTATGAGAAGCATAGAGTGGACAGCGATTATCTCTTTCCCAGGGATTTCTTTCTGGTCTAATACCAGAAGGTGAAAGGGCGTAGGTTCAAAGGGGATTTGAGGGGTACGCTTTTTCATTCAGAGTCGTTGATGCCTGGAATTTGCTGCCTGGTATGGTGGTAGAAGGAAATACATTAGAGGCTTTTAAGAGACATTTGGATAGGCACATGGAAAGATATGGACATTGTGTAGGTAAGAGGGATTAGTGTTTGGGTGTTTTTGATTTCTTTTTTTAGCTGGTTCGGCACAACATTGTGGGCCAAACTGCCTGTTCCTGTACTGCTCTCTGTATGCTCTATGTTCCTGAATGTCCAATCTTTTCCCCTTTTGGTTACACACCAGCAAACTCATCCTTTTCCATGACACCTATCCCAACTGCCCTCCTTGAGAAGACAGTGCTCTATGTTCAAGAACCATTGTAGCCCTTCTTTTGAAGGTACTCCAACTACGCTGTTGGGCATGGAATGCCAGGAATTAGCCCCAGCAACAATGAAGCACCGGTGATATATTTTCCAAAGTGGGAAACTTGGAAGGGAACCTGAAGATGGTGGTGCTCTATGCATCTGCTGTCCTTGCCCTTATTGGATTGGGGGAACTGCTGTCAGCATAGCTGGGGGTGGGTAACTCTGCTAAGTTCTTCAGATGGTATGCAATACAGACATGATTTCTGTGCCAGATGGAATGAATGCTTAGGGTGATTGATAAGCTGTAGTTGCTCTGAATAGTGTCCAGTGTTCACCATTGAAGAGGACAAACCAGCTGTCACCTACAAAGCATTGCTCACTCATACAAAGAAAACATGAATCACAAGTTTTCATCAGCATATCTGACTGTATTAGATGAAATAAACAAGATAGTGCCATTACACTACTTAAAAAGGCAGATAGTGAATTTTGCAACCAGTAAGATAGTTGAACAAGCAAAACTAGTTTTGTTTAGTTGGAGAATGTCACTCATAAGAAATGAATATTGTAGAAATGGCTGTAATTTTAGATCTAAGTAAAATGACATTTCATGACTAATAAAACAAATTCCAATAGAATTAATGACAGGATGAAGACCTACAAAGCCTTTAAAGCCTTTTATTTTAATTTTTTTTGTGATCTGGGTATCATTGGCAAGGCAAACATTTATTGCCCATCACCTACTCATCATTATGGACATCTACGAGAGGTGATGTCTTACAAAGGAGACATCCATCATTAGAATCCCACCATCTGAATCATGCCCTCTTCTCAATGCTGTCATCAGGCCTGATGTAAAAGGAGCCCATAAACCCACACCTCAAAGTTTAAGAACAGCTTTCTTTCACTGTCATTAGATTCTTGAGCCAACACAAAAAACCTAATTCTACCTCTGACTATATTTCCCTCAACTTGCACTAATGTCGATATCTAATTTTGTTTATTTTGCTGTGTAAGTTATGCACAATGTTAAGTTTATGTAATTTATGTTTATCATGGTTATAATGTTCTGTCCCATTGCTGCACACCCTGGGTATATGCAGCCAGGACAATATACATGAATTTAGAATATTCAATATACTTAAGTAAAGGGTAATCCCAATTGTTCTTTAAAGGCTAGGGGTGAGTCACCTCCTTGATTGCTGCAGTCCTTTCCCCAACTGCTGTTAGGGAATTCCAGGACTTAAGAGCCAGTGATGATGAAGAAATGGTGATTGACACTTAAACTTCACCTGCAAATAAAATAGTATTGCCAAAAAGAAAAGAAACTGCAATAACCAGAAGGATGCGCACTTTTGCATTTAGCATGAACCAATCAGAATTTCATAGGCAAAAATGAGAAGTCTTTTTCAGCAAGTTACCTTCTGGACTAATCTTGAGATAAGAGAATCAATCCAGTGGCTGCATTCTGCCCTGTCTACCTGGATTTTTCCCACATACTTCAGGCATATGATCTCCACCTTAGAGCTCGCCCTGCAATTTAAACCTAGAATGAAGACACTCGCAGTCCTAACCCAAGGCAGAATGCTTAGTATTAATTACGTGTGTTGACATCTGAAATGCACTTTCAACTGCAGAGATCCACTGTACCTGACAATTTACTTGACTGGGATTACCTGGCAAGAATTTGGAAATGGTAAAAGATGGATCAAAACCTTGGCTCAAGATTGAGATGAATATTTGACACAAGAGCCCGCCACTGCTTGTAAGAAGTTTGTACATTCTCCCCGTGACCATGTGGGTTTCCTACGAGTGCTCCGGTTTCCTCCCACAATCTAAAGACGTGCTAGCTGATAGGTTAATTGGTCATTGTGAATTCCCCCATGATTAAGCTAGGATTAATTTGGGGCATTGATGGGTGGTGCAGCTTAAAGAGTGAGAAGAGCCTACTCTGTGTTGTATGCCAATAAATAATAAAAACGTTATTGGAATCTGTGAGAACTTCATATTGTATGCCAGATGAAAGCAAGCAGTTGTGATGTTTGGCCAAGTATTTATTTTAAATCATGTAATGCCAACACAGTAGTTTAAAAACATTATATTCTTAGGCCATAGAGCAGTGTATAGATCTGGTTGCCACTTTACCAGCAAGTATGCAGAAGTGCTCGGAGGGAATCCAGTTGAGATAATTGGATGATTTTGCAGTTCTCCGAATTGTAGATGAAAAATTGGCCAAGCCATGGCTGTTTTCCTTGGAATAGAGAAGTGTGAGAAATGATTTAATTAAATTGTATAAAATCATGGCGGGCACAGCCAAGTGGAAGAGGACTTACTTCACTTAAAAGAGCTTAAAGAATTTACAGTAATTGGTAGAAGAATTTGGGAGGCATTCCGGAGAAAATTTTTCACCTGAATCAAATTGAGAGTTTGCAACTAAAAGGACAGCAGAGGGGAAACCTACGTCATGTTCTAGAAATGATTCGGGTATTCACTTAAAAGTTCTGTGAATCTTTGGGGAGAGCTAGGCTCGATAATTATTACATCTGGTGTGGCTATGATGGCCTTCTTCAGTACCTTAAGTTTCCAATTTGAGGATTTCTTAGACCTTAGGCAACTTGAATTAACACCTGTGCAAGGCTCTTTAGTTAGTATTCCTATTGATTGGGCTGGTGCCAAGAAACCACAGTTTCTTACCAACTTCAAAAAGAACACTCTTTGGGATAGACTCACCTCAATAAAACTGTACAACTGTTTTGCCGTAAAGAAAAACATGAAAGGAATAGTATAGTGTCTAAAATCGTGGCCCACGAAGCAATGTTGAGGAGCAAAGAAAGTCCCTTGACCACAGTTACACCCATCTCTAACAGGGCTTGGAGAAATGTATACTGGTCACAGGGATCCTTCAACCTGTACTGCCAGTAAATTAAGTCATGGCTGATCTGCAGCTTCACACTGCATCTTTTGCCATCTTTACCTACTAGAAAATGTCTACCCGATCAGTCCCGAACATCCCAAATACCTCAATCTCCTCCACCTCACCAGCCTTTTAGGTTAGATTAGATTCAACTTTATTGTCATTGTGCTGAGTACAGATACAAAGCCAATGAAATGCAGTTAGCATCTGACCAGAAATGCAAAGAATAGTGTTATTTACAAAATAACAGCGAATATAAAAAGTGCTACAGCACACAAATATAAAAGTACTGAGACAGTACAATATGGGTGCAATACTGCTTAGCACTGTGATGAGAGGTTCAGCAGTGTCACAGCCTCAGGAAAGAAGCTCTTCTTGTGCCTGCTGGCGCGGGAGCGGAGGCGAGTAAAGGAGGAGGAGAGTTAAAAAGTCCATGGTTAGGATGAGATGCATCCCTGATAATGCTTTTCACCCTGCCCAGGCAGCGTTTAAGGTAGATGTTCTCAATGGTGGGCAATTGGGTGCCGATAATCTGCTGGGCAGTTTTCACCACACGCTGGAGTGCTTTGCGGTCTGATATGGGACAATTGTCATACCACACTGAGATGCAGTTGGTGAGTATGTTCTCAATGGTACAGCGGTAAAAGTCCGTTAGTATCCTGGGACAGGATACTGACAGACTTTTCTCCCCTCACCCATGGCATTATACCCAAGATGAGAGGGGAACAAGTGACACCTTCTCATTCAGATTGGGAACATGCTCAGCACACATTTTAATGTTGACCTGAAGTGATTGAGTGCTCAAGTACGAGAACTTTTTGTAGATTTCTGAAATCAGTAGATTTTTAGAGATGAAGAAGCAAAGGATATGGAATTTATGTAGGAAACTGATGCTGAGACAAGTGATCTGTGATGGCAAAGTAGGCACAAGGGACCAAATGACCCAATCCAGCTCTAATTTTCAGCATTTTGTGTCTTATTCTGTAACCTTGGGATCTGGAACTTTAGTGTGTTCCTTAAGACAGTGCTGTATTACTGTTCTTCCAGTTTACATTTATAAATTCACCATTTAGAGGCAGTTCATTAAAAATGAATTTAAGCAAAAAATTATACATTCTGACCATAACAGCTGTTTGTTGACGGGGTTTAGTTGAGGCAGATCACAATAGGAAGAGTTCTGTGACAGAGGAAGGCAAATTATTGCCTAACCCAATGAGCTGCTGATCAGGAAGCAGGAAGTAATACGGAACCAGATACAATGCCCAAATCTACATGTTAAAGGCAGAACACAAGCAAACAAAGTAAGGCGATAATATCTACTGATGAATTTATTCGTGCCTGCTCTTAGTTACCCACACCCAACCTGCTTCCAACTATCTTTGCCTGCTCCGTTTTTAACTGCACCCCTGGCATATTTTATATAAAAGCTACCCATGGTAGAATTTACAGAAGATGTCAATAAAAGCAGCAACATTAAATAACTTGATGGGAAAATAAAATCGAATCTGCAAAGTTGCTGGAAAAGCTGTTGGCCAGCTGTGCATCTTGAGAACTGTGTATGGCGCTCACAGCATAATTTTGTTTATGATTAGGCAATAAGAGAGCATAAAGTTTACGCTAGACATCAGGAATCTACATTAATTTCCACTTACGTAGCATATTTAATAATTGATAACATCCAAAGGCACTCAAATGCAAATCAGGGGAAAAAAAGGACAATATTTTTTTCTATGTTCTAGGACTAATATCTGTAAGAACCTGGACTGGACTCAAAGGATGTTAGCATAGAAAGGAGCTGCAAATTCCAAACTTTTAGACACCGACATCTCAAACACAGCAACCAAAGTGAGCTGAAGAAACACCGTGATCTCAAGAATTAAAGGCTGGTGTTTGCTATTGGTTTGGATGTGAGAAGGACCAGGGCCTTAGTGACATGCGCAGAAGTGGAACAGCTTAAAAAGGAAGTTGAGCATCAGTGAGCAAGGAGCAAAGACAGGTCAGTAGAGCTTTGGCATAGTCATGAATAAACGACAGCATGGATAAAAGTTTAAACAGCAGTTGCACTGTGGAAATAGTGGTGACTTTTTACAGCACAGGAATTTGCCAGTTCTTGCAATGAGATGTTACGGCTTCAGTCAAAATTAAGAACACAAGAAAAAGCAGGAGCAAGAAACAGTCACCACAGAAGAAATTCATGCTTAGTTCCTGCATTTATAACTGGGTGACAGATTCTTCTGAAACAATGCCCTCAGTTCAAATCCCCCCCATTAGGGTAAATAACTGTCAAACCCCTCAAAAATTATGTCTGTTTCAATGAGATCAGCTCTCATCATTTTAAGCTCCAATGAATATTTTAACAATAATGTATTTATAGGGCACTTTCCAAACAAACAAATATGTTCTAAACTGCTCAGCTTTTCACTCTTCAAAATTTATGTTCTTGGAGTCAATCTGGTGAACTTTCTTCACCCAACTGTGTCGATGGAATACATGCAAATTTCCGTCTAAGACCAAAACTGTCCTGCCTGGGAGTGGAAAGTTTCCCTACGCTTATACTCCACCCACTGCAATAAAGCCAATGTGCTTTAATCAAAGTTCAATAAGACAGATTGGTCAGAATAGCTCACAGTCAGATATGGCACTCAAGGAAAGATAACATGAATAGCGAAAAATGGGCTTGTTGGTGAGCAGTTTGAAGACCATGGTCAAACTCAGTATTTAGTTGTAAGAAATTGTGGCTCCCACAAGATGAGAATACAGACCAAGTTAACAACAGAGAGAAATGGTAATGAGGTAAATCTGTGTGTTATCAACGTACATGTGGAATCTGGCATAAATTGTTTTGACATGACATCATGTATTGTCAGGAATTGGCATGGGGCCAGAGAATTCTTTGGAAGATTCCAAAGGGCAACAGTGTGATAAAACCAAGCCTTCCCACTTCAAGGGCACTTGCTGTATACTTACTGACATCTTTAAATAACCAAATAAATGCTACAAACATGATTCAAATAAACTATCCACAGTAGACCTTCAGTACAAAGCTGGTACATCAAATAGCTCAAGAATTCAAGACCTGGAGCTGGACCTAAACCAACAAAAATTCTAAAGGTTATACTGTCAACTCAATCAAGTTGACGAGGTGGGTTCATCGTAAGAGATTCTACAGATGCTGGAAACCTTAAGCAATATGCACAAAATGTTGGAGGAACCCAACAAATGAGGCAGAATCTATGGAGAGAAATAAACAGTTGATATTTCCCCCCCAAGAACCTGAGACCATCCATAGATGCTGCTCGACTTGCTGAGTTCTTCCAGCATTTTGTATGCATTGAAAACATAGGTTATTTTAAATAATCAAATATTTACACAGTAACTCACAGAAATCCTATAAATTTATCCATATTTTACTCATGTAAGATTAGTATTGCTTACAAATATTACTGAACTTGTAACTCAAACAAAACATGCTCAAACAATAACTTGTCATTTGCATTAACTGAAAAATCAAAAGATTCTATAACTAAAGTAGCAGCTCTAGGTACTATCATACTTCTAGGAAGCAATGCGCAAAATAACTGGCATTCTAGTTATTTGTTTTAATAGTATGCATACATAACTACAAATGTGACAAAAAACTTCAGAAACTCTCAGAGAAACGCAAAATTGCAGAAAAAATGTTTCAGGCCATGTATATTATTTTTCAAAAATGATGTTCAGTTACTAGGACTGAAGCTTCAAATGACAGAGAACCAACACTATGACTTGTCCATTTATTTTTTCCATTGTATGATTCACATTAGAATGATTCATTTGTATCAATGCTAGCACTGTATCAGACAAAAATCTGCTTTGCACACAGCAACCTGCCTTAAATACAGCACATTTAATTTAGCATGTGTTGGCATGTGGCCAAGTGGTTAAGGCATTGGTCTACTGACCTGAAGGTCACTAGTTCGAGCCTCAGCTGAGGCAGCGTGTTGTGTCCTTGAGCAAGGCACTTAACCACACATTGCTCTGCAATGACACCGGTGCCAAGTTGTATCGGCCCTAGCGCCCTTCCCTTGGACAACATCAGTGGCGTGGAGAAGGGAGACTTGCAGCATGGGCAACTGCCAGTCTTCCATATAACCTTGCCCAGGCCTGCGCCCTGGAAACCTTCCAAGGTGCAAATCCATGGTCTCACAAGACTAATGGATGCCTACAAATATAGCAAGACGCTCCAATGTATTTGACAGCTCCTATCAAGCAAAGTTTGACACCAATGAAATATTAGGGCAGATGTCCAAAAACTTGCTCAGTTGGCTTAGTGCAGCTTAAAAGGAAAAAAATGTAGAAAGGTGGAATCCCTGATCTAAAGTGTTAAAGTAGCGAGGCAGTGTTAAATTTGAATGTAAAGGTGAGGATTTTAAAAGTGCAGTTTAATTACAAGCCAATGATATCAACAAGCAAAAGAGTGAAGGGTGAATGGCAATTGGTTCCAACAAAGCCACTCTGGTTTAGGGCAGGAAGCTAGTCAGAGTAGCAAAGGCAAGGTTACAAAAGGAGTGGCTGAGAGTTTCAGCAAGTCATACTGAGTTAAATGTGCAGGCAGAGCAATGTTAGAGTGAAGAAATAATGACCTGACTGACAGCACAAACATATGGGCTAAAGCTCAACATCAAACATGACACCACGGCTGCAAAGAATCTGGTCAGCTTTAGGTAAATGCCACGGAAATGAAATTGGCAGTAGGGGAATATTTTTGTTTCTGCTTAAAACACTAATGACTCAGCTTCTGACTTTTGGTTGGAGGAAATTTCTGTTCATCCAGTTGTGACAAACAATTCAGAGACTACGGAGGAGTCAGAAGTAGTGGGAGTAGAACCCACCCAGTGTTGTTACTGCACATGGGAACCTCTGCTGTGCTCTCACAGCAAGAAACGGTATGGATCAGTGAAACAGAAGATGACGAGGAATTGATCCTTTGTGCATGCTACAATTAACCGTATGAGCCTGGCACTTGAAGCTATTAAAGGTACCTGTAAGCCTTGGGGTGGAAGGTGGTAAAGCATTGGAAAAAGATGTTTTGATCAAATGTGTCAAAGGCAATAGACACGGTGAGGGAGACAAAGAGAAGTATATTTCCAACAATGCAGATGACTAAGGACATGCTGTTTGGTACCCCAGCAGTGCAAAAGCCTGATTCAAGGAATTCAAATAGAATTCCCTGTGTGAAAGATGAAATGAATTTGGGGGATTACAACACATTCAAAGATTGGGGGGGGGGGTGGAAGATGGAGGCTGAAGATGGATAGAGGGAATCCCACAGCAGACTGAAAAGGTTCAAGAACCATGAACTAAGTCCAAAAACAGTTACTGGAAATCTGGAAACAAAATAGAAAATATTCAGCTGATCAGGGAGAAACTGTGAAGAGAAACAACATTTTAGATGTATGAACTTTCATCAGAACCCGAAAAACACAAAGATAAACATGACATTCCAAAGGATATGGCAGCAAGTGTGTGGTATTAGTTAGCTTACGGAAGCAAAGGTGGACAGTGCAAATATGACTGAGGGAGCAGGCTGTGGGACTTGTGTACACAAGAATGTGAGAGAATTACAGAGGGGAGATTATACTGAGTGAAGGGAAAAGAGGTGGTAACCAGATAGTCTTAACCTTGGTGAACAAGTTCCCAGCGTGTAATTGAGAAGATTATGAAATTTGCAGTGAAGAATCAAGTGTTCCTTGCATTGCAGGGCAATCCAGGTGTGCTGCACAGATAAGATCTTGCCCATCATTTCTGGAATTAAAACAGCAGATATGAGGACTGTATTAGGAGAGTAAAACTGGGATCGCTGTACAGTTAGACTCACAGCCTGTCATCTTTCTGATGCAAGCTTAAAGGAAAACCTTGGCTGTTCTGTCAGGTAGACATAAAGGATGCCAGGGCGCTACATTGAAGTGGAGCAAGGCAGTCACCTCCGAATGGTGATCTCTTACTCAACATACTGAAAAGATCTCATTACTCTGAAGCAATCAGCAGTGTGCAAATCAGTCGTGCCTGTTTCATTATAGTAGTAACTCCTCTTCAAATACATCTCAATTACTGTGCTGCAAGTCCATTTCCTTTAAAACTCTCAAAGTTCACAGTAAATTTATCATCAAGTACATATGTCACCATATATTATTGACATTCAATTTTTTGCGGGCATTCACGCTAAACATAATTGAAGCAATGAGGAAACCAGCATACACGACAAACAAATGTGCAAAAGTCAAACTGTGCAAATACAATAATAAGTAATAAATAGTGAGAATATGGGAAGAAGACTCATTGAAATGGAGTCCACGGGTTGTGGGAACAGTTTAGTGATGGGGCGAGTAAAACTATCCCCACTGGTTCAAAAGCCTGACAGTTGAGGGGTAATAACTGATCCTGAACCTGATGGTGTGGGGCCCCGAGGCTCCTGTACCTCCTTCCTGATGGCAGCAGTGAGAAGAGGGCATGGCCTGGTTGGTGGGGTGATGATGGATGCAGCTTTCCTGCGACAACGCTACATGCAAACGTGCTCAATCTTGGGGAGGGTTTTACTTGTGATGGACTGGGCTGTATCCACTACTTTTTGTGGGCTTTTCCGTTCAACATGGTTGTCTTTTAAAAAGCTTTGCAATCCATTCATATAAATTGATCCTCCTCATGCACTGCAGCAGGAACTAACCACAGATTCCAGTCGGTCAGGAATGCATTCCAACAACTTGAAAACAATTATGGAAGGCCATAAACACTGCCCTGCCAATGGCACCAGGGCACAGAGAACAATTATTGGCAAAAAGAATTGCACCTCTCATTGACAAATTAGTATCTATGTTCGAGAAATATTCAAGCAAAAACTGTCCACCTTGATGGGCAAATCCCCATTTAGCAAAGCACCAGAGAGAAACAGTAACTAAGAGGTGAAAACACCTGTTCGAGACCTACAACACTGCATTCTGAAATACTTCCAACCCAAACGTGGCTCGACTGAAAGGACATTGTCTACCTTTGAGCTGCGCCTCTCCTGGCCCCATAACCTCACAACACACTTTAACACTTGAGGCTGAGATTTTAGCATATGACTGCCTTGATTTTCTGTTCCTCTTCCTCCTTTCATGTAGTAGTGACTCAGCAGTCATGTAATTTGCCAACACCAAGTAGATGGTGAACTTAAGCAATATAGGCTGACCCATCCTATTTAAAACAGCAATCAATCATTAACTTAGCAAAAACAAATTTGTAAGTTTTGCCATGCTTAAACCAAATGCATCAGTAGGTTTTATCCTATGTACATGGGCCTTGATTGTGGTTGATCTAAATGAAGATTATACAGCTTAGAAATAAGAACACATCCCAACACATTGATGCCTGAGGCTTTATTAGGCATTGGTAAGATGCACATGGGAATACTGTGAGCAGTCTTGGGCCCCTTATCCGTGCTGGCATTGGAGAGGGTCCAGAGGTTGTTCACAAGAATGACTCCCGGTCTGAAAGGGTTAATGTATGAGGAGCATTTGATTGCTCTGGGCTTGTACCAGACTCACTGGAATTTAGAATGAAGAGGGGGAAATCTCACTGATAATTATCAAATATTGAAGGGCCCAAATAGAGTGGATGTGGAGAGGAGATTTCTGACAGTGTGGGGGTCTAGGACTGGGGGCACTGCCTCAGAAGTGAAGACAATTTTTTTTAAAAGCCAGAGGATGGTGAATCCGTGGAATTCTTTGTCACAAGCAGCTGCGAAGGTCAAGTCATTGGGTATATTTAAAGTGAAAGTTGATAGGTTCTTGATTAGTAAGGGTGTCAAAGCTTACAGGAAGAAGGCAGAATGGGGTTGAGAGGGATAATAAATGAGCCATGATTGAGCAATGGCACAGCAGACACGATGGGCAGAATAGGCTAATTCTGCTCCTATGTCATTGTCTTATGGCCTCTAACCATAACCCTGTATTCCCTCCATCCTCATGCATCCTATTACCCCAATATATGAATCCTACTCACTGAGCAGTAAACTCTAACAAAAATAACAGGTTAGGAACAGGACTATACCATCTGCTCCCCCAAATCAGTTCTTCCGTTCATTGAAAACAGAACTGATATTGGTGGCCTAATTTACTTTGGAAGAATGAAAACTTATATATGAACCTACAGGCACAGACCCATGCTGGAGTCAGAGGTAACCACAGCCAAATTGCAAAACACAACTCAAAAAAAAGCTACAACACACAACTTTACTCACTCTCTCCACAGATATTGAGCACCCTGCGATGTCTGTAGCATGCTCTACATCTAATTTGGATGATAAACCTGTAAGCATCGGCCTGTAAGTGCTTCCCCCTCTGGCTTCGTATAACATGCCAATACCTATCAACTAAAAATAAGGCAGGTCCATCACTGGCACAGTAGTGTAGTGGTTAGAACAGTGACCCTGGTTCAATTCCTGCAACTGCCTGTAAGTAGTTTGTATGTTCTCCCTGTGATGTGGGTTTCCTCCGGGTGCTCGAGTTTCCTCCCACTGGCTAAAGACCCACCAGTTGGTACGCTAATTGGTCATTGTAAATTGTCTTGTGATTAGGCTAGGGTTAAATCGGGGATTGCTGAGTTGCGTGGCTCAAAAGCTCCGGAAGAGCCTACTCCACTTTGTATCTAAACCAAAAGAAGGTAAGCACCCTCACTGTTAGGGAAGAGGTACAGGAGCCTGAAGACTCACTGTTAAGGATTCAGGAATCGCTTCTTCCCCTATCATTAGATTCTGAGTGGTCCATGAACACTTAACTATTTAATTTGTAATTTATAGTAACCTTTTGTCTTTGCATCAAAACAAACTTCACATCAAATTAAATGATAATAAACCGCACTCTGATTCATTTAATCTAATAAGTGGCTTTAGACTGAGTGCTGAAGGTGGATTCTTTCATGGCAAGACTAAAGAGATAAATGAAATGTTCCCTCTTTCATAAAGTACATTTTTGCTACCAACTACATTCTTACATACTGTATACTTTTACGAAGCAAAACAAATAACCTTTACTCCATTAATGACCGTTATCTGGTAAAAAGATAATATTAGGGTTACAGAAGTGAGAACCTTTAGTTTTGTTATTTTGATGTCAATTGGTACCACGAAGTATAGGCATCCTAATTTTTCCCCGACTTCAGCGCCTGTTGCGGCAGGTCCAGTTCTACACAAGCAACTCAGGGGTGCAACTTTATGGAATCGCAGCAACTCAAATGCATCATATTTCAGAGATTTAAATATAAACAAAAAGCAAATGTGTACTTAAAGCAGGTCCGAAATCATCAGATTCTATAAAGCCCGTGCATCGCATCATTGCGACAATATCAGCCGTTATACCTTAAAAAAAGACCCACACCATCAATTTTTGAATTGCAGTCACCTCTCCATGTACACTGCACCCGCTGCAAATGTCACTAATTTGTAATTACAATTGCCATGTTTAATTGGGTTATCAACTACCTTAACACCCAAACTCCATTCTCAGCAAAGGATTAAAGCGAAAAGGAAACGAACCAGTAGGTTCGCGACCCACAACCACCGACTTGAACACGCACCTCTAAGAGTCTGAAGCCACGATTCATACCATTATCAGATTTTAATTAGCACGCCTATTTCCTGCACAAGTGTGAATTACTCCCCACCTCCACCCCCCCCCGCAAAAGAATCTATGTCGCTGTCTGCTTCAGGGTGACCCCCCTCCTCTCCCGTCCCATGCTATCCGCACGTGTTCGTGCGCTAGTGCTAGTCCCAGCACTGCAGCGACAGGCGCCCCACCAGACAGAGTCTGTCCCGGATCCGGATCCGGGCCCGGTCCGCGCTCCACGCGGAGATCAGCGAAAGCGCCGACTAATCTGAACGCCCTCCAAGATTAAAGAAAACACATTTCATTTTCTATCCCAACCCCTCTTCCCCTACGGCACGGGGGAGGGGGAGGGGGAGGGGGAGGGGGAGGGGGAGGGGGAGGGGGAGGGGGAGGGGGAGGGGGAGGGGGAGGGGGAGGGGGAGGGGGGGGGACGCTAAGCCGACAAGCTGTGTGTTTCCCTTACAAGTTCGGCGGCGCAGCAGACCCCGGCCGCGCTATACCAGAGCAGCGAAGGAGGTCCTTTAGGCCCCAGTTACTGAGATCGGTGCCAATCCTTCTGCGCAGCACAGCAGGGGGAGGGCGGTAATGGAGCGTAAGCGGGGTGAGTGAGTGAGAGAACTGCACCGTAAACAGACAGGCGATCCACGATGTTTCTTCCCCCCCCCGGAACACCTGCTCTTTCACCCTCCGGCCCCCAACTCATGCTAATCCCCCTCTTCTCCATTTAAAGATCCTCGCCTTCCTCACAGGTCAGGCCTCGTCTGAGTTCTCTCCTTTCCCCCCTCTCTTTATGTAACTAACGTAACGAAGCAAAGCCGTCACTACTATTACCCCCCAACCCCAACCCCAACCCCAAACTCACACACGGCAGAGAAAGTTCCCTTTGCCCTGGGAGAGAGGAGAGAGAGGTTCACGCCAAGCTTCTCCCACCGGTGTTATTGCCCCCCGTGCGACTTTAAACACCCCCGCCAGCCCGTTTCCCGGTCTTCCGAGGGAGGGTCCATGTGCACCCCGACCCCGACCCTCACCCCTCCGTCAATACCCTAGCACGTTGCCCTCCTCTCTCGCCTCACCTCTCCGTCCTTGGCTCTCAGATCCAGCCTGCCCGTCTCCTGTACGATCCGCGTCGCCATGATGTGACGGAAGTGAATTTTGGGCAGGGGAGGGAGGAAGCCGAGAATAGCCCGGCGGGGGTGGGCCGGCTGCCCGGAAGAGCGGCGTCCGGGCGCGATGGGAGCTCTGCGAGAGAGCGGCCCGACCGCCCTGCGAGCCGTCCGCAGCTCCGCGGCATCTTTCCTGTCGAGCAAACGTTGCAGAATCACGAAAATTACTTTTAAAACCCCAGCCCACATTCCGCTCATTCGGGTATTAGTTCCCTTTATGTTATCTAGAGTACCAGGCACTGTAGCAGGTAAGGGACTTGTTGCTGCTTGTTTAATAGTCAGAGCAAGTTACTAATTTGTGAGATATCAAGGCAATAGGCCATTCGACCCACCTCGACAGGTGGGTGCCCGTCTGTATTGATCCCATCTTCCAAAGTTTGATTCAGCCTATTCAAGTGTTCATCTAGACACTTAGGAAAAGTTGTCACTGACTCTGCTTCCATCACTCCCAGACAGTGAAATCTAGGTACTCACCACCCTCTGGGTGAAAAGCACACTTCTCAAATCCCCAAATTCATTCAGTCCCTTTTCCCAATACATGTTGGGTTATGACTAATTTCTCTCAACTAATCAGACATCCCACCCTGCAAAAACTCATTTCAGGGCGATCTCGACCAGAAATCTCAAACTCATAGCAGTCTGTGTCAATGAATTTGTTAATTTTGCAAGACATCAGATTCACAAGTGTTTTGTGAGACAGCTGACTTCTGAAATCTGTCTTAATGTGACGCACCATGCTGAATGCCCTTTCTACATCACAATTAGAATTTGGCAGCACCAAAAGCAGCTTCATCAACTGGCAGAGCTCTTTGAATCTCAACTGCCCTGTGCTCACGGAGTTTACTTAGGACAGCTTCCCCCAGAACTCATCAACTGGCAAACTTTTGTAGTTTGGCATCAGTCCTTCAAGGTTAGTTGAGACATAATCCAGGACTCACCTCAAAATGTCTTTTACAGTCATTTAACCCACCATGGGCAATAGAAAAGTCACTGTTGCAAACAGTGCAGCAAGCAACACTGTCATTATTTTTGATCCCTATTAGGCAGGGATACACTTTAGTGTAGTCTGAGGTGAAGTATGTTTTGTATTTTCTTTTTTTGGAACACTCTGCCATGGCGCTGCAAGACACTAGATTGAACTGATGGACAATGAAAGAGAGAGAGAGGTCGACTGTAAAGCCCGCCCACAGAGAAAACTGATAGGTCTACTTAGCACAAAGAGAGACCAATCAGGATTGATTCATTCTCTTTCTCTCTTTCTCTCTCTCTCTCTCTCTCTCTTCTTCCTCCTCCTCCTCTACCCCCCACTCTCTCTCTCACTCTCAAAAAAATTGGTTTCCAAGATATTGTGTATAATTTGCGGGCGTCAGGGAGCCGCTATCTATATGTAGGAGACTCCCGGAACTTCCAGGAGAGGTGGACTGTCTGCAACTTTTTAATGGCTTTGTCCATTTCCCTTAATCTACTAACCTGAAAGCTTTCACCATCTATCCTATCAACAAATATGACGTGTTTAATTTGAAGTGAAGGAAGGGACAGGGAGCAGAGCTAAAGCTGCCAATATAAATTAAGCATGTCAGAGGAACAAGAATGGCAAACATGTTGGCAAATGTGGCTGGAGAAGTCCTAAAGAGCTGCAGGGTAGTTAGATTAGTAGGCACATCAAGGTGCTGGAACAATATTACCAATGCCATCTCTGACATCCTCCAAATCCATTGAAAAGGTTGCCAAAACAATGCCAATATTCTTTACCAGCCTGACACCCCCTCCCCCCCCCCGCAGCACTGAGGCTGTATACTCAACTGGGTGTGGTGACTAGATCATATTTTCCATGTGCCTGGCATCAAAGTCCCGAAAAAATGTACTCCAAGCATATCATGGCAAGGAATTTTCAGAACAAAGAAAATACCTCTGGGACGTCTCTCAAATTGTTCTTAAAAATGTTGACATCTTCATTGACATATGGAAAACCCTGGTCCACAAAGGAATATTTGGGAAGGCACCAAGCCCCTTGAGTTTCTAAAAAGGGAACAAATGGAGGCCATGTGTAAGTAGAAGCTGAAAGCAATATCCATTAAGCAAAATCTGCCTTGGCTGTGGCAGACTTTGTGCATCCTGCTTAAGACTCACAGCAATCTCAAAACCTATGAAATTGAGTTGATACAAACCATCTTTGACTTCAAATGACTGCCAAAAAAAGAAAGCTTTATAGATTCTGCAGAGTGCTTGAGGAGGTAAAAGGTAAACTGATAACTTGCAGCCAACCTCAGTCCTGCTGTGATGTTGATGTGGTTCGTCTATAATGACTTCCCCCAACTAAACAAGATGTTAACAATGCATCTTATTTGAGTTAGTAAATAATAATGTTTTGTTTATGATTTTCAGACTCATTTTTAGAGGCATTATGAATTGGACTCAGGATTATTATCACCATCTTATATGATGTGAAATTTGTGGTTTTTTTGGCAGCAACAGTAAAGTGCCAAGACATAAAATTACAATAATTACAAAATAAATAGTGCAAAGAAATTTAGTGAAAACTAGAATTTCAATGAACACAAACATATTTTTGTCTTTAGTTAAAAAAAATTATTTCAATACATGAAAGTATTAAATGTAAATCAGAATGCATCATACAAGAGGTGTACAAGATAATGAGAGGCATTGATAGTGTGGATAGTCAGAGGCTTTGTCCCAAGGCTGAATGGCTATCACGAGAGGGCACAGTTTTAAGGTGCTTGGAGGCAGGTACAGAGGAGATGTCAGGGGTAAGTTTTTTACGCAGAGAGTAGTGAGTGCGTGGAATGGGCTGCTGGCAGCGGTGGTGGAGGTGGAAACGATAGGGTCTTTTAAGAGGCTCCTGGATGGATACATGGAGCTTAGAAAAATAGAGGGCTATGGGTAAGCGGAGGTAGTTCTAAGGTAAAGATGTGTTCGGCACAGCTTTGTGGGCCAAAGGGTCTGTATTGTGCTGTAGGTTTTCTATGTTTCTATATTAATGTTAGGATTGAAATATTTTTTGGAACCTATGCCATCTCAGACCATTGGAAATTTATGGTGATTGGGGGGTGGATTGCTATTTTCAAAGTGTATTCAGGTGAACGACCCCTCCCCCACATTATAGGGCGTTGCCATCTGAGAAAATTGCTCATATTCTGATTTCCTGTAACACAACGACACATCATTTGTGCTTACTTAAAGAAACACAAGTTGAAAAAAAAGCAAACAGGAATTCTGCAGATGCTGGAAATTCAAGCAACACACATCAAAGTTGCTGGTGAACGCAGCAGGCCAGGCAGCATCTATAGGAAGAGGTACAGTCGCCGTTTCAGGCCGAGACCCTTCGTCAGGACTAACTGAAGGAAGAGTGAGTAAGAGATTTGAAAGTTGGAGGGGGAGGGGGAGATCCAAAATGATAGGAGAAGACAGGAGGGGGAGGGATGGAGCCAAGAGCTGGACAGGTGATTGGCAAAAGGGATACGAGAGGATCATGGGACAGGAGGTCCAGGATAGTTTATTTTCCTTCATATAACTTTTGTGAATTCTACAGGGTTTGAACTTGTATACCTCAAACAGCCTGTACATAGTTTGGGGCAGCCTATGTAAATTTAAAATATCCACCAACATCCCAGAGGCTAGAGATACTGTATATGTGAATTCCATTGTTTGAGGAGCTCACAAGGCAAGTACAAAGTATCAAAATTTTTATGCTTTTGTCTGTTTTATTTCAATGATAATGAATATGCACTGACGGGCTACTCAGAGAAAGCCGAGTTAAAGGAAAAGGATATATTCAAAAATGATGTGTAATAATGGGAATGGCACAGATAATGCTGAGGAAGGTTGTTGATAGTGTTATTCATTTGGTTCCAATACATTGTTCTTCTGATAGCACTGGACAACACATTTTTTCAAAAGTGTCGCTTACTCAGAATTTTTTTTATTTGTGATAGACCACTGGGAGCTGAACACAAATATAATTTCAGCTGACTTATATCATGTAGGAATTTGGAGAAACTAGAAATTAAATTTTATTGAATATAATACATTTAATTGCATAATGGGCTGACACTTTGCTATAGTTCAACTAAGATAAAAATGTTTTGTTGATGATTTCCGTTTGTACTCAGTGTCTAAGGCTTCTTGCTTAACCAACCTTGACAAAACTGAGTAAGAAATTGCTGATACTGACCAACTATGCCTGTTCTTTTAAAAAGGTAGGAAGAAAAGTCATATTCAATTCTCTTTCAATTTTTTTGTGATGAACTTGAAGAAATTCCATGTGTCCTTTACAAATTAAGGGATGCCCACATGATCTGGTAACAGTCAATGAGATCTAATTGATTTTTCAGTTCTCCATGGGAGGACATTCAACTGAAAATTTGTTCCAACAATTTCAGATAAATAGTTAATTGATTTGAACTATCAACCTTTGTACTGTAATAGCTTATGTTTCATACCAAACAAGTTTGATCTAGATCAGAAGAAAAACATAGCTTCAGAAAGTAGTGTTGATCATTTTAGTGCAAAAAAGCCTCTTCAAAAGTGTGCTTGTGATTATTCAATGTGTTGTATTCATCTGAACATTAACTGCAATGTCATTGGGTGGATTTACATACAAATCATTAAATCCCTTTCTCATAGCTAAATATATGGAAGATTAAGAATGTTCTGATGTTTGGCTCTGGGGTCCAAGGCTGAAGCTGTTAACACTACTTTTCCTGCTGTCTTTATGGTGTCAGGAGCCAGTCTACTCTGCAACAAAATCTTCTTATAAATTCCTGCTCCAATCTCTACATTGATATCGTTATTGGACATCTACAGTCTTGTTAAGGTGTGTAGAAAGTAGAACAATGACAACAATGTCACCATGTATATTCATTGACTATCCAAGGCCTCTGTAGGATAGTTCAGCTACTCCACTGCCAGCAATAATTCTTCAACCACTGTCAGGTTTCAACTGATAATTCCTGTGTTTTGGCAAATCAGTTTTGCAGTACTCTTGTCAGATAATGCAGCTGTTATAGTCCACCTCTTCTCACAATCACTCAAACATTGCTGACATGGATCTGCTATGTGTGTGGTAATATTGGATAAGTTGATGTTCTGTACATGATTATGTTTCAAAGTATCTGTGGTGCAAATGTGACACTCTGCAGTGTGCAACAACCACACAATTCATACTAGCAACTTTAAAACCATCAGTAATAGCCATCAGGAAAGCGACCAACTCCTACTAAAGCAAACTTATGTTAGCAAGGACTGTGCTGCAACTGTATCATAATTCAACCTTTCAACTTCATAATTTGTCAGCTGCACATGACAACTGGCTGAATAATAAGTTTACTGTCCTGGATACTGTTGGTGGGGACGACTGACCAGTTGTGAGCCACGTTGGCAAGGCCTCCGGCACTGAGTCTGACCCGGTGGTGCAGAAGGGTGGGACGGAGAAGAGGAGACCTGTCATCATTGGAGACTCTATAGTCAGGGGAGCAGACAGGAGATTTTGTGGACGTGAGAAGGACACCCACATGGTTTGTTGCCTCCCGGGTGCCAGGGTCCGGGATGTCTCTGACCAGGTGCACAACATCCTGGTACGAGAGGGAAAGCAACCAGAAGTCGTGATACACGTTAGTACCAATGACATAGGCAGGAAGAGGGATGAGGTCCTGAAGTGTGAGTTTCGGGAACTGGGCAGAAGGCTGAAGAACAGGACCTCAAGGGTGGCGTTCTCAGGATTGCTGCCAATGCTACGTGACAGTGATTGTAAGAATTGGAGGAGATGACAGTTGAATGCGTGGCTGAGGAGTTGGTGCAGGGAGCAGGGTATTAGATTTTTGGACCATTGGGATCTCTTCTGGGGACGGTGGGACCTGTACAGATTGGATGGGTTGCACCTGAACTCGAGGGGGAGCAATATCCTTACAGGTAGGTTTGCTAGTTTAAACTAATTTGCAAGGGGGATGGGACCCAGAGCGATAGAGCAGTGAGAGAAGTGCATGGAGTAAAGCCGGATCTAACATATAGAGAGGCTTTGAGGAAAGAAACAGAATGAACGGTGTAAAGGTAGTGAGGTAGAAGGGCTGAAGTGTGTGTACCTCAATGCAAGAAGCATCAGGAACAAAGGTGATGAACTGAGAGCTTGGATACATACATGGAATTATGATGTAGTGGCCATTACAGAGACTTGGCTGGCACCAGGGCAGGAATGGATTCTCAATATTCCTGGATTTCAGTGCTTTAAAAGGGATAGAGAGGGGGGGAAGGGGAGGAGGGGTAGCATTACTGGTCAGGGATACTATTACAGCTACAGAAAGGGTGGGTAATGTAGCAGGATCCTCTTTTGAGTCAGTATGGGTGGAAGTCAGGAACAGGAAGGGAGCAGTTACTCTATTGGGGGTATTCTATAGGCCCCCTGGTGGCAGCAGAGATACAGAGGAGCAGATTGGGAGGCAGATTTTGGAAAGGTGCAAAAATAACGGGGTTGTTATCATCGGTGATTTTAACTTCCCTAATATTGATTGGCACCTGGTTAGTTCCAAGGGTTTAGATGGGGCAGAGTTTGTTAAGTGTGTCCAGGACGGTATGTGGACAGGCCGACTAGGGGGAATGCCATACTAGATCTAGTACTAGGTAATGAACCGGGTCAGGTCACAGATCTCTCAGTGGGTGAGCATCTGGGGGACAGTGACCAGCGCTCCCTGGCCTTTAGCATTATCATGGAAAAGGATAGAATCAGAGAGGACAGGAAAATCTTTAAATGGGGAGGGGCAAATTATGAGGCTATAAGGCTAGAACTTGCGGGTGTGAATTGGGATGATATTTTTGCAGGGAAATGTACTATGGATATGTGGTCGATGTTTAGAGATCTCTTGCAGGATGTTAGGGATAAATTTGTCCTGGTGAGGAAGATAAAGAATGGTAGGGTGAAGGAACCATGGGTAACAAGGCGGAAAATCTAGTCAGGTGGAAGAAGGCAGCATACATGAGGTTTAGGAAGCAAGGATCAGATGGGTCTATTGAGGAATATAGGGAAGCAAGAAAGTAGCTTAAGAAGGGGCTGAAAGAGCAAGAAGGGGGCATGAGAAGGCCTTGGCGAGTAGGGTAAAGAAAAACCCCAAGACATTCTTCAGTTATGTGAAGAAAAAAGGATGACAGGAGTGAAGGTAAGACGGATTACAGGTAAAGGTGGGAAGATGTGCCTGGAGGCTGTGGAAGTGAGCAAGGTCCTCAATGAATACTTCTCTTCGGTATTCACCAATAAGAGGGAACTTGATGATGGTGAGGACAATATGAGCGAGGTTGATATTCTGGAGCATGTTGATATTAAGGGAGAGGAGGGGTTGGAGTTGTTAAAATATATTAGGACGGATAAGTCCCCGGGGCCTGACGGAATATTCCCCAGGCTGCTCCACGAGGTGTGGGAAGAGATTGCTGAGCCTCTGGCTAGGATCTTTATGTCCTTGTTGTCCACGGGAATGGTACCAGAGGATTGGAGGAAGGCGAATGTTGTCCCCTTGTTCAAAAAGGTAGTAGGGATAGTCCGGGTAGTTATAGACCAGTGAGCCTTACATCTGTGGTGGGAAAGCTGTTGGAAAAGATTCTTAGAGATAGGATCTATGGGCATTTAGAGAATCATGGTCTGATCAGGGACAGTCAGCATGGCTTTGTGAAGGGCAGATCGTGTTTAACAAGCCTGATAGAGTTCTTTAAGGAGGTGACCAGGCATATAGATGAGGGTAGTGCAGTGGATGTGATCTATATGGATTTTAGTAAGGCATTTGACAAGGTACCACATGGTAGGCTTATTCAGAAAGTTAGAAGACATGGGATCCAGGGAAGCTTGACCAGGTGGATTCAGAATTGGCTTGCCTGCAGAAGGCCGAGGGTGGTGGTGGAGGGAGTACATTCAGATTGGAGGATTGTGACCAGTGGTGTCCCACAAGGATCTGTTCTGGGACCTCTACTTTTCGTGATTTTTATTAACGATCTGGATGTAGGGGTAGAAGGGTGGGTTGGCAAGTTTGCAGACGACACAAAGGTTGGTGGTGTTGTAGATAGTGTAGAGGATTGTCGAAGATTGCAAAGAGACATTGATAGGATGCAGAAGTGGGCTGTGAAGTGACAGATGGAGTTCAACCCGGTGAAGTGTGAGGTGGTGAACTTTGGAAGGACAAACTCCAAGGCAGAGTACAAAGTAAATGACAGGATACTTGGCAGTGTGGAGGAGCAGAGGGATCTGGGGGTACATGTCCACGGATCCCTGAAAGTTGCCTCACAGGTGGATGGGGTAGTTAAGAAAGCTTATGGGGTGTTAGCTTTCATAAGTCAAGGGATAGAGTTTAAGAGTCGCAATTTAATGATGCAGCTCTATAAAACTCTGGTTAGGCCACACTTGGAGTACTGTGTCCAGTTCTGGTCACCTCACTATAGGAAGGATGTGGAAGCATTGCAAAGGGTACAGAGGAGATTTACCAGGATGCTGCCTGGTTTAGAGAGTATGCATTATGATCAGAGATTAAGGGAGCTTGGGCTTTACTCTTTGGAGAGAAGGAGGATGAGAGAAGACATGATAGAGATGTACAAGATAATAAGAGGAATAGATAGAGTGGATAGCCAGTGCCTCTTCCCCAGGGCACCACTGCTCAATACAAGAGGACATGGCTTTAAGGTAAGGGGTGTGAAGTTCAAGGGGGGATATTAGAGGAAGGTTTTTTACTCAGAGAGTGGTTGGTGCGTGGAATGTACTGCCTGAGTCAGTGGTGGAGGCAGATACACTAGTGAAGTTTAAGAGATTACTAGACAGGTATATGGAGGAATTTAAGGTGGGGGGTTATATGGGAGGCAGGGTCTGAGGGTCGGCTCAACATTGTGGGCCGAAGGGCCTGTACTGTGCTGTACTATTCTATGTTCTATATTTTGGGTAGAATGTTTCTCTTCAAAACTCCATTCGAATTGCATACAACTCTGTTGTAATGACAGCATATTTTGTGCAGATGGATTTTCAAACGTTTTTCTTTAAGCCTTACTGGTCATGCGGTTACTACTGAATGCCAAGGTACAATGTATTCAGTTTCAACAAATTTTGTGATTTGTCAGAATCTTCCCACCTTCCAAAATTATGGGGTGATAATATTATTTACTCACAGTGAAAGGCAACACATTGAGACTACTGTCTCTAGCATCCAGGGCTTCAGAGTGCATCAGATTCAAATGGTGAAGCACTAAGCTACTTATATTGCATAAGACAATGTTGCATAATTTTCACAGCATTGTTGTTTTGTCTGCTTTCTCAAAATATTTCCAGGAATTGCTTCATACTGCTTCTTGGCCTGAAGCCATTGGCTTTCAGCTTCTGCAGCCGTCATGAATTCAGCTCTGCATTACTGCAGTACATCACTTGACTTACCTACCCCACAATGTTCACTGGTGGTCCATGCAGGCTGGCATAGTGTCCTTTGCCATGACCTATGAAGGGCCTACATTTAACCCTTCTACTTAGAGTCATAGGGAAGTACAGCACAGAAACAGACCCTTTGAGCACCTAGTCCATGCCAAAACCACTTAAGCTGCCTACTTACATTGACCTGCATCAGGACCATAGCCCTGCTATCCATGTACCTATACAAACTTTGGTTAAACATTGAAATCAAGTTCGCATGGACCACTTGTGCTGGCAGCTCATTCCACACTCTGCGGAATCCACTGAGGTTCATCTGAGTGAAAAAGTTTCTCCTCATGTAGACCCAAATCCCTTTGTTCTACCACACCCCTCAGTGCCCTACCATTCACTGTGTAAGACCTACCCTGGTTGGTCCTACTGAAGTGCAAACCCTCACATATGTCTGCATTAAGTTCCATCAGCTATTTTTCCAGCTGATGCAGATCCCTCTGCAAGTCATGATAGCCTTCCTCACTGTCCACTACACCTCCAGTCTTGGTGTCATCCGCAAATTTGCTGATGCAGTTAACCACATTATCATCCAGATCATTGATATAGATGACAAACAACAATGGATCCAGCACCAATTCCTGTGGCACACCACTAGACACAGGCCTCCAATCAAAGAAGCAATCTTTTACTACCACTCTGGCTTCTCCCACAAAGCCAATATCTAATCCGATTTGCTACCTCATCCTGAATGCCGAATGATTGAACCTTTTTGCCCAACTTCCCATGCAAGACCTTGTCAAATGCCTTACTAATGTAGATAATATTGACTGCCTTGCCTTCATCCACTTTCCTGGTAACTTTCTCAAAAAATGCTATGAGATTGGTTAGACATGACCTACCACGTGCGAAACTATGCTGACTATCCTTAAACAGTACATGTATGATCAAATACTTATATATCTGGTCCCTTAGAATACTTTCCAATAACTTTCCCACAACTGCTGTGAGACTCACCGGCCTATAATTTTCTGGTTCCTGTTTAGAGCCTTTTTTAAACAGCGGAAGAACATTGTCTATCCTCCAATCCTCTGGTACCTCTCCTGTCGCTAAGGATATTTTAAATATCTCTTCTAGGGCCCCAGCAAATATCAGCACTTGCCTCCCATAGCGTATGAGGGAACACCTTGTCAGGCCCTGGGGATTTATTTCCCCAGATTTGCCTCAGGTTAGCAAACACTTCCTTAGTAATCTGTCCAGTGTCTATGAAGTTGATGCCGCTTTGCCTCACTCCTATAGACTCTGTATCCATCTCCTGAGTAAATACAGATGCAAAGAATGCATTTAAGATCTCCCCCATCTGTTTTGGCTCTACACATGGATTACCGTTCTGGTTTTCCAGAGGACCAATTTTGTTCCTTGCAATCCTTTTGCTCTACCTGTAGAAGCCCTTAGGATTCTCCTTTGCCTTGTCTGCTGGAGCAACTTTATGCCTTCCTGATTTCTTTCCTAAGTGTTCTCCTGCATTTCCTGGACTCTGTAAGCACTTCATTTGCTCCTACTTGCCTATACCTGCTGTGCACCTCCTTTTTTTCTGTTAAGCAACGTTCTTTACACTTATTATCTTTACCTTTTATTCTGACGGGCACATACAAGCTTCGTACTCTCAAAATTTCATTTTTGAAGGCTTCCCACTTTCCAAGTACACCTTTGCCAAAAAACAGCCTGTCCCAATCCACACTTGCCAGGTCATTTCTGATACCATAAGAATTGGTGTTTCTCTAATTTAGAATCTCAACCTGCAGACCAGACCCATAATCTATGCATATTTCCTTTGAAACTAATGGCATTGTGGTCACTGGAGGCAAAGTGTTTTCCCTACACAATCTTCTGTCACCTGCCCTGCTTCGCTCCCTGATAGTAGATCCAGTAGTGCACACTCTCTCTTTGGGACTTCTACGTACTGGTGAAGGAAACTTTCCTGGACACATTTGATAAATTCTGTCCCATCTGGTCCTTTGACAGTATGGGATTCCCGGTTAATATGTGGAAAGTTAAAATCACCTACTATAACAACCTTATGTTTCTTGCAACAGTCTGCCATATCTCTACAAACTTGTTCTTCTTGTTATAGGGATCTACCCTTGGAATAATGATCAGTGAGGCACCGAGGGAATCTATATTTACTGAAAGTAACCTTTATTGTCTCAACTAAAAAACGCATAGGTTCACAAACTAACTACCTGTGTGCAAACCCACTAGAATTCCTTGATCCTCCAAGAACAGTCAATGAAGACAAAAAGTATTACCCTAGGAAACTAGTCTATGCCAGCTAGGCATTCCTCATGGTCCTGATCTCTGTGTATTTATGGGGTCCTTCACATCTGCAATGGTCTCTGGAGAGTTATCACCATTATGTATTCCTGATTCTTATAGTGTTCCTCGTCAGTTGAACTGATGGGATCTCCATCCCATTGGCTCAAGGTCAGCTGACCTACCTGGGTCACCTTCCTACTGGCTCTAGTCCAGGGCCACAACCAACGTTGTTCTATGGTTTCTGCCCCCCAGCCTTGTGTATTTGTTCCTTTCAACTCTGACTGGTCCAATCCAATCAAACCAGGTGACCCAGACGCTGAGTCTAATGAGATTACAGACTGCTTCTCAGGTAGGTCTGCCATTTTACATAGTAAGTAGCGATTCATCTGAGAATGGCTCCAGGTTTAGCAGGTCATTACTTGAAGCTCCTAATGTCCACATTTCAATAGCTCTTATTAGATCATTGCTCAGCATGAATCAGTTCAGGGTTCACAAAATGGCCGGGGGCGGGGGGGACACAAACAATTGGTTTGTCTGTTTTCCTTGATCTTGATTCACTCGAATCCTCTAATTTGTAGACTGTAGTTCTTTTTGTCTACTTCCACTGTCTTAATTCACTTGAATCCTCTAATTTGCAGACTGCAGTTCCTTCTGGACAACACTAAATACCTAAGACTGTCGGGTGATCTGTAATATAGCCCCATTAACAAGTGAAAATCTGCAGATGCTGGAAATCCAAGCAACTCCCACACCATGCTGGAGGTAATCAGCAGGCCAGGCAGCATCTATAGAAAAAAGAACAGTCGATGTTTTGGCCCGAGACGTGGTCATATTTCTCTTATTGCTCAGTTCCACCCATTATGCCTCACTAGTCAAGATCTCCAGTCTGTCCTGACAGAGCAGGGACATGACATTTTCCGTGACTAATAACGCCACCCCTCCTCCTTTAATCCCTCCCACTCAACCACATCTGAAACAAGCAAACCCCGAAATACTGAGCTACCAGTTCTGACCCTCCTGCAACCAAGTCTCACTAATGACAACATCATAATTCCGGGTGTTGATCCATGGCCTGAGCTCATCCACCCTTCCTTGCATTGAAATATACTCAGCTGAGGACACTCATTGCACCATACTCAACCTTTTGATTCCTGACTTTGAGATCTTATCAACATTGGCCTCCACAACCTCTCCACCAACTGTTCTGGCACTCTGGTTCCCACCCCCTTGCAACTCTTAATTTAAAACCCACCATGCAGCATTAATATACCTTTCCATGAGGATATTAGTGCCCCTCCAGTTCAGGTG
Organism: Mobula birostris; assembly: GCF_030028105.1. Classification (NCBI taxonomy): domain Eukaryota; kingdom Metazoa; phylum Chordata; class Chondrichthyes; order Myliobatiformes; family Myliobatidae; genus Mobula; species Mobula birostris. The sequence goes on along the minus strand of NC_092375.1, from coordinate 78,940,736 downwards.
TAAGGCATTCCTTCTGTACAGGTTCTACCTTCCCTTGAAGAGAGGCCAAAGATCCAAAACTCTTATGGCCTCCCTCCTACACCAACTCCTTAGCCACATATTATAATCTTAATTCTGGTCTCACTAGCACATGGCACGGGTAGCAATCCTAAGATCACATTTCAGGAGGTCCTCCCCTTTAGCTTAGCATCTAACTCCTCCCTGAACTCCCTATGCAGAACCTCATCACTCGTGCTACCCACGTCATTGATACCTACGTACATAAACCATGACGTCTGCCTGTTCACCCTCCCACTTAAGAATGCTGAGGACTCGATCTGAGATGTCTCGGGCACTGGCACCGGGGAGGCAACATACCATCCAGGAATCTCGTTCTCGCCCAAAGAATCTCCTGTCCGTTGCCCTAACTAACAAATCCCTATCACCACAGCATGCCTCTTCTCCCCCCTTCCCTTCTGAGTCACAGAGCCAGATTCAGTGCCAGAGACCTGACCACTGTGACTTTCCTCCTTGGAAATTTTTAGGTTTTATTGTTTTACAACATTGGATCATGGTGGATTTAATTTGGCTTTTTTAACACTGATCAATAGAAAAGAGTTTTTCATGTTAAAGTGAAAACAGATCTCACAAGTGATCTAAATTAATTACAAATCTAAGACACAAAATAATTGATTGCATAAGTATTCACCCCCTTTAAGTCAGTATTTAGTATATGAACCTTTGGCAGCAATTACAGCCTTGAGTCTGTGTGGTTAGGTCTCTATCAGCCTTGTACATCTGGATCAGGGGCGGCGCTAAGGTGGTGCTAGCTGGGGCTATAGCCCCAGCAGAAATTGCAATAGCACCAGCGTAGCACCGCCGAGAAATTAACTGAAATTTCACATACAGATTGCAGCTGCTTTGCTTTCTCTGTATAGTTTTGAATACAGCTTGTTTCTCCAGTTGATTTAGTGAAACAGTGCCCCCAATTACCATAGCACCCATGCAGCAATAAAGTTATAACCTCTGTCAGATCCACTCTACACTTTGTTCGTTGTCAATGTCTCGCCATTGCTGTCCTCAGATCAGTTAAGCTGATCTAAAATCACTTAAGGTGGTGATGTCACTCACTCTCACTCACGCGAGAGATTGATTGATAGTATACATCCAGGCGCAGATCCATGGTCTCGCGAGACTAATGGATGCCACACACACACACACACACACACACACAGTGCTTTTACAAGCTAGTGTGGGCCTACCACGTGTATTATTTTGGTGGCGTGAAAAATGGATCGATTTTTAGTGAGAAAATGACCTCATCCAGAGGAATCCGTGGTGTCTCAGCCCAAGCCTGTCTTAATTGAAAGTGACATGCAGAAAAAAGTAAGTGGGGATGAGGACGACAGCAGTTCATCGAAGGAGTGTGAGGGCGAAGTAGAGGAACAAGAAATGGAGCGGGATTCGGAAGAGAACGTGGATGAAGCTGCTCTTGGTGCTAGTGGGAATACTGTTAGCGATGTTAGCCAGCAGCCTGAGGAAGGACCCCGTCGGCCAGCATTGAAAAAGTACCCTTTGCTGCTCGCAACAGTTTGGCAATCGACAAAGGATTTTTTTTCGTGGCTGGTTTGACTGACTGGAATATTCGATCACAAAAGATACTACGTTCTGCTTCGCATGCAGGCATTTCCTGTGTGGAGGACATGGGTTCCATTCTGAGTCTACCTGCATTGTCGCCGGTTACCACAACCGGCGGAAAGCTACAACAGCTTTCAAAACCCACCATGCAAGTGAAGCTCAGAAGCTTGCTATGGAGGCACGGGCGGAATTCAGATTGAGAAAACAAGGCGGTTCAAGATTGGGAAATATGCTTGACAAAGGACATGCAAAAATTGTCCAAGAAAATTGTGAGTATATGAGAGCTGTGGTTGAGTCTCTAGCAAGGACAGACAGTGAATGACAGTGAAATTTCTAGCTCTATTGAGACCCTACTGCGATGTATTTACAGATTTATACAAACTAATCTGCATATCACTGTCTCTACCTGTGACATCTGCCTCATGCAAACCGAGTTTCTCTTGCCTCAGACGCCTCAAAAACTACCTAAGGAATAGCAGCGGTGATGCTCGGAACAGCAACTTGGCCCTGTTGGCCATAAACAGCCAGAGGACCAAAGCACTTGACATCCAGAAAATCATTGATGCTTTTGCCACCAATCACAACAACAGACAGATTGTGCTTCTCTGAAAACATCAATGGTGAGTGCAGTTGATTTTTAAAAAAATTTGGCCCAAGACTAATGCTGATTATTATTATTATTTTGTGGTGGATTCCCCATAGTCATGTTTCCTGCAAATCCTAAACTATTATATTTACTGCTATTAAGCCTACTGGTTTTGCTTAGACTTCCAAGTGGTGATTCTGTTGATTTTTGTTTTAAATTCAATAGCCGAATTAATTGAGGTATTGCATGGTCAGAGTACGATTTGTCCAACTCCTGGTAAAGCCTTGCATCTGTTGTTTGCCTTATTTGACTTTAATAACGGTGTATCTTTTGGCATTGTCTGTCTATGTAATGCGAATAGCAGTGGACATTGTGGGTTAGTGTTGTGTTTTTCAGTTGAAAAGCACGCATTTGACGCTGATTGTGGGATTGGTGCATGATCCACGTTGTGTGTTGTGGGTCGGATGCTTTGTTGGTTTGTTTGTGTTCTGTGTAGCCCGATGCTGTTGACACTGTCACAGTTCACTTCTATATTATATTTATCAATTGCTGTTGCTTGTGAATCAACAGAGGCATTTATAGTAGGCACATAATGCTTGAAACTGATTTTTGAACACCACGGGTCTAGCCTGGCGAATACATATTACCATAGGGTACATCCCTCAGCACCATCACTGAATAATTCAGCCCCACTGTAGCACCAGCAAGAAAAAATCACTGATCTGGACACTGCAATTTCCCTCCATTCTTCTTAACAAAACCACTCTAACTCTGTCAGATTGTATGCAGATCGTGAGTGAGCAGTCCTTTTCAACTCCAGCCTCAAATTCTCAATTGGATTGAGGTCTGGAATGTGACTTGGCCACTCCAGGACATTAACTTTCTTATTTTTAAGCCATACTTTGTAGCTTTGGCTTTATGCTGGGGGTCATTGTCATGCTGGAAAAAAATCTTGCCCCAAGTTGCCATTCTCTTACAGACTGCATCAGGTTTTCCTCCAGGATGTCCCTGTATTTTGCTGCATTCACTTTACCCTCTACCTTCACAAGCCTTCCAGAGCCTGCTGCAGTGAAGCAGCCACCACCATGTTTTTGATGATGTGTGGTGTTTGGCTTATGCCAAACAACTTTTAGTCTGTTGGCCAAAAAGCTCAATTTTGGTTTCATCAGACCATAAACCTTCTTCCAGCTGACTGCAGAGTCTCCCACATGTTTAATGGCAAACTCTAGCCAAGATTTCATGTGGGTTTTTTTTCAACAGTGGCTTTCTCTTTGCCACTCTCCCATAAAGCAGCAACTGGTGAAGCACCTAGGCAACAGTTGTTGTATGCGCAGTCTCCCCCATCTCAGCCACTGAAGCTTGTGACTCTTCCAGAGTGGTCATAGGTCTTTTGGTGACCTGCTTCACTAGTCCCCTTCTTGCACGCTCACTCAGTTTTTGAAGATGGCCTGCTCTAGGCAGATTTACAGCTGTGCCATATTCTTTCCATTTCTTGATGATTGACTTAACTGTACTCCAAGGGATATTCAGTCACTTGTAAATTTTCTTGTATCCAGCTCCTGACTTGTGCTTTTCAATAACCTTTTTGCGGAGTTGCTTAGAGTGTCCTTTTGTCATGGTGTAGTTTTTTCCAGGATACTGATTGACCAGTGGTTGGACCTTTCAGATACAGGTGTATTTTTACTACAATCAATTGAAACACCTTGACTAGACTTTAACGCCAATTGTCTGCACCATTGATGATTTTGTGTGTCATATTAAAGGGCAGCGAAAACTTGTGCAATCAGTCATTTGTGTTTTATATTTGTAATTAATTTAGATCACTTTGTGGAGATCTGTTTTCACTTTGACACAAAAGAGTCTTTTTCTGTTGATCAGTGCAAAAAAGCCAAATTAAATCCACTGTGATTCAATGCTGTGAAACTAAACAACATGTAACGTCTAAGGGAGGCAAATACTTTTTGTTGTTGAGGGGAATGGCCCCAGGGGTACTCTATGCTGGGTGCTTCACCCCTTTTCTCTTCCTGACTGGCACCCAATTTCCTGAGTCCTGCACCTTGGGTGTAACTACCTCTCTATATATCCTATCTATCACCCCCTCAGCCTCCCAAATGATCCAGAGTTCACCTAGTTCCAGCTCCAACTCCTTAACATAGATTGTTGGAAGCTGCAGCTGGATGCATTTCTCGTAGTTATAGTCATCAGGGACACTGAAGGTTTCCCTGCCTTGCCACGTCTTGCAAAAGGAGCATTCAACTATCTTGCCTGGAATCTCCTCTGTTCTAACTGAGCAGATTTAAAGATGGGAAGGGGAAAAAAACTTAACCTGGAGCCTTTTTTTTTTCTTTGCTTTCTTTCACTGAAGCCTTGAAGAGCTAAAGCCTCAAGATCACTGTTTGCACTGCCTTCTTTTAATTTGCTCTTGCTGATCAATCCCAGTCACAGATTGGTTGTTGGTCAAAGCTCTATTACGCTGCCGTGGTGCACTGCTGCCTTTTTCTACTCAGGCAGGGGACCTCTGTGAAACCCTCTCCTCGCAAACCTCCAATGTCCAGATTGGTTGCTGGACAAACTCTGTATTACTTGGTGAAAAGAAATATTCATACTTTATTCTTTCATGCACTTTCATTCATAAACTGATAATTTTCTCTGCTGCACTACAGTATGAACTATTTTCAGGTGCAAGAAGGAAGTAAACCAGTTATATAGTTGCCATCACAGGTAGCTGATAGTGATTAAGCCTTTAAGGGGGAGAATTACAATGCAAGATGTTGGGAATGACTGGAAAAACGTCTGAGCAGTTTGACAGATTTCGGATATTACTGTTTTGCTCATAGCACTTTAATTCCTTGTGAGAAGCCTCATTCTCTTTTATCGGGTATTCAGTTGTAAACAAGGACACCTTCTCCATTATGAACTGCAGACTGAATGTTCCCAATGCTCTCACTATGAACTCCTGGTAGAAGTTAGACCACAGTAAGGAAATGAAGACATTGGAAATGAATTCAGGACATCCTGTCCAATCAAGTTTGCAGCATTAAATCTGTCATCTGAGAAATTCATAGGTGATGACAGTGTTAATCAGTTTATGTTAAACACATTTACTAAACATTGGACATGATTCAGAGAAATTGATAGATATTATAAATGATATCAAAGTAACAAAAATGTTTACAATGCTAAAGAAGTCCTCTCTGCAACCATATGCACCTTGGGCAGGAGTGACTAGTCTGTGAGGCTGAAGTGGAGCACAGCAATATATATATTTTAATACCTCGCAGTTCTTTGTGAGAATCAATGCCAGCTGTCAGAGCAATCTGGGTAGCCCACTTATTTCCTCACAATCTATTCTCTCTCACATGCTCATTAACAACTCCCTCCCCCAATTCTTTTGTACCCATTTATATTCACAGCCACCAAATAACCTACCTACCAATGTATTTTTAGGATGTCAGAAGAAACCAGAGTACCAGGAAGAAACCCATGCAGACACAGTGAAAGTGCAAACTTCACCCAGACAGCACTGGACATCAGAATTGAATCTGAGTTTTTGGAACTGTGAGGCAACAGTATTACTTTTTCACCATTGTACTAAACCAACAGATACTTAAAGAACAGAATTTTCTATCCAAGATATCCAGATACATTTTGGAGCAGGAACTTAAAAGAAGATTAAGATGGTGTTGAGGTGTTGGGAGGACAAGTACCTTGTTGTATATGAATCAACACTATTTGGAAAATACTTGATGAGTCTTAAGAATACAGTGTGCAAAAACTCCTCACAGTTCAGTCAGCCTTTTCATGAATGCTTCTGAATTATGGAACATTTATTGATACTATACAGGAGCAGCTAAAGGACAGGCGATATGGATTTTCTCACTTTATTTGTCCAGGTGCAGCAATGAGCAAAGAAGTTTCTACTGCATTCTCTAAAGAGCTTGTGAATATCTATGGCCACATTTAACCAATTTGTCAAATCTTACAAACGATCCTGAGTAGCAGCATTATCCTGAGTAAATTGGCCTCAGTAAAAGAAATTCAGCCTTATGTTAATTTTGAAGGACCATCAGGTCCAAAAAGCCAATAGAGGACTGATCAGCCATAAATCTGTTTCGCTGTATAGTTGTTCAGATGCTGCAACCAAAAGATCTGGATATGGGATGTTTCGGTTATATGACCAGACCTCTAGCATTGAGCTCATCAACAATCAATGTTGAATGGAATAGGAGGTGAGTAACGTTTTCACTAGTATCTCAGCAAGCACCACAAAGGGGTTGAGTTTTCTTTTAAAAGCTTTGAGAATGTAACCACTGTAATTTTTCTGACTGAAAAGACAGGTGCCAGATCCACCTCGGTGCCAGTCAGCTGCCTCTCACTCATTAAGCCAGTGAGTACAACATTCCCATTATAGTAGATCTCTGAGTCCAACATCTGCTCCCAGCCTCTATTTTAGTGTCTGTACTCACAATCTTTTCATTATTCATTCAATTCAACATAGCCTTCAGGACTTGAACTGAAAATATACAGAAGTTTTGCTTTCTTCATTCTGGTTGACATTTGGGATTCTTCCTGCATTCAGTGACAAACCAGACTGAGAGAGATGGGGGTACTCAGTTGAAGCAGAAGGGTATGAGTTAGTCAGAATGCACGGGCAGACTCTAGCTCCCAGACAGTCTTTTACAAGAAACAATTTATTCAATGTTGTTTCCTACTGATCTTCAGGTGACACTGTACCAATGGTGCAGGGAATCTGAGGAGACAATGTACACCAGATCTACACAGTGAAGATGAAGGTTTTTATGACTGGTGGCAGAATTTCTTTCCTGGTTCCCTCCATTTGATTGTGTAAAATTCAAGGATGTCAGACTGGTGATCCTCAACTCAGAGAAATTTTCCTAAACCACAGCTTTCAGGATAACGCCAGTGGTACTCGTGGTCGTCCAGCCCTTTGCAGGGAAGAATGAATGAAATCGAGGCATGATTGAAGGAGCTATTGGCTTTCTGTACTTAACAGTTCTTGGCTGATTCCTATCAGAATCTCATCCTGCTCAGCTTACTGATTTGGATGCAAACAATCCTTAGGAAAATGGATAAACAGTCCCTGATCTTCTGATCAAGAAATGGAACAGCTAACTTATACAGGTCAATGGGTGCCAAAAGCAGCTGTCCACCTGCTCATACTCATAATTCCTTGGTAATGCTATCCCCCCTCCTCTTGTTCATATGTGGTCTGCAACCCCCTTCATGACAGGTTTCTCCAAAATAAGTTCTTCCTTAAGACTTTGCAGTCTCACTCTCAGTAGAAAGTCTCTTCCTTTCTCTGAGATATTGGGGCTCAGCATGAGCCTTCAGGAATTCAATTGAAAATGCTGTAGAGGCAGCTTTCAACTAACAGGCTGTTTCCAGCCTTTTACATGCTTCCAAGTATGCCAACTGAGATGAACAGCAAATAGAACATCGAACAGGACAGCACAGGAGCAGGCCTTACAGCCAACAATGTTGTGTCAAACCAAATTAAATGGCCAACTAAACGAGTCCCTTCTGTCTACACAGGATCTATATCCTTCCATTTCCCTCATATTCATGTGCCTACCTAAACGTCTTTTAAAAGTTTTTGCTAATGTATTTGCCTCCACCACCACCCCAGGCAGCACATTCTAGGCACCCACCACTCTCTGTAAAAAAAACTTGCCCCTCACATCTCCATTAAACTTACTCATTCTTACCTTCAATTCATACCCTCTAGTAATAGACATTTCAACCCTTGATAAAGATATCGTCTGTCTACTCTATCTATGCCTCTCATAATCTTATAAACCTCAATTAGATCTTCCCTCAGTCTGCGCTGCGCCAGAGAAAACAATCCAAGTTTGTCCAACCTTTCATTGTAGTCCATGTCCTCTAATCCAGACAGCATCCCAGTAAACTTCTACTGCACCCTCTCCAAAGCCTCGACATCCTTCCTATAGTGGGGTGACCAGAACTGTATGCAATACTCCAGATGTGGCCTAACTAGAGTTTTATAAAGCTGCCACATAACTTCCTGACTTTTGAACTCAGTACCTCGACTAATAAAGGCAAGCATGCCATGTGCCTTCTTAACCACCCTGTCCACCTGTGTAGTCGCTTTCAGGGAGCTATGAACTTGGACCCCAAGATCCCCCTGCTCATCAATGCAGCAAAGGATCTTGCCATTAGCAGTATACCATCTCTTTACTTTTGACCTACCGAAGTGCAATACTACATATTTGGCTGGGTTAAACTCCATCTGCCATTTCTCCAGATCTATATCCCATTGTATTCTTTATCAGTCTTTTACGCTGTCCACAACACCACCAATCTTCGCATCATCTGCAAACTTACTAACCTGTCCATCAACATTGTCATTCAGTTAATTTAATTGCTAACAGCAGAGGCAGCAGAGGTCCCAGTACAGATCCCTGTGGAACACCACCAGCTAGAATAAGTTCCTTTGATCACAGCTTCGTCAGGCTGCATCTGGGTGAACCTTACATGAAAGGCCTGGGTAAACACCTTACTAAAAGCCATGTTGACCACATCCACTACTCTACCTTCAACAATCATCCCTGTCACCCTGTCAAAGTTACTATGACACAAAGCCATACTGGCTCTCCCTCATTAGGCCATGGCTTTCCAAATGCTCGTAAGTTCTCTCCTTAGGAATTCTTTCCAGTAACTTCCCTACCACCACCATGAGATTCACTGGTCTATAGTTTCCAAGATTATCCCTGGTTTCTTCTTGAATAATGGAACCACATTAGCTACTTGTCAGTTTTCTTGGACCTCACCTGTGGCTAGAGAGGACACAAAAGGTATTGGTCAAGGCCCCAACAAACTGCTCTTTTGCCTCTATCAGTAATGGGGTATATCCCATCATTCACTGGGGTCTTATCCATCTTAGTGCTCTTTAACTGACCCAGCACTACCTCCTCCTCTACCTTGAAATGCCTTAGCATATCAATACACTCAACACTGATCTCTCTATCCTCTACATCCTTCTCCTTGGTAAATACTGATATGCTCATTTAGGACCTCATCAATACCCTTCATATCCAAGCAAATGTACCTCACACCCATCTTTATCTGTGAGTGGTCTTACGCTCAACCTAGCTATCCCCTTGCTTTTGATATATGTACAGAATGCCTTGAGATTCTCTTAAAAAAAATTAAAAATCTATCAATACTCAAAATTGACAGATCCTGAAGTTCAAGTGCACTTCCCCTTTAAGAAAATGGAAGTGGGGACGACATGCTGGGTTACAGGTACAATTGAAATACCAAGGCCTTAGACCCTCCACTCCTGACCAACCTGCTGACAAATGTACAGTCTCTGGAAAATCAAATTGAAGAGCTCAGAGCAATATCCTCAGATATGGTCAAGGAAGACAAAGGAACACCGACAGGACTGCTTTGAGTCAGTGGACTGGACAATATTCAGGGATTCATCTTCAAATCTGAATGAATATGCTACAGTTGTCACCAACTTCATCAAGATCTTTGCGAACATACTAGACATACTCAAACCAAAATCTGTGAATGAACCAGGAGATTTGTAGTCTGCTGAGAGCTAGATCTGTAGCATTCAAGACTGGAGGTCGAGAACTATACAAGAAGTCCAGGTATGACCTACAGAAGGATATTTTAAGAGTGAAAAATCAATTCTGATTCAAAATAGAGACAAAATCAGATGCGTGTCAGCTCTGGCAAGGTTTGCAGGCCTTAACTTCCTACAAGGCAAAACCTAACATCACGAATGCCAGTGATGCTTCACTCCCAGATGATCTCAACTCATTTTATGAAAGCTGCAAAAGTGAGAATAAAACTATACCAGAACGAATCCCTGAAGCATCTGGTGACCCTGTGATCTCAGTCCTGGAGGTCAGTTTCATGAGGGTGAACTGTTTCAAGGCATCAGGCACTGATGGTATACCTGATAGGGCATTGAAAACCTATGCCAACCAACTGGCAAAAGTGTTCAAGGACATCTTCAATCTCTCACCACTGGAGTTGGAGGTTCCCATGGGTTTCAAAAGGGCGGCAATCATACCGGTTCCCAAGAGCTGGGTGAGCTTCCTCAATGACTATTGACCAATTAACCTCATATCTATTGTGATGAAGTGCTTTCAGAGGCTGGTCATGGCCAGAATCAACACCTGCCTAAGGAAGGACTTGGACCACTGCAATTTGCCTATCACCGCAATACATCTACAGTGGATGCAACCTCACTGGCTCTCCACACAGCCTTGGATCACCTGGACAATAGCAATACCTATGCCAGGCTGCTGTTTATTGATAACAGACAGCTGAGCGCTCAAAACAATCATACCTCAGTTCTAATCAACAGGCTCTAATAGCTGGACCTCTGTATCTCGCTCTGCACTGGATCCTTGACTTCCCCATTGGGAGACCACAGTCAGTGCGGATTGGAAATAACATCTCCTCCTCACTGACAGTCAACACTGGTGCACCTCAAGGATGCATGCTTAGCCCACTGCTCTACTCTCTCTACACCCATGACTGTGTGGCTTGTCACACCTCAAATGCCATCGATAAATTTACCAATGACACATCTACTGCTGGCAGAATTTCAGATGGTGATGGGGAGATGTCCAGGAGTGAGATCAGCTGGTTGAGTGATGCTGCAACAACAACCCTGCACTCAACGACAGTAAGACCGAGGAATTGATTGTGGACTTCAGGAAGACAAAGTCGAGGGAACACACACCAGTCATCACTGAGGGACCAGCAGTGGAAAGATTGAGTAGTTTCAAGTTCCCGGGTGTCAACATCTCTGAAGATCTATCCTGGGCCCAACATATTGAGGCAATCACAAAGAAGGCACAACAGCGGCTATATTTCATTAGGATTTTGAGGAGACTTGGTATGTCACCAAAGACACTCACGAATTTCTACAGATCTACCTTGGAGAGCATTCTAACTGATTACATCACCATCTAGTATGGAGGGGCCACTGCACAGGATTGTGAAAAGCTGCAGATAGCTGTAAACTCAGCCAGCTCCATCATGGGCACTAGCCTTCCCAGCATTGAGGACACCTTCAAAAGGCACGATGCCATGAAAAGAGAGCTTTCATCATTAAGGACCCCAGTCACCCAGGACATGCTGTCTTCTCTTTGCTATCATCAAGGAGGGGGTACAGAAGACTGAAGACGCACAGTCAAAGTTTCAGGAACAGCTTCTTACCCACAGCTATCAGATTTCTGAATGGTCAAATTATAAGACATAGGAGCAGAATTTGGCCATTCAGCCCATCGAGTCTGCTCTGCCACTCCATCATGGCTGATTTATTTTCCCTCTCAACCCCATTCTCCTGTCTTCTGCCTTCTCCCCTTAACCTTTGATGCCCTGACGAATCAAGAATCTATCAATCTCCACTTTAAATATACTCAATGACTTGACCTCCACAACTATCTGTGGGAATGGATTCCACAGATTCACTATCCACATTCACCGTCCTCAGCTCTTTTCTAAATGTTCATCCTTCTATTCTGAGGCTCTGCTCTCTGGCCCTTGACACACCCATTATAGAAAACATCCTCTCCATATCCACTCTATTGAGACCTTTCAACATGTGATAGGTTTCAATGATAGATCCCCTCATTTTTCTAAACTCCAGCAAATGCAGACCCAGAGCCATCAAATGCTTTTCATGCGTGAGCACTTTCATTCCTGGAATCATTCTCGTGAACCTCCTTTAGACATCCTCCAATGGTGGCACATCCTTTTTCAGATAAGGGGCCCAAAACTGCTTGCAGTACTCCAGGTGTGGTCTGACTAATGCCCTCAGCAATACATCCTTGCTTTTATATTCCAGTTCTCTAAAAATGAATGTTAACATTGCATTTGCCTTCTTTACCACTGACTCAACCTGCAAGTTAACCTTAAGAGGGAGGTGAAGACGGCGGTGTGACGCAGCTTGCAGTGGCCACTCCGGTGGTGATGTCTGTTATCTGTCAAGTAGGATGCCGTGCACAATCCTGATTTGATGGAGACGGACGTGAGAGCACCGAGGAACATCTGGTGAAACTTCTGAAATGCCTGTTTCGCCGCAGCTGCTACTCTGTGATCTAGAATCTCTGGAGGGGAAGGCCCCGAGTCCTCGGCTTTGCTTGTTGCTCGGCGGCCAGGGTGAGGTCAAAGCGCTCGGCAGAGGTGGTGCTCGGTTCTCGGTTTCAGAGGGCTGGTTGGAGTCTTGAATTTTTCCGATAGGCTCAGAGTTGGCTGCGGTCAGGTGCTTCCAATGCATCGGCAAATTTGCGGCACTTCCGTCTGCATGAGATGATGGGGCTATCGGGATTTGAGACTTTTTTTTTACTGTGCTCATGGTCTGCTCTTTATCAAATTACCGTATTGCTTTGCACTGCTGTAACTATATGTTTTATTTGTCTGTTAGTCTTGGTTTGCCCTGTGTTTCTGTGATATACAGTATTTCTGGAGGAACATTGTATCATTTTTTAATGCATGCATTTCTAAATGACAATAAACGAGGACAGAATGTCCTTATAATCTAATCTAATCTAAGGGAATTCTGCACAAGGACTTTGAAGTCCCTTTGCATCTCTGAGTTTTGTATTTTTCCCCATTTAGAAAATGGTATATGTCTTTATTCCTTCTACAAAAGTGCATGACCATAAAATTCCCTATCTTATATTCCATCTGCCACTTATTTCCCCCACAATCTGTCTAAGTCCTTCTACAGACTCCCTGCTTCCTCACCATAACCTGCCCCTCTATCTATTATTGTATCATCTGCAACTGAACCACAAAGTTATCAATTCTGTCATCCAAGTTACTGATAAAGAATGTGGAAAGAAGCAGTCCCAATTCTGACCCCTGCAGATCACCATGAGTCACCGGCAGCCAACCAGAATAGGCCATCTTTATTCCCACTCTTTGTCTCCTGTCAGTCAGCTAATCCTCTCTCCATGCTAGTATCTTTCCTATAATGCCACAGGCTCTTATTAAGCAATCTCATGTGTGGCATCTTGCCAAAAGCCTTCTGAAAATCCACGTAAACAACATCCACTGACTCTCCTTTGTCTATCCTGTTTGTTCTTTCCTCAAAGAATTCCAACAGATTTGTCAGGCAAGATTTCTCCTGAAGGAAATCATGCTGATTTGGCCTACTTTATCTAATGTGACTCCAAGGTACCCAAAACCTCATCCTTAATAATGGACTCTAACATCTCCCCAACCACTGAAGTCAGGCTAACTGACCTATAATTTCCTTTCTTCAGCCTCCCTCCTTTCTTAAAGAGTGGAGTGACACTTGCGATTTTCCAGTCCTTCAGAGCCATTCCTGTATTCTTGAAAGATCATTACTAATGCCTCCGCAATCTCTTCAGCTCTCTCTTTCAGAACCCTGAGATGTAGTCCATCTGGTCCAGGTGATTTATCTACCATTGGACCTTTCAGCTTCCCAAACACCTTCTCCTTATGAACAACAACAGCACTCACTAATGCCCCATGACACTCTCAAATTTCTGGCCTTCTTCTAGTGTCTTCCACAGTGAAGGCTGATGCAAAATACCTGAAAAGTTCATATGCCATTTTTTGTCCCCCATTACTACCTCTTCAGCATCATTTTCCAGTGGTCCGATATCCACTCCTGCCTCTCTTTTTCTTTTTATATATTTGAAAAACATTTGGTATCCTCTTCTATATTTCTGGCTAGCTTACCTTCATATTTCATCTTTTCTCTCCTTAAAGTTTTTTGAATTGCCTTCTGCTGGTTTTTAAAAGCTTCCCAGTCTTCCAACTTCCCACCAATTTCTGCTATATTTTATACCCTCTCTTTTGCTTTAATGCTTTCTTTGACTTCCCTTGTCAGCCTGTTGTCTATCCTCCCTTTAGAATACTTCTTCATCTTTCTGATGTATTTATCTTGTGCATTGCATATTATTATGTATTGCATTTTACTGCTATCGCAAAACAAGAAATTTCATTATTTACTATGCTAATGATATTAATCCTGATTCTGATTTTTTAATCCTACTTGCCGAGGACTTTTCATCGCCTCTTATGGCTTTCTTAGTTTCCTTCTTGAGTTCTTTTGTGGTTTCTTTATAGTCTTCAAGGGCTCTGTTTGATCCTAGCTTCCTACACTTTACATAATTTTTCTTTCTCTTCTTGACCAAGTACATCACCTCCCACTATATCCAAGGCTCTCTTCCACTGATATCCTTGTCCTTCCTTCTGACTGGAACATATCTGTCCCATACTCTGTACACTTAGTCTTTAAACATTCTCCACATGTCTAATTTGGACTTGAATGTTGTGTATTCAATATTTCAGTAATATTGTAAATATGTTGTTTGATTAAGCATTCTTTGTATATGTAATGCATTGTGTACAAAGAATGCTTAATCAAACAATATATTTACAACAAAAGTACATAAAAGGCATACATCATTACACCACCACATCATATATGCTTAAAATAAAAATGAATGTTGAAAGGTCCAGATAGAGTTCCCATGATGGGGAACCAGAGGACAGAGCTTCAGAATAGAGGGATGACCATTTAGAAAAGGACAAGACAGAGGGTGGTGAATCTGTGGAATTAGTTGCCACAGGCAGCTGTGGTGGCCAGGTCATTAGATGTATTTAAGGTGGAAGATGATAGGTTCTTGATTAGTCAGGGCATCAAAGGTTATAGGGGAAAGCAGGAGAAAGAGGCTGAAAGGGAAATGGATTAGCCATGATGAACTGGCAGACCAGACTTGATGGGACAAATGGCCTAATTCTGCTTCAATGTCTTCTCGTCTTATAGTCTGAGACACGTTCTCCTGGGCTCCCGTCTTATTGCATTCAATTAATTTTATATTTGGGAGTTACAAAATATAACAGTGGCACAAAGAAGTTTTAAACAAACCCAAGACAACTATTTACCTGTTGAAGTGCAGTGAGATGTTTGAGTTTTAAATGAAGCACAGTGAGAAACAGTCGAATAAAAAAAAAGGGCAGCACATTTTTATTTCTTCAGAGCAGCATGTTTTCTTTGCAAAAGGTAAGGACGATCAAGTTAAAAAAAAAAGGCAGAAAATGGAAGAGTTCACAGGTTCATAAACAGAGAGTACTGGTGGATAATAATCATTAAAGAAGAGTAGAAATGGCTGGCTACATTGGAAAGATTAACGTGTTTGATTACACAACAGATAACTGTATTTGGAGTAGATATTGTATTTGGAGTAGATTGAGCAGTTTTTTAAAGCAAATGGAATAACCAACGAGAAGTGAGTGTCAATTTTGCTAAATGCATTGGATTTAAAGGCATAGAGTGTAGTTAGAGGTTTAACTGCTCCACCCAAATCAGCCAAAATGAACTTTGCTGATATTGTGAAACTAATGCAGGAACATTGAGAACGGAAGCTGGTGTTGATTGTAGAACGCTTTAGGTTTGAATCAAAGGGAAGAGGAATAATTTTCAGTGTATGTGGCTGAATTGAAGAAGTTGTCTGAGCATTTTCAGTTCAGTAATGGGCTTAATGATCCACTGAGAGATTGTTTACTTTGTGGAATCTTATCAGAAAACATTCAAAAACTCTTCCTAACTGAAGCACAACTTAAATTTAAAAGAGCAGTTGGAAGAGTTGTAATAATGGAAACATGAGACAGAGATGAAATTGAGTTGTAGTCATGAATGAAAATGATCATGAACAAAATTGCAAAATCTGAACAAAAGCGTGATTGGCTGGGCAAATTTTGATATCATTGTGGCAGGGGCTCACATACATCAGACCAATGCAGATTTAAAGGTGAAACTTGCAGAAAATATAACAAAGTAGGGCATGTACAAAGAGCGTGTCAGGCAGACAGAAATAAATGGACTGCATAGGGAAGGTGAAAAGCTAAAAAGTCAAGTTACAGTTTCAAAAAGAGCACTAATTTGCTTGCTGTTGAGGAAAAATCCAATAATAATGAGAGTGACACAGGACTGATAGCCTTAAGATTTACAATGTGAAAACTAACAACAAACAAGGCAATATGGCTTACAGCAGCAGTGAGTGGGAAATTAATTAAAATGGAATTGACAACTGTTTCAGCTGTTTCACAAATTGCACAAAATGAGTTTGAGTGGCATTTCAAAGATAGTGAACTGAAGCCTGCAAATATCCAATTAAGAACTTTTACTGAAGAAAAGATAACTCCTGTGGGAATGACATCTGTAACAGTGAAATACAACAACCAACAAGTCACATTGGGCTTGTATGTGGTAAAAACAGGAAGGTTAGTGTTTTGGGGATGTGAGTGGCTGAGGGAACTATAACTTGATTGGAGATCCATCCATGATTTGTATGCCACATCCACTGTGATAGAGTCAACTGAAAGCAAATTAAGAAAAGTACTGAATGATGCTGTGGTAGTGTTCAAGAATGCTATTGGAAAACTCAAACATATCAAGGGTAAAATAGTGTTAGAAATGCCATACCCAGGTGTTATAAAGCCCATCTGGTTCCTTATACCATCTGTGATAAAGTAGCCAGTGAGCTAGATCTCATGGAGGCTGAAGGAATATTTTCTAAGGTTGAATGGAGCCCATAGACAATACCAGTGGTCCCAAAAGCCAAGAAGAATGAGTCTATTAGGATCTGTGGTGATTTTAAGGTCATCATCAATTCAGTACTGGAGGTACTGTAGATCAATACCCTCTGCCCAGGATAGAGGAAATCTTGGCAAACGTTTCAGGAGGAAAACACTTTTCTGGAGACAAAGTGGACTTAGCTGAGGCTTATCTACAGATGGAGTGGAACAAGAGTCCAAAGTGTTTCTATCAACACTCACAAAGGGTTGATAGAGACAGAAAAGCTTTGAGTCTGGTTAAGGTCTAAAACATTTCAACTAGTACTTGTATGGGAGAGAGTTTACCCTCGTTACTGATCATCAATCACCAGTGTCCATTTTCAATCCACAGAAGAATGTTCCATTACCAGCAGCAGCACAAATGCAGGAATGGGCTCTATTTCTTGGAGGACACAATTACAAGATCGAATTCAAGAGGACAACTAATCATGGAATTGCTGGTAGAGTTGACCTGTTTACCCTTGGAAATGGAAATATCTGAAAAATTTACAAAAGATGATGCTCCTCTTAACATATTCTCCCTAATGCAAATCAAAAGTCTTCCTATTACAGCAGAGGTGCAAAGGGAAACTAGAAAAGACCCCACACTGTCTCAGGTCTGCATGGCCACCCAAAATGGCTGGAATATGCAGCAGAAACTCGAGATCCCCTATTTTTACCAGCACCAGGATGAACTTGCCTGTGATGGATATTGCCTTATGTGGAGACTGATTGTAGTTGCAGCATCCAAGCAGATAGCTAAAGTGTTGAAGGAACTACATGCTGGTCATCTAGGTGTGGTCAAAATGAAAGCGTTGCCTTGATGCTTTGTCTGGTGACCAAGGATAGGTCAGCAAATTGAGCAGCTCGACAGGCACAGTTCAGGATGTCAACACATCCAGAAGATGCCAAGAGCATAAAGTCATAGAGAAGTACAGCACAGAAACAGGCCTTTTGGCCCATTTAGTCAATGCTGAAAACCATTAAAATTTCCTACTCCCAATGACCTGCACTGGAACCATAGCCCTCCATATCCCTACTATCCATGTACCTATTCAAACTTCCCTTAGAAATTGAAAACAAGCTTGCGTGGACCACTTGTGCTGGCAGCTCATTCCACACTCTCACCACTCTCTGAGTGAAAAAGTTTCCCCTTATGTTCCCCTTAAACTTTTTACCTTTCAACCTTAACCCCTGACCTCTGGTTGTAGTCCCATCTTACCTCAGTAGAAAAAGCCTCTTGCATTTACCCTATATGTACCTCTCATAATTTTGTATACCTCCATCAAATCTCTTCTCAGTCTTCTACGTTCCAAGGAATAAAGTCCTAACCTATTCAACCTTGCCTTATAACTCAGGTCCTCAAGTCCTGGCAGCATCCTTGTAAATTTTCTCTGCACTCTTTCAACCTTGTTTACATCTTTCCTGTAGGTAGGTGACCAAAACTGTATATAATACTTCAGATTAGGCCTTAGCAACGTCTTATATAACTTGAACATAACATCCCATTGTCTCTACTCAATACAGTGATTGATGAAGGCCAATGTGCCAAAAGCTTTCTTTATGACCCTATTGCCTGTGATGCCACTTTCAATGAATTATGTACCTATATTTCCAGATCCCTTTGTTCTACCACACTCCTCAGTGCCCTACCATTCAGTGTGTAAGACCTGCTCTGGTTGGTCCTACCGAAGTGCTAAACCTTGCACTTGTCTGCATTAACTTCCATCTGCCATTTCTCAGCCTATTTTTCCAGCTGATGCAGATCACTCTACAAGCCATGATTGCCTCCCTCGCTGTCCACTACACCCCCAATCTTGGTATCATCTGCAAATTTGCTGATCCAGTTAATCACATTATCATCCAGATCATTGATATAGGTGACAAACAACAAAAGACCCAGCACTAATCCCTGTGGTAGTCATAAGCCTACAGTCAGAGAAGCAACCCTCTATGGGTTTTGAGCAATGAGGAAAGGTTAATTAGCAATCTTGTCGTGAGAGGCCCCTTGGGTAAGAGTGACCATAATATGGTGGAATTCCTCATTAGGATGGAGAGTGACATAGTTAATTCAGAAACAAAGGTTCTGAACTTAAAGAGGGGTAACTTTGAAGGTATAAGACATGAATCAGCTAAGATAGACTGGCAAATGACACTTAAAGGATTGACGGTGGATATGCAATGGCAAGCATTTAAAGGTTGCATGGATGAACTACAACAATTGTTCATCCCAGTTTGGCAAAAGAATACATCAAGGAAGGTAGTGCACCCGTGGCTGACAAGAGAAATTAGGGATAGTATCAGTACCAAAGAAGAAGCATACAAATTAGCCAGAAAAAGTGGCTCACCTGAGGACTGGGAGAAATTCAGAGTTCAGCAGAGGAGGACAAAGGGCTTAATTAGGAAGGGGAAAAAAGTTTATGAGAGAAAACTGGCAGGGAACATAAAAACTGACTGTAAAAGCTTTTATAAATATGTAAAAAGGAAAAGACTGGTAAAGACAACTGTAGGTCCCCTACAGACAGAAACAGGTGAATTGATTATGGGGAGCAAGGACATGGCAGACCAACTGAATAATTACTTCGGTTCTGTCTTCACTAAGGAGGACATAAATAATCTTCCAGAAATAGTAGGGGACAGAGGGTCCAGTGAGATGGAGGAACTGAGCGAAATACATGTTAGTAGCAAAGTGGTGTTAGGCAAATTGAAGGGATTGAAGGCAGATAAATCCCCAGGGCCAGATGGTCTGCATCCCAGAGTGCTTAAGGAAGAAGCCCAAGAAATAGTGGATGCATTAGTGATAATTTTTCAAAACTCGTTAGTTTATGGACTAGTTCCTGAGGATTGGAGGGTGGCTAATGTAACCCCACTTTTTAAAAAAGGAGGGAGAGAGAAACCGGGGAATTATAGACCAGTTAGCCTGACGTCGGGGGTGGGGAAACTGCTGGAGTCAGTTATCAAAGATGTGATAACAGCACATTTGGAAAGCGGTGAAATCATCGGACAAAGTCAGCATGGATTTGTGAAAGGAAAATCATGTCTGACGAATCTCATAGAATTTTTTGATGATGTAACTAGTAGAGTGGATAGGGGAGAACCAGTGGATGTGGTATATTTGGATTTTCAAAAGGCTTTTGACAAGGTCCCATACAGAAGATTAGTGTGCAAACTTAAAGCACACGGTATTGGGGGTAAGGTATTGATGTGGATAGAGAATTGGTTAGCAGACAGGAAGCAAAGAGTGGGAATAAATGGGACCTTTTCAGAATGGCAGGCAGTGACTAGTGGGGTACTGCAAGGCTCAGTGCTGGGACCCCAGTTGTTTACAATATATATTAATGACTTAGATGAGGGAATTAAATGCAGCATCTCCAAGTTTGCAGATGACACGAAGCTGGGTGGCAGTGTTAGCTGTGAGGAGGATGCTAAGAGGATGCAGAGTGACTTGGATAGGTTGGGTGAGTGGGCAAATTCATGGCAGATGCAATTTAATGTGGATAACTATGAAGTTATCCACTTTGGTGGCAAAAATAGGAAAACAGATTATTATCTGAATGGTGGCCAATTAGGAAAAGGGGAGGTGCAACGAGACCTGGGTGTCATTATACACCAGTCATTGAAAGTGGGCATGCAGGTACAGCAGGCGGTGAAAAAGGCGAATGGTATGCTGGCATTTATAGCAAGAGGATTTGAGTACAGGAGCAGGGAGGTACTACTGCAGTTGTACAAGACCTTGGTGAGACCACACCTGGAGTATTGTGTGCAGTTTTGGTCCCCTAATCTGAGGAAAGACATCCTTGCCATAGAGGGAGTACAAAGAAGGTTCACCAGATTGATTCCTGGGATGGCAGGACTTTCATATGAAGAAAGACTGGATGAACTGGGCTTGTACTCGTTGGAATTTAGAAGATTGAGGGGGGATCTGATTGAAACGTATAAAATCTTAAAGGGATTGGACAGGCTAGATGCAGGAAGATTGTTCCCGATGTTGGGAAAGTCCAGAACAAGGGGTCACAGTTTGAGGATAAAGGGGAAGCCTTTTAGGACTGAGATTAGGAAAAACTTCTTCACACAGAGAGTGGTGAATCTGTGGAATTCTCTGCCACAGGAAACAGTTGAGGCCAGTTCATTGGCTATATTTAAGAGGGAGTTAGATATGGCCCTTGTGGCTACGGGGATCAGGGGGTATGGAAGGAAGACTGGGGCAGGGTTCTGAGTTGGATGATCAGCCATGATCATAATAAACGGTGGTGCAGGCTCGAAGGGCCGAATGGCCTACTCCTGCACCTATTTTCTATGTTTCTATGATCACTCTCTGACTTCTCCCAGCCAATGTCTAATCCAATTTACTACCTCATCCTGAATGATGAGTGACTGAACCATCTTAACCAGCTTCACACGCAGGACCTTGTCAAAGGCCTTGCTAAAGTTCACGTCGAGAACATCCACAACCCTGCCTTCATCCACTTTCCTGGTAACTTCCTCAAAAAAGTCTATAAGATTGATTAGACTTGAGCCACCACACACAAAGCCATGCTGACTATCCTTAATCAGTCCATTTCTTTCCAAATACTTATATATCCGGTCCCTTAGAATACCTTCCAATAACTTCCCCACAACTGATGTCAGACTCAGCGGCCTATAATTTCCTGGTTTCTGTTTAGAGACTTTTTCAAAAACCAGAACAACATTGGCTATCCTCCAGTCTTCTAGTACCTCTCCTGTCATTAAGGATGTTTTAAATATCACTGCTAGGGCCCCGGCAATTTTTCCACTTGTATCCTGTAGAGTCCGAGGGAACACCTTGTCAGGCCTTGGGGATTTATCCACCCTTAGCCCCCTGGTAAGCCTCAGGCTCGCTCAGCTCGCTTTCATCTAGGGGGAGCAGACTTCGGCCCTGCCAAACTGGGTAATCAAGTTTGTGTAGATGCTGTGTGATGTACCCCACCACGCCAAATAACAGACAGTACACCATATGCGATTAAATGATTACACTTTATAGATCTTACTGGAACCTTGTAACTAATAGAGACACAATATAAAAGGAAAGTAAAAGGCGCCAAACTTATCAAAGTTCAACCACTTCGTGCACAACCATTGGAGCTCAATTAACGGAGTCTTCTTTCCACCATTCGATCGCCTCCAACTTCCTCGGCCCGCCGCCTGGGACCAACCATGGTGGTCGACCAGACACTCCACACGAGCCTGTCCTTGTCTCCTCCCCTTGCCGAAGACCCTGGGCCTCGGAATCCCGCTCGGAGTCTGTTCTGTCACCCAGCTTACGGCATCGCGTACACACAAAATAATCTGTAGATGCTGGGGTCAAAACAACACTCACAACAAGCTGGAGGAACTCAGCAGGTCGGGCAGCATCCGTGGAAAAGACTAGTCGACGTTTCGGGCCGGAACCCTTCATCAGGACTGTAGGGGGAAGGGGCAGAGGCCCTATAAAGAAGGTGGGGGGAAGGTGGGAAGGAGAAGGCTGGTAGGTTCCAGGTGAAAAACCAGTAAGGGGAAAGATAAAGGGGTGGGGGAAGGGACGCAGCGATGTGATAGGCAGGAAAGGTGAAGAAAGAATAGCGGAAAACGCAATGGGTAGTAGAAGGAGGCGGAACCAAGAGGGAGGAGGTAGGCAGCTGGGGGAGGGGGCAGAGTGACATAGGGATAGGGGAAGGGAGGGGGAGGGAATTACCAGAAGTTGGAGAATTCTATGTTCATACCAAGGGGCTGGAGACTACCTAGACGGTATATGAGGTGTTGCTCCTCCAACCTGAGTTTACCCTCATCATGGCAGTAGAGGAGGCCATGTATGGACATATGTGAATGGGAGTGGGAAGCAGAGTTGAAGTGGGTGGCTACTGGGAGATCCTGTCTGTTTTGGCGGACGGAGCAGAGATGCTCGACGAAGCGGTCCCCCAATCTGCGTCGGGTTTCACCGATGTAGAGGAGGCCGCACCGGGAGCACCGGATGCAATAGATGACCCCAACAGACTCACAAGTGAAGTGTTGCCTCACTTGGAAGTACTGTTTGGGGCCCTGAATGGTGGCAAGAGAGGAGGTGTAGGGACAGGTGTAGCACTCGTGCTTACAGGGATAAGTGCCAGGTGGGAGATTTGTGGAGAGGGACGTGTGGACCAGGGAGTCGCGGAGGGACTGATCCCTGCGGAAGGCGGAGAGGGGTGGTGAGGGAAAGATGTGCTTAGTAGTGGGGTCCTGTTGAAGGTGGCGGAAGTTGCGGAGGATAATGTGCTGGATCCAGAGGCTGGTGGGGTGGTAGGTGAGGACAAGGGGAACTCTGTCCCTGTTGTGGTGGCGGGAGGATGGGGTGAGAGCCGAAGTGCTGGAAATGGAGGAGATGCGGGTGAGGGCATCATTAATGACAGCAGAAGGGAAACCATGATCCTTAAAGAAAGAGGACATTTGAGATGTCCTGGAATGGAAAACCTCATCCTCGGAGCAGATGAGGCAGAGACGGAGGAACTGGGAATAGGGAATGGCATTTTTGCATGTGGCAAGGTGGGAAGAGGTATAGTTGAGGTAGTTATGAGAGTCAGTGGGCTTGTAGAAGATGTCAGTGGACAGTCTGTCTCCAGAGATGGAGATCGAGAGATCGAGAAAGGGGAGAGAAGTGTCCGAGATAGACCAAGTGAATTTGAGGGCTGGGTGGAAGTTAGAAGTAAAGTCGATGAAATTGACGAGCTCAGCATGGGTGCGGGAAGCAGCACCAATGTAGTCGTCAATGTACCGAAGGAAAAGTTGGGGAGCAGTACCAGAATAGGTTTGGAGCACAGACTGTTCCACATAACCAATGAAGAGGCAGGCATGCGGGTTCCCATAGCTACACCCTTGGTCTAAAGAAAGTGGGAAGAGCCAAAAGAGAAGTTATTGCGTGTGAGAACCAGTTCCGCCAACCAGAAGAGGGTAGTGGTGGTGGGGAACTGGTGAGGTCTATTATCCAGAAAGTAGCGGAGGGCTTTGAGGCCTTCTTCATGGGGAATGGAGGTGTATAGGGATTGGACATCCATAGTGAAAATGAAACGGTTGGGACCAGGGAACTGGAAGTTATGGAAGAAGTGGAGGGCATGGGATGTATCCCGGATGTAGGTGGGGAGAGACTGAACTATGGGTGACAAAATGGAGTCCAGGTAGGCAGATGCAAGTTCGGTGGGACAGGAGCAGGCAGAAACTATGGGTCTGCCAGGACAGTCAGGCTTGTGGATCTTGGGGAGGAGGTAAAACCGAGCGGTACGGGGTGTGGGAATTATGAGTTTAGTGGCTGAGGATGGAAGGTCTCCGGAGTTGATAAGGGCGGTGATGGTACGGGAGACAATGGTTTGATGTTTTTTGGTGGGGTCCTGTTCCAGGGGTAAGTAAAAGGAGGTGTCAGAGCCTGCCGTTTGGCCTCAGTGAGGTAGAGGTCCATCCGCCAGA
This sequence comes from Mobula birostris, assembly GCF_030028105.1. Taxonomy (NCBI): domain Eukaryota; kingdom Metazoa; phylum Chordata; class Chondrichthyes; order Myliobatiformes; family Myliobatidae; genus Mobula; species Mobula birostris. The sequence continues at coordinate 78,916,498 of NC_092375.1, read as the reverse complement.
CTACTATAGCACCACCTTTGTCAGCGGGTTTGATGGTGAGGTTGAGATTAGTGCGGAGAGAGTGGAGGGCAGTGCGTTCAGAGGGAATGAGGTTGGAACAGGAGAAAGGAGTGGTGAAGTTGAGACGGTTGATGTCTCAGTGACAATTGGAGATAAAAAGATTGAGTGCAGGTAGAAGGCCCGGGCGGGGTGTCCAGGAGGAGGAGGAGGGTTGAAGACAGGAGAAGGGGTCATCAGTAGGGGGAGGGGAATCCTTGCCAAAGAAGTAGGCTCGGAGGCATAGGCGACGGAAGAAGAGTTCAGCGACATGACAGGCACGGAACTCACTGAGGTGTGGACGGAGGGGGACAAAAGTGAGGCCCTTGCTAAGAACAGAACGTTCTGCCTCAGAAAGGGGAAGGTCAGAGGGGATGGTGAAGACACGGCAAGGGTTGGGGCTGGGGTCGGAGGAGGGTGAAGGGTGGGAGGTCTCAGGAGGGAGAGGGGGGTTGAGATGTTCAGGGAGCGGGGTTAGGGGAGGATGAGGGATCAGAGGAATGGAGGGGTGATGAGGAGCAGAGGGAAGGTTGGGAATCGCAGGGAGGGAAGAGAGTAGTGGGGGAATCAGACGGGCGGAGGGACCCAGCAGCAGTAAGAGCGGTCCTGGTCCGGAGAGCGTCCTCTACATCGGTGAAACCTGACGCAGATTGGGGGATCGCTTCGTCGAGCACCTCCGCTCCGTCCACCAAAACAGACAGGATCTCCCAGTAGCCACCCACTTCAACTCTGCTTCCCACTCCCATTCAAATATGTCCATATATGGCCTCCTCTACTGCCACGATGAGGCTAAACTCAGGTTGGAGGAGCAACACCTCATATACCGTCTAGGTAGTCTCCAGCCCCTTGGTATGAACATAGAATTCTCCAACTTCCGGTAATTCCCTCCTTCTCCCTTCCCCTATCCCTATGTCACTCTGCCTACCTCCTCCCTCTTGATTCCGCCTCCTACTACCCATTGTGTTTTCCCCTATTCTTTCTTCACCTTTCCTGCCTATCACCTCTCTAATTCCCTTCCCCCACTCCTTTATCTTTCCCCTTACTGGTTTTTCTCCTGGAACCTACCAGCCTTATCCTTCCCACCCTCCCCCACCTTCTTTATAGGGCCTCTGCCCCTTCCCCCTACAGTCCTGACGAAGGGTTCCGGCCCGAAACATCGACCGATCTTTTCCACGGATGCTGCCCGAGCTGCTGAGTTCCTCCAGCTTGTTGTGAGTGTTACAGCATTGCGTCTCCTCTCTGTCCCCATCGCGCCTTCTCCTCAAAGCCCGCGAAAACAATAGCTTACAGACACACAAGAAAGAATAACATCTATCCCAATTGGTTAGCAAATGTATACAATTCTTGTTATCAGTAATTATAACCCAAACAAGCTGCTAGAGAGAAGCACTTTCTCAGCAGTTAACATAACAAAGAAGCCATTTTTATTAACCTTAGCAGTAACATAAAAGAAGACACGCCTTACACAGGGTAGCAGACACTTCCTCCTCTGCAATCTGTACAGGCTCCAGGAACTTGATGCTGCTTTGCCTCACTTCTATAGATTAGTATCCATCTCTTGAGTAAATACAGATGCAAAGAATGCATTTAAGATCTCCTCCATCCGCTTTGGCTCCAGAGGAACAATTTTGTCCCTAGCAATCCTTTTGCTCTTAACATACCTATAGAATCCCTTAGGATTCTCCTTCACCTTGTCTGCTAGGGCAACTTCATGCCTTCTTTTAGCCTTCCTGATCTCTTGTGTTCTCTTGCATTCCTTGTACTCGATAAGCATCTCATTTGTTCCTACTTGCCTATACCTTCTATGCACCTCCTTTTTTCTCTTAAGCAGGGACTCAATATCACTTGAAAACCAAGGTTCCCTATACTTGTTATCTTTACCTTTTATTCTGACAAGCACATACAAGCTTTGTACTCTCAAAATTTCATTTTTGAAGACCTTCTACTTTTCAAGTAAACCTTTGCCAGAGAACAGCCTGTCCCAATCAACATTTGCCAGATTATTTCTGATACCATCAAAATTTGCCATTCTCCAATTTAGAATCTCAACCCATGGATCAGACCTATCTCTGCATATTTACTTCAAAACTAATTGCTTTGTGGTCACTGGCTGCAAAGTGTTCCCTTGCACAAACTTCTGTTGCCTGCCCTGTCTCATTCCCTAATAGCAGATACAGCATTGTAGGCTCTCTCGTTTGGACTTCTACATACTGATGAAAGACTTTCCTGAACACAATTGACAAACTCTGTCCTATCTAGTCCTTTTACAGTATGGGATAAGAACATAAGAAATAGGGACAGTAGTAGTCCATCTGGACCATCAAGCCTGCTCCACCATTCAATATGATTTTGGCAGATCTGGCCATGGATTCATCTCCACTTACCTGCCTTTTTTCCTACCAGGCAAACATCTATACAACCTTGTCTTAAATTTCCAGTCAATATGTGGAAAGTTAAAATCACCAACTATAACAACCCTATATTTCTTGCAACAGTCTGTGACCCCTTGACAAATTTGTTCCTTTAAATCCCACAGGCAGTGGGGTGGTCTGAAATATAGCCCCATTATGAAGTCATACCTTCCTTAATCCTCAGTTCCACCCATAACTCCTCACTAGTGGTGTTCTCCAGTCTGCTCTGATGGAGCACTGCTGCAACACTTTCCCTGACTAGTAATGCCACCCTTCCCCCTTTAATCCCTCCCACTCTGTCACCTCTAAAACAATAGAATTCTGGAAAATTGAGCTGCCAGTCCTGCCCCTCCTGCAACCAAGTTTCACTAATGGCTACAGTTGTTGATCCGTGCCCCGAGTTCATCTGCCTCTCCTATGATACTTCATACATTGAAATATATGTAGTTCAGAACACTAGTGGCACCATGCTCCACCTTCTGATTCCTGACTTTGAGGTCTTCTTAACAATGGCCTCCACAACCTCTCCACTAACAGTTCTGGCACTCTGGTTCCCATCCTCCTGCAACTCTAGTTTAAACCACACCGTGCAGCATTAACAAACCTTCCCCGTAGGATATTACATCCCCTCCAGTTCAGGTGCAAGCCATCCCTTCTGTACAGGTCCCACCTTCCCTGGAAGAGAGCCCAATGATCCAAAATTCTTATGCCTCCCTCTCACCGACTCGCTCAAGTCGTGTCTTCTCTCTTCATTCCCCTCGTGCCTTCTGGCAAAAGCCCGTGAAACCAACAGCTTTCAGACAGACAAGAAAGAATAACATCTCTCCCATTGGATAAAGTCCCATTATCACTAGTCATAACCCAAACATTGCAGCAACAGAGAAACCATTACATCAGCAGTTAACATTTACAGAGAAACCATTACAGTAGCCTTAGCAGTTAATAGTACAGAGAGGCCATTACACTCTCCCCCCACCAAATTTAATCATGTCCTCATGACGTCGAGATAATTCGCCAACCCTTCCTGCAAAACACAAGGCCCAATCCAAGTACAGAAAGCAGTGACGTAGCTCCGCAGAACAGTAGAGATCACGCCCTGTTCCCCAGGCGCTACATAGGCGAACCTATCCGGGTGGTTCCTAATTCTCTGAAACCTCCGTACCTCCTCACCTAACTCTTCCGGCTAAGTCACTACTGGGGATTCTTTGGGTCTGTCTGGCGGAACTTCCCGCCATCTATCACTCAAAACCCCCTGCAACTTGAGCCCCCGTCCCATGTCCAGGCCCAGCTTCCTCTCCTTCAGGGTCCTGCAGTAACCCAGGCTGCCCACAGCTAGCCCCTCTCACTTCACCCGACTCGGTGGGAGAAGGGCCAGGAGTCTCTTCCTCAATCAAGGGGAAGTTAGCGAAAAGCAGCATGTAGCACACATCCAGCTCATCATCCTCCGAATCAGTATTCCTCTCCTTTTCCTCGGCCTCCGCGGTGAGGGCAAGCTGACACATGGCCTTCACCCCAGGGGCAGGAGCGCTTTCCCACTCCTTGTCCATGTCCAGCCTCTCAGGCAGTCTTTGTGTCAAAACATCCACATCAATGTTCCGGCTCCCCAGCCGGTACTTCAGGCTGAAATCATAGGCAGACCTTGGACGGCCCATGGCATCCAATTTCACCAAGGTCGTGATATGAGTTAGGGGATTGTTGTCCGTCCTCACCTCAAACTTGGCCCCGTAGAGAGAGTGACTCAGCCCATCCACTACCACCCATTTCAACTTCAGTAAGTCCCAACTTGTGCATGGGATAATTTCTCTCGGAGGGCGACAAACTCCGGCTGACAAATGCCACAGGTCTCAGCCTGGTGCCCTGATCCTGATACATGACGCCCCCCAAACATTCTCAGCTGCCATCTGTGTGCAGTACCCACGGCAATCGGGGGTCCGCAGAAGCCAGCACTGGCACCTGGGTCAGCAACTCCTTCAACGATTGAAAACCTCCTCACATTTTACATCCCACCTCTGTCCAATGGGCTCCGACAGGTTTAAATATTCTCCACCCTCCAATCCTTTTCTCCCCCCACTTTCTTCCCCAAGGGAGGGTAACCAGGCAGAAGTGGATTCAAGGGGTGTCTTACTTTGGCGTAGCCCTTCACAAATCTCCGATAATAACCACAGAACCCCAGGAATAAGCGCAGAATGCTCACAGTCTGAGGCCTTGTCCAGAGAAAGTTTTAACTCTTTAGCTCCCAGGCGCCCATGCACTTGCAGTAGCCTCACTTCATATTCTTCCAAGGCAGATCCAAATACTAGGAGATCATCTAAATACACCAAAACTCCAAACAATTCCATATCCCCCACCATCTTCTCCATGCCCCGCTGGAAGGTTGCAGGGGCTGCGGATATGCTCTGGGGCATCTTTTCAGACTGGAAGAATCCCAGGGGACATAAAACTGCCGTCCTCTCTTTGTCAGCCTCACTCATCTGGATCTGGTAATATCCACTCCTCAGATCCAGCACATTAAACCATTTCGCACCACTCAGACAGACCAGCGCGTCTCCGACCCTCGGGACCGCATACTGGTCAGGGACGGTGTGCCTGTTCGAAGTCCTATAAACCACACACATGCATACCTTCCCTTTCTTCTTCCTGGCCACGACTAGTGGAGACATATAGAGGCTTCGAGACTCAGTGATGATCCCAGTTTCCTTCAACTCACACAAAGGCTGCCGCACATCTTCCATATCTGCAGGGGCCAGTCACCACGACCTCTCCCCAAACGGGGTGTCCTCAGTGGTCAACTTTTCCCTCTTGTGGTACTCCGGAATGTCCACTAAAAGGGCTTCTCTCTCAGACACTCTGGGAAATTTTAGAATCCCCATCACTCTCGCTACTCCCCTGGGCCGTACCACCATTGACTTCGACTGGGTGAACCACACAGGCCCTTGTTTAACTTTGGTACCCAGCCCCCATGCTGCCACACATGTCCCCAAAAGCAGTTCGAAACACTGGGTGCACGGACAACATCCCCAGACAGCTCTCACCCACCTTCTTCTTGTAGGCCGCCATGAGCCTCCTCACAAGTGGGGTTTAGTCCCCTCCAGAATCGAAACACCGCCCGTCTCCACTGAGTCTGGACACATCATCACTACCGATTCATGAACCTCAAACATCCACACATCGGCCTCCGAGAACTCCAGTTTTACTGACCAATAACCGTTGTCTGGATAATCACCCGCAATGATAACCAGACATCCCACCTCTCCCGGAAGTTCTGGGAGTCTCCCGCATATTGATAGTGGCTCCCTGACGCCCGGAAATTATATACAATATCCCGGAAATCGATTTTTTTGAGAAAGAGAGGGAGAGGGAGAGTGAGCATGCTGATTGGTCTCTCTTCGTGCTAAGAGTGGTCCCCAACCGCCGGGCTGCGAGGAAATGATATGAGTCAGCTGCAGCTTTCCTTGAATGCACGTGAGGTCATTACCCACGTGCTATCCATGTCAGCGCGGGAAGATCAACTCCTCGAGCTTGCAAATGAAGGTGGGCTGAAAAGTATGTTTGACATAACATCTCTGCTGGCATTCTGGATCAAAGTCAAGGCTAAGTATCCTGAGATAGCCACGAAAGCACTGAAAACGTTGCTTCCATTTCCAACGTATCTCTGCAATGAATGCAACGAAAACTAAATTGCGGAATAGATTGGATATAAGACTGGTCCCTTCGAGTATCGCTGTCTCCCATCACCCCTCAATGGGACTGTCTTGGGAAAACAAGCCCAGGGCTCCCACTGATTCAGCGATATTGTTGTGTTGCAATGATTTTATATGTTCATACGAGAAAAATATGGGCTGTGTGTTTAATATCCAAATGTTACTTAAAATGTTATGATGCTATTGACTTATAATTGACTTATCACTATGTTCATGCGAGGAAAATATGCACTGTGTATTTAATATTAAATTCGTTAGATAAGCCCTTTTAGAAATGAAATTGAGTGTAATAGCCACTTATAAGTGACTTATAGTTGACTTATCACCTATATTCCGGTCGTGATTAACACCACACCCCCCGGTTGGCCCATCCGCAAGAATATTGTCAATATTAAACTGGTCCGCAATGCAAATAAGGTTGGGGACCCCTGCCAAGTAGACCTATCAGTTTTCTCTGTGGGTGGGATTTACAGTTGACCTCAAAAATAATGTCAGTGTTGCTCGCTGCACTGTTTGCAACAGTGACTTTTCTATTGTCCATGGTGGGGTAAAATGTAAAAGACATGTTGAGGTGAGTTTAACAGGTGTCATTTGTTCATTAGCGTAGCTAACGTTATTTAAACTAGCTGGCTGGCTGCTAAGGAGCTACTCTATTGATGTCCTACGTGATGAGGCCAAACTCCCTGTAGACTTGCTTAAAATTGTAATAGAATAAACATTATAATATAATATAAGTACACATTTTAATGTCACATTTTCTGCATATACCCAATTTGGTTTACAGATTAGACAAAATCACTAAACAAAATATTACATACACCCTTGGAGGTCGACCGGGGGGAGGGGGGATATGGGGTTGGGGGGCAGGGGTGCTACCTCCCTGAAATGAGTTTTTGCAGGGTGGGACGTCTGGATACCCCAAATCTCCAGTGCCCTGAATGGTGTCAAAGGCAAATGCTTCAGATACCAGTTGTAAAACAAATAGTACAGTAACTTGACCTGTGACCTGGTGTCGTGTATGGCTTTAGCATAGCATCCATCTATCCGTAACGACGCAATGGAGTGTGGTCCCACTAAGCCTTCAGGAATAGGGTCTTTTTCTTTTAGGAGTTCCTTGGTACATTGCTGGGAATGTGTTCCCCCAGAGACACCAGACCGTTATCCCACTGGGTCTCCTCTAAGTTTCCCGATACCTCTCTAATGAGCTGAACAAATGAGGGAAGGGCTATCTGATCCATCCCTAACTTATCCACCTCAGCCGCCTGACTGACCCCCTGGTACCACAAACAATTTAGCTGTCTCTCTAGCCGAAAAAGATACGCTGAAAGCTTTTCCCCATTCTCCTGACGCAGGTTTTGAAACCCCACCCTGAGCTGCATTTTGCTTCCAGTCAAACCAAACGCATTGTCCAGCGCTTGCAGATAACTGGCAGCTGTCACTACTGGTTAATTGAACCTGACAGTTATAACAACGTCAGCAACCCGCCTATTCAAACTTCCAACCAATCTCTGTCGCTTTCCCTCAACTGAGTGGTCCGTTCCACCCACGTCTCATACTCCTCCTCCCCTTTAGGGGTGGGCATTATTCCGGAGAACAGGTGGAGCCTGCCATAGCTGGAACATTTATTTGCCAGAGAAACAAGGGCAGATACTACCTCAGAATTCTCACTCTTCACCGGGGAGCAAGGACTAGTTAGACATTCCAAATCCGACCACTCTTTCCCCTCACTCCTGATAGTATGGACAGCCCATGGCCCTGCCTCACCTGGGGCACCAGTAGACACTGGCAGTCCCACTGCCATTACGTCAACACCCATTACATCAGTGCTAGTCTGAACTAGAGCAAGGACTGAGCCCGCCATTTCATCAAATATTTGCGCTACACTTTCAGCTTTTCCCCCAGCTTTAACCATACTCAAAAATCGAATTAACAATTCATCCTGGGTATGAATATCCACCCCACTCAACGCATTACTAACCGCAATCCCACAGAGGCACACATGCACACATTACTAACTGCAATCCCACAGAGGCACACCAGCAGTGATTTAAACAGGACGATCCCACAAAATCCCACGGAATCAAATCCCAGATGAGCCCCCACATTGTAACACTCGATTTGCTTAGTGGCACAATCTCGGGGGTGATAAACCCCTGTCCAGCCAAACTTTAGAACTGTCGTTTAGGTGGATGCTGTGCAATGTGTCCCCTGTGTCAAATCAGTATCCTGGAATAACAAGCAGTACACAATATGCAGTTAAACGATTAAGATTTTATAACTCTTACTTTGACTATGGGGTTAGTAGAGAACCAAAATATAAAATAAAAGGTGCCAATAATTTTATTAAACAGTCCGTGTACAATTTGTTGGAGTTCACGATTTCCCCTTTGCTGATCGTCCTTTGGTTGTCATCAACCTCCGGACTCCCTCCTGTCGCGTCTCCTCTCTTCATTCCCCTCGTGCCTTCTGGCAAAAGCCCGTGAAACCAACAGCTTTCAGACAGATAAGAAAGAATAACATCTCTCCCATTGGATAAAGTCCCATTATCACTAGACATAACCCAAACATTGCAGCTATAGAGAAACCATTACATCAGCTGTTAACATTACAGAGAAGCCATTACAGTAGCCTTAGTAGTTAACAGTACAGAGAAGCCATTACGTTTGCTTGCTCATATAATTCATTACTGGTTATATGTAGGAAGTATATGAATGGCAGAAGCAATTACGTCACCATTTTGTATGCGTGAGCCTAACTTAAAGTAAAAACGAACTAAAACACATTCTCCTGGGCTCCCGCCTTTTTGCTTTCAATTAGTTATATGTTTTGGAGTTGCAAAACATAACATTGCCCAAAAACAGCTGTTCCCAGTTAACTCTCCCTAATGCTCTCATAATTTGTCTGTCTCCAATTTACTATTCTCCCATAAGGTGCATACTTATCCTTATCTATATCTATCTTCAAATTTAAAGATTTGTGGTCATTGTTTCCTAACTGTTCACCCACTGACAGGTCGGTGACCTGGCCAGGTTGATTATCCAGCACCAGGTCCAAGACAGCCCTACTCTTGTTGGACTATCTACATATTGATGTAAGAAACCCTCCTGGATGAACCTAAAACATCTAAACCTCTTGCACTAGGAAGGTCCCAGTTTATATTAGGCAAATTGAAGACCCCCATGAAAAACAACCCTATTGTTTTTACACCTTTCCTTAATCTGTCTACATATCTGTTCCTTAATGTCCTAGTGGTTATTTGGGAGGTGGGGGGAGGGTCTGTAGTGCAATTTCATCAGCGTGTTTGCAGCTTTCCTATTTTTGAGTTCCACCATACAGACTCTGTGGATGAGCTCTGCATTATATCCCCTCTGAATGCAGCTGTGATACTGTCCCTGAATAGCAGTGTAACTCTCCCCCCTCTCCATTTTACCCCCCCGCCCTCTCTTTTCTAAAACATAGAAGTCCTGTCCCTCTCTCAACCAAGTCTCTGTCATGGCCACAACATCATATACTGATCCATGCTTTAAGTTCATCACCTTTACTCACAATACTCCCAGCATTAAATTACCCACACTTCTAACTATCCATCCCATCGTGTCTATTACTTTGCTCCTGCCTTTTTTGACTAGCCCTAATATCTACTTTCTTCTCCATTCCTCCACTTTCTGACCTGGTGCTCTGGTTCCCATCCCCCTGTCAAACTAGTTTAGCTGTTGGAAGTTCATGAACTCAGTGAAAGATGCATTGTGGTCTGCTTGAAACCTGTTGCCCTTCCAGTGTAATGAGCTGTCACCATTTTCTGCAACCAGTGCTCCAACTATTTACCATGTTTATGTCTGATACAATCTGTTAAGTACAAAGAAAATTTCTGGGTTTATTCAAGGCCAATTTGCCACAATCTACTCGGGTGCTAAAGGTGGCTTCTGAGGTGAATACAACAGGGACTAATTTTAACAACACCCTTTCTTTGTTTGAATCTTATTGTTCTGAATATTATTTACTATTTGCTTGAGCTCTTTTACTATATTTATGGTTTCCGTGTGATTAGACACCCAGCCCTTCTGTGGATTTTACAGTGTAGATTGGCCAAGTATTTAGTTACTCACCGGGTATACCCATTGCTTGTCATCACTTGCTCTTCTGGTTTTGGGAAACACCAGTATCAGCATCTTTTTCCATTCTTGCTAGTCTGCTCCAAAATGTCCATGACAGGCTAATTAACATCAAGGATCTCCTCATCCTGCACCTCCTCTACTGCTAGGTGGATAGCCAGTCACAGGACAGGCATGGCATTTGACCTTGTATCAGAGGTACATCCATACTACCCTTCACTGGGACAACCATGCCATAATCAGAAACTTTTCATGAGGCTTATCTCCCATGAAGGAAATTCCTTAGGTACCAGCTTCAAATATTACAATATTTTGGGACATTGCTATACTGAGTCATTGTAAGAAAGTTCAAAGTAAATTTATTGTCAAAACATATTTATGTCATGTCACCATATACTATCCTACAGTTCATTTTCTTGCATTTTCTACAGTTCATTTTCTTACAGTGGAATGAAGAAGTACATTAGAATCAACGAAAAGCTACACACAAAGACTGACAAACAAGCAATGCGCGAAGGAAGACAAACTGTGCAAATACAACAAAAAACCAAAAGAGAATAATAATAAATAAATAGTTAATAAATAATACTGAGAACATGAGTTGTAGCATCCTTGAAAGTGAGTCCATAGTTTGTGGAATCAGTTCAGAGTTGTGGTGAGTGATGTTATCCTCTCTGGTTCAGGAGCCTGATGGATGAAGGGTAATAACTGTTCCTGAACCTGGTGATTTGGGACCTAAGGCTTCTGTACCTCTTTCCCAATGGCAGCAGATGGGAAGAGAGCATGGGTGGATGGTGGGGGTCCTTGATGGATGGTGCTTTCCTGTGGCAGCACTCCTTGTAGATGTGCTCAATGCCTTGGAAGGCTTTTCACGTGATGGACTAAGCTGTATCCATTACTTTTTGTAGGCTTTTCCATTCCTGGGCATTGGTGTTTCCATATCAGGCCGTGATGCAACCTGTCAGGATACTCTCCACTGTGCACCTGTTTTTCAAAGTTTTAGATGACATGCTGGATCTGTGCAAACTTCTAAGAAAGTAGAGGCACTGCCTTATCTTTTTTGTAATAGCACTTGTGTGGTGATCCCAGGACAGATCCTCTGAAATGATGATGCCAAGGAATTTAAACTTACTGACCCTCTCAGTAGGAAGATGGCAGATGGAGTTCAATCCAGATAAATGTGAGATGGTTCATTTTGGTAGGTCAAATATGATGGCAGAATATAGTATTAATGGTAAGACTCTTGATCAGAGGGATCTTGGGGTCCGTGTCCTTATGAGATTCAAGGCTGCTGCGCAGGTTGACCGTGTGGTTAAGAAGGCATACGGTGCATTGGCCTTCATCAACCGTGGGATTGAGTTTGAGCCATGAGGTAATGTTACAGCTATAAGGGACCCTGGTCAGACCCCACTTGGAGTACTGTGCTCAGTTCTGGTCACCTCACTACAGGAAGGATGTGGAAACCATAGAAAAGGTGCAGAGGAGATTTACAAGGATGTTGCCTGGATTGGCAAGCCTGCCTTATGAGAATAGGTTGAGTGAACTTGGCCTTTTCTTCTTGGAGTAACGGAGGATGAGAGGTGACCTTATAGAGGTGTATAAGTGATGAGAGGCATTGATTGTGTAGGTAGTCAGGGCTGAAATGGCCAACACGAGAGGGCATAGTTTTAAGGTGCTTGGAAGCAGGTACAGAGGAGATGTCAGGGGTAAGTTTTTTTACACAGAGAGTGGTGAGTGTGTGGAATGGGCTGCCGGCGACAGTGGTGGAGGTTGATACGATAGGATCTTTTAAGAGATTCCTGGATAGGTATATGGAGCTCAGAAAAATAGAGGGCTATGGGTAACCCTAGGTAATTTCTAAAGTAAGTACATGTTTGCCACAGCATTGTGATCTGAAGGGTGTGTGTTGTGCTGTAAATTTTCTGTGTTTCAATGAATGGCCAGCATTATGCTCCATACTCAAGAGAAGTTGTAGAAACCAATATAGCCTCATTTGATGAACTTGGGTCACGTTGGCCTACATGATTATCCCATGTGATCGAGTTCCCCAAGACTGTGAAGATAATATAATTCTGCATGATTGAACGATTTTAGTTCCTCCCTCACAATCTAAGTATTCTTCATGGGCTATGGCACCTATTGTTTCCAGATTGAACTTCTTTTACACTACTGTTATTTGGAAACACTGGATTCAAAGCAGGCAAATGCTAGACTAACCACCCCACCACCACCCCAGGCTTTGACGGGATATAGTGCTGAGGACACCTTGTACTTTTATGCTGAATATAAAATCTGCCAAGAGTCTGATGCAATTCTCATATGGCTGTTGGTGTAAATTCAAAGCAGGTTACCCTCTACATCTGCTTTCTCAGATTTTGGCAGCCTACCTGTCAAACTATGCACAGACTATGGGTGATTGATTGCCTGTTGTACTGGAGAGCTAGGGAATTAAGAGTTAACCCCAGTAGTTACGTTACAATATTATGGAAGTGACCAAGCCCAGAGTTTTAACTATTGTGACACATATGCATTGGTCTGGTTCTCCAACAAATCATTGAAGAAAGAATCGTAGTCAGCATTTACTCTCTTGTGAAAGATTCTTCTATGTATTTCTCGTAGCTGTGGGTGTTCCTCTCGGATGTATTTGAGCAGAATGTACTTGCTAGAATTACCCAGTGCTATGGCAGGGTTTATTTGATTACAGAGTGATTTCTTTGTCATCCTTATAGGAATCATTGTCCTTGCCATGATCTTATGAGAGGTGCCTTATGATGGGAATAGGCTATGGACAACTTAGTCACTGCTTTTACCATGAAGGCATTGAATGGATATTTCAATGTAAATTCAATCACTTTTTGTTAAAAAAACCTGCAAACCATAAAATTACATGCAGTGTCTTTGGGTACTTGAAAAATCAAGGAAACTGCAGATATCAGAAGTCTAAACTAAAAACAGAAAATTCTGGAAACGCTCAGGAGGTCAGGTAGTAAGTATGGAAATAGAAAGAGAGTTACCAATCCAGTTTGAATACCCTTAGATGGAACTAAGTCTTCTGATGAAGAATTACCAACCTGAATTCTAAAAGCAAAGTTTTATGATATTTAATGTTTTTATTAATTTTTTTCACACTTCTTAGAGAAAAAAATAAAAGCCTCACTCACCAGACAGTCACGAACCTCTTGGCCTTCTCTCCTACTGTGTTCAACTCTCTTCCTGCTCTCCTACTTTCCTGCTGCTTAGTTCTCTCATCATGCCCTACCATTCTCTCAGGCCTCCTCTGACCGAAATTAGCAGGCTTCTTTTTCATTCTTAAGCTTATCTAAATTATCTTCCTGATGTAACAGTTCTCCTTTTTGATTTAAGATTAGAATTTAATAAACAAATTGAGTTTGATCCTTGGAGTGTCACAGTCCCAACCGTTAATTCCCCATTTTCTCCTAATTCCCTTTGATTGTGCCACAGTTCTGGCCGTTGATTCCCCATTTTCTCCTAATTCCCTTTGATGATGGCACACCTGGTTTTCATCAAGACCAGCAGCATGAGAACCCCGGCTTTGCACCCACTAGTTGCCAGATCGTTGGTTTTGCCAATGTGGTAATTAATACTTCCCGGCCGCTTGGGATTGTGTGTCCTAAGTTTTGCTTCAGTACCAAGACTTATCTGTAAAACTCAGTCTCTCCGTGTCAAGATCAATTTTCTAAGTTCTACTTCAGTTCCGAGGTTTACCTGTGAAACCCAGTCTCTCTGTGTCAAGATAAATTCTGCCTGTCTACTGCCTTCCTGCTCTCCCTCTTGTTTGCCGTTCAATGCTCATGCCCGTGTCAGCATCCTAACTAAATCTCCAATCCTGTGTCCTGCGCTTGGGTTCACCTCATTCATTATAATAGAATGATCTGGCCACTATGGACCCAGTGGACATGAATACCTTTCAACAAACCCTCAGCAGGCAGGGTTCCCTACTGGGTCTGCACGACCAACTCCTCCGGGAGGCCATGGAGAACCTCCGTTCTCTGTCTGCTGACATAACAAAGATCGATAACCAGGTGGACCGTGTATCCACTCATCTTACCCCATCCACTCCTGGAACCCTCTCTAACCTGCCCAGACAGCGTGTAGTGGCAACCCCCAACGTGTCAGCAGCACCACCCCCCCCACCAAGAGAGCCTCACGTACCTGAACTGGAGGCTAGGCTGGGGATTTGGGGAAGTGCCGGACTTTCCTTCTTCGGTTCTCCTTGGTGTTCGAATAGCAGTCATCCACGTACTCCACGGATAAGTCAAAAATTGCTTACATCGTCGGGTTGTTGCGGGGAAGTGCCTTAGCGTGGACCACAGCTGTTTGGGATAACCAACCGGATATCTGCTTTTCTTTTGCCACCTTTGTCGCAGAAATGAGCAAGATCTTTGACCACCCCATCCGTGGTAAAAATACTGCCATGTGTCTAATCACTCTTAGTCAGGGCTCACGCAGTGCTGCCAAATATTCCGTGGAGTTCTGGACATTAGCAGCTGACTCGTGGTGGAACGATGAGGCACTCCAAGGGGTATTTCGGAATGGTCTCAGCGACATGGTGAAAGACGAGTTGGTGGCAAGAGACGACACCGACAGCCTGGATTCCCTGATCTCCCTAGCCACCAGGCTGGACAAACGTCTCCAAGAACGCCATAGAGAAAGAACTGGTCGTCCACCACCTTTGGCCACTCCACGGCACTCATTTCCACCTCCCGCAAGGACAAGACTCTCTCCTCCTCCTGCTCCCAGAGTAGCTCCCAGCCCAGCCGTTTCCACCACTATGGGAGAGGAACCCATGCAGCTGGGATGGAACCGCCTTTCTCCCACAGAATGACTATGGAGATTGAGAGCAGGTGAGTGTCTATATTGCAGCCAGTCCAGGCACTTCTGTGCTACCTGTCTCCTTCGGCCAAAAAGGGAGGGCTCACCAGTAGAAAGGGGACCCTAGTGAGCCAGACAACATTCCCTTCCGTCCCCCGAACCTGGATGCAGCTTCAAGCTACCTTACATTACAATCAACAGTCCCTGCCTCTGTCAGCTCCAGTGGACTCCGGCACTGAGGGAAACATCTTGGATGAAGACTTAGCTTTCCGGGCCAGAATTTCTCGTGAGCCATTGAGTGCCCCCCTGGCTGGAAGCCCGGGCACTGGACGGTAGACTACTGACCCGAGTTACACACTGCACACCATCCCTGTCTCTCCTTCTCTCTGGGAACCATCAGGAACAGGTACGATTCAATTTAATTTCCTCCCTTCAAGCTCCTATAGTTCTTGGGTACCCCTGGATAAGCCGTCATAACCCTCACATTGATTAGTCCGCCGGGAGGACAGTCAGCTGGAGTTCATTCTGTCATTCCACTTGTCTACAATGAGCCCTTTCCCCAGTGGAAGTCACCGCGACCTTGTCTGCCTCTGAACCCCCCAACCTATCCAAGGTTCCAGCAGAGTATCATGATCTGGGAGAAGTGTTTAGCAAACAACGGGCTCTTTCCCTGCCTCCACACCGCCCTTACGATTGCGCAATTGACCTTCTGCCCTGAGCCTCTCTACCCACCAGTCAGCTGTACAACCTGTCCCGGCCAGAAAGGGAAGCAATGGAGACTTACCTAAATGACTCTGTCGCAGCTGGCATTATCCGACCCTCATTGTTCCCTGTAGGCGCAGGTTTCTACTTTGTGGGGAAGAAAGATGACTCACTGCACCCCTGCATTGACTACCGTGGCCTGAACAGCATCACCATAAAGAATAAATATCCCCTGCCCCTTATCAACTCCGCTTTCGAGCCCCTTCACGGAGCAACAATTTTCTCTAAATTGGACCTGCGGAGTGCCTATCACCCGGTCAGAATAAGGGAGGGAGATGAGTGGAAAACAGCTTTTAACAACCCCCTTGGTCATTTTGAATATCTGGTCATGCTATTCGGTCTCACCAATGTCCCCGCCATCTTCCAAGCTCTGATAAATGATGTCCTTAGGGACTTTATTAACTGTTTTGTTTTTGTTTATTTGGACAACATTCTAATCATCTCCCGTAGTCTTCAGGAACACACCCAACATGTCCGTCAGGTTCTTCAGAGGCTTTTGGAGAATAAGCTATTCATTAAGGCAGAGAAGTGCGAGTTCCATGTCCCTTCTGTCAGTTTCCTGGGGTACATCATTGAGAGCGGGCAGGTGAGGGTGGATCCCGAAAAGATCCGGGCGGTGGCAGAGTGGCCAAAACCCACGATGCTCAAGCAATTCCAGCGATTTCTGAGGTTCGCAAACTTCTACCGTCGCTTCATCAGGGATTACAGCCGGGTGGCAGCACCCCTTATTCAACTCGCCTCTCCTGCGATCCCTTTTCACTGGACCCCCGAAGTGGACTCAGCCTTCTCGGAGCTGAAGAGGCGTTTCACTTCCGCTCCCATCCTGGCCCAACCTGACCCCACTCACCAATTCATTGTGGAAGTCAACGCCTCGAACTCTGGGATGGGAGTGGTCCTCTCCCAACGCTCCATCCCAGACCAATCCTGCACCTTCTTCTCTCGCCATCTATCCCCCACCGAACGGAACTACAGCGTTGGGAACCGGGAGTTACTGGCCATCAAACTCACTTTGGAGGAGTGGAGGCACTGGCTGGAGGGAGCTGAACATCCATTCATCGTCTGGACAGACCACAAGAACCTCGCATACATTCAAACCGCCAAACACCTGAATTCCTGCCAAGCCCATTGGGCATTATTTTTTGGCCATTTCAAATTCACCCTCACCTATTGTCCTGGTTCCTAGAATGGGAAGCCAGTTGCTCTCTCTCGTCAATACGTCTCCGAGGAGGGCCTTCCCAACCCCGAGACCATCCTTCCACCATCCTGTGTGGTGGCTGCCCTCACCTGGGAGATCGAATCCATAGTCAATGAGGCCCAACGGACTCAACCTGACCCAGTCAATGGACCCCCCCAGTCACCTCTTCGTGCCTGACTCAGTTCAGTCTCAGGTTCTCCAGTGGGGGCACACTTTTCGTTTCACCTGCCATCCCGGAATCGATCCAACTCTGTCCCTTCTGAAGAGACATTTCTGGTGGCCCACCATGGATGCTGACACTCCCTCCTTTGTCTCTGCCTGTTTTGCTTGTGCTCGCGGAAAAGCCTTCCATCGACCACCTACTGGGCTGCTTCGTCCCCTACCTGTCCCTGGCCGCCCTTGGTCTCACATTGCTCTGGATTTCGTGACTGGACTACCCCCTTCACATGGGAAACCTGCTGTACTCACTGTGGTGGACCACTTCTCCAAAGCTGTGCACTTCGTAGCCCTTCCCAAACCCCCTACAGACCGTGAAACAGCCGACCTCCTTGTACATCATGTCTTCCGCCTTCATGGAATTCCCTCTGACATCATTTCTGACTGGGGTCCCCAATTCAGCTCTCAAGTCTAGAGATCCTTCTGTCAAGCCCTTGGAGCCTCAGTAAGTCTGTCTTCCGGCTTCCATCCGCAGACTAATGGTCAAACAGAACGAGCAAACCAGGATTTGGAAGAAGCATTGCGTTGCATAACCGCCAACAACCCGTCATCCTGGAGCACCCATCTCACTTGGGTAGAGTACGCTCACAACTCCCTGGTCAGCACTGCCACCGGAATGTCTCCCTTCAAATGCTCCCTTGGTTACCAACCCCCTCTGTTTCCTGCACATGAAGACAACATCGCTGTGCCTTCAGTTCAGGCCCATCTCCGCCAGTGCCGCAAGATCTGGAAGGATGCACGCGCGGCCCTGCTCTGCCCAGCCGACCGCAACCGGAGGATTGCTGATCGCCATCGAATTCCTGCACCTGATTATCGGCCTGGTCAGGAGGTTTGGCTCTCTTCTAAAGACATCCCCCTCAGGAATGAATCCAAGAAACTCGCCCCTCACTACCTCGGGCCATTTGAGATTGAGAGCATTATCAACCCCTCGGTGGTCAGACTCAAACTGCCCAGATCCATACACATTCATCCCATGTTCCATGTCTCCCAATTGAAACCTGAGTCTGTCAGCCCTTTGAGCCCATCTGCTGAACCTCCTCCACCCGCCCGGGTCATTGATGACTACCCAGCGTACACTGTCCGGCGAATACTGGATGTGTGCCGCCGAGGCAAGGGTCCCAAGTACCTGGTCGATTGGGAGGGATACAATAGACAATAGGCAATAGACAATAGGTGCAGGAGTAGGCCATTCGGCCCTTTGAGCCAGCACCACCATTCACTGTGATCATGGCTGATCATCCACAATCAATATCCAGTTCCTGCCTTATCCCCATAACCTTTGATTCCGCTATCTTTAAGAGCTCTATCCATTTCTTTCTTGAAAGCATCCAGAGACTTGGCCTCCACAGCCTTCTGGGGCAGAGCATTCCATATATCCACCACTCTCTGGGTGAAAAAGTTTTTCCTCAACTCCGTTCTAAATGGCCTACCCCTTACTCTTAAACTGTGGCCTCTGGTTCTAGACTCACCCATCAGCGGGAACATGCTTCCTGTCTCCAGTGTGTCCAATCCCTTAATAATCTTATATGTTTCAATAAGATCCCCCCTCAGCCTTCTAAATTCCAGAGTATACAAGCTCAGTCGCTGCAATCTTTCAACATATGACAGTCCCGCCATCCTGGGAATTAACCTTGTGAACCTACGCTGCACTCCCTCAATAGCAAGAATGTCCTTCCTCAAATTTGGAGATCAAAACTGCACGCAGTACTACAGGTGTGGTCTTACCAGGGCCCTGTACAGCTGCAGAAGGACCTCTTTGCTGTTATACTCAATTCCCCTTGTTATGAAGGCCAGCATGCCATTAGCTTTCTTCACTGCCTGCTGTACTTGCATGCTTGTTTTCAGTGACTGATGTACAAGAACACCTAGATCTCATTGTATTTCCCCTTTTCCTAACTTGACTCCATTTAGATAATAATCTGCCTTCCTGTTCTTACCACCAAAGTGGATAACCTCACATTTATCCACATTAAATTGCATCTGCCCACTCACCCAGCCTGTCCAAGTCACCCTGCATTCTCATAACATCCTCCTCACATTTCACACTGCCACCCAGCTTTATGTCATCGGCAAATTTGCTAATGTTACTTTTAATTCCCTCATCTAAATCATTAAAATATATTGTGAATAGCTGCGGTCCCAGCACTGAACCCTGCGGTACCCCACTGCTCACTGCCTGCCATTCCGAAAGGGACCTGTTAATCACTACTCTTTGTTTTCTGTCAGCCAGCCAGTTTTCAATCCATGTCAGTACGCTGCCCCCAATACCATGTGCCCTAATTTTGCCCACTAATCTCCTATGTGGGACTTTATCCAAGGTTTTCTGAAAGTCCAGGTACACTACATCCACTGGCTCTCCCTTGTCCATTTTCATAGTTACATCCTCAAAAAATTCCAGAAGATTATTCAAGCACGATTTCCCCTTTGTAAATCCATGCTGACTCGGACCGACTCTGTTACTGCTATCCAGATGTGTGGTAATTTCATCCTTTATAATTGACTCCAACACCTTTCCCACCACTGACATCAGGCTAACTGGTCTATAGTTCCCTGTTTTCTCTGTTCCTCCCTTCTTGAAGAGAGGGACAACATTAGCCACCCTCCAATCCACAGGAACTGATCCTGAATCTATAGAACATTGGAAAGTGATTACCAATGCATCCACGATTTCTAAAGCCACCTCCTTAAGTACCCTGGGATGCAGACCATCAGATCCCGGGGACTTATCAGCCTTCAGACCCAACAGTCTATCCAACACCATTTCCTGCCTAATATAAATTTCCTTCAGTTCATCCATTACCCTAGGTCCTTTGGCCACTATTTTATCTGGTAGATTGTTTGTGTCTTCCCTAGTGAAGACAGATCCAAAGTACCTATTCAACTTGTCTGCCATTTCCTTGTTCCCCATAATAAATTCACCTGTTTCTGTCTTCAAGGGCCTAATTTTGGTCTTACCTATTTTTTTCCTTTTCACATACCTGGATACGGCCCGGAGGAGCGCACCTGGATTCCCTGCTCCTTCATCCTGGACCCTTCCCTCATCCGTGATTTCCATCGAGACAATCTGGACAAGCCTGGTGGTTCACCTGGAGGCTCCCATTGTGGATACTGTCACAGTCCTGACTGTTAATTCCCCATTTTCTCCTAATTCCCTTTGATTGTGCCACAGTTCCGTCTGTTAATTCCCCATTTTCTCCTAATTCCCTTTGATAATGGCACACCTGGTTTTCATCAAGAACTGCAGCATAAGAACCCCGGCTTTGCACCCAATAGTTGCCAAATCGTTGGATTTGCCATTGTGGTAATTAACACTTCCTGGCTGCTTAATCGTAGTCATAGTCAGAGTCATAGTCATACTTTATTGATCCCAGGGGAAATTGGTTAATTTAGGATTATGTGTCCTAAGTTTTGCTTCAGTACCGAGATTTATCTGTGAAACTCAGTCTCTCCATGTCAAGATCAGTTTTCTAAGTTCTACTCCAGTTCTGAGGTTTACCTATGAAACCCTGTCTCTCCGTGTCAAGATAAATTCTGCCTGTTTCTTGTCTTCCTGCTCTCCCTCCTGTTTGTCGTTCAACACTCATGCCCGTGTCAGCATCCTAACTAAACCTCCGTGCCTGTGTCCTGTGCTTGAGTTCGCCTCATTCGTTGCAACATGGAGATTTTCATTAGATTGCATATTAAATTTTGGAGGCTGGCTGGTGATATGTTCTACAGTTCCTGATATATTGGGAACTGACTTACAGTATATCAACAAAGAATGTGTTGCCCATGCTGTCCGAGGACCTGGCTGAGCTTGAAACAAAACTGTTCCTTCCCCTTGACTGCTTTTCATTATCTGCACCCTATCATGGGGAACAGATATTTGCTTCTGGGTTGCCATGGTTTTCACTGAGGTCACGTGACCATCACCTCCCCGGTAACAATGAAGATAGATGATGTCACTATCGTTCTTTGTGCCCGTATAAAAACTGAGGCTAGAAGAAGGAGAACATAACTCTAAGTGCACGTGGTGCTGATCTGTTGCTCAGTTTGTTTGATCTATCTTGGTTCTGCAACTCCTGATCCTTTTCTTTGCAAGTAGCTGTCCCCCTTGATATGAAAGGTTCTGTTGACCCAGATGGAGGCTTTTGAATATCTTTACTGGGCTTTTTTTGTGAAGAGGTAGTTCCTGAAATCACCCTAAATGGATCTATCTGCTCAAATGTTATACTCTTTAGTTTGGTACTGCCCATAGTAGGAAACGGTTTCTCTTCATCTCCCTGATCAAGACATTTAATTACCTTAAACTTCCCTAGTAGTCCTCAAGCTGCATACTCAGGGGATACAGTCTAAATAAACCATTCCATGATTGCCGCACACAAGTCATCCAGTAGGAAAAGTAGTACTGAGTTCAAATGTGTACCCCCAAGTTATGGAACATCATGGCTCAATTTCAGGTGGGAGAGGATGATTTCAGGCCAAAGTTGTTATCACCATTTTGCAGTGCGAAGCTTCTGGAGAAAGCCCCATTCAATGTTTAATTGACGTCGCTTGTAAAAATTTCTTCAACACATACAAAGCTCAGGAACCTGAAGCAAATCCCAAAGGAAGGGTTGTGGCCTACTGAAGCATTAAATGTGTGGCTCCATTTCACCTGGGCACTCCATCGGAGTCTGAGGTACCTGTCTCCCTGCTGATAGCTACCTGCATTAATTGTCCATCATTAATTGTTCATCCCATAACCCTTATCACTATGAAATTTTCAGGTACTTAGCTCATCGCCCTGGGTCCTTGCTCTGTGCAAATTATTTGCCACATCTCCAACATTGGAATATAGGTTAAAAATACTAAATTGCCGTAAATCTGTGGGATGTCTAGGGCAGGTCTTTCATTCACACAGACAATTTAATAAACCCACCCTCTAGCAGAAGACTTCTGTACAAAGTTCAGCCCATGGTAAGTGAACCTTATTGGATGTTCAATTCAATTCGTTTCAAGTTTAATTATCATTTAACCATACACTCCTGAATACAGCCAAACAAGACAGTGATACCGCAGGGTCAAGGTGCAAAGACACAGTAAGCACACAGAAAATCATAATCATGTAATAAGAGTCTTGACGCCACTCACCCCCCCCACAATGCCAGTGCTTGATGCCCAGTCCTCACACATACAAATGAACAAACCCATATGGAATATCAGTAAAAATACAACGTCGCAGATGTTATGTACCCCATAACTGGGCTGCCTAACCAGCAGAAATGGACCACTTAGTTGGAGTCTGGTTTAACAGAAACTAATAAAGTTTTATTAAAGAAATAAGTAACATAGTACTCTAGTCGTAAGGATGTAAATGCAACAGGTTAGCAATGATAATACACACGTGTACACAGAACTAGGGTAATAGGAATCAATCAAGCTCTATCGCAGTCTAGGGGTAAAATGATCAGTCTCAAGTGACGCAGAGTTCAGTTCAGCTTAGTACAGTTTGCAGTAATCGCTGTTGTGCCGTTGGAGATAGAGAGAATATGCAAATCTGATTCAGACAGACCTTTGATGTTCTTCACAGTTAGCTTTTGGGCGGACTCTTTCAATGTCTTCTGTGGTCACCGACTGTGACCCCTCCATTCCGGATACGACCGTTCTTCCGCGGTGAACCCGGCACCCAGGCAAGGGCGGACACACACACCAGGTTCCCGCTGATCGTACCTTTTCACCCTGTCAGTCTATGGTCGGTTCCCTCGAACCAGACCTCCAACTCTCACCAACTCGTGGGGGCACACCGCTCTTCCAGGGTCTCGTTATCTCGTGATCTCATGTGTGTCGTGCCTTAGCGAACCTGTTCTTTTTATCCCCCTGCTGGGATATCGCCTGTCCATCAAACTTCAAACAGTTCAGGTTCAAAGCAATTGGTTTGTCAATATCTGAAATGTGTATCTTTCTCGTTAAACTCTCTCTTCTCTCTTATTAGCATTTTGAATGTTTCTCCATTGTCTCCCTTATCTCTCTCATCAGCATCAATCTTCTGATAACTTGGTTTGTCATCACACAGAATATGCTTTTATATTGTCCAGACCCACCCCCCAGCCCACCAATATCATGTCAACTGGCACCCGATGCCTGCTAGGCCACACCGTGGTTTTGAGGCCCAGTCCTATCCACAATGCCCGACTCCCACTAGGAGACCCCCAGTCCTCGCATATACAAGCACATATTAGTAAAAATACAACCATACAAATATATACTGTATGTATATAGTCCAGACCCCTCAGTCCATTTGAAGTCTTCAGTCTTGCTGCGCCGCCCCCGATAGAGCGCACTAGCTCGGACGGATGTGTGTATGTATTAATGAGTTTGGAAGTTTTGCTAATATTGTGTGTAATTTAACATGGACAGCACACTTCCCAGTGGCCCTTCTGTGCTGCTGCTTCAGATTCATATATTGTTTCTTAGAAAATAGACAACTGCTGAATGCAGCAATAAGGGAGCAGTAATATACACCCCAGTATTGGACAAGAGTTACTGAATGGCAAATGCTGATAGGTGCTGACAAAACTAGGTATATTGAATAACTTAACCAATGAGATGGGAGTACTGTTTTCAGTGACTTCAAAGCCAGGAGATTTGGGGCAAAGGTTTTAAATCTGCTTCCACATCCAGTTTGCCTTGGTACTGTACTTAGATTTCAACAAGTGCAATCAAACCACTTTCATTCAAAGTATGTTACAGGAAAAGATAACAAGTACATTGCTGCCTTGACAGACAGCTCGAGTACATGGAGTTAGTGTGAAGATTGTGCGAAGATGAATTTTAAAACATTGCATTAGCTTGTCTTCTTTTATTGTTTGTCTTGCTGTACTACGAATGCTTGCAGATGGATTTCCCATCAACTTGTTTTTAGACTCAGAGATAGGTACATAATCAACCTCCTTTACAGCGAGGATCTGTAGATGCTCCTCAATATCACCTTTAATAAATTGGGAACTATACTTCCAGTGTGGCAAAATAAACTTGTTTATATATTCATAGTCTAATTGATCATTGATGACAAGAACATTGCCCTAATTTCTTGATCGTAGCTTCTACTTTGCCCTGAACTTGGAAGAAAGTCACAGACTTTCCCCGCAGGCTTCAGGTGACTATTTAGGAAGCTCTAACCATCTGCCAAGTCTGCTAATTTAAGTTATCAAGGGACATCACTGAGGCAATCAGAACCTAATAAACAGAAAAGCTGTCACACCATTGCCTAATTTATGCAAGTGGGTCAGTGCATATCATTGAGAAAAGATTGACCTTGTTGTGTAAGAATAGTTCTGGGAGATCACAACCCACCTTCTCAGAGAAAAGCAAATATTTTTTTAACTTAACGGGTATCAGAAGACCATAAGACAAAGGAGCAGAATTAGGTCACTTAGCCAATTGAGTATGCTCTATCATTTGATCACGGCTGATTTATTTTGCCTGTCAATCCCAATCTACTGCCTTCTTCCTGTGATCTTTGATGCCCTTACTAATCAAGGACCCATCAACCAGTGCTTTAAATATACCCAATGACGTGGTCTCCACTGCTATCAGTAGCAATAAATTCCACAGGTTCACCACCTTAACAAAATAACTGAAGAAATTCCTCCATCTCTCTTTTCTAAAGCTATGTCCTTGTATTCTGACACTGTGCCCTTTGGTCTTAGACTCTCTCACTCTAGGAAACATCTTCTCCATGTCTACTCTATCTAAGCCTTTGAATATTGGGGAGGTTTCAGTGATATCCCTCCTTCCCATTCTTCTAAACTCCAGCAAGTACAGCCCCAGAACCATCAAATGCTCCCTGTACATTAACCTTTTAACTCCTGGATTCATTATTGTAAACCTTTTCTGGATCCTCTCCAATGCCAGCACATCCTTTCTTAGATATGGGGGCCAAAACTACTCTCAATAACCCAAATGTGGTCTGTCCAATGCTTTATAAAACCTCAGAATTACATCCTTACCTTTTTATTCTTTTCCTCTCAAAATGAATGCTAACATTGCATTTGCCTTCCTTACTTCTGAATCAACCTGCAAGTTAACCTTTAGGGAATCCTGCACTGCAACTGCCAAGTCCCTTTTAACCTCTGATTTCTGAATTTGCTTCCTGATTAGAAAATGTTGACGCTTTTATTCCTTCCTCCAAAGTGTATGACCAAATACTTCCCTATACTGTATTCCATCTTCTTTGCCCAGTCGCTTAATCCATCCAAATCCTTCTGCAGACTCCCTGTTTCTCAGCACTACCTGGCCCTCTGTATGTCTTTGTATTATCCACAAACTTGGCCATAAAGCTGCTGATTCTGTTGCTCTGGTCATTAATGTATAATGGAAAACATAGCAGACCCCACACCAACCCCCATGGAACATCACTAATCACCAACAACCTTTATTCCCACTCTTTGGCTTCTGCCATTCAGCCAAAGTCCTAATGAAGTGTCTTGGAATGAAACATTGACTGTTTGTTCCTGTCCATAGATGTTGCTTGACTTGCTGACTTCCTGCTGCATTTTGTGTGGATGTTACTCTGGATTTGTAGAATCTCTTGTGTTCTATCCATGGTAATATATTTCCTGTAATACCATGGGCTTTTATCTTATTTAGCAGCCTCATATGAGGCACCTTGTCAAAGGCCTTCTGAAAATATAAGTAAACAATGTCCACTGACTCTCTTTTTTCTATCCTGCCTGTTATTTTTCAGCAGTCATCATGAGAAATCACTTTTTTTAGTGAGCCAGCGTTAGGTTTAAAAAGAAAGTGAAGTCTTTTGGGACCTTTTGGTGAACTTTAATCAAAACGTGCAATTGCTTGTTTTGGTGAGCCAGCACGAGATTTAAAAGAGACTGAGGCTATTCAGGACTTTTCACCAGTCTTCAGTCGTGGCAAGACGTCACTTGTTTTGGTGAGCCTGCGGGACATTCTGGGCGGTCTTCAGTTATCACGATTTATTAGGCGCTTGCCAAATGCCAATAAAAGGAAGTTGGGCTTGAATGGAGCAACCATTGTGGGAATGCCCATTGTTGGTGTGGACGAGTGTTAGAGTGGAGGGTTTGAGGCTTCGGCTCAAGAGGCTTAGGAGAGAAGGCGCAAAAGCTCGGGTAAGTTTCTCATAAGTTTCTTTCTTTCTTTGTCTATTAGTGCATAGCTGGTTTAGTGAGACTGGGTCCAGGGTCAGTGTTGTGTTCTTTGCTTCAGATGTGGGGAAATTTGGGAGACCTTCAATCTCCTTCATGCCCATGAAGTGCATCCGGCTGCAGCTTCTTACAAACTGTATTGGGGAACTGGAGCTGCAGCTGGATGATCTTCAGCTCATATGGGAGAATGAGGAGGTGACAGACAGGAGGTACAGAGAGGGGGTCATCCCTAAGTTGCAGGAGGCGGGTAGCTGGACTGTCAGGAGAGGGCTGGGGAATAGGCAGAGAGTGCAGTGTAACCCTGTGTCCATTCCTCTTAATAGTAAGTATACCACTTTGGAAACTTTTGGTGGGGGGGGGTGATCATCTATGAGTGGAAAGCTGCAGTGAACAGGTCTCTGGCACTGAGTTGTCTCTGTGGCTCAGAAGGGAAGGGGGAGAGGTGGAGTGCAGTGGTGATAAGGGATTCAGTAGATAGAGAAGCAGACAGGAGATTCTGTGGATGTGAGGCTACACCTGGAATGTATGTTACCTCCCAGGTGCCAGGGAGAGGGATGTCTCAGATCAGTCACTACATTCTACATGGGGGGTGGGGGGAATGAGCAAGTGGAAGCTGTGGTATATATTGGGAGCAACAACATAGGTAGGGAAAAAAATGAGGTCCTGAAGACAGAATATAAGGAACTCAGTGGAAAGCTGAAAAACAGCACCTTAGGGGTAACAATTTCTGGTTTGCTACCTGTGCCATGTTTAGATAGCAATCTAGAGATTGCTACCCCTGAGGGAAAGAATAGGATGATTTGGCAGATTACTGCCTGGCTGAGGGCAGGTTTTCAAATTTCTGGATCATTGGGATCTCTTCTGGGGAAGGTATGACCTGTACAAGGACTGATTACACCTAAGCTTGAGGGGGAGAAATATCCTTCTGGGTAGATTTGCTAGAGCTGTTGGGGAGGGTTTAAACTGTTTTGACAGGGGAATGGGAACTAGAGTGACAGGCCAGAGGATGGACAGTTGGTGTACAAGTAGATGCAGTGTACAGAGAGTCTGTGAGGAATGATGAGCGGTCAGTGGGATCGGTTGATACAAGATGTATCAGGGACCAGGGTGACGAACTTAGAGCATGTGTCAGTGTATGGAACTACTGTGTTTTGGCCATTAAGGAGAATGGCTGCTGGATGTTCTGGGGTTTAGATGTTCTAAAAAGGGACAGGGAGGGAGCTAAGAAAGGTGGGGTAGTTGTTAATCAGGGATCATATCACAGCTGCAGAGGGATTGTTTACTGAGTCAGTGTGTGGATTAGAGGGCATGTGCTAAAATGAGCGGTTGAACAAACTGGGGTTGTTTTCTCTGGAGTGGCAGAGGCTGAGGAGAGGTCTGATAGAGCTTTAACGATTACAAGAGGCATTGATGGATTGGACAGACAGTATCTTTTTCCCAGGGTTGAAATGTCTGATACCAGAGGGCATGCATTTAAATTGAGAGGGGGTAATTTTGAAGGAGATGTGAGGGGCAAGTCTTTTTACACAGAGAATGGTGGGTGTCTGGAATGCGCTGCCTGGGGTGGCGGGAGAGGCAGAAACATTAGGGACCTTTAAGAGACGTTTAGATGGGCACATGAATTGGAGGAAAATGGTAGGATATGAAGATTGTATATGCAAAAGAGATTAGTGTGGTTAGCCATTTAACTGGTTCAGTACAACACTGGGTCAAAGGGCCTGTTCCTATACTGTACTGTACTGCACTGCGTTCGATGTTCTATGTTTCTGTTGATACTGGGGGAGGGTTTATAGAATACTCCCAATAGAGTGATCGCCTTTCTTGCTTCTGCACCCTCTCCAAAGCCTCAATATCTGTGCTAGAATGGGGACGACCAGAAATGGATTCAATAATTCAGATGCAGCCTAACTAGAATTTTATAAAGCTGCAACATAACTTCCTGACTTTTGAATTCAGTACTTTGACTGATAAAGGCAAGCATGCCATATTCTTTCTTAACCATTCTATTAATCTGCGTAGCCACTCTCAGGAAGTTATGAACTTGGAAACCAAGATCTCTCTGCTCATCAGCACTGTTAAGGGTCTTAATTTTAATAGTGTACTGTCTCTTTACATTTGACCTATGAAGATGCAACACTTCACGCTTGGCTGGGTTAAACTCCATCTGCCATTTCTCCGCCCACATCTGCAACTGATGTATATCCCGTTGTATTCTTTACCAGTCTTCTACACTATCCACAACACCACAAATCATCGGATCATCCTCCTAACCCACGTGTATTAATATTTAAGTGATATTTGAGTAATATTGTAAATATATTCTTTGATTAAACATTATTCATTTAAGTAATTCACTACAGGTAATATGTAAAAATATGTGAATTGCATAGGTCATGACACTATCACATGATACGAGCGTCTCTTAAAAAGCAAAGTTAGACTCACATTCAGATTCCTTTGTTTTCCTTTCAATTAATTTTATCTTTTGGAGTTACAAAACTTAACAGTGGCCATGAGGTTTCAAAAAGTGAACCCAAGATGCCTACCAACCTGCAGAGGCAGAGCATGACATTCTAGTTTAAATAAAACACAGCGATGTGTTCAAGTTTTTAAAACAGCAGTGTAGTACAATTCTACAGAAGGGAACAAGAGAAACGAATGAGTTAAAAAAAAAGCCACAGAAAACAAAAATTTAGGTTCATAAACAGTGAGTATACCAGGTGATAATAATAAAGAAAAAGAGCAGAAATGGCTGGCTACATTGGAAAGATTGACACACTTGATTACAAAACAGATAAGCAGACTTTATATACTGAACGGATTGAGAAGTATTTTAAAACAAATGGAATTGCCAATGAGAAACAAGTGCTAATTTTGCTGAGTGCACTGGATTTAAAGGCATACAGTTTGCTCTGAAGTTTAACTGCCCCAACTAAACCAGCTGAAATTAGCTTTGCTAGTGTCATGAAAGTAATGCAGAAACGTTTAGATCCAAAGCCATTATTGACCAAGGAATGCTTTTAGCAAAATGTGTAAGCAAAATCAAAAGTAAGAGAAGTCCATTTCAGCATATGTGGCTGAATTGAAGAAGTTGTCTGAGTATTGTCAGTTCAGTGATAGGCTAAATGATGCACTGAGAGATCATATAGTTTGTAGAATCTTACTAGAAAGCATTCAAAAAATGGTTCCTAACTGAAGCACAACTTACATTTAAATGAGCAGTCAACGTCGCTGTATCAATGGAAGTAGCAGACAGAGAGGAGGAATTAGGATGGCACCAGGGGGCAACTTCTTTGAGCCCATCTACAAAACAACTTAAATTCTTCTCTTTAATGTCTCTTCTATCATTTTCTAGGTGGCTAAGGTGTTGTCGGAGTCCATGATCTACGGCTGCTCTCAAACTGTGGTTCTGTACTTCAGGGCTTACCAACCGGCCATTTTTCGATATCCCCAGGAGTGGTCTGGAAGAAGAGTGCCCTTGGGGCCTTTGGGGTGCTGCCTCGGGTGGGCCCCTGTGGACGACTCGATTCCTTGCTGGTGTTGCCAACTGAAACATTGTGGAGATTGCAACATCGGGACAGTGTATGTGGCAGTCGGATGCCTTCGCACTTGAGAGATTATTCTCTCTCTCTTTCCCTCTCTCTCTCTCTCTCTCTCTCTCTATGGGAGTGGGGAGGGAGAGTCTGCTGGTTCTCACGTCGGGTGAGCTGGAATAACTGTTGCTTTGGATTGTAACGTCGAAGCAGAAATCTGTTGGTGTCCCTGTTGCTGCGGAAAGGATGACACCTCTGTTTCTTGTTAGTGAGAAACAGAGCCTGTGGCATTTTAAAATACTGCATTATGGGCTGTAGCTTTTAGCTGGACTACAGATCATGGGCTCTCTGGGGGCTTGCTATCGCTTGCTTGGTGGGCGTTGATGCTTCCTGCTTGTACGTGGGAAAGGGGCTGATGCTTTGCTGCTACTTACGTGTGGGAGGGGTTGGGGGGGCTTTGGGGTTATGTCATCCATTCTTGGGTGTTTTCTTCTGTTTTATGGGTGTCTGTGAAGAGTAAGAATTTCAGGATGTATGCTGTATATATTCTCTAATATTAAATGGAAACATTGAACCATTGAATTGAATTGCAATTAGAAATG
Source organism: Mobula birostris (assembly GCF_030028105.1). NCBI lineage: Eukaryota > Metazoa > Chordata > Chondrichthyes > Myliobatiformes > Myliobatidae > Mobula > Mobula birostris. The sequence continues at coordinate 78,885,957 of NC_092375.1, read as the reverse complement.
AAAGCAAGTGTGAACAAAATTGTGATATTTAAACAGAAACTGGCCAAATTGTGTTACCATTGTGGCAGGAGCTCACATACACTAGATCAATGCAAATCTAAAGGCAAACCTTGCAGAAAATGCAACAAAGTAGGGCACGTACAAAGAGCATGCCGGGCAGACAAAAATAAATGGACTGCACAGGGAAGGGAAAAACATTAAAAGTCAAGTTGCAGTTTCAAAAAGAGCACTAATCTACATGCTGATGATAAAAAATCTGAGAATGATGAGAGAGATACAGAACTAGGTAACCTTGAGATGAACAATGTGAAATTTAATATTAGACAAGCAATATGGCTTACACCAGAAGTGAATGCCAAACTAATTAAAATGGAATTAGACACTGGCTCGGCTGTTTCAGTTATTTCACAAAATGAGTTTGAACGGCATTTCAAAGATACTAAACTGAACAGATATCCAACTAAGAACTTATACTGGAGAACAGATAACTCCTGTGGGAATGACATATGTAACAGTGAAATACAACAAGCAACAAGCCACATTGGGCTTGTATGTGGTAAAAACAGGAGGACCACTGTTGTGGGGACCTGAGTAGCTGAGACAACTACAACTTGAATGAAAAACCATCCACCACTTGCATACCACATCCCTGCAATAGTCAATTGAAAGTGAATTAAGAAAGGTATTGGATGATGCCACAACTATCTCCAAGCTGTACACCATTTAGCATTGACCAACAGAGGGCAAACAGATGTTGATGTCAACCTCTGTGCCTCTGGGTGGAAAGCATATTGGACCAAGGAAGCAACATGCTATTCAGAGGAATTGTGAAAGTGACAGAAACAGTGGTTCAACTATAACAGTTTTTGTAGGTAACATATCTGAGAAAGGTTCGATATGTTAATCAGGCAGTGACTTGCAAAATGTGGCTTGGTATTAAGCTGGAAGAGATTCCAGGAGCTTTAAGAAAGTTGCAAACATTCGTCTTTGGTGAGTATAAAGAGCCAGAATCTATTCTGAGTGTATTGAGGTTATTGCATGAATTTTGTGGGTGAAAAAAGCTACTTGTAGAAATAAATGCAAAGACCAGCTGGATGAATGGAAGGCCAAATTCAGAGGAGTCAACTGAGATACGAAACAGAGGGTTGATCGTATGATGATGTGGATGAGGAAACCAAGAGGAGGGATCAAATCATAAAGGGAGCAATAGAAGGGTTAGTAAGAGAATACTCCAGTGAACTAAATGCATCTTCTCAAGATCAAGATGCACAAACTGGAAAGAAGAAAAAGACCAGAAAGCAAAAGTGAGAGAAAGGAATTGTGACCAGTAGAGAAGCAAGGATTGAAGTGGATCTCGAGAAAAGAAAGAGAAAGGTATCCAGAGCTGTCAGAAACACTTCCTTCAGTCTCAGAGTCAACTCCTACAACCACCACAGAGGAGGCTCTGGAACCTAAGGTAGTTTCACAGCCACAAGACTCACCTGCCAAACAGAATGATCCCCTGTGTCAGGAAAGACATTATTCCCTGAATTCACCCTGCTTTCACCCTGAATGGGCCAATTTAAAATTTACCATGCTGTAGGTGTCTGTATGGTATTTATATTATATAGTAATTGAGATGCATTCTATATTGAGTTGTAGTTTATTGCTATGCAGGGAGGAGTGTTGTGTGTTCAATATTCAAGTAATATTTGAGTAATATTGTAAATATATTGCTTGATTAAGCTTTCTTGTTCATTTAAATAATTTGCGAAAAGTTATATGTAAAAATACGTGAAGTCTTGCTTAAAATAAAAACCAAAGTCAAACACATTTCAGACTTCTTTGTTTTCCTTTCACTTAATTTTATGTTTTGTACGTAACATCACCCAACTACATTTTCATTTATAAAAGCTTACTAAAATCCATCTGGACAACATCCACAGCTCTACCTTCATCAGTCATCCTTGACACCTTCATCGCCTCATCTAAACACTCAAGTTATTAAGACACAACCTGTCCCGCACAAAGCCAAGCTGACTCTCCCTAACTAGGCCATGGTTTTCCAAATGCTCCTAAATCCTATCTCTAAGAATTTTCTCCGGTAATTTCCCTACCACTGACCTGAGACTCATTGGGCTATAGTTTCCAGGATGATCCCTGAATCCCTTCTTGAATAATGGAACAACATGAGCTATTCCCCAATCTTCCTGGACCTCACCTGTGGCTAGAGAGGACACAAAGATATTAGTCAAAGCCCCAGCAATCTCATCTCTTGCCGCTCTCAGTGAACTGGGGTATATCCCACCAGGTCCAGGGGACTTATTTACCTTAATGCCCTTTAAAAGACCCAACACTTCCTTCTGCTTTAGATTATGAGAACTCTCAGTCTTCTTTTACTGTCATTTAGAAATGCATACATGTATTAAGAAATGATACGATGTCTCTCCGGAGTGATATCACAGAAAACAGGACAAACCAAAGACTAACACTGACAGAACCACATAATCATAACGTATAGTTACAGCAGTGCAAAGCAATACCATAATTTGATGAAGAACAAACGATGGGCACGGTAAAAAAAAGTCTCAAAGTCCCCGAGTCGATTGACTCCCAAGTCCCCGATAGCGGCGGCAAAAGGAAGAAACTCCCTACCATAAACCTCCAGGCACTGTCAACTTGCTGATGCCTTGGAAACAGCCGACACTGAGTCTGTCCGTCCGAAAATTTCGAGCCTCCGACCAGCCCCTCTGATACAGCCTCCCGAGCGCCATCCTCTGCCAAGTGCCTTCGACCTAGCCCCGGCCGCTGAAACAAGCAAAGCTGAGGATTTCGGGGCCTTCTGCTCCAGAGATTCCGGTTACCTCACAGTAGCAGCGGCAGCGAAGCGGGCATTTCAGAAGTTTTCCAGATGTTCCTCCATACTCTCACGTCTGTCTCCATCAAATCAGAATTGCGCACGGTCCCCTACTTGACAGATTACAGATATCATTCACCGGAGAGGCCGTGCACGCTGCCGTTGTGCTGCCATCTTCTCCTCCTGATTTAGATGGGGATTCTGGTTTAAGATGACACTGGTGAACTCAGCAACTACTCTCCAGTGGCCAGTGAAACAAAGAAAATAACAAAATACTCTGATAATCATGCTTTTTCTGTAAAACAATCACTGCAAACAATAGTCTGTAACTTTGCTCTGGACGAGGTGTGACAGCTGGAAAGTTCCAAGGTTCGATTGATTCAAGTGCCAGGCCGAATCGGAAAGATTGGGTACAGCCCAAATCGAGGCAGCGTTATCCAAGACCCAGAGCATATTGAAACAGCAGAACCCGATGTTTGGATGACAATTTAAACGCCAGGCCAGATTGAAAAGGTCAGGATGTTGGGGCTTTAGGCTACGGACGGGCTGGTTTATCTTGCTGCTCTGCGACATTCACTCAGCTCTGCACTGAACTGAAGGTCTGTGACTTTGTGTCTGTGGACGCAGTTTCTTTCGTGGACTTCAGTTCTGAATGCTATTTGCTTGCTTTTATTGTTTGCACCATCTGTGCTTTTTTCTCTCTCTGCACATCGGGTCTTTTTTAAAATGGGTTCTTTTTGGTTTCTTCGTTTTGTGGCTGCCTGTAAGGAGATAAATCTCAAGGCTGTATAATGCATAAATACTTCAATAATAAATGTTCTTTGAACTTTGAACTTTGAAATGCCAAGCATATCAAATACACTCAGCACTGATATCCCTGTCCTCTACGTCCTTCTCCTTGAGAAATACTGGTGTAACGTTCTTATTAAGGATCTTACCCACATCCTCCGCATCCAAGCAAATGACCCCCCCCATCCCCACCCACTTTATCCTCAAGTGGTCCTACAACAACTCTCTGGTTTTTACACCTTAATCTGCCTACTTATCTGACCCTCGGTGTCCTGGAGGCTATGGGGGTGGGGGGGGGGGCGGGTTCTGTAGTGCAATCCCATCAGAGGGATTGTAGCCTTCCTACTTTTTACCCCTATTTTTGAGTTCTACCCATATAGACTCAGTGCACGAGCCCTCCATTATGTCCCCTCTAAGTGCAGCTGTGAATTGTCCCTGAGTAATAGTGCATCTCCCCCACTCTTTTACTTCTCTCTCTATCTTTTCTAAAAACATCAAAACTCTGGGATATTAAGCACCCATTCCTCTCCCTCTCTCAAACAAGTCTCTGTAATGGCCGCAGCATCATATTTTCATGAACTGATGCATGCTCTAAGTTCATCACTATGTTGTTGTAGTTAATGGGTTAATGCTATGCCACTCCTACATGAGAGGAGTTTGCATACTGTACAAGCAGAGTTATCAAAAAAGTTCAGTTGAAGATCCGCAAGACAGGTGTCTGGGTGTCTGTCTGCACTCTTCCTCAATATCGAACACAATATGTTGTCAGAGTTATTGATTGTCGATGAATTCAGGCTACAAAACAAATTTGAGATCCCCAACAAGAAAGAACTTACAGTAAGATTGTTCTTGTATAAATATGTCTATGGAAAATATCCAAAGCCTTATCAATCTAAACTGCTAGTTCCTAACTGTATGCACTGAAGATGAGCTGAGGCCTGGTAAGGGTTGCTAGGCAATGTCTTCGAGCTGCACCCAAAAGTGGATACATAGTAATAACCCATGGGCCACTAGCCTGGGGAAGTGCACAGAGACACAGACTCAGCAGAGAAGCCAGAGAAGTCAGTCAAGCTGTCAGAGAGAGAAATGAGGACTTTTGTAGTCCAAATGAATAAAATAATAAACAAACAAACAGGAAAATGGTGAAAATGCCTGTGGTACCTACATCTACTTACCTAATAAAGCTCCCCAAGACACAATGTCCCTAAGCCAAGGGACTTTGAAAGATGGCTCAGACACTTTGAGAGATTTAGGGTTGCAAGCAATCCCACTCAGGCTTTGGAAGAGCATCAAGTAAGCACACTGATATATTGCATGGTTGACAAAGCTGATGACATCATGGGTAGATTAGAACTGACAGATGCTCAGCCAAAGGAGTACAAAACAGTGCAGGCTAAATTCAAAGAATATTTCACAGGAAAGCAAAATGTGATATATGAGAGGAAACAAGGTGCATACAGAAAGATTACAAAAGAGGTGACAGTAGAGTTTCGCTCAAACAAAACAGAAGTAAAACGAAGAACAGGTAAAATGCTCAAATGCAGGAGATGTGGCAAGTCTCCATTCTACATTAAAGAGGTCTGTCCAACAAAAGAGGTGAAATGCCACCAATCCAATAGAGATGGCTGTTATAAAAGCAAGTGTCACTCAGAACCAGACCTTCAGAAGGTCAAAGAAGACCATAGTTCAGATGAAGAGAGAGTTTTCCTTGGAGCTCTTGATTCAAACAGTCAAGGCTGGTTTACTATGGTTCAGTTGCAAAATGAGGCAGTGACATTCAAAATGGACACTGGGGCAGATGTCATAGCCATCCCCAAATGTCTTTTCACAAAATCGGTAAACCCAAGAAAGAAAGTGCTCATGAGGCTAGGGAAAAATAAGCTCAGTGTGAAAGGAATATTTACTACTTCTATCCATAAACATGAGAAGCAGTTAAAAGAGGATATCTATGTTGTTCAGAATCTCCTCTCACCAGTACTGGGACAACATGCCATCGCGAAGCTGAACCACATTGCAAGGTTGGATTCACTAAACAATGGTCAGTGGCAGAAGTACTCAAAGTTGTTCACAGGCCTGGGGATACTGAAAGAAAATCACCTTATCCAACTGAGGCTAGGAATGACACACAACTTTCTGACCACAATGAGGCATGTACCAGTTCCATTAATGATCAAAATCAAAGCTGAACTTGAGAGAATGGAGACGCTTTGATGTCATAACAAGAGTGAAAGGACCTTCTGACTGTGTGTGGGCATTGTTCCTGTTCCCAAGCCAGGTGGCACATTGATGATCGGTGTTGATCTAACAAAATTGAATACTGCAGTGAGGCAGTAGAAGTTTATTTGTCCCTCCGTTGAGCATACATTGGGTATGCTGAATGGAGCAAAGTTCTTCACCAAACTAGATGCAAACTCAGGTTTCTGGCAGATCCATTCAGCTCCTGAGTCACAGAAACTCACAACCTTTATCACACCATATGGAAGCTATGCCTTCAAGAGACTCCCTTCTGGCATCTCATCAGCCCCTGAACTCATTCAGAATAGGGTGAACCAAACTTTGGAGCAATAGGCTACTACATGGGCAATATAGTCATCTTCAGAGGCTCAGGTGAGAAACATGACAAAAGAGAGGAAGCACCTTGGAGAAACTGAAACAGGCTGGAATCACCCTCAAAAAAAAAATGCAAATTTACAGAGTTGGACGTGAATTTCTTAGACCACCAACTGTCCCAAGAGGCAGTGCAACCAGATTTCAGCAAACTGGCAGAAGTTTAGAACGTGGCACAACCTATGAATGTATCAGAGATCCACCTTTTCCTTGGCATGGTAAACCAGCTGGGGAAGTTCATTGCTGATTTGACAGAAAAAAACAAAATCACTATGAGACCTTCTCTCTTAGAGAAATGTTTGGACCTGGGATGAATACAGGAGAAATCAAGCTTATCTCTCTGCTAATATTGGCATTCTTTAATCCGAACAAAACAACCAAGGTCTCAGCAGATGCCTCTTCCTTTGGCCTAATGGGGTGCTCATGTAAAGGGGTGTGTGGAAACCAATGACATTGTGTTTAGGGCACTGACTCTTACTGAATAGTGTCATGCTTAGATTGAAAAGGAGACATGGGCTCTCATGTGGGCTTGTGAATGCTTCATCTGCTGTTTGATAGGCACTAAATTCCTACTTGAAACAGAGCACAAGCCACTTGTCAGCCTCCTCAGCTCAAAGTACTTGGATGACTTACTTCCACGTCTGCAAATATTCAGAATAAGGTTTATGTGATACTGTTATGACATTGACTATGTCTCCAGCAAATCTTTCACAACATCAGACACTCTGTCGATGATGCCATCCAAAAGTAAGTGAAGGAAACTGACTCCACCCTCATCAAAGATAGCAACATCCACTTTGCTCAGCTATGTGAAAGCTTTCCTGCATCACAGAGTAAACTGGACGAAATTTGCACTGACTTGAAAAAGGACCAAATCTGCTGCAAGGTCATGCAATACAGTGAACATGGATGTTCAGTTGATCCAAAAGGAGCTCATGAACTCGGACCTTACTGGCTGGAAAGAGACACTCTCACCATTCTTGACTGTTTGTTGCTAAAGGGCTCCAGACTTGTCATTCCTGCTTCTGTGCATGCCAAAATCATCAGTCAAGTCCACCAATGACATCAGGGCATCAAAAAAATGTCACCTAACAGTAAGGCAATCACTGTGGTGGCCTGCAGCTCAGAGATTATGTAAAGCAAAGTGAAGCATGCAGAAAGCTGCACTAAAATCATGCTGAATTCTCTGTCCCACAGAATTCCTGGGCTTTCCATAGCAAATTGTAGCCACAGACATTTTCAACCTGAAATGCGATAGTGGAGATTACCACTCATGGTATGTTCAGGTGTCCAAGTATCCGCTACTTCCTCAACAGCAGTTATGCAGCACCTGAAAGCTGTATTCACTCACCATAGAATACCAGAGACACTTGTGTCAGACAACAGTTTATGATTCAGCTGCTCAGAATTCAAAGTCTTTGCTAGGGACTATGAGTTCAAACACCAGAAAAGCAGTCCACAGTAACCACAGGCAAATGAAGAAGCTGAAAGGGTAGTGCAAGCTGTTAAGAGTCTCCTACTGAAGGCAAAAGACCCCTAGAAAACACTGCCAGCTCATTGCTCCGCACCTCTTGTGAATGGCTACAGTCCACCAAAGCTGACAATAGGCTAGAGACTGAGAACAAGCCTACCTGTTCTTCCTTCCCCTTCTCTAGCCTCACTTACTGGTCTTAGACAAAGTGAGAAATTGTGAGACAACACAGTGTGAGAAAATGAAGATCATCATGATCTCAGACACAGAGCAAAATCTTTGTCGCCGTTCAGGAGTGGTGAAGCTGTTTGGGTTTCAGAACAATTAACCAAAGGAATAATAATCTGGCAACATGCAAGGTGATCATTTGTGATCAGAACCTCACAAGGTAAAATCAGGCAGAACAGGTGCCTCATGTGCCTTCAAAGTCCACAAAAGTAGAGGAAGAAATAGAGTGGTCTGATCCTTATGACGAGCACCACTTACCTGAGGTGGATGTACCTGTTCATGAATTTCCATCTGCTCCAACATTTCTAGAAACCTATAGCAGATATGGTTATTTATCTGTCCCACCACAGAGATATACTCCATAGCCTAACAGTTAAGGGCAAGTGACCAAAGAGGTAGAATAATCTTCTCACTTTGCCGGAGTGTTCTGGTAATCCTTGTTGGCCTCCATTAGATTTAGTGTTTTTTAAAAGAAGTTCTAAAGTTGAAAACTTTTCTCAAAATGAGACTGTTCTTACTAAAAAAGGAATTGGTGAGAAAAAGGAAGAAAAAAAAAGAGACCATTAAAAACAAAGAGAAAAACAGTTATAATTTTGGCAATTCTTTTTTATGTTTATGTAAGGAGCATGTTACGTGTAACTGAACTGAACTGAATTGCCCAATTTCAGTGACCGTAAATTAAATGAATTTGTATAGACAAGAAGTACATACCTAGTTTTTCTTTTTTTCCCAAGAAGGGGAGATGTTGTGTAGTTAATGGGTTAATCCTATGCCACTCAGTTAGCCACTCCCACGTGGGAGATCACATACTGTACAAGCAGAGCATCCATAAAGTTCAGTTGAAGATGCTGCACGCTATTGGCCTTCCCGTGTGCTCTGCATTATCCCTCAATATCAAACACAATAACCTATAATACTACTAGCATTAAAATACACATAAAATGATACACTGAGGAAAGATCGGGAGGCAGATTTTGAAAAGGTGAAAACAGGGTTGTGGTCATGAGGGAATTCGACTTCCCTAATACTGATTGGCACCTTCTTAGTGCAAAAGATTTAAATGGGACGAAATTTCTTAGGTATGCCCAGGAAAGGTTGCTGTCTCAATATGTAAACTGACCAACTAAAGGAGAGACCATATTGGTTTTGGTGCTAGTTAATGAACCAGGTCAAGTGTCAGATCTTTTTGTGGGAGAGCATTTCATATTCAATGACCACAACTCTCTGAGCTTTACTATAGCCTTGGAAAAGGATGACAGCAGGCGGTATGAGAACGTACTTAATTGGGGAGGGTGAATTGTAATGCTATTAGGCAGGAACTGGGGAGCATAAATTGGGAACAGATGTACTCAGGGAAATGCACAACAGAAATGTGGAGTTTGTTTAAGGAGCACTTGCAGGGGGTTCTGGATAGGTTTGTCCCATTGTGACGGGGAAAGGATGGTAGGTTGAAGGACCATGGTTCACGGGAGAAGCGGAACATCTAGTCAAGAGGAAGAAAGAACCTTACTTAAGGTTTAGGAAGCAAAGATCAGACAGGGCTAGTCTAAAAAGTTACAAGGTAGCAGGGAAGGAGCTAAAGAAAGCACTTAGGAAGTAAGGAAGTGGGCACGAGAAGGCTGTAGCAAGTAGGATTAAGGAAACCCCCTAGGTGTTCTATAATACCTTAAATTTAAGTCACAAACACAAAATGCTGCAGGAACTCAGCAGGCCAGGCATGGGCATCTATGGAAAAGAGTAAACAGTCAATGTTTCGGGCCGAGACTTTCCAGATGTTGCCTGGGCTGCTGAGTTCCCCCAGCATTTTGTGTGTCTTGCTTTGGAACTCCAGCACTGCAGATTTTTTACTGTTAACCCTATGTTGATTGGAGGAAAATACAGGGGTAGATGTCAGAGGTATGTTCTTTACACAGGGTGGTGTGCCCTGCCAGGGTTATTCCAAGGGGCAGATACATTAGGGACATTTAAGAAACTTGTAGATGGGCACATGGATAATAGAAAAATGGAGGGCTGTGTAAGAGAGAAGAGTTAGATCGATTTTTTAAAAGCTTGCCACAACATCGTGGGCTGAAGGGGCTCGTACTTTGCTGTAATGTTCTATTTCTTCAAAGAATTCCGACAGATTTGACAGGCAAGATTTTTCTTAGGGGAAACCATGCTAACTTCAGCCCATGATTATCGTAACTTTGTCCTTATCTATCTCACACTGTAACCTGTACACCACATCCTGGTTACTATTCAGAACCCAGTATATAACCCTTACAGTTTCTTAAGTCTACTCACAAGGATTCTACACCTTCTGATCATGTGTTATTTCTCTTTAAGGACATGATTTCAATTTTTACCAACAGAGCTACCCTACCCCCTTTACCTACCTGCCTGACGTATTGATGGGATGTGTATCCTTGGACGTTAGGCTCCCTGCTGTGTCCTTTTTTCAACGACGACCCTGTAAAGCCCACGATGCTATGCCTCTCAATTTCTAAGTGCACAACAAAATCATCTACCTTATTATGTATCCTGCATGCATTCAAAGGTAACACCTTCAATCATGTATTCACCATCACTTTTTTCAATTTTGTCTCCATGTTGCCTGAAGTTACATTATTATCTTTCTAAACCTTGTCATATTCTTCATTCTGAAGAGTTCAGTAACCACTCCTGCGCTCTTCCTCCCTTTTACTTTATCCTCACTTTTCCTAACTGTTGAACCTACCCCCTACTATTTAGCTTACAGCCTTATCTATAGCCCGTTACGTGATTTGCCATGACCTCGGTCTCAACAAAGTTCACGTGGAGCCCGTCCCATCATAACAGCTCCCTTTTCCCTCAATACTAGTGCCAATGTCCCATGAACACAAACACACTTCTCTCACACTAATCTTTGAGACAGGCATTTAATACTGATCTAATTAACCCTGAGCCATTTTTGATGAGGTTGACTGTTTCCATGGATTTCTGCACAAAAGACGATCGTGTCAGCAGGCATTTTTGGATAGCTAGCACCTCCTTGTGGATGTTGCGGCAGTTGAAGGTGCTGCTGATTTAACATGTCCCAACTCCATTGTGTTGGCCTGCCCTAGCAAAAGTCATTTGTGCTAATAGTGACATATTTAACCGGTTAACATTGTATAACATTAAATTATTCAGAACTACAAATATAGCCTCAACTAAGGTCCTGGTTGCCAGTGACATGCAAAGTAGGAAATCCTCCCCCATCTATACTAAATCCACAGCTAATGAGCCCAAGATTTGGATTGTTGGTAGATTAATTCACTTTCATGACATAATAATGATCTTTGAGTATTCTTCCAATCCAGTGTTTATTTTCTCCTCTTCTGCACTGGAGACATGACAACAATCATGAATCAGTTTGCTCACCAGCCTTCTCTGCTAGCTGGTTTACAGTACTTCATTTACAGTAGGTAATGCCAGCTGTCTTATCTTGCAATGACTTATTTACAGTTTTTGCTGTGCAATGTTGCCACACTATTGCATCGTCACTACCTGCAGCTATATTCTGCATGGTTTTCTTGCTTTGATTAAATTCTCTCAGTTCTTCCTGATTAATGACCAATAAGCACCATCACTTTGTTTTTAAATACTGGTGTGGGTGAGCTGGCTTTAAACTTTCTTTTGACCACACTTCATTACACAGAGAACACAGTTCCAGGGTAGGGGAAGGCATAAGTTGAAGGAAGAAAGATTTAAAGGTTTTCCTCAATGAGGGAAGTGGGTATATGGAATAGGCTGTCAGAGAAAATGGTAGAGAAGGAACACTCACAACGCGCTGGAGGAACTCAGCAGGTCGGGCAGCATCCGTGGAAAAGATCGGTCGACATTTCGGGCCAGAACCCTTCATCAGGACTGTAGAGGGACGGGGCAGAGGCCCTATAAAGAAGGTGGGGGGAGGGTGGGAAGGAGAAGGCTGGTAGGTTCCAGGTGAAAAACCAGTAAGGGGAAAGATAAAGGGGTGGGGGACGGGAGGCAGGGAGGTGATAGGCAGGAAAGGTGAAGAAAGAATAGGAGAAAACACAATGGGTAGGATAAGGAGGCGGAACCATGAGGGAGGTGATAGGCAGCTGGGGGAGGGGGCAGAGTGACATAGGGATAGGGGAAGGGAGGGGGAGGGAATTACCGGAAGTTGGAGAATTCTATGTTCATACCAAGGGGCTGGCTGGAGACTACGTAGACAGTATATGAGGTGTTGCTCCTCCAACCTGAGAGCCTCATCATGGCAGTAGAGGAGGCCATGTATGGACATATGTGAATGGGAGTGGGAAGCAGAGTTGAAGTGGGTGGCTACGGGGAGATCTTGTCTGTTGTGGCAGATGGAGTGGAGGTGTTCGATTAAGTGGCCCCCCCCAATCTGCGTCGGGTTTCACCAATGTAGAGGAGGCCACACTGGATGCAATAGGTGACCCCAACAGACTCACAAGTGAAGTGTTGCCTCACTTGGAAGGACTGTTTGGGGCCCTGAATGGTGGCAAGAGAGGAGGTGTAGGGACAGGTGTAGCACTTGCGCTTACAGGGATAAGTGCCAGGTGGGAGATCCGTGGGGAGGGACGTGTGGACCAGGGAGTCGTGGAGGGACTGATACCTGTGGAAAACGGAGAAGGGTGGAGAGGGAAAGATGTGCTTAGTGGTGGGGTCCTGTTGAAGGTGGCGGAAGTTGCGGAGGATAATGTGCTGGATCCGGAGGCTGGTGGGGTGGTAGGTGAGGACAAGGGGAAATCTGTCCCTGTTGTGGTGGCGGGAGGATGGGGTGAGAGCTGAAGTGTGGGAAATAGAGGAGATGCGGGTGAGGGCATCATTGATGACAGCAGAAGGGAAACCACGATCCTTAAAGAAAGAGGACATTTGAGATGTCCTGGAAAATTTATTATCCTCCGCAGCTTCCGCCACCTTCAACAGGACCCCACCACTAAGCACATCTTTCCCCCTCCACCCTCTCCGCTTTCCGCAGGGGTCGGTCCCTCCCCACGGATCTCCCACCTGGTACTTACCCCTGTAAGTGCAAGTGCTACACCTCCTCTCTTGCCACCATTCAGGGCCCCAAACAGTCCTTCCAAGTGAGGCAACACTTCACTTCTGAGTCTGTTGGGGTCATCTATTGCATCCGGTGCTCCCGGTGCGGCCTCCTCTACATTGGTGAAACCCGACGCAGATTGGGGGACCGCTTCGTTGAGCACCTCCACTCCGTCCGCCACAACAGACAGGATCTCCCCGTAGCCACCCACTTCAACTCTGCTTCCAACTCCCATTCAGATATGTCCGTACGTGGCCTCCTCTACTGTCATGATGAGGCTAAACTCAGGTTGGAGGAGCAACACCTCATATACCGTCTAGGTAGTCTCCAGCCCCTTGGTATGAACATAGAATTCTCTAACTTCTGGTAATTCCCTCCCCCTCCCTTCCCCTATCCCTATGTCACTCTGCCCCTCCCCCAGCTGCCTATCACCTCCCTCATGGTTCCATCTCCTTCTACTACCCATTGTGTTTTCCCCTATTCTTTCTTCACCTTTTCTGCCTATCACCTCCCTGCCTCACCTCCCCCACCCCTTTATCTTTCCCCTTACTGGTTTTTCACCTGGAACCTACCAGCCTTCTCCTTCCCACCCTCTTTATAGGGCCTCTGCCCCTTTCCTCTTCAGTCCTGATGAAGGGTTCCAGCCCGAAATGTCGACCAATCTTTTCCATGAATGCTGCTCGACCTGATGAGTTCCTCCAGCGTGTTGTGAGTGTTGCTTTGCCCCAGCATCTGCAGATTATTTTGTGTTTATGGTAGAGAAGGATACCATTACAACCTCTAAAGGACAGTTGAACAGATACATAAACAGCAAAGAGTCAGAGGGATATAGCTCAGTTTGGTCGGCATGGATCTAGGAAAAGAGGACAGTCAACAATTTGGGCCGGAAGTCCTACCAAAGGGTCTGAAACGTCGACTGTACTTTTTTCCTAGGTGCTGCCTGACCTGCTGAGTTCCTCCAGCATTTTGTGTGTGTTGCTCAGATTTCCAGCATCTGCAGATTTTCTCTTTTTGGAATTCCATCAGCCAGTTCATTTAACATCTATGTTGGCAAAATATTAGGGTTAATAATAGTGATATTTTGCTCATCATTTTGCAGAAACTTGATATGTGAACCAAGCAAATAATGTTTCATGAAAGGAAAATTCTGGTTAACAAATTTTCTAGAGTCTTTGAGGATGTGACAAGGAAGGTTGATAAAGGGGAGGTTAAAGATATGGTATATTTGGACTTCCATTGGGCATTTCACAAAGTGCTAGATTAGCTAGAGCTAGATTGATGCTTAAGAGCCCAAAGTACTGTAGGAAGTGTGTTATCATGGATTGAAGACTACTTATCCAGCAAGAGACAGAGCCAAAATAAACTGATATTTACAGACTGGAAGAATGTAATTAGGATCAATTCTTGGCCCTCAATTATATGAGGCAACTGGAGGAGGAAGCAGAGAATAAGGTATCTAAGTCAGCAGATGATATGAAAGTAGATTGGAGGTCAGTTTGCAATGAGGATACAAAGACTCAGAAATAGGACTTTGATGGTTTGAGTAATTGGCTGAGTTCATTGTGGGCAAGTATGAAGTCCTGCATTAGGGTAAGAATCAAAAGGCATACCATTGTCTTAATGGAAAGAGATTACAATTACTATGTTTAAAAAGCACTTAAGACATGTTAATGGATAGGAAATGTTTAGAGGGACTTGAGCCAAATACAGGCAAATAGAAGTAGACACCTTGATCAGCATGGACAAGTAGCCAAAGGGACTGATTCTTTGCTCTGTAATTCTAAGACTCAATGATACCACACTTCTGCACCACCAGTTTGAGTACTACTGTGGCTGAGACTGACCATATCATTCCTCCACTGCAGAGTTTGTACTGTTAATACAAATCAATCATTTCCAAGAAACAACACTATACATTAACCTCAAATAATTATGATATGGTTGGCATTGGTTGCAGAAGTGAATAATGCTGTTGTTTGGTGGATAGTTTATGTAAATGATAGGAGATTCACTCATTGTGGAGAATCAACTCTCACACCTTGGTCACAGCCTGGCTGATTGCCTATGTACCCTGCCAATTGGCAATGACATACCAAATAAATCGATGTCCAACATAACAGCAACAGATATCAGAGAAGTTCATAGTGTTATGATAGGTATAGGTATAGTAGATGGTAAGAATATCAATTTATCCTTCCAAAAAAAAAACCCTCTTCCTCTATTTCCCACTCTGGCCTTTTACCTCTTCTCACCTGCCTATCACTTCTCCCTGACTCCCCTCCTCCTCCCCTTTCTCTTATGGTCCACTCTCCTCTCCTATCAGATTCCATCTTCTCCAGCCATTTACCTTTCCCACCCTCATGGCTTCACCTATCTATATAACATTATTCTATAGAATAGTGAGAATATTGCTTACATTTACTTTAAATGAACCATTTTTGGGAAATAATGGATCTGGTTAATTGAGAAAAATCGGGACCAATGCATTTTGGCACAATTAAGCAGCTGTCCCAATTAGCTGAAGTTCCAAGGAAATAGTTTAAAAATATTTTAAAAAAGCAAAACCATTTAACTAAGTAGCATATTATGTATTTAAATGAAATACAGAACAAATTGGAACACTACCAAAATTACTACAGTATTATAAAATTATATTAGTTCCTGATGGTTATCTACGGAGAATTCACCCAGTGTACACAGCTATGCTTTTTGACTGATTTGGGGGTTCCCAACCTGTGGTCCACAGACCCCTCGGTTGATGGTAGGACTCTATGGCGTTATAAAGGTTCAGAACCCCTGCTCAAAATGAACAAAATCAGTGCAGACATTTAGTGCAGGTACTGGACTGCCATCATATAATGACTTCAACGATTGTATTTTCCAAATCTTCATTTTTATTACAACATTCATGATCATCAATACCTTCAAATTCTTCATAGCTCCTATCTTGAACATTATTTTCATATTTACTCCTGACCATTTCTGGCACTTCTGAGCCTGAATGCTTGAAACTGCAGTGAACAATACAGTTGTGAATTGTCTCACTGCTTATTTCTCGCTAACTATCAAATGTTTAAGATAAGTATGGATAGATACATGGATGGTAGGGGTGTGAAAAGCTATGGTCCTGGTGTAGGTCGATAGAAGGCAGATTAAATGGTTTTGGCATGGAATAGATGGGCCAAAGGGCCTGTTTCTGTGCTGTACTTCTCTATGACTATCAGTCGCAAAAATCACTGCTTTTTGAACACCAACACATGTAACCAACGCTATTTAAAAACTGTTTGCTCTAAGCACCTGTCGTGTACAGGGAGCTAGGAAGGGAGTTGAGAAAAAGGACTGCAAAGGTAGTAATCTCAGGATCACTGCCTGTACCATGCCACAGTGAGAGTAGGAATGTGATGAGGTGGAGGATAAATGCGTGGCTGAGGGATTGGAGCAGGAGGCAGGGATTCAAGTTTTTGGATCATTGGGACCTCTTTTGGCGCAGGCGTGACCTGTACAAAAAGGACGGGTTACACTTGAATCCTAGGGGGACCAATATCCTGGCAGGGAGATTAGCGAGGGCTACTGAGGTGACTTTAAACTAGAATGGTTGGGGGGTGGGAATCAGATTGAAGAGGCTAGGCGAGAGGAGGTTAGTTCACAACAGGGGGATGGGAACCAGTGCAGAGAGACAGAGGGGTGTAAAGTGAGGGTAGAAGCAAAAAGTAGTAAGGAGAAAAGTAAAAGTGGCAGGCCGACAAATCCAGAGCAAGCATCAAAAAGGGCCACTTTTCAACATTATTGTATAAGGGCAAAGAGAGTTGTAAAAGAGTGCCTGAAGGCTTTGTGTGTCAATGCAAGGAGCATTTGTACCAAGGTGGATGAATTGAAAGTGCAGATTGTTATTAATGATTATGACATAGTTGGGATCACAGAGACATGGCTCCAGGGTGACCAAGGATGGGAGCTCAATGTTCAGGGATATTCAATATTCAGGAGGGACAGACATGAAAGAAAAGGAGGTGGGGTGGTGTTGCTGGTTAAAGATGAGATTAACGCAATAGAAAGGAAGGACATAAACCGGGAAGATATGGAATCGATATGGGTAGAGCTGCATAACACTAAGGGGCAGAAAACGCTGGTGGGAGTTGTGTACGGGCCACCTAACAGTAGTAGTGAGGTCGGAGATGGTATTAAACAGGAAATTAGAAATGTGTGCAATAAAGAAACAGCAGTTATAATGGGTGACTTCAATCTACATGTAGATTGGGTGAACCAAATTGGTAAAGGTGCTGAGGAAGAGGATTTCTTGGAATGTATGCCGGATGGTTTTTTGAACCAACATGTCGAGGAACCAACTAGAGAGCAGGCTATTCTAGACTGGGTTTTGAGCAATGAGGAAGGGTCAATTAGCAATCTTGTCGTGAGAGGCTCCTTGGGTAAGAGTGACCATAATATGGTGGAATTCTTCATTAAGATGGAGAGTGACATAGTTAATTCAGAAACAAAGGTTCTGAACTTAAAGAGGGGTAACTTTGAAGGTATGAGACGTGAATTTGCTAAGATAGACTGGCAAATGACACTTAAAGGATTGACAGTGGATATGCAATGGCAAGCATTTAAAGATTGCATGGATGAACTACAACAATTGTTCATCCCAGTTTGGCAAAAGAATAAATCAAGGAAGGTAGTGCACCCGTGGTTGACAAGAGAAATTAGGGATAGTATCAATTCCAAAGAAGAAGCATACAAATTAGCCAGAAAAAGTGGCTCACCTGAGGACTGGGAGAAATTCAGAGTTCAGCAGAGGAGGACAAAGGGCTTAATTAGGAAGGGGAAAAAAGATTATGAGAGAAAACTGGCAGGGAACATAAAAACTGACTGTAAAAGCTTTTATAGATATGTAAAAAGGAAAAGACTGGTAAAGACAAATGTAGGTCCCCTACAGACAGAAACAGGTGAATTGATTATGGGGAGCAAGGACATGGCAGACCAATTGAATAATTACTTTGGTTCTGTCTTCACTAAGGAGGACATAAATAATCTTCCAGAAATAGCAGGGGACAGAGGGTCCAGTGAGATGGAGGAACTGAGTGAAATACATGTTAGTATGTGGTGTTAGGTAAATTGAAGGGATTGAAGGCAGATAAATCCCCAGGGCCAGATGGTCTGCATCCTAGAGTGCTTAAGGAAGTAGCCCAAGAAATAGTGGATGCATTAGTGATAATTTTTCAAAACCCTTTAGATTCTGGACTAGTTCCTGAGGATTGGAGGGTGGCTAATGTAACCCCACTTTTTAAAAAAGGAGGGAGAGAGAAACTGGGGAATTATAGACCGGTTAGCCTAACGTCGGTGGTGGGGAAACTGCTGGAGTCAGTTATCAAAGATGTGATAACAGCACATTTGGAAAGCGGTGAAATCATCGGACAAAGTCAGCATGGATTTGTGAAAGGAAAATCATGTCTGACGAATCTCATAGAATTTTTTGAGGATGTAACCAGTAGAGTGGATAGGGGAGAACCAATGGATGTGGTATATTTGGATTTTCAAAAGGCTTTTGACAAGGTCCCACACAGGAGATTAGTGTGCAAACTTAAAGCACACAGTATTGGGGGTAAGGTATTGATGTGGTTAGAGAATTGGTTAGCAGACAGGAAGCAAAGAGTGGGAATAAATGGGACCTTTTCAGAATGGCAGGCAGTGACTAGTGGGGTACCGCAAGGCTCAGTGCTGGGACCCCAGTTGTTTACAATATATATTAATGACTTGGATGAGGGAATTAAATGCAGCATCTCCAAGTTTGCGGATGACACGAAGCTGGGCGGCAGTGTTAGCTGTGAGGAGGTTGCTAAGAGGATGCATGGTGACTTGGATAGGTTGGATGAGTGGGCAAATTCATGGCAGATGCAATTTAATGTGGATAAATGTGAAGTTATCCACTTTGGTGGCAAAAATAGGAAAACAGATTATTATCTGAATGGTGGCCAATTAGGAAAAGGGGAGGTGCAACAAGACCTGGGTGTCATTATACACCAGTCATTGAAAGTGGGCATGCAGGTACAGCAGGCGGTGAAAAAGGCGAATGGTATGCTGGCATTTATAGCAAGAGGATTCGAGTACAGGAGCAGGGAGGTACTACTGCAGTTGTACAAGGCCTTGGTGAGACCACACCTGGAGTATTGTGCGCAGTTTTGGTCCCCTAATCTGAGGAAAGACATCCTTGCCATACAGGGAGTACAAAGAATGTTCACCAGATTGATTCCTGGGATGGCAGGACTTTCATATGAAGAAAGACTGGATGAACTAGGCTTGTACTAGTTGGAATTTAGAAGATTGAGGGGGGATCTGATTGAAACGTATAAAATCCTAAAGGAATTGGACGGGCTAGATGCAGGAAGATTGTTCCCGATATTGGGGAAGTCCAGAACGAGGGGTCACAGTTTGAGGATAAGGGGAAGCCTTTTAGGACTGAGATTAGGAAAAACTTCTTCACACAGAGAGTGGTGAATCTGTGGAATTCTCTACCACAGGAAACAGTTGAGGCCAGTTCATTGGCTATATTTAAGAGGGAGTTAGATATGGCCCTTGTGGCTACGGGGATCAGGGGGTATGGAGGGAAGGCTGGTGCAGGGTTCCGAGTTGGATGATCAGCCATGATCATAATAAATGGCGGTGCAGGCTCGAAGGGTCGAATGGCCTACTCCTGCACCTATTTTCTATGTTTCTATGTCTAACGGCCAATAAATGCACGTGACTGATGCTAGTTAGAAACTGGCAACAGTCTCTGGTCCCAATTAAATGAACAGTATCCCAGCTACTTTTTCAATTAGCTTTTGTTCTTTAAGTGTTGTTTCAAATAAGTAGCTGTCCCGATTAACTGATGGCCCAGTTAACTGAAATTCACTGGACTGGCAAATTTAACATGTTATTTGCATATTGATGGACTTATTTCAAATATATTTCTTCAGAATTTTCTTTTATTTTCATGTTTGCATTTTATCCCATTGTAAAGCACTTAGAACCACATTGTCCGTATTTGTTATTATTATAATGAAGTGCAAGAAATAAAAGAAAACCAATTATTAAGCCTCCACTTAGCTTGGGAGTAAAACTTTGTACAACTTGTAAGTAAATTAAGCTTTTATTAAAGCCTTAAAGTGTTGTGATGAAACTAAAAATGCATTTTACTGAAACACAAAAGACCTAGTTATTCAATATACAAACCAGGCTGAAAGACAATGCAGATACGATCTCTGAGTGATAACAAGTCATTTACCTACTTTAAATCTCTCTAATTCTAGAGTTCATCAGAAAGGTGGGAGTTCAATGCAGAAAATGGTAATAAATTATTGCTGTAGACTTGATGTTCAAATGTGCGTGTTCAGTGTTATGCACTGAAGGCATAAACCTTGGGAGTAGATGAGCATAAATGTTTTAATCATTAACAGCTTTCAGAATCAACATGAATACAGGATTTGACTTATTTCACAAAAATATAAATGCCAAAGCAAAATATAAATATATCTACATTTCCAGCATTTGAAGTCTGGTGACTAATATTTCTTGACAAAATGTAATTACATATAATTACGCAAACTTCTGCAATGTTTTATGAAGTTTTAAAATTTATGTCCAAACCCAATTCTCAACCAAAAAACAAATCCCCGAAGAATCAGGGGATTGCTATTTAATAAACATAAGCATTATGGAAATATAC
Source organism: Mobula birostris (assembly GCF_030028105.1). NCBI lineage: Eukaryota > Metazoa > Chordata > Chondrichthyes > Myliobatiformes > Myliobatidae > Mobula > Mobula birostris. The sequence continues at coordinate 78,865,295 of NC_092375.1, read as the reverse complement.
CTGTTTATCAAGTTTTATTCCATAAAAACTGAAAGTCTGTTTCATTTTATTAATCCATATGCAAAGCAGTCAATTTTGATTATTTTGGAAATAGTCTGATTTAATTCTGCAAAAAAAAACTTAAGGCCAAACAGTTGCTTGTAATGAGTACAGTTGAATTAAATCAAGTCCATAACTAATTTGTTAAGGAAGTTATCTAACTTTTATCATCTAATTAGGACTGAAATAAGAGAAATAATGAAACCCTATGCATACTTAATTTTACTTACACCAGGCAGATATTTTATATTTAGCTACAGGTTACTATTATACCTGCATGGAATGCATTAAGTGGTATTAATGGTTGGTATAAACACAGAATGCATAAATTTCTCTAATTAGAAATTCAACCTTTCTCATCTGCCTTGAGAATATAAAAAAGTAGATCACTCTGGATTATGGAGAATCATACCACAAGTCCCGTTTTACTCATAATGATTTCCACAAATTAGTGTAAAAGTTATCTTCTCAGATGACTTTGTGTGAAGAAAATTCTAAATTATACCAGTCCTGTCAAGATTTGTACCAGTGAGAGTACTGGAGTGTAGCACTGTCCAAATTCAACCATTAGATTGCAAAAGTTCTTCTATCTCCTTCTCCCAATGTTCATCTGTTTTTCCTGAATCAGCTACCACCTCATAATCTTGAAGTTCCTCTTGAAGTTCCTTCTGCAGTTCCTCTTCCCAGTCAGCAGGTGCTATTGGGAAAAATGTTTCTGTTACAATGGATATATATTTGTTAAAAATGCACAATCAGGAACAATGTTTCTCAAATAACCATTCACAGTAGCTTTTAGCAGAAGTAACCCCTGAAAACAAGAAAACAAAAATCACAACACAAATAGAATTGAGTGCAGGAACAGGCCAGCAGACCCCAAAGCCTGCTCAGCACATGACTGATCCAAACATAATCTTGACTCCTTGATTCCATATGCTTTCAGCACCTTTTCACCTCTCTACTCACCAGCAATCACCTCTGCCTTAAAAATGCTCAAAGGCTTTCTTCTGCTGCTCAAAAACTCATGACCTTAAGTCAAAAATTTCATTCATTTGTCTTAAATGGGTGATCCTTATTTTTAAATAGACTTAATTATAGATTTTTCTTACTCCCATCACTTGCTATATATTATCAACCAAATACCTCCTCTATTTCTATTAGCTACATCAGTATGTTACCTCTCAGAACATTCTTGTTTATTTCCCTTTTGATTCCACACCTCATGGAAATTCAAGTTTAGTACACCCTTTTATCTGCAGCCAATAATGTTTTCAAGAAACTCCAATAAATTAGTCAAGTGTGATTTAACTTTCACAAAGCCACGTCCAATTTGTCCGGTTACCTTGATTATTTTTTTAAGGCGCACTATTATAATATGTTTAATAATAACTTCTAAGACTTTTCCCATAATAGATGTCAAGCAATCTGGCCTAATCTCAGTGCTAGAGCAGCTAAATCAAACTAACGTGTCAAAGGTTAAGAATTGGATATTCTGTTATTCATATCCCATTTACAGTATGAGATCATTGTCCTCGTTAATCTGTGTTCTATATTGATTAGTAAACTGTATATGTTGCCCGGAATGACTGCAAATATTGCTTAGCAAAAAAAAGTCAGAATAATGTAACAATAACAATTGTGTTTGCCACAGAACTATTAAACCGTAGTTAAAACTCCACATTAAAGCGGCTTAAAATTAGGTTAACCAGATCTAAAACAGAATGCTTTAAACTGTAAAAGATCTTTGGTTTAAATAAATTATTTAAATAAATAATGAATTACGTGAGAGTCACAAAGTGTAAGAAACCAAGCTTGTGGTTGAACACGCTAATGAAAAGGTAATTCTAGATTGGCTGTCATGTAATGAACCAGATTTGCTTAGGGAGCAAAAGAAGAGAAAGACAAAATATGAAGGTAAGCTAGTCAATAATAAAAAAAGAGGATAGCAAAAGATTTTTCAGATTTTTAAAGAGTAAAAGAGAGGGAAGAATGGACATTGAACCATTGGGAAATGACACAGGAGAGGTAGTAACGGGGGAATGAAGAAATGATGGATGAACTGAATAAATACATTGCGTCAGTCTTCACAGTAAAGCCACCAGCAGTATGCCAGAAATTAGAGTCGTCAGGAAGCAGAAATGAGTGTAGTCGATATTACTAAGAAGGTGTTTGAGAACGTGAAAGATCTAAAATTAAATAAGTTGTCTGGACCAGACTGTTTACAACCCAGGGCTCTGAAAGAGAGATGAAGAGATTGTGGAGACATTTCAAGAGTCACCAGATTCTGGAAAGCTTCTGGAGGACTGGAAAATTGCAAATGTCATTCTATTCTTTAAGACTGGAGAGAGGCAGAACAAAGGAAATTTAGGGCAGTTAGTCTGACTTTAATGGTTGGCAAGATGTTACGAGTCCATTATTAAAAAGTACACTTCGGGTATTTGGAGGCACACAATGAAATAGGCCGAAATCAGCATGGTTTCCTGAAGGGGAAATCTTGCCTGGTAAATTGATTGGAATTCTTTGAGGAAATAACAGGCAGAACAGCCAAAGGAGAGTTGGTGGTTGTTGATTACTTGGATTTTCAGAAGAGCTTTGACAAGATGCCACATGTGAGGCTGCTAAACAAGATAAGAGCCCATGGCATTACAAGAAAGAGACTAGCATGGAAAGAAGTTTTTGGTTAGTTTCTGCTGACTAGTGGTGTCCATAAGGGTGGAACACTTCTTTTCATGTTATATGTCAATGATTTGGATAATGGAATTAATAGTTTTGTGGTCAAGTTTGCAGATGATACAAAGATAGATGGAAGAGCAGGTAGTGTTGAGGAAGCAAGGAGATTGCAGAAAAACTTGAAGATTATGAGAATGGGTAAAGGAGAGGCAGACGGAATACTGTATAGGGAAGTGTATGGTCATGCATGTTGGTAGAAGAAATAAAAACATACTCTTTTCTAAATGAGAAGAAAATTTAGAGACCAAAGGGACTTGGGAGTCCTCATGCAAGATTTCCTAAAGGTTAACTTGCACGTTAAGTTGGTAGCAAGGAAGGCAAATGCAATGTTAGCTCCTATCCAGAGGACTAGAATATAGAACATAGAGCATAGAATAGTACAGCATAGTACAGGCCCTTTGGCCCACAATGTTGTGCCAACCCTCAAACCCTGCCTCCCATATAAGCTCCCACCTTAAATTCCTCCATATACCTGTCTAGTAGTCTCTTAAACTTCACTAGTGTATCTGCCTCCACCACTGACTCAGGCAGTGCATTCCACGCACCAACCACTCTCTGAGTAAAAAACCTTCCTCTAATATCCCCCTTGAACTTCCCACCCCTTACCTTAAAGCCATGTCCTCTTGCATTGAGCAGTGGTGCCCTGGGGAAGAGGCGCTGGCTATCCACTCTATCTATTCCTCTTATTATCTTGTACACCTTTATCATGTCTCCTCTCATCCTCCTTCTCTCCAAAGAGTAAAGCCCTAGCTCCTTTAATCTCTGATCATAATGCATACTTTCTAAACCAGGCAGCACCCTGGTAAGTCTCCTCTTTACCCTTTCCAATGCTTCCACATCCTTCCTATAGTGAGGCAACCAGAACTGGACACAGTACTCCAAGTGTGGCCTAACCAGAGTTTTATAGAGCTGCATCATTACATCGCGACTCTTAAACTCTATCCCTCGACTTATGAAAGCTAACACCCCATAAGCTTTCTTAACTACCCTATCCACCTGTGAGGCAACTTTCAGGGATCTGTGGACATGTACCCCGAGATCCCTCTGCTCCTCCACACTACCAAGTATCCTGCCATTTACTTTGTACTCTGCCTTGGAGTCTGTCCTTCCAAAGTGTACCACCTCACACTTCTCTGGGTTGAACTCCATCTGCCACTTCTCAGCCCACTTCTGCATCCTATCAATGTCTCTCTGCAATCTTTGATTATCCTCTACACTATCTACAACACCACCAACCTTTGTGTCGTCTGCAAACTTGCCAACCCACCCTTCTACCCCCACATCCAGGTCGTTAATAAAAATCACGAACAGTAGAGGTCCCAGAACAGATCCTTGTGGGATACCACTAGTCACAATCCTCCAATCTGAATGTACTCCCTCCACCACCACACTCCACCTTCTGCAGGCAAGCCAATTCTGAATCCACCTGGCCAAACTTCCCTGGATCCCATGCCTTCTAACTTTCTGAATAAGCCTACCGTGTGGAACCTTGTCATAAAAACCTTGTATAAAAACAAGAATGTAATCCTGGGGCTTTATAAGGTGATTGCCAGACCACATTTGGAGTATCATGAGTGGTTTTGGGCCCCAAATCTAAGAAAGGATGTGCTGGAATTGGGGACAGTCCAGAGGAGGTTTACGATAGCTATCCCAGGATTAAAGGCTAAATGTGTGAGGAGCATTTGATAGGTCTGGGCCTGTGCTTGCTGGAGCTTAAAACACTGAGGGGTGGGGGATGTAACTGAAACCTATCGAATATTGAAAGATCCAGATAGAGTGGACATGGAGAGGATGCTTCCTGTAGTGGGAGAGTGTAGGACCAGAGGGCACAGCCTTGGAATTGAAGGACGTTCCTTTACAACAGCAATGAGCAGGAACTTGTTTAGACAGTGGGTGGTGGTGAGTCTGTGGGATTATATAGCAGTGGAGGCCGTGTCATTGGATATATTTAAAGTGGAGAATAGGCTCTTGATTAATCAAAGGTTACAGGGAGAAGGCAGGAGAATAAGGTTGAGAGGGATAATAAATCATGATTGAATGGCAAAGCAGACATGATGGGATGAATGGCATAATTCTACTCCTATATCTTTTGGTCAAAGTCTGGGAAATACTATTAGAATTGCATCATATACTAGTTGTATTTTTATCTAACAATGACAAAATATCATACAGACTAGATAAAAAACCTCATTTCTTCAGTATTTTGACGAATAATGTTGAAATGAAATGTCAGGCTGTAACTGCTATTACATTTGAATAACTCACTCTCTTTTGAATCACCATCCTTCTTATCTAACACCAACTGCTTAATTTCATTCCGTAGATCCTCTTGGTTTAAATTGCACCCATCATATGCATCACTAATAAATTCTGTAGCACCTGGACTTGTAGAAATTTCTTCCTCCTCCTGAAAATAAAATCAAGAAATAATTTTTTGTTTTAGAATTTTATTTCCTGAATAGAAATAAGAACAAATGCTACAATACTGCCCAAACAAAACTTAAGTACTTAGTGGAGTAATAAGCTATTAATACTGAAATATAAATTACCTCTGGAGATCCTGTCTGAGTTTTGATAGGAAATGGTGGTGTTTTTGACCTTATTGTTTCTGAAAAAGATAACATTGTTATAAAGCATTTTTTCCTAATAATAAATATAAATAATATAATTGTCTGTTCGATAATTCAATGCAAGAGATAAAATATGTTTACTTATTGCATTTTTGCTTGAGGAGGTACATGGGGACTAAGCCTAAAACTAAATGGCATCAAAGTATAGTCAATTTGCCATGCTTTGAAAATTTATCAAACCTAAGCCAAATTAATCCGTTTTACAAAATTAATGGCAATTATATTTTATTAATTGTGGCTTGTTATTATTTGAAATTCTTGATTGATTTTAGCATGTGTTACAAATTTTGAAATAGGGCCATTAGGTATAAATATGATACTTTAAAATTGACTTTAAACATCATCCCTTTTAAAACAGGTAAAGGTTGAGGAACTCAGTAGGCCAAGCAGCATCTGTGGGGAGAGGGCATAGGAAGGGAATGGAGTCATCGCAATACCACACAGAAGCCCTTCAGCCCATCTAGCCTGTGTCAGCTGGGTTTTCTGCTTAGTCCCATCAACCTTCACCTGGACCATAGTCTTTCACACGTGTCTCATTCACATACCCATCCAAACATCTCTTATGTAAGTGAACGGGAATCACCACTTCCATTGGCAGATCATTCCACACTGGCACCACCTTCTGAGTTACCCCTTAGATTCTCCTTAAACCTATAACCTTCCACCCTACACCTATGCCCTTTAGTTCTTGTCTCACCCAACAACAGAGAAAAAAGCCTGCATGCATTCACCCTATCTATACCCCTCATAATTCTGTATGCCTCTATAAGATTTCCTCTCATTCTCCTGCACTCCAGAGAATAACGTTCTAACTTATTCAACCAAACCGTGTAACTCAGGTCTTCAAGTCCCAGCAATATCCACGTAAATATTTTCTGCACTCCTTTGAGCTTATTTATATCCTTCCTTAGGTAGGTGATCAGAATTGCATATAATACTCAAAATCTGACCTCACCAATGTCTTACACAATGTCAACATAACATCTCAGCTCCTGTATTCAAGACCCTGTTTAAGAAAGTAATGTGCCTAAAGCTCTCTATCTACCTGTGATGCCACTTTCAAGGAATTATGGATCTATACTCCCAGGCTCCTTTGTTCTACTGCATATCTCAGTGCTCTACCATTCACTGTGTATGCTTTACCCCAATATATTCCAAAACCTCACACTTGTCTGCAGTAAATTCCATCTGCCAATTTTCAGCCCATTTACCATCTGCTCCAAATCATATTTCAAGCTTTGATAACCTTCTCACTGCGCACTGTGCCCAAGATCTGGGTGTCATCTACAAATTTACTGTTGCAGTTTACCACATTATCATCTAAATCATTAATATAGATGATAAACAAGAGCAAACCTAACACCAATCCCTGCAGCACACCATATGGCTCAGGCCTCTAATCAGAGAGACAACACTGGCTTTTTCCGCTAAGCCAGCATTAAGCCAACATTGAGGTTTTGGGTCGAGACTCTGCAGAAGGGCAAAGAGCAGTTTTTAGCTCTGCATTCCATCATCTGCAACCTTCTGTGTCTCTCCTTACAAAGGATATCTACTGGGTGAACTCTCACAAGGCATCAGGCCCTAATGATGTAGCTGACAGGATAGTAAAACCTGTGCCATCCAACTGGCTGTAATGTTCAAAGACATCTGCAACCTCTCACTGCTGCAGCTGGAGGTTCTTACCTGCTTCAAAAGGGCATCAATCATACCAGTGCCCAACAAGAGCAGGGTGAGCTGTTTCAAAGGCTATTTCTAGGTAGCACTCAGATCAACTATGATGAAGTGCTTTGAGAGGATGGTGATGTCTTGAATTAACTCCTGCCTGAGGAAGGACCTGGACCTGCTGCAATTTGTCTATTACCACAACAGGTCGACAGCAATCTCACTGGCTTTCCACTTTGCCTTGGACCACCCTGCAACAGCAATACTTCGTCAGGCTGCTGTTTGCTGATTACAACTCTGTGTTCAACACCATCAACCCCTCAGTACTAAGCAACAAACTTCAAAACTTAGGACTCTGTACCTCCCTCTGCAATAGGATCATTGACTCAAGATGGCGCCATTAAGGGGCAATTGTACGCAGCTCTGATGTGAATTATCAAATATTCCCGTTTAGCTGAAATCCACACTTGCATCCGTGGATGCTTCAGTAAGCAGGAACATTTTAAGATGTTTAAAAAAAATCTATCGATAAGTAAAGTCGACGAACCTCAGACAGTGGACTTGGATCACAGGTGCAGTTCCCCTTTAAGAAAGTGGAAGCGGGGGCACTGCGCTGGTTTACAAGTTCAATTGAAATGCAGAGGCTTTAGACTTCTACTCCCAACTATCCTGGTGGCAAATCCACAGTCGCTGGAAAATAAAATTAAAGACCTCAGAGCAAGATTGCTGTACCAGAGGGACATCAGAGACTGCTATGTATTATGCTTCACAGAAACATGGCTCATACTAGTCATTTCAGATGCAGCGCTGCAGCTCATTGGCTTCACTATTCTTCGCAAAGACAGGACAGCTCAGTCTCTTAAAGGCAGTGGACGTACAGTATGCTTTATGATTAACTCATTGTGGTGCACAAATGTGGCAGTTCGGTTTCAGTCCTGCTGAACCGACCTGGAACATCCAGCAATCAAATGTCATCCATCTTATCTGTTGAGTGTGTTCTGCCATCATCCTGGCAGCAGTGCACAGTTCACCTCAGACCAACATCAGACAGGCTCTGGAGGAGCTGAACAATGTAATCAGCAGACATGAAACGTTGCACCCTGATGCCTTCCTGGTCATTGTGGGAGATTTTCATGAGACCAGCTTGAAGAAGTCTCTGAACAACTATCACCAACATATCATCTGTGGAACCAGACCAGCCAACACACTTGACCACTGTTATACCACTATCAAGAACACTTACCGTCCCATCCCACACCCATACTTTGGAAAGTCCGATCACCTGATTGTACCCAGCATAAAGGCAGAGACTAAAGTTTGCAGTACCAGTGGTGAGGACCAAGGGAGGGGGAGCAGCGCTTACAGGACTGCTTTGAGTCGGTGGACTGGACATATTCAGGGATTCATCTTCGAGTCTGAATGAATACGCCACCGTTGTCATCGGCTTCATCAAAACCAGTGTGGATGAGGGTATGCCTTTGTGAACATACTGGACATACCCAAACCGAAAGCCATGGATGAACCAGGAGATTCATAGTCTGCTGAGAGCTAGATCTGTAGCATTCAAGACCGGTGATCCAGAACTATACAAGAAGTCCTGGTATAACCTATGGAAAGCTGTCTTAAGAACGAAAAAACAATTCTGTTTGAGGATAGAGACGGAATTAGACGAACACCAACTCTGGCAGTGTTTGCAGGGTATTACTTTCTACAAGGCAAACCTAAAATCATGAATGACCATGATACTTCACTCCCAGATGAGCTCAACGCCTTTTATGCATGCTTTGAAAGGAAGAATAAAACTACATCTATAAGAATCCTGGCAGCAGCTGGTGACCTATGATCTCTATCTTGGAGGCCGACATCAGAACATCTTTGAAGAATGTGAACCCGCACAAGGCATCTGGCCCTGATGGTATTCCTGGTAGAGCTCTGATAATCTGTGCCAATCAACTCTCAGGAGTGTTCATGTTCATCTTTAATCTCTTACTGCAGCAGTTGGAGGTTCCCAACTGCTTCAAAAGGGCAACAATCATACCAGTGCCCAAGGACAGCAGGGTGAGCGGCCTCAATGACGATCACCTAGTGGCATTCTCATCTACTGTAAGGAAGTGCTTTGAGAAGTTGGTCATGGCTAAAATCAACTCCTGTCTAAGCAAGGATCTGGACCCACTGCAATTTGCCTCTTGCTACAATAGGTCTACAGCAGATGTAATCTCACTGGCTCTGCATTCGGCCTTGGATCACCTGGACGTCAGTAATACTTATGTCTGGCTGCTATTCATTGACCACAGTTCATCATTCAACATCATCAGACTGCCAGTTCTAATCAAAAAGCTCCAAAACCTAGGCCTCTGTACCTCCTTCTGCAACTAGATCCTTAACTTCCTCACAGGGAGACCGCAGTCTGTGCGGATTGGAAATAAAATCTCCTTCTCACTGACAATCAACACTACACTAGTGCACCTCAAGTCTGTGTGCTTCGTCTACTGCTCTACTCTGTCTACGGCCACGACTGTGTGGCTAGGCACAGCTCAAACACCATCTAAAAATTTGCCGACAACACAGAGACATACAGGAATGAGACTGATCAGCTGCTTGAGTGCTGTCACAGCAACAACCTTGCACTGAACGTCAGTAAGACAAAGGAATTGACTGTAGACTTCAGGAAGGGTAAGACGAAGGAACACACGCTGTTTGGTATGGAGGCGACACTGCAAAGGATCAGAAAAAGCTGCAGAAAGTTGAAAGTAGCCTCCCCAGCATCAACGACACCTTCAAAAAGTGATGTCTCAAAAAGATGACATCCATCATTAAGGACCCCTATCATGCAGGACATGCCTTCTTCTCATTGCTTCCATCAAGGTGGTGGTACAGGAACCTGAAGCCACACACTCAACGTTTCAGGAACAGCTTTTCCCCTTCCATGATCAGATTTCTGAATGGACAATGAACCCATGATCACTTCTCAGGATTTATTTCCCCCTCTTTTTGCACTGCTTATTTATTTCTTATATATACCTATTGTAATTTGTTGTTTTTATTACAATATATGGCTGCTGCAAAACAACAAATTTCATGACGTACTGTATGCCGGTGATATTAAACTGATTCTGACTTCCTCATTGGGAGACCAGTCAGTGGGGATTGGTAATAATATCTCCTCCTCACTAACAATCAACACAGGCACACCTCTAGAATGTATGCTCAGCCCACTGCTCCACTCACTCTACACTCATGACAATGTGGCTAGTTTTGGCTCAAACACCATTGTGAATTCGACAATGACAACACCGCTGTTAGCAGAATCTCAGATGACAATGAGGTGGTGTACAGGAGTGAGAATATTTGGTTGGTTGAGTGGTGTTGCAATAACTTTGCACTCAGTGTCAGTAAAACCAATGAATTGACTGTGAACTTCAGGAAAGAGAAATTGGGAGAACACGCATAAGTCTCCGTGAGGGATTAGCAGATTCAAGTTCCTCGGTGTCAACATCTCAAAGGATCTATCTTGAGCCCAACATATTGATGCGATCATAAAGGTGGTATGCCAGTGGCCATACTTAATTAGGAGCTTGAGATCTGGTCCGTCACCAAAACCTCTATCAAATTTCTACAGATGTACGTTATGGGGCATTCTGATTGGTTGCAAAACCACTTAGTATGGAGGCTCCAATGCACAGGATTGTAAGAGGCTGAGGAACATTGTCGACTCAGCCAGCTCCATCCCAGACACAACACTCCTCACCATCAAGGAGGAGGAGGCATCCATTATTAAGGACCCTCACTTTATGGGACATACCCTCTTATCATTATTACCACCACAAGGAAGGCACTGGAACCTGAAGACACACATGATGTTTTTCTCTCCCACCATAAGATTTCTGAACACTACCTCACTGTTCCTCTCTGGCACTATTTATTTCTTATTATAACTTAATAGCCATTCTTTATGTCTTTCGCTGTACTACTGCCACAAACAACAAATTTCTCGATATATATCAGTGATAATAAACCAGATTCTGAATACAAACACTTTACTTAGCAGCCAGCTGTAGGTCATTCAAACTCCACTTCACTAATTAGAAACCACTGAGGTGGGGAATGGAAGAGGGTGAAATATAATTTATCAAATTAATATGATTTAATAAATAAAAATAATATAATAATCTCTCAGAATATACAACAGTATTTAAAACCAATTAAATGTAGGTCTTGTAAATGACTACTTAGAAGGTTCCATTACAGGAAAACCTGGCACCCTATTTTAACTGAAAGCTAAGTATAGTTTTGCTTCCTCCATCTCCACTACCAAAAAAAAAACAGGCTCAAATTAAGGAGTGTTGGAAATCAGGAAATCTCACTTGAAGACCAAGTTTAAAATGAAATTGAGAAAACATACTTGGAGAATACAAAATGGTGCAGAAATTACAGGCAACACACAAAACACTGTAAGAACTCAGCAGGTCAGACAGCATCTGTAGAGGGAAATTGGCATATGTTTTAGGTATACTGGCCATCTTTTAAGTCCAACTGAAGGGTCTTGACCCAAAAAGTCAACTGTACATTTCCTTCCATAGATACTGCCTGACCCATTGAGTTCTCCCAGTATATTGTTTCAGATTCCAGCATCTACAGTTTCTACTTCAGATCCCAGCATCTGCAGTGCTTTGTGTGTTGCCTGTAATTTCTGCACCATTTTCTAAATGGGAAGCTAACTATATAAAAAATATAATTTGCCTAAATTCTACAGATGACCCATTACCTGTCAAATGGGGATCATCTGTATTGCTGTCTTCTCTGTCCTCTTGGTCAACTGCCTGTTGTTGAGCAGCTAAAGCGGTAAGCTGTGCTGATTGTTTGATAAGTGACACTCTGTAAAAGTAGTTTCTCCAAAATACTTCTTCCTTCACTCTGGAATAGAAGGTCACCAAAAATAAGTGCTATTTTAAACAGATTCAGTATATATTACAATCTTCAAAATGAATACTTTGTAGACACCACCACCAAAGGAATATTTAATCACATCAAAATTAAGCAGAGTTAATATTTCTTAACATTTAAAAACGCAAACACGAGGAATTCTGCAGATGCTGGAAATTCAAGCAACACACATGAAAGTTGCTGGTGAACGCAGCAGGCCAGGCAGCTCTAGTTTGCCTATATAGATATTTCTTTTAAGAGGATTGTTCAACATCCCATTAAGGAAACTACTTTAAAAAAAGAATTAAGTCACTCAGATTTCTCTTTTAATTGCATTTAATTTGTGAGACCTTGCAGCTTTCTAACAAAAGAGGTTCTGCACTGCTAAGGGGAACAGCTCTTGGATGACATATTGAATATTCTCAGCAAAGTCTGATTAGTGAATCATTACATTTGTAAAAAAAAACACCTTCTCCAAACCCACGTGTAGCCATGGGCATCCACGTGGGCCCCAGCTATGCCTGCCTTTTCGTTGGCCATGTGGAACAGACCATGTTCCTAGCCTTTATGGTAATGCTCCCCCACACTTTGTGATACATTGATGAATGCATTGATGCTGCTTCATGCACCCAGGCTGAACTTGCCAATTTCATCATCTTTGCCTCCAACTTCCACCAAACCCTCAATTTCACTTGATCCATTACTGACCCCTCTCCTGCCATTCCCGATCTCTGTTTCCATCTCTGGAGACAGACTGCCTACTGATATCTTTTATAAACCTCCTGGATCTCAGTTACATCGACTATACTTCTTCCCACTCTGTTACTTGTAAAAATGCCATTCCCCTTTTTCAGTTCCATCGTCTCTGCTAAATGTTCCCAGGATGAGGCATTCCTTTCCAGAACATTAGAGATGTCCTCCTTCTTCAAAGAACAGGGTTTCCTTTCCTCCACCATTGATGCCTCATCTCCTTCATTTCCCAGATGTCTGCCTTTATTCCAGCTTCTTGTTGTCTTAACAGGGATAGAGTTCCTTTTGTCCTCAACTACTACTCAACAAGTCTTCAGATCCAGCACATCATTTGCCACAGCTTCCAACATCTTCAAAGGGATTATACCATCTTTTCCCACTCTCTGCTTTCCATAGGGATTGCTCCCTCTGTGATTCCCTTGTCCATTTGTCCTTTCTCATTGATCTCCCTTCTGACACTTACCCCTACAAGCAGAAGTGCTACACCTGCTTTTTCACCTCCGCCCCCCCCATCACCATTCAGGGCCCCAACAGTCCTTCTGGGTGAAGCAACACCTCACCTGCAAGTCTGTCAGGGTCATCTACTGTACTCAGCGATCTTCGTGTGGCCTCCTTTACATCGGTGAGACCCGCTATCAATTGAAGGACTACTTTGTTAAGCACCTTTGCACCATATGCAACAATCAGAATCTCCCAAAGTCCAATCCCCATTCGCATTCAGACATATTGGTCCATGGCTTCCTCTACTGCCAAGATAAGGCCATTCTCAAGTTGAAGGAGCAACACCTCATATTTTGTCTTGGTCCATCCTGGTAGCATGAACATCAATTTTACTAACTTTTGGTAATTTTTCCTCTTTCCCCCTTCCTCTTCTTTCATTCCCCATTTTGGCTCCTCTCTCACTTCTTCTAGTCTCCTTACCTGACAATCATCTTCCTCTACTGTCCCTTCTCTTTCCCTTTCACCCATGGTCCACTCTCCTCTCCTATCAGATTCTGATAAATTTATCAGTCCTTTGACATATTTATTATCAAAGTACATTATGTATTACCTTGAAATTTATTTTCTCACAGGCATTTACAGGAATAAAATGAACTACAATAGTACTTATCAAAAAAAAAACAACCGCTTCTGCTCTGCAGACTCTCCCACTTTGATAAAACCAAGCCCAATCTATCAGGATGTTCTACACATTCACACTCCATCTTAATATATTAAGTGCTCTGCTGCAAATTTGCAATTCACCTTTCCAAATTAGTTAGCAGTAAAGAAAATTTCAATTTTAGCATTGTATATAACGTACATGTAGGAGGGTACAGGCTCTCCTCTACAATCACTCTGAGTACCGGTGCCCCACAAGGCTGTGTACTCAGCCCCCTGCTGTACTCACTGTACACCCATGATTGTGTAGCCAAGTTTCCATCAAACTCAATATATAAGTTTGCTGATGACACAACAATTGTAGGCCATATCTCGGGTAATGATGAGTTTGAGTACAGAGAGGAAATTAAGAACCTGGTGGCATGGTGCGAAGACAATAACCTATCCCTCAACGTCAGCAAGACGAAGGAATTGGTTGTTGACTTCAGAAGGAGTAGCGGACCGCACGACCCAATTTACATCGGTGGTGCGCAAGTGGAACAGGTCAAAAGCTTTAAGTTCCTCAGGGTCAATATCACAAATGACCTGACTTGGTCCAACCAAGCAGAGTTCACTGCCAAGAAGGCCCACCAGCGCCTTTACTTCCTGAGAAAACTAAAGAAATTTGGTCTGTCCCCTAAAACCCTCACTAATTTTTATAGATGCACCGTAGAAAGCATTCTTCTCGGGTGCATCACAACCTGGTATGGAAGTTGTCCTGTCCAAGACCGAAAGAAGCTGCAGAAGATCGTGAACAAGGCGCAGCACATCACACAAACCAATCTTCCGTCCGTGGACTCACTTTACACTGCACTCTGTCGGATGCAGTGCTGCCAGGATAATCAAGGACACGACCCACGCAGCCAACACACTTTTCGTCCCTCTTCCCTCCGGGAGAAGGTTCAGGAGCTTGAAGACTCATACGGCCAGATTGGGGAACAGCTTCTTTCCAATTGTGATAAGACTGCTGAACGGATCCTGACCCAGATCTGGGACGTACCCTCCAAATATCCAGACCTGCTTGTCAGTTTTTTTGCACTACCTTACTTCCCATTTTTCTATTTTCTATTTATGATTTATAATTTAAATTTTTAATATTTACTAATTTTAACTATTTTTAATATTTAATATTTGTAATCCAGGGAGTGTGAAGTGCAGAATCAAATATCGCTGTGATGATTGTACGTTCTAGTACCAATTGTTTGGCGACAATAAAGTATAAAGTATCTTACTAGTCCCGAGTTAAATTTTATTAAAAGACAAATACAATAATTTTGTTTAGCCTTCGCTTTGTTCTGGCATTTTTGTTTAACATAGGAAAGTGCAGAACTTACAACTTTGGAACAAGATCAAATCGCATTCTGTTTAGTAGTTCATCTTCCTGAAGCATTACAGCAGCAACCGGATACATCTGATCAAAGTCAAAATTAAATTGGACTCCTGCTGGAGGGTCTCGCAGAAAATTTCTCCTCTCCTGAGAACACAACCAGTTTACCTTTTCAAGCACTATGTTTAAAAAAAACTTACTAGAGAACATGCATTAAGATTAATCAAGAACGTGGCTATAAATTATAGCAGATCACTGAATAATATCCAAGGTAGTGCAGACTACTTTGCTGCTTGCTACATAGAGACATTGGAGACAGTGTGTGAAGGCAGTGTGCAGTCTAACAGTCAGTTGCTATTCTTGTTGGACATTGGTAATGTGGAATGCTGCAAGTCTGGTTCACTGATTTATCAGCAGGACCAGTGGCAGGGGAGCTGTGTGGCCTTGATCATAGCGAGGACTGGGCCTCAAGCCATGCTGTCACCTGTTTGTAGCAGTCTAGGAAAGAGGCATTGGAATCAGTGCTAGAGATGGTGTGGCATGGGGCCCATGCTGGTGTCGGTGCTGTCTTTGAGTGTCTGCATGTATTGTATTTGAAAGTAGACTGGTGCAACATTCATGAACTTGCACTTGGACTTTTTTTTGTGACTGAAATGTACTTCTGTCTTATGTGTGCTATATGTGACTGTTGGTACTGTGTTTTGCACCAGAATAACATTGTTTCGTATGGCTGGATTCATTGGTATTCACGTAAAGGTTAAATGACAATTAAACTTGAACTTAAAGTATAGGTATTCTAAACTTTAAAAATGTAGCACAAAAGATGTACAACTTTACTAGTAACACAAATCAGCACAAAATAATAAGAGCGACACACACAAAAAAAGTTGGTGAACTCAGCAGCCAGGCAGCATCTGATAATAAGATTTAAGCAACATCTCAAAAAAGGAAAATATTGGCCGGGTATAAATTTCAAGCTATTTTATGAGAGGGACAAATTCAAAAATGGTGTATTTTATTTAATTGCCCAGTTCTAGGTCATGTAATTAATTCCCTAAGCAAAATGAAGCCTTTTTTAAAAACTTGTTAAATCTTTTCGTATATGGTAAAATTCTGATAATCCACATGTTCACTATTTGCTAAATTCTGAGCGTGGCAGATTAACAGAATTTTATTGTATGTTAAAGTCTTTGATCTTAAACATCATTTTACACAAATCCACCTAAGGATATTAGAGATAATCAGACATACTGCTGACAATGCTAAGATTTGCTGTTGAATAGTTTCTTCCTCACTGTATCCAACCCAAGGAGGTACTGCAGCATCTGTAAAAATCAAAGTACAGTTTACAATGGCATTTTATCTTATTAAAAAGAAATTATGCTTTAAGCTACCACTGTGAAATTTTTACTCTTACTAAAATTTATCATATGTATATAGAATTTCAGACTACATTTATACAACAACTTTAAACTTTTCGAAGTTTTTTGAGTTTGCAAGACAATCTGCACAAAATCTGAGGGCTAATTCTCCTAACCATATCTCATCAATGTGGATACCCACATAAACTTTCACTTTGCATAAATGATTCATGAACAAACATTTAATACAAGTAAATATATCAAAAACTTATTGAGACTTTTCATAGAATAATGGGGTTTTTAGAATTTAGTTCCTAAAGTTTATGGAAAGTATTAGAACACTATGGAACAAAAAATGTGGTTTTCTCAGACAGCTGAAATCACTTAATCCATAAGACATAGGTGCAAAATTAGGCTAATCGGCCCATTGAGTTTGCTCCACCATTCCATCATGGCTGATTTATTATCCCTCTCAAACCCATTCTCCTGTCTTCTCCCCACAATCTTTGACACCCATACTAATCAAGAATGCATCAACCTCCACTTTAAATATAACCAATGACTCAGCTTCTAAAGGCATAGATTCAACGCTCTCTTGCCAAAGGAATTCCTCATCTTAGTTCTAAATGGACATCTCTCTATTCTGAGGCTGTGCCCTCTGGTCCTAGTCTCCTCTACTATAGAAAGCATACTCTCCACATGCATTCCATCTAGGCCTTTCAATATCTGATAGGTTTCAAAGAGATCCTCCCTCATTCTTCTAAATGCCAGCAAGTACAGACCCAGAGCATCGAACACTCTTCATATATCAACCCTTTCATTCCTGGCATAACTTTTGGGAACCTCCTCTGGACTCTCTCCAATGCCAGCATATTTTTTCTTAGATAAAGGCCCCAAACTGTTCACAATACTCCATATGCAGTCTGACCAATGCCTTATAAAGCCTCCATATTATAACCTTGCTCTTGCCTTCTAATCCTTCTGAACTGAATGCTAACATTGTATTTGCCTTTTCTACCACAGGCTCACCCTGCAAATTAACACTTAAGGAATTCTGCACGAGGACTCCCAAGTCTCTTTGCACCTCTGATTTCTGAATTATTTCCCCTTTTAGAAAATAGTCTCTGGCTTTGTTCACTCTACCAAAGTGCATGATCATACACTACCCAATACTATATTCCATCTGCCACTTATTTGCCCATTCTCCTAATCTGGCTCCAGGAAGTATGCAGAAGGACTCAATTCATTGCACTGACTGCAATTTTGCCTTATCACCTACTGGTCCTTCCTCACAGTCTCACTACACACTGCATCTGCTTGTATACCAACTGCCCCATCCTCTGACCTTTCACTTCAGTTCCAATTGCCCTGCCAAATGAGTTTAAACTCTCCCAACAGCTCTAGCAAACCTGCCCCAAGGATATCGGTCCCCCTTGAATTCAGATGTAACATATCCTTTTTGTACAGGTCAGATCTTCCCCAGAAGGGATCCCAATGATCCAGAAATCTGAAACCCCGCTCCCTGCATCATATTCATGCCAAATCATCCCGTTCTTACACTTACTGAAAGGTGCCACCGACAGCAATATTTTATGTAGATTTTTAATATTTCTTTACATTACTGGCTATTATCGGAATCACTGTCCTTTTCATAGCTAATAGCAAATTTGCAAATTCTTTAAAAGCATATTACATGAGATGATAGATGATAAGAATATCACAAGACCAAAGCAGTGGAAAGTGGAACATCTAAGTTAGTTTAGTGCACACTGGTGATTTTTTTTTTTTTACGTACAATAAACTAAGATGTCTAGATAAAGAAATGCTCAACACGTTAAGGGCATACAGAATTTGAAAAGACCTTCAGGAGTTAAATATTTAATTTGTTAAGATGGAAGCACATTAAAAAGTCACATAATATGAGAAAAGGAAAGCACCTGTTTTTTTTACAAGCTTTTCTTGCACAAACTTGTCTTGCTCTTTTTGGAAATCCCCAATGATAGTCTAAAATGTGAAAGCAAATGGTTATACATACACTTTGGCAAACAGTTGAACATGGCACACTCGCTATCAGCAGAATAAAATTTAATCATGTACCCAGGAAATTCATCTTCATATATCAGTGATGTGCTTCTTAAGTAACTTCTGTGAAACAAACAATCATCTTAAACATAAATAGTTTTTATATTTAAATTGTAGCCATAACACAAAAGTTTTGATGCATATTAGATATCAACAACTGTTTGCAGTTGCAACTGAGACTTGCATCAGTAAACAAGAGTGAAATTCATGTCCTATCCACGTGAATAGATTCAGAATTAGCCATGAAATTATCTTTATGCAAGTTAGCGTTCTTTTATAATAATGAAATGTTAAATAGGAAATTGTATCTAGTTTTATTTAAGTAATAGTTTTTGCTAGTTTAATATAATGCATGTAAAAAATAAGAGATTTCAGCAATCTTTGAAGTTGCTTTGAAATTTCTCTCAAGGTGAACAACATTTTTTAAACTGAAATCCTAAGGATGGCTTTATTTAAAGTCCTCCCTTGTGGTTAAAAGTAGATTGCTTATAGGAAGAGAAGACAAGAAAAGCAATTTTAATAAAACAAAAAATTCCAATTTTACCAATTTATGTAAAAATCATCAATGCTGCAAATGTAAACACACAAAACATACAATAATTTGAAGGTGGGGGTAAGGGGAATGATTACATTCTATTGCACAAAGCTGTTGTACTGGTTCTTTGAAAATGTTACATGCAATTGTAACAATACTTCCCAAGGGAAATCAAAGCATTATATTTACTCTTACTTCCTTAAAAGTAACAACTCTTCATAATTCCCAAATCTATGACATCTACCTTCTAGAAGGGCAGAAGATAGCTGCCCAGCCCACCTGTCTGATTTTAGATCTTCATTTACTTTGTGTCATTAGCTCTAAATCCATGAGCTTTCCACCCAATAAACCCTGCAAACACCTTCACTCAGATACAACAGGGAGGCATGGCAGCGACTTTCCACCACCTTTTCTATGAACCATTGTGAATGGACAATATATTCTGGGTGTTCCAAATAAATTTAAAAAAACTTCAAACTGCAATAATCAATATAGTTTAGTACTTAACACCCATTTGCCCAATGTGGAAATGCACAAATATCTTTCCATGGAAAAGTACAAACCTTGTCAATCATACCATCAATATTTCCTTCTTCCACAGATTTCTTTATAGTTTGTGCAGTCTCAACCACTGATTCAGATATCTTTTTTGTAGCAGCAGTGGCAAAGCTGAACAGATAATCTGAATAGGATAAAACAAAAGATATTGCAATTAAACTTTCCACATCTGTGATCGAACATAAATCTCAAGTCACTGAAGAGCTCAAAAAAGGCATTAACATTTCCACGGATTTTTACTGACAAATATATCTATCAATAAAAAATCTGTGAAGAAAATTTAGATTTCCTATAAGTTTTCATCTCACAAATGGGAAACACCATATAAATCAGCTTAACTACAACAGCCAGCTCTTGCCTTGAATTTTTTGTATCTCCTCATGCAACTCTCAATATTTCTGCTAGCTTTAACCATGGGCTGACAGAAAATGAGTAAACAAAGAACCTTAAGTCCAGTAAACATTTGAGGAAATGAAGTTGCCCATATAACTATCGAACTGCCTTTCTCTTACAGGAGTGGTTTGGAAACTGGAAAATTAGTACATCAGGGTCTGTGGAGTTGATGTCCCTCTCTCACCATCAATCAATGCTGCTGAAGACATCTTTGATCTTGTCCATTTATTTTACTTACACCTTCTGTTTTTACTTTTACCTTCCACCTTACATGAATTACTTTTGTATTTCTTTGTATGCCTGCATCACATTTGTAAAATAACAAGTTTATCCTCGAGACACAAGACCTTAAGGGAATAAATTAATGTTATTTGATCTTGAACTGAATGATTGGTTGTACGTATGCATGAGAGTTTTGAGTGGTCTCAGCTCTAGGGCTCATCAATCTTTTCTCTTCTGTTCTTTTATAAAGTCCATCTATAATTAAGATATTTTGATCATCTGCACAGACCTGTAATTTTAAATCAGGATCTAGTATCGGCTTTGATGTACACACTGTATATAATAAGTAGATTCCCATTTTAGCATTAATTTAATTAAATGGTAGTCTTTAATAAAACAATAATATTCCTGAATTTTACAACTGAAATATGGCATTGCTGTAACTAATTCCTTTTCCTACCTTGGACTGAACAGACTACACAAGTTATTAAGTTGGTTTATAAAGTTTAATAAACAAGATTTCTGAATACCAAACAACCAAACTAGACAACTACATTATCTAGTGGGATCAATCGGTTATTTGTTTCAGCAATATAACATATTGTGAATCGTGATTCTTCTTCCTTCTGTTCCTAGTCAGTCTCTCATAATTCAGGATAACTTGCTTCCATTCCAGTCCTGTAGACTCTGAGGTGGTTGATGAGGCCATTGAGTGATCTGCATATTGCTAAAGTAGAGGCAGAAGTTGCCTGATGAGCTAGGTAGGTGCATGTCTTCTGCCATTTACAGTACATTGAACCTTTTATGCTCTTTTTTTTAAAAACAAGATTCAGCCAACAATGCCCAGCAAATGGCAGGTATGATTAAGATTTTCATGGATGCTTTAAGAACATCACTGAACCACATGCCCATTCACCTGATCATCTCTTGCAATGATAGAGCTTTCAGCAAGCTTTGGGAATAAAATACTGGCACTTGATCAACATGGCCTGCAGAGTGGAGCCCACTGGACATCCTGAAGGTCTCCATGCTGGGGATGTTAGCCTGAGAGGGCACGTTGATTGCAAAGCACTGTCTCCGCAATATTCTCTAAATCCACTGACAGGATAAGCATTCAATGGGACACGATTACCTTCCCAACTCATTGTAACAATAATACTTTTGCATAGGAGAAAAGTGATCGTGACTTCTGACTTCAGTTACAACTGAAGCTTGCTCACAATATTCTCCACCAGTGTATCACGCAAATGAGAGCTTCCATACAGTGTTCTCCTGAATTTAAGCTTCTGCTAAGCTTGTGAACACATCAAATAGTGAATGGGTTGCCTCAGCCCTACATTTTCATTCATCATACGGCTGCAATGTTGACATTTTCTAATCCCATATTTAAGTTTGCTAACACCACCACTGTTGTTGGCTGAATCAAAGGTGGTGATGAATTGCCACATTGGAGGGAGATTGAAAATCTGGTTGAATGGTGCCACAACAACCTCTCAGTCAATGTTAGCAAAACCAAAGAGCTGATTATTGACTACATGAGGAAGAGACTGGAGGTCCACAACCCAGTCCTCATTAGGGAATCAGAGATCGACAGGGTCAATAACTTTAAATTCCTGGGCTTCAGCATTTCAGAGAATCTGTCCTGCGACCAGCATGTAATTATTATTACAAAGAAGGCACAGTAGTGCCTTTACTTTCTAAGAGGTTTGCATAAATTCAGCATGATATCTAAAATTTTGACAAACTTCTAATGGAGAGTATCCTAACAGGTTGCATCACGGTAAGGGATAGAAACACTAATGTCCAAGATCAGAAAAACCTACAAAAATTAGTGGATACAGACCAGTCCATCAAAGCAGCATCCATCATCAGAGACCCCTCACTATCCAGACCAATGTCCTCTTCTTGCTGTTGCCATCAGAATGGAGGTATAGGAGCCTTAGAGCCCACACCACCAGGTTCAGGATCAGTTATTATCCCAAAACTGGCTTCTGAACTGGCATGGATAACTTTACTCACCTCAACAATGAACGTTCAAGGACTCTACAACACATGCTCTTAGTATTATTTACTTTTGTATTTGACTGTGTTTTTTTACACATTGGTTGCTTGTTTGTCTTCGTGTGAGGTTTTTCATTGATTCTACTATATTTCTTTTTTTCTCCTTTGAGTGCCTGCAAGAATATGAATCTCAGGATACCATATGGTGACATATACATACCTCAATAATAAACTTTCTTCGATCTTTGTGTGACAAATCCTAATGTTTATGTTGAAATGAGAATTTATTTTAAGGAATATAAACAAACAAACCAAAAATATAATGTTTACATTTCTTTATAAGATTTAAATATTTTGAAATCTAAAACGTTTTGGAAGAAAGTACTCTTTTCTAATAAATTCAGATTCAGAAAAAATGGAGTACCCAACATATTTTGTAAGAGTAATCATACAGAAACCCAGCTTCAGCTTGGACAGCTATTTAACTTTGTTTATGCTCCATTCTATGAAACTGGCTGATAACCAACTTTTTAAAAATCTACAATACTCTCCATGCACAAGAGCTGAACCAGTAGATATTAATTTTTACCTTATGTCATAAAACTGAAGAGTGCCGATTATGTGAGCTAATGTCAGGTGACAGTATTGTTAACAACAACCAGCCACCTCCTGTTGATGACTGAGGAGCGAACTGATAGTGCAGTAATTAGCCAAAATGAATTTACCCAACGTTATGCGGGCAGAATATATCGGTGGGTAGGGGGGTGGTGTGAAGCACATACGTTTCACTTTGTGATACCAGTGTCGTAGTTGTATTGGAAGCAGCTGACTAGAAACACAGCTGGCTCATAGGCACCTCTTCAGCATTCTAGCAGGCACCGGGGATTATCAGGCTTGTAATGAAGGTGAGTAAAAGGGAAGGTGGTGTGTAGCCAGAACCCAATACTTTAAAGTCAGAATTCTGCATCTGCAATGAAGTATAAGTAGGAGCTTTACGCTCCGTAAACAGAAAGGTATTAAGCACAGTTTGAGTTAAATGAAGTTTATCATACCAGTCTATATTGGTAACAATGACATAGATAAGAGATAAAATTCTACAAAAGGGAATTTAGGGAGTAGACAGTTGAAAAACAGGATTTCTAGGGTTGTGTTCTCAGCATTACAACCTGTACCACACATGTGTCAGTACAGAAATAGGGAGATAGGACAAATGATTGCATGGCTGAAGTGCTGGTGCAGGAGGGAAGGCTTCAGATTTCTTGGTAATTAGGATCTCTTCTGGGATGGAGTTGACCAAAACAAGGATAGACTGCACCTGAACTGGACTGGGAACCACTATCCTTGCTCATGCTACTTGGGAGGGTTTAAACAAGAGAAGCAGCAGCGGAATGGAATTAAGAATGACAGAGCAATAAGTAAAGAAATCAAATCATATGTAGAAAATAGAACAGACAGCTGCAAAGGGAAGAGTATGCAGTAACAGGAAGAAAACACGTAAGGGATAGAAGATTCAAATGCTTTTACTTCAATGGAAGGAGACTCACAGGTAAGATGGGTGAGTTGAGAACACGGATCAAAACTCTGGATGATGATATTGTTGCAGAGCTGTTGAGGAAAAGCAGGACTGGGAGCTCACTGTTTCAGGGCATGATGAGGGTGCAAAAGAGGAGCAGAATGTTGCATTCGATACAGACATAGCATTATGGCAGTACACAGGGTGGATATCCTGGAAAGATCAGCCAATGAAGATGAATAGAACTACACCTACCCCTTCACCTTCTCCCTTACCACCATTCACAGCCCAAAACAGTCCTTCCAGGTGAGGCAACACTTCACTTGCAAGTCTGTCGGGATCATCTAATGTATGCAGTGCTCCCAGTGCAGTTTCCTCTATATCAGGGAGACCTGACATAGATTGAGAGACCATTTATCGAGCACCTTCACTCTTTCCTCAACAGGCAGGATTTTGCAGTGGCCACCCATTTTAATTCTACTTCCCATTCCCATTCTGACATGTCAATCCACAGTAGCAGAGCAGTTAGCATTCCCCTTTTACAGCTTGGGGCATCGGAGTTCAATTCTGGCACCCTCTGTAAGAAGTTTGTATGTCCTGTGGATTTCCTCTCACTGTCCAAAGATGCATTGGGTTCGTAGGTTAATTAGTCATTGTAAATTTTCCTGTGATGAGGCTAGGGTTAAATGGGTGGATTGCTGGGTAGTGCGGCTTGTTGGGCCAGACGTATCTCAAAATAAATCCATGGTCTCCTCTACTACCAGGATGAGGTCACTCTCAGCTTGGAGGAGAAACAAACACCTCAGATTCCGACTGGGTAGCTTCCAACCTGACAGCATGAACATCAATTTCCCTAACTTCCAGTATTCCCACCAGTCTGTTTTTCCATTTCCCATTTTGGCTTTCCTCTTACCCTTTCTCTTCTCCTCATTTGCCTATCAACTCCTACTGGTGCCCCTTCTACCATGGTCCATTTTCCTCTCCTATCAGATTCCTTTTTCTTCAGTCTTTTACCTTTTTCAACCCACCATGTTCCAGCTTTTAACTTTATCCCCTGTCCCCCACCCATCCTGCCCTTCATCTGGCTTCATCTAAAACCTACCAGCTTGTACTCCTCCCACTCCCCCACCTTCTTATTCTGGCTTTTCCCCCCTTCCTTTCCAGTCCTGATGAAGGGCTTTGGCCTGAAACATCGACTGTTTATTCCTCTCCATAATGCTGCCAACCTGTTGAGTTACCCCAGCATTTGGATTTCCAGCATCTGTAGAAAACTGTCTGTCTAGGCAGAAGTTCAGAGTAGAGCCACAGAAAAATGTGGCACAGAAACAGGTCCTTCAGACCGTCAATTCTGTGATGAACCATTTAAGCAGCCTAGTCCCATTGACCTGGACCAACAGTCCTCCATTCCCCTGCCATTCATGTACCTATCCAAAACTATCTTAAACACTGAAATCAAGCTTGCATGCACCATTTGCACTGGCAGCTCATTCCGCCTCTAGTTATAGTCCCACCCAACCTCGGTGGAAAAAGCCTGCTGGCATTTACCCTATCTATACTGCTGAACATTTTGTATACCTCTTGTCAAATCTCCCCTCAATCTTCTACGTTTCAAGGAATAAAGTCCTAACCTATTCAATCTTTCCTTATAACTCAGCTCCTGACGTCCTCACAACATCCTTGTAAATTTTCCCTGCGCTTTTTCAAATAGGACTTTCTCCAATTTAGAACCTCAATCTGCGGTCCAGGCCAATCCTTTTCCGTAGTTACTTTGAACCTAATGGTATCATGATCATCAGATGTAAAGTGTTCCCGACACAAACTTCTGTACCTGCTCTGACTCATTCCCTAATAGCAGATCAAGTATCACACACTCTCTCGTTGGGACTTCTATGTACTGATTAAGGAAAATTTCCTGAACATATTTGACAAATTCTATCGCACCTAGTTCTTTTAATAGTACAGAAATCTTGGTCAATATGTGGAAAGCTAAAATCACCTATGAAAACTTTATGTTTCTAGCAACAGTCGGTGACCACTCCACAAATTTGTTCCTCTAAATCCTGAGGACTGTTGGGTGGTCTATAATATAGCCCCATTAATGTGGCCATAACTTTCTTATTCCTCAGTTCCACTCATAAAGCCTGACTAGACGAGTTCTCCAGTCTGTCCTGACTGAGCACTGAGTGTCATTTTCCCAGACTAGTAACACCACCCCTCCCCTTTAATCCCTCCCGCTCTGTCACATCTAAAACAACGGAACCCCAGAATATTGAGCTGCCAGCCCTGCCCCTCCAGCAAACAAGACTCACTAATGGCTACAGTATCATAATTCCATGTGAGCTCATCTGCCTTTCTGACTTTTAAATATACTCAGTTTAGGACACTAGTCGCACCATGCTCTATCTTTTGATTCCCGACACTGTCTGAGGTCTTGACAACATGTATTGAATTGAATTGACTTTATTTTTTACACCCTTCACATCTATCAGGAGTAAAAATCTTTAGGTTACATCTTCATCTAAATGTGCAACATGCAATCATAGTAATTTATAATAATAGAACAGTCAGTGTAACATAGAAATACACTCAGACCAGTGTGAGTTAATCAGTCTGATGGCCTGGTGGAAGATGATGTCCTGGAGCCTGTTGGTCCTGGCTTTTATGCTGCAGTACCGTCTCCACAACCTTTTCACTATCTGTTCTGGCATTCTGGCTCCCATCCCCCTGCAACTCTAGTTTAAACCTCCTCTAACCCCGGTGCAGCACGAGCAAACCTTATCGCTAGGATATTAGACCCTTCCAGTTCAGGTGCAAAATGTCTCTTCTGTACAGGTCCCACCTCCTCTGGAAGAGAGCCCACTGATCCAAAAATCTAACACTCTCTCTCCTTCATCAATTCTTTAGCCACATGTAAAACAGTATGCTCTTCCTATTTCTGGCCTCATTAGCACAACGTGGGATGAGTAGAAATCCTGAGATCACAACCCCGGAGGTCCTGTCCTTTAATTTAGCACCTAACTCCCTGAACTCACTTTGCAGAACCTTATCACTGTGTGTACCCATGTCAATGGTACCTACACAGACCATGGCCTCTCGCTGTTCACCCTCCCACTTGAGAATGCTGAGAATTCAATCCAAGATGTCCCAGACCATCTGGGAATCTTGTTCTTGGCCACAGAACCTCCTTTCTAATCTCCTATCACCACAGCTTGCCTCTTCTCCCCGCTTCTCTTCTGAGTCACAGAGCCAGACTCAGTACCGAAGACCTGCATGCTGTGTCTTTCCTCTGCTATGTCATCCTCCCCCCCACCCAACAGTACCCAAAATGATATACCTGTTGTTGAGGGGGATGGCCACAGGGGTACTCTGCATGGGCTATTTAACCCTTTCTCCTTCCTGTCACTCAGTTTCCTGTGCCTTGCACTTTGGGTGTAACTACCTCCCTATATGTCCTATATATCACCCCCTCAGCCTCCCAAATGATCTAGAGTTCATCCAGTTCCAGCTCCAACTCCTTAACGTGGTTTGTTAGAAGCTGTAGCTGGATGCAGTTCTTGTATCTGAAATGGTCAAGGGCAATGGAGGTCTCCCTGCCTTCTCACATCCCGCAAGAAGGGCATTATCCTGTCCTGTGCCACTATTCTGTCTGGCACCCCTACTGTTCTAACTGAGCAAACATAAAGAAGGAAAACAATAAATAAATTGGGGGGGGGGGGAATCTCCCTACACTTTTTCTCTTTCTCCTGTCATCAGAGAAAGATTCTGACAGGAGTCTAGAACTAGAAAGCACTTTTAAGGTGAGAAGGGAGTAATTCAAGATTTTTTTAAACAGCACAGTGATTATTTGGAACATGTTGCCAGAGGATATACAGCAGTGATTCCCAGTGGGGCTAGTGGTGCTTATGTATCCTAAAGGTGCATTAGAGGATATAGAAGTCATTGGGGGGCATTCAAGATTCTTGGGGGGGGGGGGAGGGCTTGGTAAGTGGCACCCTAACTTGAGGCATGAGACCTGACTGGCCATAAAGCAGGCACTTAAACACAGGAAGAATCATAGCTGTTCAGGCAGTGAGCACTCGTTGTCACAACGCACTGAAATTCTGCAATCTTATTCGACATTACCAACCAAACTGACATTTGTATTTGGGGATGCATAAATTAGCAATGAGGGTGCCCAACATTTCCCCATTGCAGCATGCAATGATTTCATGCAATTTAATAGTTGGTAAGTCAAGTACACCCTCTCAACTTTCTCTACAGATCTACGGAAAACAAGTTGCACAACAATACAGCGCTGGCCCGAACCAAATGGTGAAATAGAACCAATCAGTGAATCTGCCAACTCCAAGGATTTCTCAAGGTGTTCAAAGTAACCTCGGCTTCATATATGTGGTCAAGAACCATCTTTGAGGATTATGAGACCTTATGTGATTGCTCATGTTAACTGGAATAGCACAGAGGTAGCTTGCCGAACACCGGCTCTATCCTAACATTCAGATTCCAATCTGAGTCCTTGTGAACACAATTTTCGCTGTTGTGATCATCTTCATCTTCGCCTTGCTGTTTCTTTGTATGCTGCTACCTTCATTCCATCTATGTCAACATTTAACTGGCATTTCCAGTTTGTGCTAATTTTTATTTTAACGTAACCCCATTAATGATGGATAAATACATACTCATATCTCTATGAGTCTGAGGGTGGTGAAGCCTTGAGTTCTAATCCTGCTGAGAAACAGAAACTACAGAAAGTGCGTCATACAATGTTATACCTGGAGTATGGTTTTATTCTGTTCTTGTTAGATCTGTGACATCCCCTGTGTCTTATTTGAAATACTGTACTGTCTAATGAAGTCACGAACCACCAAGATTGCAGGAACATTTCTGCAAGACACCCTGAAAAGACTACTTGTGGTATTACTCAGTTCCAGAAGATGAAAGAAGCATTTGAAAAGTGTTGCACACTCAACTTTGATAGTGGTCTCATTGCTACTTACAACATTTCCAAATGATAGCAAAGTCTGGAAAATTTCATACAATTGGTGAAAAATTAATAATACTTGCTGTATCAGACGTGCTCGCCACTGTTCTCAAAATGGATAACAGTTTTTAAAATCAATTCCTGAGTAATAACTCTGTAGCTTGTCATATTGACGAAATGAGTGAAAACATTCAGTATCAACTATGCACAAGAGCTACGAAAAACAGAATATGGGATACAACTGGATAAGTCAACTATGAGATGGAACATTGCTAAAGGCACATGTACGGTCTATCAAAAATGGAAAGGTTTATGAAGAAGTTAAAAAAATATCAACGGAGAAACTATCTACGACGAACTCAATATGTATATTGAGATTAACAGTATTCCGATTAGGAACATGATTTCTTGTGCAACAGATGGAGCACCATGTATGACATGTCGCCATGCTGGTTTAATGGCATTTATGAAAAAAGAAATTCCAAGTCTGTTTGTAATCCCTTGTGCAATTCATTGCCAACACCTCACAGCCAAAAACCTTAGCCAACGACGAGTCAAGCATGACTCTTGTAATATCTCCTATCATCAAAATTAAAGCTCATCCATTAAATAGCAAAATACTTCGGCAGTTATGCCAAGATAATGACGAAGAGTTTGAACACTTGAGTCTTCACACTGAAGAGCACTGGCTGTCAAAAGGCTACCGCTTAAAATGTTTCTTCGATCTTTTTCACACTGTGTTTGAACTTTTGCTCAAAGGCAACAACAGCTTGGGAAACAAGACTGAACTTCTACGTGGAGATGTGGCATACCTAGCCGATCTTATGACAAAATGAAACTGCAGGGTGAAAATGCAAATATTGGTAGAAGAATGTTCTCACATTCTCCCTGCATGTAGAGAATGGCATTCTCTTTCACAGACGATGATTTGTAAGAGTACTACTACAGTCATTGAAGAAGGATTCTTAGAATTGATTCAAGGATTTGAACGATCTGGAAATTCCAGACTGAGTATTAACCCATTTCTTTGCAAAGTGAAAGACAGCCTGCAAGAAGAAATGATCAAAATTCAGAATGAAGAAGAAGCAAAAATGCTCTTCAAACTCAAGGATCACACAGGTCCTATGTAAGCTTGGTTTAAAGACAAATAAATTTTTAAGTAGAGTAATTTTTCTCATGTTACCATATGGTAGACATGTTTTCACACTATGGGGACTCTGGGAAGTATATTGTGCCAAAGAGAGTGTTGGCAAGTATGCTTTAACAAGTATTCCCCACTAGGAATAGGGTTCCCCTTGTCCTCACCTACCACCCCACCAGCCTCCGGGTCCAACATATAATTCTCTGTAGCTTCCACCACCTCCAATAGGATCCCACCACTAAGCACATCTTTCCCTCCCCCCTTCTCTGCTTTCCGCAGGGATCGCTCCCTACGCGACTCCCTTGTCCATTCACCCCTCCCCCCAATCCCTCCCCACCGATCTCCCTCCTGGCACTTAATCCTTGTAAGAGGAGCAAGTGCTACACATGCCCTTATACTTCCTCCCTCCCTACCATTCAGGACCCCAGATAGTCCTTCCAGGTGAGGTGACACTTCACCTGTGAGTCGGCCGGGGTGATATACTGCTTCCGGTGCTCCCGATGCAGCCTTCTATATATTGGCGAAACCCGACGCAGACTGGGAGACCGTTTTGCTGAACACCTATGCTCTGTCCGCCAGAGAAAGCAGGATCTCCCAGTGGCCACTGTTACATGCTCAAAGAGATCTGTTTTTTTTTTTGTGAGAATGATGTAATGGTCTGTTGGAGGTCACCTGATGTGATTTTCTCACCGATGTGAGGTCATGTGATGACATGTGCACCGTGGCTATACAAGGGTTGACCCAGATGACGCAGTAGGTTTTTAGTTTGTAGATTTCCCGGTAGAACGTGCTGTATCTCCGTTTCTGTTGCGTGTTTGTTTTTGTGACGCAGTTTCATTTTTAAAACGGTTTTGCGTTCTATTGCAAGATACCATATTATTGGACTGGAAATTTTTGGCTAGATGTGTTGATTTACCCAATTCCAACAGTAGAAGGGACAGCGAAGAATTTATCAAAGCACAGGACCGAAGGATCGAGAGAAGTCAGCATCGTTTGGCAGTTTAATAAAGGATCGACCTTACTGAGGCTTCATTGGAGGAGTAGCTACCTGCATCAGAGATAACTCTTGCCAAAAAGGGTAAGGAGTTCATGCAACAGTTTGCTCTCTCTCTAAAAGAATTTAAGGTCAGTTGTTTTAAACTGTTTATTTTCAACATCGTGAATCCTGTGGACAGAACCAGTAGCAAAGTTGCGTCTGTGAAGAAATCCTTCTCCAGAGAAGTCTCTCCCAATCGAACATGTAAATCTGTTGGACTTTCGAATTTACCATTTTAAGAACTATATCTGACTTTATCGCTTTAAGAACTGTTTTCGCATTTAACTCTTTAAGAAACCAGTGCCGAGTGACGATTTGTTTGAACGGCTACATACCAGTTAACCTCCGGTTAAAGTTTTCATTTGTTTCTTTCCTTATCGTTTATCCGTGTTTAATAAATGTTTGGTTGTTTTTATATACCCTGTCTCGATTCATATTCATTGTTGCCGTTTACGTAACACCACACATTTTAATTCCACGTCCCATTCCCATTCTGATATGTCTATCCACAGCCTCCTCTACTGTAAAGATGAAGCCACATTCAGGTTGGAGGAACAACACCTTATATTCCGTCTGGGTATCCTCCAATCTGATGGCATGAACAATGACTTCTCAAACTTCCGCTAATGCCCCACCTCCCCCTCGTACCCCATCCGTTATTTATTTATTTATATATACACACATTCTTTTTCTCTCTCTCCTTTCTCTCCCTCTGCTCCTCTCACTATACTCCTTGCCCATCCTCTGGGCTTCCCCCTCTCCCCCTTTTCTTTCTCCCTAGGCCTCCTGTCCCATGATCCTCTCATATCCCTTTGCCAATCACCTGTCCAGCTCTTGGCTCCATCCCTCCCCCTCCTGACTTCTCCTATCATTTTGGATCTCCCCTCCCCCTCCCACTTTCAAATCTCTTACTAGCTGTTCCTTCAGTTAGTCCTGACGAAGGGTCTCGGCCCGAAACGTCGACTGTACCTCTTCCAATAGATGCTGCCTGGCCTGCTGCGTTCACCAGCAACTTTTATGTGTGTAGCAAGTATGAAGGTGCTTTTGGGGGGGGGGGGGTGCGATGGACTAAAAAGGTTGGGAAACACTGATATAGAAAAATGAGGTATAATTACAACACTTAAAGATATTTGAATAGGTACTTGGATAGAAAAGGTATATAACAACATGCGTCTAACGTGGGCAAATGGGATTAGGGTAGACAGGCATCATGTTTGGCATGGTGAGTTGGCCTAAAGGGCCCATTTCTCTGCTATACACTTCTGTGATTCATAGAAACATAGAAAATAGGTGCAGGAGTAGGCCATTCGGCCCTTCGAGCCTGCATTGCCATTTATTATGATCATGGCTGATCATCCAACTCAGAACCCTGCCCCAGCCTTCCCTCCATACCCCCTGATTCCCGTAGCCACAAGGGCCATATCTAACTCCCTCTTAAATATAGCCAATGAACTGGCCTCAACTGTTTCCTGTGGCAGAGAATTCCACAGATTCACCACTCTCTGTGTGAAGAAGTTTTTCCTAATCTTGGTCCTAAAAGGCTTCCCCTCTATCCTCAAACTGTGGCCCCTCGTTCTGGACTTCCCCAACATCGGGAACAATCTTCCTGCATCTAGCCTGTCCAATCCCTTTAGGATTTTATACGTTTCAATCAGATCCCCCCTCAATCTTCTAAATTCCAATGAGTACAAGCCCAGTTCATCCAGTCTTTCTTCATATGAAAGTCCTGCCACCCCAGGAATCAATCTGGTGAACCTTCTTTGTACTCCCTCTATGGCAAGGATGTCTTTCCTCAGATTAGGGGACCAAAACTGCACACAATACTCCAGGTGTGGTCTCACCACGGCGTTGTACAACTGCAGTAGTCCCTCCCTGCTCCTGTACTCGAATCCTCTTGCTATAAATGCCAGCATACCATTTGCCTTTTTCACCACCTGCTGTACCTGCATGCCCACTTTCAATGACTGGTGTATAATGACACCCAGGTCTCGTTGCACCTCCCCTTTTCCTAATCGGCCACCATTCAGATAATAATCTGTTTTCCTATTTTTGCCACCAAAGTGGATAACTTCACACTTATCCACATTAAATTGCATCTGCCATAAATTTGCCCACTCACCCAACCTATCCAAGTCACTCTGCATCCTCTTAGCATCCTCCTCACAGCTAACACTGCGACCCAGCTTCGTGTCATACGCAAACTTGGAGATGCTGCATTTAATTCCCTCATCCAAGTCATTAATATATATTGTAAACAACTGGGGTCCCAGCACTGAGCCTTGCGGTACCCCACTAGTCACTGCCTGCCATTCTGAAAAGGTCCCGTTTATTCCCACTCTTTGCTTCCTGTCTGCTAACCAATTCTCTATCCACATCAATACCTTACCCCCAATACCGTGTGCTTTAAGTTTGCACACTAACCTCCTGTGTGGGACCTTGTCAAAAGCCTTTTGAAAATCCAAATATACCACATCCACTGGTTCTCCCCTATCCACTCTACTAGTTACATCATCAAAAAATTCTATGAGATTCGTCAGACATGATTTTCCTTTCACAAATCCATGCTGACTTTGTCCGATGATTTCACCGCTTTCCAAATATGCTGTTATCACATCTTTGATAACTGACTCCAGCAGTTTCCCCACCACCGACGTTAGGCTAACCGGTCTATAATTCCCTGATTTCTCTCTCCCTCCTTTTTTAAAAAGTGGGGTTACATTAGCCACCCTCCAATCCTCAGGAACTAATCCAGAATCTAATGAGTTTTGAAAAATTATCACTAATGCATCCACTATTTCTTGGACTACTTCCTTAAGCACTCTGGGATGCAGACCATCTGGCCCTGGGGATTTATCTGCCTTCAATCCCTTCAATTTACCTAACACCACTTCCCTACTAACATGTATTTCGCTCAGTTCCTCCATCTCACTGGACCCTCTGTCCCCTACTATTTCTGGAAGATTATTTATGTCCTCCTTAGTGAAGACAAAACCAAAGTAATTATTCAATTGGTCTGCCATGTCCTTGCTCCCCATAGTCAATTCACCTGTTTCTATCTGTAGGGGACCTACATTTGTCTTTACCAGTCTTTTCCTTTTTACATATCTATAAAAGCTTTTACAGTCAGTTTTTATGTTTCCTGCCAGTTTTCATACTATGACTCCACAGACATGTTTGGTGAACAGAATTTACTTTGATCAGAAATAAATTTAAAATATCAGTGAAAATTTCTTAATTTACTATAAGTATAGAAAGTGTGTACCATGAAAAAGTAAAGTATTAATAGAGTCCTTTCAGTTACGATAAAAGATCATTGTCCTGAAATAACGTAACATTTGCCCTCCACAGATCCTGTGTGGAAAATCACACTTCTTGGCTTCTATTTCAGTCACTCCAGCTTGTAAATCAATAAGCCATCACGCTGAATAAATTTGTTGCTTTCATTATCATCCAGGAGATGAATCTTTGATCTCTTAAGCATTTGTTTGATTCTTCAAGAGCCAAATACACAAGTCAAGACTGCCTAAAATTCTGATCAAACATATTTGCAAAACAATAAGATTCAATAAAAGAAGGCATTAAGTGAACTTGCCCAAACAACGGAAGCAAATTGCATCATAGTTTAATATCTAATCAGCACATCTAGCATTTAAATAACACAAGCTCAGTGCTGCTCCAGTCAATCTTGATTGTATATTTAAATCTCCAGAGAAAAGGTGCTGCCAAATGCGGCAAGGTATTTATGCAGCAGTCTCATTCCATCGCTTGCGTACTAGAGACTATATCGGAGTAGGATAAGGCCATTCAGCCGATTAAGTCCACTCTGGCATTGGATCATGGCTGATTTATTATCTCTCGATCCAACTGCCATAACCTTTGACACCCTTACTAGTCAAGAACCCATCAACCTCTGCTTTAAATATATCCAGTGACTTGGTTTCTACAGCCATCTGCAGCATTGAATTCCACAGATTCACCACCTAATGGGTAAAGAAATTCCTCTTTATCTCTGTTCTAAAGGAATGTCTCTCTTTTCTGAGGCTTTGCCCTCTGCTCCTAGACTCTCTCACAATACGAACATCCCCTCCAGGCTCACTCTATCTAAACCTTTCAATGTTCAGTTAGTTTCAATTCAATTCAATTAAAAGGAAGGTTTCTTGACACAACATGCCTACACAATAAGCCTACATGGGAGGCTGTACTTGATCTGGTATTGGGAAATGAACCTGGTCAGGTGTCAGATCTCTCAGTGAGAGAGCATTTTGGAGATAGTGATCACAATTCTATCTCCTTTACCATAGCACCGGAGAGGGATAGGAACAGACAAGTTAGGAAAGTGTTTAATTGGAGTAAGGGGAAATATGAGGCTATCAGGCAGGAACTCGGAAGCATAAATTGGGAACAGATGTTCTCAGGGAAATGTACAGAAGAAATGTGGTAAATGTCAGGGGATATTTGCATGGAGTTCTGCATAGGTACGTTCCAATGACAGGAAAAGGATATGTACGGGGTCTTTCTTTTGTTACATTTAAAATGGCGACTTTGTTATGTTAATCTGGGGAATGCGGCTTTGTTGTGCTTTAACGCTGAAGAGAGTTTGCGCTAGCAGTTTGCTTTACTTTAAATTGAGATAGCAGGGTTCTATTAGCCAATGGGTGGTTATGTATCGTTTTGTTTTCGTATACCATGCTGTATGATATGACTGTAGACTGAGTTTTGGCGGAGGAGAGACAAGGAGGACCGCGGACATGTGGAGAGGCTCCGGTCGATCACTAAGGGTGGTCCCGAGCTGTGAGTCGACGGAATTCGGGTGGTCGTCTGAAGACGAATTGAGCTCCAACGGTAGCGCGCGAGGAACTTGGACTTTGATAAGTGTTGGCACCTTTTTTTTTCCATTACCTTCCTCTCTGTATCAAATGTATATTAATATCATAGAATTAGTAATATCTATAAAGTGTATTTGTTAAAATTTACTGGGTGTGCTGGCTGATGATTGATGTTGTGATTGATTCAGGCGGCCACCAACCCTGTGGGGAGTGTTGAGGCGGGTGCTGGACTGGATTTCCCCTAGACATACACGAGCCAGTATAACGGAACGTTACAGATAGTAGGGTACAGGAAATGTGGTGGACAAAGGCTGTTGTAAATTTAAAGAAGAAAAGAAAAGCTTATGAAAGGTTCAAAAAACTAGGTAATGATGGAGATATAGAAGATTGCTGAGTCTCTGGCGATGATCTTTGCATCATCAATGGGGTCGGAAGAGGTTCCAGGGGACTGGAGGGTTGCGGATGTTGTTCCATTATTCAAGAAAGGGAGTGGAGATAGCCCAGGAAATTATAGACCAGTGAGTCTTACTTCAGTGGTTGGTAAGTTGATGGAGAAGATCCTGAGAGGCAGGATTTATGAACATTTGGAGAGGCATAATATGATTAGGAATAGTCAGCATG
Organism: Mobula birostris; assembly: GCF_030028105.1. Taxonomy (NCBI): domain Eukaryota; kingdom Metazoa; phylum Chordata; class Chondrichthyes; order Myliobatiformes; family Myliobatidae; genus Mobula; species Mobula birostris. The sequence goes on along the minus strand of NC_092375.1, from coordinate 78,828,830 downwards.
GCTTTGTCAAAGGCAGGTCATGCCTTACGAGCCAGATTGAGTTTTTTGAGGATATGACTAAAGACGTTGATGAAGGTCGAGCAGTAGATGTAGTGTATATGGATTTCAGCAAGGCATTTGATAAGGTACCCCATGCAAGGCTTATTGAGAAAGTAAGGAGGCATGGGATCCAAGGGGACATTGCTTTGTGGATCCAGAACTGGCTTGCCCACAAAAGGCAAAGAGTGGTTGTAGGCGGGTCATATTCTGCATGGAGGTCAGTGACCAGGGGTGTGCCTCTGGGACAACCTACTCTTTGTGATTTTTATAAATGACCTGGATGAGGAAGTGGAGGGATGGGTTCGTAAATTTGCTGACGACACAAAGGTTGGGGGTGTTGTGGATAGTGTGGAGGGCTGTCAGAGGTTACAGTGGGACATTGATAGGATGCAAAACTGGGCTGAGAAGTGGCAGAAGGAGTTCAACCCAGGTAAGTGTGAAGTGGTTCATTTTGGTAGGTCAAATATGATGGCAGAATATAGTATTAATGGTGAGACTTGGCAGTGTGGAGGATCAGAAGAATCTTGGGGTCTGAGTCCAAGGACACTCAAAGCTGCTGTGCAAGTTGACTCAGTGGTTAAGAAGGCATACGGCGCATTGGCCTTCATCAATCATGGGATTGAGTTTAGGAGCCGAGAGGTAATGCTGCAACTATATAGGACCCCACTTGGAGTACTGTGCTCAGTTCTGGTCGCCTCACTACAGGAAGGATGTGGAAACCATAGAAAGGGTGCAGTGAAGATTTACAAGGATGTTGCCCGGATTGGTGAGCATGCCTTATGAGAATAGGTTGAGTGAACTTGGTCCTTTCCCCTTGGAGCGACGGAGGATGAGTGGTGACCTATACAGGTGTATAAGATGATGAGAAGCATTGATCGTGTGGATAGTCAGAGGCTTTTTCCCAGGGCTGAAATGGCTAGCACGAGGGGACACAGTTTTAAGGTGCCCAGAGGTAGGTACAGAGGAGATGTCAAGGGTAAGTTTTTTTTTTTAGCAGAGAGTGGTGAGTGCGTGGAATGGGCTGCCAGTGACGGTGGTGGAGGTGGATATGATAGGGTCTTTTAAGAGACTCCTGTATAGGTACATGGAGTTTAGAAAAATAGAGGGCTATGGGTAACCCTAGGTAATTTTGAAGGTAAGGACATATTTGGCACAGCTTTGTGGGTGGAAGGGCCAGTATTGTGCTGTAAGTTTTCTATCTTTCTAAATTCCCCCTCATTTTTCTAAACTCCAGTGAGTCCAGCCTGAGCCAATCAAATGCTCCATATACATTAACCTTTTTGCTTTCTAATCCTCCTGAGATGAATGCTAACGTTGTACTTAATTCAACCTGCAAGTTGCACTAAGACACCCACGACCCTCTGCACTTCCAATTTATGAATTTTTTCACCATTTCGAAAATTGTGTATACATTTATTCGTACTACCAAAGTGCATGACCGTACTTCCTGAACACCTTGCCACTTCTTTGCACATGGAGTCCTTCTGCAGACTACATGCTTTCTCAACACTATCTACCCTTCCACCTATCTTTGCATTATCCACAAACCTGGCTGCAAAGCCGTCAGTTCCATTATCTGGATCATTAACATATAACATGAAAAGTAGCAGAGCCTCATGGGTTTGACATTTGTTTTGCAGGATCCAATTTTCCCTCCACACACTCTTGAAACCAACAAGAGATTCTGCAGGTGCAGAAAATCCAGAGTAACACACACAAAATGCTGGAGGAACTCAGCAGGTCAGGTGGCATCAACAGAAATGAATAAATAGAAATGAAGAAATGAAATGAATAAACAGTCAACATTTCGGGGGCAAAACTTCATCAGGACACCTCTTTCCATCTCACCCCATCTTCCCACTGCCCTAACAAGGATAAAGTTCCTCCTGTCCTCATGTACCACCCCATGAGCCTCTGCTTCCTATACGTCATTCTTCGCAACTTACGTGATCTTCAATGGGACCCCACCACTCTCTGCTTTCTGTAGGCATCACTCCTTCCAAGGTTCCTTTGTCCATTTGTCCTTCCACACTAACTTCCCTCCTGGCACTTATCCCTACAAGCGCAAGATGTGCTACACCTGCCCACTCACCTCCTCCCTCACCTCCATTCAGGGCCCCAAACAGTCCTTCCAGGTGAGGCAACACTTCACCTGCAAATCTGTAGGGATCAGCTATAGTATCCAGTGCTCTTGATCTGGCCTCCTCTACATTGGTGAGACAAGACATATATTGGGGGACCAGTTTGTCTAACACCTTCACTCTATCCGCAAAAAGCATAAATTCCTAGTGGCGAAGCATGTTAATACCAAGCCCCATTCCAATATGTAGGTCCATGATGAGACTACTCTCAGGTTGGAGGATTAATACTGCATATTTCTTCTAGGTTGCCTCCATCCTGAAGGCATAAACATTAATTTTTCCAACTTTTGGTGATTTTCCCCTTTTGTTTTGTTTCCTCTCCCTTTGTTCTTCTTCAATTCCACACTGTGCTTCCCCTTTTACCCTTTCTCCTCACTTGCCTATCACCTCCCCATGATGCCCCTCCTCCTCCACTTTCTCCCATAGTCCAATCTCCTCTCCTGTCCTATCCTATCCTATCACGGTCCCCCTCCAGCCCTTTACCACATATCACCTTCCCCTCCCACCTGGTTTCGTTCCCTCTTCCCACTAAGAGCTGTGTGTGTTCAACACCCCGCCCCACTAACACCTGAGCATGCTTTCCTCCTCACTATCCGAGAACATCTAGGAGGGACTAGGGTTTAACCCTCTCCGTAAGCTGTGTGCAGGGAGGCGGCTAGGACGACAGCCAGAGCCGATGAAAGCAGCCAGCAGTCCCCCGCGGCCTGGGCCTGACGATGCGACGGGCTGCCGGGCGCACGCAAACAACCGCGGCTCAAACTCACCGCCTAGCCCCTTGACCTGACCCGTCACCTCCGGAGCCGCGTCTTCGCTCTCCGATCCCTCTACGGGGCCGCTCTGCGGCGCCTCCTCTAGCCCGAACCAGCTGCCCACGGTCCGAAACATCTCCCCGACCCGCTGACGCAGGACAACACGGAAACGACTGGCGCTCGGCGGAACCGTGAGCTCCCACAGCGCATGCGTCTTTCCCGGCACGATCCGACCTGGTCCCAGCCCCAGCAAAGCAAAATGTCGCAGTTGCTGGAAATCTGAAAGAAAAACAACTCGTGAGGACTGGAAATACAGTGCATTCCGGTTAATTTGGAAAGGGTTAATGGGGAAGCCGCTTATTTGGGACAAATCTTAAGGAGCAAAAAAAAATCGAGCAAATAGCTGGGGTTCTGTTTGTTTATTTGGGATACAATGTCGCTTATTTGGGACAGGAGACTGTTGCCGAACAGTTTCTAACTAGCATCAGTCTCATGCATTGGTACTGAGGGAGAACAGTTTTAAATAGGGTCATTTGCATGTGTTTGTGTTCAAAAGCTGATAGCTGGCAAGAAATAAGCAGTAAAACAATTTGGAAATGTTTTGCGTACAGCGGTTTCAAGCATTCAGACTTGGAAATGACAGAAGTGGCTGGGGTGTGAAAATGAAATCAGACATCCCACCTCTCCCAGAAGTTCCGGGAGTCTCCCGCATGTTAATAGTGGCTCCCTGATGGCCGCAAATTATATACAATATCACGGAAATCAATTTTTTTGAGAGTGAGCGAGAGAGTGTGTGAGAGAGAGAGAGAGCGTGAGTGAGAGTGCGCCATGGCAGAGTGTTCCAAAAAAAAGTAAAACGTACGTCACCCCAGACTACACTAAAGTGTACCCCTGTGTAATAGGAGTCAAAATAATGACCGTTTTGCTCGCTGCACTGTTTGCAACAGTGACTTTTCTGTTGCCCATGGTGGGTTAAGACTGTAAAAGACACATTGAGGTGAGTTTAACAGGTGTCATTCGTTCATTAGCATAGCTAATGTTATTTAAACTAGCTGGCTAGCTGCTAAGGAGCTATGTTTTTGCATACATCCCACCTCTTCCAGAAGTCTCCTGCAAATTGATGGTGCTACCTCCCTGAAATGAGTTTTTGCAGGGTGCGATGTCTGTGAAATGATTTTACTACTTTGTGTTAGGAACTACAAAGAGTTTGAAGTTATTGACAAATCATAGTGAATGTTACAATGAAAATGAAGATTTGGAAGATAGAAATATGAAAAACATTATATAAAGAGAGTCCATTATATTCACTAGTTGTCTGCATTGATTTTGTTTATTTACAGTCAATCAAAAGAACATGGCAAGGTACACTGGCTGAATTCCTCCATTGATGGCTATTAGGAACTACTACAGTTTTATAACACCGTAATACGATGTGACAACTGCTTATATCTCTGAATCTGGACTTCTGAGGTCAAAAGAATGGAACTGCCCTAGTGAATGATTTTTCCATTTTTAAAACACTCCTGCAGAGATCTCCTGTCATTGTCAGATATGACTGACAACAAACAGCATTGGTCGTGTTCTAATTTGTTTTGTATTTCATTTAAATACACAAATTGTTTCCCAGTTAAACATAGCTGGTCTTTTTTTATATACCCTTTTTAACTATTTTCATGAAACTTTGGCTGCTTAATTGGGCCAAAATGTACCGGCCTCGATGTGCCCCAATTAACCAGAATGCACTGTACTCAAAGCATTAGGCAGGGACAGAGTTCGTGTTTCAAGGCAAGGTAGACTGATAGCTCAAGCAAAGCCAGTAGCAATTCAGTGCACAACACAGGAGACACAATTGAGATTGCAGATGCTGGAAGTAGGACATTAGAAAGTTGTTTTGAGTTACGTGGAATTCCTCCAAATGCTTTGCTACATATTGAGTGTTTTTGCCTTTCACCAATTAGGCATGATAATAAATATTAGGGGGAGATTGCTACCTCAACATTCATGGACAAAGTAACTAATGTTTTATAGCAGAACACTACAGAATGGCCCACAATGCTGAATTAAACTAATTCTCTTCTGTCCGTATATGATCAATATCCTCCCATTCCCTGCCTATTCGTGTACCTATATAACAATATCTTCAACACCATGATCGTTTCTGACTCTCACTACGCCCCCCCCAGTAACTTATTTCAGGTACCTGGCACTCTCTGTGGAAAGGGAAACATGTCTGCACATCTCCTTTAAATTTCCCCCCTCTCATAAATGCATATCTTGTAGTTGACATTGCTATCCCAGGAGAAAGGTTCTGAATGTTTACCCTATTGATGCTACTCATAATCTAATCAGATCTCACTTCAGCCTCTGATACTCCAGAGAAAGTACCTTAATTCGTGCAAACTCTCCTTATAACTCATCTCATATCCTCTCATCCATGCAGCAACCTGGTCAAATTCTTTTGTATCCTTTCCAACGTTTTCACATCCTTCTTGTAATGGCATGGCCAGAAATGCACACCACAGTGTGTCATCACTTTTATTTTTCCTCCTGCCAATCACAGGTAATTTGAATAGAAACCTAGCCTAAAAATTTCCCGCTGTATTGGCAACACCAAAATATCAAATTTTCAATTCATTTTGCAGTAGCAGTACAGTTTGACATTAAATGGTTGCCAGTAAGTTTGCAGCAATTGGAAGTTTTAAGGCACTAGATTTAAAACTGTGTGAAGCCTACTTTGTTCAAGTCCATTCCTCAGATGAAATTCATCTCATGTATTCACATTATATCTTTTGTTTGTTGATTAATGATCCCAAAGCTTAGTACTAATCAGTAGTTTTCTCATCAGGGAAAAAAAGACAATGGATTGCATTTTTGTTAGCTATTTTTTGTTTTTCTGCTCTAGACTGAGGAGGATATATCACCTCTTCATTATCCACTCGCTGATTTAAGACCATAAAATATAGGAGCAGAATTAGGCCATTTGGCCCATTGCGCCTGCTCCACTGTTTCACCATGGCTGATCCATTTTCCTCTCAGCCCCAACTTCCTGCCTTCTCCCTGTATCCCTTCATGCCTTGACCAATCAAGAATCTATTAACCCTGCCTTAAACATACATAAAGACTTGGCCTCCACAGCTTCCACAACTTCACTACTCCCTGGCTAAAGGAATTCCTCCTCATCTCAGTTCTAAAAGGATGGCCCTCTATTTTGAGACTATGTTCTCCAGTCTTAGACACTCCCACCACAGGAAACATCCTCTCCAAAATCTCTCTATCAAGGCTTTCACCATTCGATAGGTTTCAATTGGGTCACACCTCATTTTCTGAACTCCAGTGAAATACTGAACCAGAACCATCAAACGCTCTTCATATGACAAGCCGTCCGGGAATAGTTTTTGTGAACCTTCTTTGAACCCTCTCTACTTTCAGCACATCCTTTCTAAGATAAGGGGCCTAAACCTGTTTACAATACTCCAAGTGAGGCCTCACCAGTGCTTTATTAAGGCTCAGTATTACATCCTTGCTTTTATATTCCAGTCCTCTTGAAATGAATGTTAACATTGCATTTGCCTTCCTCACTACAGATTCAACCTACAAACTAACCTTTAGGGAATCCTGCACAAGGATTCCCAAATATTTTAGTATTTTGTCCCATTTAGAAAATAGTCAACCCTTTCATTTCTTCTAGCAAAGTGCATGTCCATACACCTTCCGACACTATACTCCATCTGCCGCTTCTTTGTCCATTCTCCTAATCTGTCTAAGTCATTCTGTAGCCTCCTTACTTCCTCAAAACTACCTGCGCCTCCACCTGTCTTCGTATTGTCTGCAAACTTTGCAACAAAGCCATCAATTCCATCATCCAACTCATTGACAAATAATGTAAAAAGAAGCAGTCTTAACAGACACCTGGGAGCGCCACCAGTCACCGGCAGCCAATCAGAAAAGGCTCCCTTTGCCTCCTACCAATCAGTCATTGCTCTATCCCTGCTAGAATCTCTCCTGTAATACCATGGGCTCGTAGCTTGTTAATTAGAATCAGAATCAGGTTAATTATCACCAGCAGGTGACATGAAATTTGTAAAAAACAGACTATCATGCCTAATTAGTGAAAAGCAAAAACACTCAATATGCAGCAAAGTATTCAGAGCAGCCTCATGTAGTGGCACCTTGTCAAAGGCCTTCTGAATATCCAAGTACACAACATCAACTGATTCTCCTTTGCCTACCCTGCTTGTTATTTCTTCAAAGAATTTCAACAGATTTGTTAGGCAAGATTTTCCCTTGAGGAAACTATGTTGACTACGGCCTATTTTATCATTTCCCTTCAAGTACCCCAGAACCACATCCTTAACAGTTGACTCCAACATCTTCCCAACCACTGAGATCGGATTAACTGACCTATAATTTCCTTTCTTCTGCCTCTCTCCCTTCATGAAGAGTGGAGTGACATTTGCAATTTTCCTGTCTTCCGGAACCATTCCAGAATCTAGTGGTTCTTGAAAGATCATTACTGATATCCTCACAATTTCTTTGCCACCTCTTTCAAAACCCTGGAGTGTACATCATCTGGTCCAGGTGTCTTATCTAGCTTCAGATGTGTTCCACAGTGAAGACTGATGCTTATTCAGTTCATCCGTCATTTCCTTGTTCCCCATTACCACCTCTCCAGCATCATTTTCCAGTGGTCTGATATCGACTCTCACTTCTCTTTTACAATTTATGTATCTGAAGAAACTTTCTGTATTCTCTTTAATAATATTGGCAAGCTTACTTTTGTATTCCATCTTTACCCTCTTAATGGCTTTTTTAGTTGCCCTCTGTTCTATTTAAAAGCTTCCCAATCCTCTAACCTCCCACTAATTTTTCCTCTATTATATGCTCTCTCTTTGGTTTTTATGTTGGCTTTGACTTCTCTTGTTAGACATGGTTGTGTAATCTTGCCTTTAGAATACTTCTTCCTCTTTGGGATGCAGATATCCTGTGCCTTCCGATTTGCTTCTAGAATTCCAGCCATTGCTGCTCTGCTGTCATCCCTGCCAGTGTTCTTTTCCAATCAATTCTGGCCAACTCTTCTCTCATGCCTCTGAAATTCCCTTTACTGAGGAATCTCCTATCAATACTGCAGAGTTCTTCACCTCTCTGCTCTTCTGAGCCACGGTGCCAGAGACCCAGTCACTGTGGCTACTCCATGATAGGTCATCCCCCTCAACAGTATCTAAAGTTATATACCTATTATTGAGGGGAACAGCCACAGGGGTACTCCGCACTGGCTGTGCACTTCCCCTCCCTTTCCTGACTGTCACCCAGTTACCTGTCTCCTGCAACCAAGGAGTGAATACCTCCCTGTAGCTTCTGTCTATCACCTCCTCATTCTCCCGTATGAGTTGAAGGTCATTGAGCTCCAGCTCCAGTTCCTTAATACGTTCTCTCAGGAGCTGCAACTCGGTGCACCTGGTGCAGAAGTGGCTATCTGGGAGAATGAAGGTCTCACTATAAACCTCATTCTCACTATACCAAGCACTAATAGATGAAGAAAGAACAAATAAGAACAGAGAGAGAGAGTAACTTACAAGAACTATCTCACCCAAGGCTAATATCACCTAAACTTGAAGAGCCAAAGCCACTCAAAGAATGGCTGCTCCACTCACTCCAATCATTCTTATTGGCCCTTTCTATGGAATCCTGCTTGCCGATTGGTCGCCCCTCAACTCAGTGAAAACTGTCGTGAAACTGCCTTTGAAATCTCGATTGCCCACCTTTTTACGCAGTCTTGTGTGGATTGTCCAACTCAGAAGAAACTGGTTCGAAGCTCTGCTTTTTAAACCATGAATGCTGATCTGACTGAAAGGTCGCTCTTTTTACACAATGCCTCTTGCTGATTTGTCGCTTCTCAACTCAGAGAAGACTGCTGTGAAGCTCTGACTTTGAAATCTCAATCGCCGTCCTGATTAAAAATTAGCTCTTCTTACTCACCCCTAGTGTGGAATGTCCAACTCTAGTCTGAGGGTTAACAGGCACACTTCCAGGCTTAAACCCACTTACATTGAACTTATTTTATTATACAGAGATGTAGATTGCCACTACCTTGAAGGACAAACTAATTTTATGAGTGCTACAGACAAATAATAGAATAAAAGAGCAAATAATTTCATTGAGTATTTTAAGAAACATTACAATACCCTGAATACACCTTTAATTTTTCCTCTTGCATGAGCACAGTAGAATTGAACAATTTGGCTTATTGTCTGACAAAAGCTAGTAAACATTATGGTGCATCAAAATGCTACTAATAACAATGCTAAGCTTTCACTGGAGTTACAATACCACAAGGGAACAACTGTGAACAGTCAGTTGTGTAACCTTCCAAAGTTGACCTCACTATCATCAATAATTGGTGGAAAAATTAAAAAATCTATTCCATGGACTTGCTGAGCAAGGCATATACAATACACAGTATCATTAACGTGAGCCAACATTTCAAATTGTGGGCCATTCATCAGGAACAACCTGTATCACTTCTCAGATGGTGTTCATCTGCCAATACATTCCTTGCGACCCGAAGAGATGTCTGAGTGAATCAAGCCATAGGTTCTATAACATTCCTGGTATAATGGTGAAGATCTGTGCTCTAATGTGCTTCAGCATGTTTCCAACTACATCATTTACACCTACCAAGCAAATGTCTAGGTATAGGAAATATCAACTCTGACTTGAGCAGTTGCTACTGTATGTGAACAAGCATTTGGGAGACAAGCGGTACGGATTTGCTGGCTGCGAGAGGACTGCAGACATCTACTGACATGTGAGAACTTTCCCTTTCCCACCCACCAGGCTTCACCTATCACCTTCCATCTCGCTTACCTCCCCTCCCCCCACCTTTTTATTCTGGCATCTTCCCCCTTCCCTCTCAGTCCTGAAGAAGGGGTCTCAACCCGAAATGTCAACTGTTTATTTACTTCCATAGATGCTGCCTGATTTGCTGAGTTCCTCCAGCCTTTTGTGAGTGTTGCAGGTGAGAACATTTTTCGTGGTCACATTTCTGACTTACAAACAGTTCTAGTTACGAACAGTTCACAGGAATGGAACCCTACCATAACCTGTATATGGTGAAAATTCTGTGTGGAGAATAGCTGTTCAGAATTAAGATAATTTTCGGCTTATACTTTCCCTTTTACCTCCCTTCAGTGTTACATACAGTACCTGAAGTTCATGTGCAACACTTAATAAACAATGTAAACAATTGTTTACCCTCTACATCATCTAAATCAGTGATAAAACATTGGATTCAGATTCAGATTTTCTCTGCCTGCATCTGATGAGATAACCTCTCTTGGTGTAAGCCTCTCTACCACTAGATGGTGCTATTGATTGTCTTTTCCTCTGCTAGTGTGAGGAAACATTTATATTTACTTCTGTAAACTTGCTAAATTACAAAATGACTTTAAATTAATGTGGGGTATATGCATATAATACAGATAATAAGTCTAAAATATATGAATAATAATGAATGAACTTAACTTCTTCCTTGTGATATGGAGTGAATTTAGAATCAGAATTATTATCACTGTCATATGTTGTGAAATGTGTTTGTTTTGTGGCACAAGTATAGCACAACACATAAAAAATTATATATTACAGTAAGAAATAAAATAAATATATAGTGCAAAAGAGGAATAGTAAGGTAGTGTTTATGGAATTCATGGACCATTCAGAAATCTGATGGCGCAGAGGAAGAAGCTGTACCTATCATGTTGAGTTTGCGTCTTCAGGTTCCTGTACCTCCCCCATGATGATAGTAATGAGAAGAGGCCACGTGCTGGATGGTGAGGGTCTTTAATTATGGATGCCGCCTATTTGAGGCACTGTCTTTTGAAGATGTCTTTGATGGTGGGGAGCTTTGTGCCTGTGATGGAGCTGGTTGAGTCTACAACCCTCGGAAGCCTCTTTCGATCCTGTGCACTGGAACCTCCATACGAGGCAGTAATGTAACTAGTCAGAACGCTCTCCATGGTACGTCTATAGAAATTTGCACAAGTCTTTGGTGATATACGAAATCTTGGCTAAATCCTAATAAAGATACAGCTGCTGCATGCCTCTTTCATGATTGCATCAATATGTAGAGCCCAGGATAGACCCTCTGAGATGTTCATGGGCATTAAAACACTTGGATCTGTTTATATATAAAGAAGTAATATTCAAATATGCATATAAACACATAATATATATGGTTATACACACACACACACACACATATAGTATATACATGTAGCTTTGCATTCTGATTCAGGTTTTGCTTCCAAACAATAATTTTATAACTATTTATAAATTGATTTGATAAGTTCATGAGTGGGAGAGAATAAAGCGAAAACCTCTGTATATTTCAGTGTTTATTTTGTAGTGGTCATTTTAGCTAGATTGAGATTTATGAAGCTAATTCACATTATATCCTGCAAATAAAGCTGAAGATTTTCTTTTAGCACTTGGTAACAATGTAATATGTGATAAAGGCAAATGCACTTTTGTATATCTTGAGTAGCAGTATCTAGATATTTGCCATGTTATCCTTCTGTGTAAAGTCTATTGTTTGGTTGCCATGATTACCATTTTGGTTGGCACTTTACACAAGGCCCAGTGGTGTAGCTAGTGGAGCTGCTATTTCATTGCGGAAGCAACCTGGGTTCATTTCTGATCTCTGGTGCTGCCTGTTGCATTCTCTTGGGTGGTAGTTTGGTTTACTTCCAGTTTACTCCCACATCACAATGGTATGTGGGTCAGTGTATTAGTGGGCCAATACAAATTAGCAGTACTATGTACATGAGTGCTGGATCTGGGGGATCTTGATGGGAATATAGAGAGAAGAGGTTGCAGGGTAAAGTAGTTGGGAATGGGATTATACTCTGAGCCAGCATCAACTGAATGAGCTGAAATTGTCTCCTTTAATGTCACATACGGTAGAAGTAAAGTTCTGTGCATTTTGAGTTTGGCTTGTGCTGCTATGTTTGGAAGGATTGTAGCTTGTGACAAGCTTTTTTTACCAAAATATACTTTATTCACAATAAAATTATTTACAATAGACCATGCAATAACTCTGAATACTTTAAAGACAGTACCATTACGTTCTATACAGTTTCACAATTTCAGCCCTCACTTGGCAGCGGGGTAAGCAGAGCATAACATCACTGTGGGTAATATAAATTAGTTTGCAGGCTTGTTAAATTGGATCTTAATGATGTGAGCTCTTTAAAGTGATCAGAGGTCACTGTAGATGAAGGTTTGGTGATGATTAATTGTTGGTACAGAACTTCTGTTTCATCATTAGAAAACTTGTAAAAATTCCACAAGTATTCAGGAACTGCTGTAATGATTGTAACCTCACTAAACTTGAGGCAAACCCTGTGAGAGCCTCACAGAGGGAGAGGGAGAGAGGGGGAGAGAGAGAGAGAATGAGAGAATGAGAATGAATGACAATTGGAGTTTAGAAGACTGAGGGGAGATCTCTTTGAAACATACTGAATATTAAAAGGCCTCAGTAGAGCGAACATGGAGAGGATGTTTCCTACAGTGGAAGACTCTTGGATCAGAGAGCGCAGCCTCAGAATAGGAGGACATTCCTTCAGAACTGAGATGAGGAGGACATTCTTTAGCCCGAGTGTGATAAATATGTGCAATTCATTGCCACAGGCGGCAGTATAGGCCAAATCGTTAAATATATTTAAAGCAGAGGTTGATAAGCTCTTGATTAGTATGTTTTTAACTCCAAAACTTAAAAACTAATTGAAGGAAATGTATGGGGAGACCTGGAGACCTGGAGAACATGTATGCTTTGTTTTTACTTTAGTGAGGCGTGCAAATATGCAGCGGTGGTGTAATGACACATGACATTCACACACTTTTATGTTTAACCTGTAATGAGTTATGTAAACAACAAAGAATGTGTCAAACATCTTTCCTCTTTCAATATTTTTATTAGTTTCTACATTGAAGAATACAGAATACAAGGAAGTATATATAAAAGTAAAAAAATACCAATTATATTATTCATAATAACAATCTTATTTCCCCGTATTCATGTAGGTTAGTCAAAGTTATATTGAAATATACTAATTTATTACAAAAAAAGTGTTTAACCCCTACCAAGACCGAAGCTCTTTATTAAGGAGAAAGAAAGGTAAAATACCTTCTCGTATAATAAAAATTAATAATAGCCAACATCTAAATTTAAACAACGAATTGAGGGTTTTGAAAGTTTTGAAAAATAATTCAGAAAGGGTCCCCACAATATTTGAAAGTCTTGACGAGATTCAGAAATTGAACAACAAATCTTCTCTAAATCTAAGCATGACGTAACGTTGCATAACCATTGAGCATGACTAGGAGGAGAAACATCTTTTCATTTAAACAAAAGCACCCTCCTAGCTATAAGAGAGGTAAAGGCCAAAATATGTAAATCAGCTTAATATCTTGTCCTGCAACAATACTGAATAGGGCCATCAGAGGACTAGGCTTAAAATTGACTTTGAAAAGTAAAGAAAAAGTTTGAAAATCTTCTTTCCAATATTTTTCAAGACATGGACAAATCCAAAACATATGAATTAATGAAGCTTCTCCATTATTACATCTGTCATAGTAGGGAGATATATCCGAATAAAAACGAGATAGCTTATCTTCAGTCATATGGACTCTATGTACCACCTTAACTTGTATGAGGGAATGGTGAGCACATAGCGATGAAGTATTAACCAGTTTAAAAATTTCATTCCAAGTTTCCTCAGATATTGATACCTGTAAATTTTGTTCCCAGAGATTCTTAATTTTGTCTAAAGGAACATTCCTCATCTCCAGTAACATACCGTAAATATTAGATATTGAACCATTATGAAAAGTTGTCAAATTAAAAATTACATATAGTAAGTTCTTATCTGAGCTTATAGGAAATGTGCTTAATTGAGATCTTAGAAAGTCTCTGATTTGTAGATATCTAAAAAAGTGAGTTTTGGGTAGGCTATATTTGGCTGACAATTGCTCAAATGAAAAAAGATTTCCTCCAACAAACAGATCCCAAAAACATTTAATACCCAACCTGTCCCATTCTTTAAAAACTAAATCAGTCATGGAGGGTTTTAAAAAATTAGAATAAATGGGACTAGAAAGGGAAAATCTCAATAAACCAAAATGATTTCTAAATTGTATCCAGATCTTCAGAGTATGTTTAACTATTAAATTATCAGTTAGTTTATTTACAAATAAAGGAAGTGAGGATCCAAGAAGAGAAATAATAGAAAATTTATTAACAGCATTACCTTCTAAAGAAACCCAGACAGTCTACACGATTAGTATAATACAGCCAAAATGTAAGATATCATTATATTAACTGCCCAGTAATAAAACCAAAAATTGGGTAAGTCCAAACCTCCAGACTTTTTAGGTTTTTTAAGATGAACTTTATTTAAATGAGGAAGTTTATTTTTTCCATATATAGGAGGATAAAATAGATTCAAGAGAGTCAAAAAAGGATTTAGGAATAAAAATGGGTAAAGCCCGCAAAAGATATATAAATTTAGGTAGAATATTCATTTTAATAGAATTAATTCATCTAATCAACGATATTGAAAGAGGTGACCAATTTAATAATATCTTTTTTACATGGTTCAATAAAGTAAAAAAGTTTTCTTTAAACAGGTGTTTGTAATTCTTGGTGATTGTTACACCCAAATAAGTAAATTGATTCCTTACAATTTTAAAAGGGAGATTAGTATTAATTGATATCAAATTATTTAAAGCAAATAATTCACTCTTATGTAGGTTCAATTTATTTCCCGAAAACTGGCTAAAACTGGAGAGTAAAGAAAGTACGCAAGGTAACAAGGTCTCAACATTAGAGATAAAAGCAATATATCATCAGCGTAAAGTGAGATTTTGTGGTTGATAGCTCTCCCTAAAATATCACAGATATCATTAGATTCTCGAAAAGCAATGGCAAGAGGTTCTAAAGCTAGATCAAAAAGCAAAGGACTCAACGAACAGCCTTGTCTAGTTCCGCGGTGAAGTTTAAATGGTTTGGAATTTTGAAAATTAGTAAGAACCCGAACAGAAGGAGATAAATAAAGTAATTTGATCCATTGAATAAAATCTAGTCCAAAATTAAATTTTTCTAAGGTTTTAAATAAATAATTCCATTCAACCCGATTGAAGGCCTTCCCAGCATCTAAGGATATCACACATTCCGTTATCTCCTGAGAAGGAGAGTAAGTAACATTTAATACACGGCATATGCACGGCGTATACATGGCTGTGCAGTGCGGCAGATTTAAAAGGAACAGAGCCTCATAGAGCGGGCAGCGTAGTTTGTGGGCTGCGGAGTGAGCCGGGAGCAGAGTGAAGGCTTAAGGGCTTCGGCTCAACGGGCTTAGGCGGAAACAGGCGAGGAAAGTTTGGCATTCACTTTCTGTTGTTATTTGAGGAGAGGGGCAGTATGAGTGTGAGGGCAGTTTGCTGTTCTCGGTGTCGGATGTGGGAGGCCCTGGAGTCTCCAAGCCTCCCGGACGTCTACACCTGCGCCAAGTGCATCGAGATGCAGCTCCTAAGGGACCGCGTTATGGAACTGGAGCTGCAGCTCGATGACCTTCGTCTGGTCAGGGAGAGTGAGGAGGTGATAGAGAGGAGTTGCAGGCAGGTGGTCACGCCGGGGCCACGGGAGGCAGACAAGTGGGTCACGGTTAGGAGGGGGAAGGGGAAAAGTCAGGTAATAGGGAGTACCCCGGTGGCTGTGCCCCTTAACAACAGGTACTCCTGTTTGAGTACTGTTGGGGGGGACAGCTTACCCGAGGGAAGCGACAGTGGCCGTGCCTCCGGCACAGAGTCTGGCCCTGTAGCTCAGAAGGGTAGGGCAAGGAAGAGGAGGGCAGTTGTGATAGGGGATTTGATAGTAAGGGGGTCAGATAGGCGATTCTGTGGACGCAGTCCAGAGACCCGGATGGTAGTTTGCCTCCCTGGTGCCAGAGTCCGGGATATTTCTGATCATGTCCAAGATATCCTGAAGTGGGAGGGTGAGGAGCCAGAGGTCGTGGTGCATATAGGTACCAGTGACATAGGTAGGAAAAGGGATGAGGTCCTGAAAGGAGAATATAGGGAGCTAGGAAGGGAGTTGAGAAAAAGGACCGTAAAGGTAGTAATCTCGGGATTACTGCCTGTGCCACGCGACAGTGAGAGTAGGAATGCGATGAGGTGGAGGATAAATGCGTGGCTGAGGGATTGGAGCAGGGGGCAGGGATTCAAGTTTTTGGATCATTGGGACCTCTTTTGGCGCAGGCGTGACCTGTACAAAAAGGACGGGTTGCACTTGAATCCTAGGGGGACCAATATCCTGGCAGGGAGATTAGCGGGGGCTACTGAGGTGACTTTAAACTAGAATGGTTGGGGGGTGGGAATCAAATTAAAGAGGCTAGGCGTGAGGAGGTTAGTTCACAACAGGAGGATGGGAACCAGTGCAGAGAGACAGAGGGGTGTAAAGTGAGGGTAGAAGCAAAAAGTAGTAAGGAGAAAAGTAAAAGTGGCAGGCCGACAAATCCAGGGCAAGCATTAAAAAGGGCCACTTTTCAGCATAATTGTATAAGGGCTAAGAGAGTTGTGAAAGAGCGCCTGAAGGCTTTGTGTGTCAATGCAAGGAGCATTCGTAATAAGGTGGATGAATTGAAAGTGCAGATTGTTATTAATGATTATGATATAGTTGGGATCACAGAGACATGGCTCCAGGGTGACCAGGGATGGGAGCTCAACGTTCAGGGATATTCAATATTCAGGAGGGATAGACATGAAGGAAGGGGAGGTGGGGTGGCGTTGCTGGTTAAAGAAGAGAACGCAATAGAAAGGAAGGACATAAGCCGGGAGGATGTGGAATCGATATGGGTAGAGCTGCGTAACACTAAGGAGCAGAAGACATTGGTGGGAGTTGTGTACAGGCCACCTAACAGTAGTAGTGAGGTCGGAGATGGTATTAATCAGGAAATTAGAAATGTGTGCAATAAAGGAACAGCAGTTATAATGGGTGACTTCAATCTACATGTAGATTGGGTGAACCAAATTGGTAAAGGTGCTGAGGAAGAGGATTTCTTGGAATGTATGCGGGATGGTTTTTTGAACCAACATGTCGAGGAACCAACCAGAGAGCAGGCTATTCTGGACTGGGTTTTGAGCAATGAGGAAGGGTTAATTAGCAATCTTGTCGTAAGAGTGACCATAATATGGTGGAATTCTTCATTAAGATGGAGAGTGACAGAGTTAATTCAGAAACAAAGGTTCTGAACTTAAAGAGGGGTAACTTTGAAGGTATGAGACGTGAATTAGCTAAGATGGACTGGCAAATGACACTTAAAGGATTGACGGTGGATATGCAATGGCAAGCATTTAAAGGTTGCATGGATGAACTACAACAATTGTTCATCCCAGTTTGGCAAAAGAATAAATCAAGGAAGGTAGTGCACCCGTGGCTGACAAGAGAAATTAGGGATAATATCAATTCCAAAGAAGAAGCATACAAATTAGCCAGAGAAAGTAGCTCACCTGAGGACTGGGAGAAATTCAGAGTTCAGCAGAGGAGGACAAAGGGCTTAATTAGGAAGGGGAAAAAAGATTATGAGAGAAAACTGGCAGGGAACATAAAAACGGACTGTAAAAGCTTTTATAGATATGTAAAAAGGAAAAGACTGGTAAAGACAAATGTAGGTCCCCTGCAGACAGAAACAGGTGAATTGATTATGGGGAGTAAGGACATGGCAGACCAATTGAATAATTACTTTGGTTCTGTCTTCACTAAGGAGGACATAAATAATCTTCCAGAAATAGTAGGGGACAGAGGGTCCAGTGAGATGGAGGAACTGAGCGAAATACATGTTAGTAGGGAAGTGGTGTTAGGTAAATTGAAGGGATTGAAGGCAGATAAATCCCCAGGGCCAGATGGTCTGCATCCTAGAGTGCTTAAGGAAGTAGTCCAAGAAATAGTGGATGCATTAGTGATAATTTTTCAAAACTCGTTAGATTCTGGACTAGTTCCTGAGGATTGGAGGGTGGCTAATGTAACTCCACTTTTTAAAAAAGGAGGGAGAGAGAAACCGGGGAATTATAGACCGGTTAGCCTAACGTCGGTGGTGGGGAAACTGCTGGAGTCAGTTATCAAGGATGTGATAACAGCACATTTGGAAAGCGGTGAAATCATCGGACAAAGTCAGCATGGATTTGTGAAAGGAAAATCATGTCTGATGAATCTCATAGAATTTTTTGAGGATGTAACTAGTAGAGTGGATAGGGGAGAACCAGTGGATGTGGTATATTTGGATTTTCAAAAGGCTTTTGACAAGGTCCCACACAGGAGATTAGTGTGCAAACTTAAAGCACACGGTATTGGGGGTAAGGTATTGGTGTGGGTGGAGAATTGGTTAGCAGATAGGAAGCAAAGAGTGGGAATAAACGGGACCTTTTCAGAATGGCAGGCGGTGACTAGTGGGGTACCGCAAGGCTCAGTGCTGGGACCCCAGTTGTTTACAATATATATTAATGACTTGGATGAGGGAATTAAATGCAGCATCTCCAAGTTTGCGGATGACACGAAGCTGGGTCGCAGTGTTAGCTGTGAGGAGGATGCTAAGAGGATGCAGAGTGACTTGGATAGGTTGGATGAGTGGGCAAATTCATGGCAGATGCAATTTAATGTGGATAAATGTGAAGTTATCCACTTTGGTGGCAAAAATAGGAAAACAGATTATTATCTGAATGGTGGCCGATTAGGAAAAGGGGAGGTGCAACGAGACCTGGGTGTCATTATACACCAGTCATTGAAAGTGGGCATGCAGGTACAGCAGGCGGTGAAAAAGGCGAATGGTATGCTGGCATTTATAGCGAGAGGATTTGAGTACAGGAGCAGGGAGGTACTACTGCAGTTGTACAAGGCCTTGGTGAGACCACACCTGGAGTATTGTGTGCAGTTTTGGTCCCCTAATCTGAGGAAAGACATCCTTGCCATAGAGGAAGTACAAAGCAGGTTCACCAGATTGATTCCTGGGATGGCAGGACTTTCATATGAAGAAAGACTGGATGAACTGGGCTTGTACTCGTTGGAATTTAGAAGATTGAGGGGGAATCTGATTGAAACGTATAAGATCCTAAAGGGATTGGACAGGCTAGATGCAGGAAGATTGTTCCCGATGTTGGGGAAGTCCAGAACGAGGGGCCACAGTTTGAGGATAGAGGGGAAGCCTTTTAGGACCGAGATTAGGAAAAACTTCTTCACACAGAGAGTGGTGAATCTGTGGAATTCTCTGCCACAGGAAACAGTTGAGGCCAGTTCATTGGCTATATTTAAGAGGGAGTTAGATATGGCCCTTGTGGCTACGGGGGTCAGGGGGTATGGAGGGAAGGCTGGGGTGGGGTTCTGAGTTGGATGATCAGCCATGATCATAATAAATGGCGATGCAGGCTCGAAGGGCCGAATGGCCTACTCCTGCACCTATTTTCTATGTTTCTATGTTTCTATATATTAAAATGGGAATGTCGGGTTTTAATAAATCCAGTCTGATCATCAGAAATAATAGAAGGTAAAATATTCTCAATCCTATGAGCCAGAACTTTAGAAAGAATTTTAGTATGAACATTGAGTAATGAAATTGGTCTATATGAAGAGCATTCAATTGGGTCCTTGCTCTCTTTTAGGATAAGCGAAATAGAAGCTTCATAGAAAGATTGAGGCAAACTACCCAGTTTGAAAGAGTCCAAAAAGACTGTGTAACTGTGGTATAATTAATGAGGAAAAAGCCTTATAAAATTCTCCAGAAAATCCATCTGGACCCGGAGCCTTACCCGAGTGTAATGAATGTATAGCCTCGGCAATTTCCTCATAAGAAATGGGTTGATCCATCTGTTTGCAAATATCTGCAGAAAGTGCAGGGATATTTAAATGATCTAGAAAATTATTCATTATAGTATTTTCTTTAGGGGAATCAGAACTATAAAGTTTAGAATAGAATTCTCTAACGGTATCATTTATTTCAGAGTAATCAGTTGTTCTATCACCATTAGTTTTGCAAATTTCTTTAATTTGTCATTTAACTACAGAAGTTTTTATTTGGTTGGCCAATACTTTGCCTGATTTATCTCCGTGAATGTAAAATTGAGTTTTATCTTTAAGAAGTTGAGTTTCAATTAGATATATTAACAGAAGATCATATTTAGTTTTAACTTCAACACGTCTTTTATATAAAACAGGATCTGGAGCTATAGCTTATTTTTGATCTAATTATTTCAATTGATTGGCTAATTCAATTCTTTCTTTATTAGCTTTATTCTTAACACTTGCAGTATAAGACATAACTTGTCCTCTAACATAGGCCTTGAAAGTATCCCATACAATAAGATTAGAAGTCTCTTCCTTTTTATTCTCTTCAAAAAACAAAATAATATGCTTCTCTAGAAATTTAAAAAATTCCTTATCAGATAACAAAGTTGTATTAAAACGCCAAAATCTGTTGGTTTGAAGAAGACCAGAGAGTTTTAAAGATAGAAATATAGGAGCATGATCTGAAACAGCAATCTCTTTATATTCACAGGAATGAACTGATGCAATCATTTGACTATCAATAAAAAAATAATCAATCCTGGAATATGTAAGATGAACATGGGAAGAACACAAATACTCTCTATCTAAACAATATAAAAAATGCCAAACATCAACTATAACACACTTCAATAAAAAGGACTGAATAAACAAAGCTGATTTATTAAGAGATGCTGGTTTAGAAGATGACTGGTCTAAAATTGGGTCTAGCCAACTGTTAAAATCTCCTCCCATCACCAAAGAATAAAGATTCAGATCTGGTAAAAACAAAAAAGTGTTCAAAGAATCCTGGATCATCTACATTTGGGGCATACACATTGGCAAATACCATTAATTTATTATCTAGTTTTCCTGAAACTATAACAAAACGTCCATTAGTATCAGACACTACTTTATGTTGGACAAAGTAGTCCAACTTATAGATTATACACTTATAGATAAGTGTATTATCTATAAGAATTGAAACTGCTCTAGATTTGGCCTGAAAAGAAGAGTGAAAACGAAGTCCATTTCAACGGCTGAAAACACGTAGATTATCACATTTGCGTATGTGAGTTTCTTGTAAAAAATAATAGGGACCTTAAATTTCTTAATATAAGCAAAAACCTTATTACGTTTAACAGGGTGATTTAACCCTTTCATGTTAAAACTGAATAAATTAATAGTTTGGTTCATTTTTAATATTATTTAAAGGAAGGGTTAAAATGCAAGTTAAAAACCAAGCCATAAACCTTGAGAAAAGGTAACCAAGCAATAAGTTGGCTAAAAATTCGAAAATAGCTTCTGGGGTAAAAAAAACATAACCCTGCTCACCTCCCAAAGAAAGAAAACTGACTAATAGAAAGTCAGCATCTACAAACTACAGACAACTCCCCCCCAAAAAAAAACCTGGTGGTCGCTTCAATTAGTTTCAAGGTTATTTATATTCCAACCTAGACTAAACAATACCCAAACAAGAGATTCGATTCTCGTTTATCAAAAATACCGTATTAAAAATTATGAAAGGAAATTAGTTACAAAAGTTTACCAAAAGTAAAAGATACAATTATTCATACAGATAGACATTAAACGTTAATCTTATATCTGCATGGAAAAACAGATTAAGCAGTTAGCCTTCAAATTTGAAAAATCTTTGTGCTTCAGCATTCAAACGAAACCATTTGAAAGATCCATCTTTAATGAGATTCTCAGTCAAACTGGGTAGCCAAGGGATGGGTTAAAATGCTTATTAAAAAAATTCCAACAGAGCTTGTTTAAACTTAGCACAATCCTGCATAACCTCAAGTGAATAATCTTCGAGAATCTTCATATTCCACCCAATAACCAATCATGCCCCTTCGACGGGATTTGCAAATTAAAAGTTTCTCATTTAATCTTGTGTCCTCGTGTAAGAAGAAACTAAACAGCTAGTCTTTGGATTTAGTCTTCGGATTTTAAAAACTTTTGCGGTTCAACAGTCGAGCGGAACCATTCGAAAGAACCATTTTTAAATGTGATTCTGAGTCAGGCTGGGTAGTGAAGGGAAGGCTTGAAACCCTTATTAAAAAGCTCTGATGTAACTTCTTTGAACTTAACATGTTCCTGCATAACCTCAGGCGAATAATCTTTGACAATTCTAATCTTGCAACCATTATAGTCAATCATGCCTCTTCGACGAGATTTGCGAATTAAGAGTTCCTTTGTTTCAAATTCCTGAAAACAGATTATTACTGATCTTTGTCTCTGACCATTAGGAGGTCTAAACACAGGAGATCTGTGAGCTCGATCGATCATAGGCACAGACATCAAAATCTCCAGTAATAATTCTTGCAAAAAGTTTGCCAAAAACTCGATAAGATGATTACCTTCGATTAATTCTTCGAGACCCAGAACCCATAGGTTGTTCCTTCTACTTCTATTTTCTAGGTTGATCATCTTCTGTCTTAACCTTCCGTTGGACTTCGATTGCTTTTCACAAAGCTTCTGCAATTCATCCACTTCCGTTTCCAGAGCCGACAAATTTTCCTCATTATTTTTTATATGTTTATTGTGTTCATTAAGAGTTTGTTGAATAGAATCCAATTTACCATCTATTTGTTTAAATTCAGTGCTGAATTGTTGAAACTTCTCTGAGGCTTCTCGTGTATGACTTTGCAGCAAATCCATAATAGAATCCAAAAAGGCAGGAAAATCATCCTTTTTAGTACCTCTGGCACTCCTTCCAGCCATAATGAAAGAATGTCACACTTAAAAAAGAAGTTTCAAGACAGGTTGGAAATAGTAAGATAGTTAGAGTTGAAGCAATGGCAGATTGCTGTTATTCCATCAGCTACCACCAGGAAAAATCCCAAACATCTTTTCACTACAGCTTATAGAAAACATCAATTAACTCAGAGTGGATCAATCATAAGTGCATTTATTTTACTTGCTGCAAGGGAAGACCATTGCTGTACAAGTGCTGGTGGTAGCTTCAAGAAACTGCCAGCATAGTTACTCCTTTATACACAAGTGTTAGCTTCTGTGCATCAGTGTTCAAGGTTAGGGTGCATTCTATTCATCTGCTTAATCAGTGTACTTGGCATTCTTCCAATAACACTTCTCTCATGGTCCAGTCCGTGAAGTCTGTATTCCGGTTCACAGTCCGGTCCGTGGGCTCAGGACTCTGGGTCTTCCAGCTGTCCCTTGTTTCGGTTGGGTTAATCATAGGCACCTGATTCCCATCTTGAGACTTGGAATATAAGTAGCCCTGGGGTTGAGTGCGGGCTGTTGGTTCATCTTGTCAAGATCCCCTGGGAGCAACCTGCCAGTGGAAGGCTAGAGCGGCCACTTGCCATCTTTCGGCCGCGTTGGAGAACCATCACTTCATGGAGCCTTGCTGTTGGTAGTCGGAGCTGTCTTTGCAGTATAGATTCAGCTGTTTCCTGAGCCAGCTGAGTGGCCGTCAAACACTCTGAGCTAGGTACGGATCCGGCTGTTTCCGTAGCCAGCTGAGGTTGCTGGCCATAACTGCGACTCGGAGCAACCCCGATGCAGAGATGGAACTGTCTGTCATTCTTTGATGTTTGTCTCTTCTTGTCCTCACCTCCGTGGGGTAAGTCAGGCCGTTCTGCCGTTGCCCTGTGGGGAGACCTGTCTTGTCTTGTCTTTGCCTCTGTTGGGTAAGTCAGGCCATTCTGCTGTTATCCGGCGGATGGACCTGTCCCACCTTGGTGTGGATATAAAGTTGAGTCCCGGCTTGTCTAAGGATAAGTCCCGGCTCTACGTCTATGTACTGTCCAGTCTCAAGTTAGTGTCGTGTTAAAGATGAGTCCCAGCTTTTCAAAGGATAAGTCCCGGCTCTATGTTGATGTACAGTTCCCAGTCTGTCTCTGAGCTCCAGCCTCTGAGTTATGAGCCTCCGCATTCCAAGACCCCAGCCTCCAGCCTCTAGCCTCGTCTAGCCTCAAAGATCCCAAGCCTCATCTAGCCTTGAAGATCCCAAGCCTTGTACTTATACTCATATGATGACTAGGCTGGCAGGTAGCTCATGGTGGAGTAGACAGTGCCCTACTATTTGTAGTCTTCTTGCCTCGATTTTAGTGGTGAGCATCGGTAGGTCGTCACAGAGCTCGATGTTTGAAATGTGCTGTTGCCAACTCACGTCAAGAGCCATCCGGAGCATTTGTGTATAGCAACCATCTAGAGATTTTCGCATAGTCTTGGTGAGTGTCCACGTCTCACATCCGTATGTGAGAATGGACTCTATGACTGTCATAGTCCGGTCCATAAAGTCCGTATTCCGGTTCATGGTCTGGTCCAGCAACCCTTGCTCCAGGTTTTCCTATCTACGCTGTTTCTGTCCTTGTTGAGCTAATTGAGGCAGCTGATGCTAGTTGGAGCTGACTGCATAAATACCTCCAGAGACCAGGGCGTGGTTGCTGGATTGTTCTTGTCCTTACTCTTTGTATCCCTTCCTCTGCCTTGTGTTTCCTCGCCTGAAGCCCTGCCTTGTCTTGCCGGTAACAATCGCCTCGCCTGCCTTCTGTTTCCTCACCTGAAGCCCTGCCTAGTCTTGCTGGTAACACTCGCCTCGCCTGAAGTTCTGTCTTGCCTTGCTTTGTCAGTAGCCTTGCCTTGTCTTGCTGTCTTGTCCTGGAGCCACCCCGTACTTAGCTCCGTTCCTGTCCCTTGCCTTTGCCCAGGTAAGCCAGGCCGTCTTGCTGTTACCTGGAGTTGGTTCTGTCCTTTCCTGTCCCTTGCCTCTGTTGGGTGGTGATCCGCGCCCTGCCCAGGTGATCCGCGCCCTGCCCAGGAGGAGCCTGCCAAGCCTCGCCTCAAGTCTCCTGCCTCCAGCCTCAGCCTCGCCTCCCCTCAAGTCTCCAGCCTCAGCCTCAGCCTCAGCCTCGCCTCCAGCCTCCAGCCTCGCCTCGTCTCCTGCCTAGCCTCTAGCCTCTTGTTAAGCCAAGCCAAGTCTCTAGCCTCTAGCCTCAAGCTTCAAGCCTGTAGATTTCTGCCTCATTCTGCCTGCCAGCCAAGCCTCGTCCTTGCCTAGTTCTAGGATCCGAGCCAGAGGCAAGACCCAGGTACTGGGTCCTTGTCCAGTCTCTGGCTCAGAGTCCAAGCCTCGGCTCCTAGCTCTCTTGTTCAGTCCTGTTCCAGGTTCCTGGTTTTCCTGTCCATGTCCTCGCCGTCGCCCTGTATCCTAGTCCTGTCCCTAGTACTTCTGTGTCTGTGTCTTGCACTGGGGTCCGTTCCTGTCCACCACCTTATGACAATGACTGCTGTGAAGAACCTCTTTTTAAGCCCTCTGGTCAGGTTTGACTTCCAGATTTCCTTCATATTGTTCATAGCCCTCCACGCCAGCGCCTTCCATATCTTTATATCCTTCTCCGAACTCATCATTCTTGACCTGAGGTACTTGAAGTCAAAGACTTTCTTAATGGTATCATTCTTTACGGTCTTGAGAGTACCTTTGTCGCAGTAAAATGCCATGTACACTGTCTTTTTACCATAGAGGTGAAGTCCAGCTTTATTGCACTCAATTTCCACTTTTGTCAGTAGCTGCTGTGCTTCCTCTATCTGGTCAGAGAGCAGGACCATGTCATCTGCAAAATTGAGATCTGTGAGCGTAACTGGTCTGACCCTTTTGGTTCACCCTGGTTTTATGGTAAAACCAAGCTTGTCATGATCTTTGGTAGCTTGACGTAGAGTGTAATCAAGGACGATTATAAAGATGTAGGGTGCCAGGGTGTCTCCTTATATCCTCCACACAAAGGTAATTCAATAAAATCCATCTGTAAATTCACAAACGGTGAAGGTGATGTATGAGATCCTTCCACCTTCACTAATTTTCCTGAATTTTGTAAACTACACATCATACATTGTTCACAAACTTGATTTGCAGTTTGTGATAAACAAGCAGCATACCATGTTTGATTTATAAGATCTCTCAATTCTCTTTTCAGCTTCCAGGCTAAGAGGGTACGATGCCCTGCTTGGCAGTGGAGCATTTGGATGGATGGTCATATTATGCGGCTCAGCTGTGAGCATCCTACCCCTCTCATTTGGCTGGAGGGCCCAAAGTTGCAGAGGGACCTTGGAGAGTAAAGGTCTCTCATCAACACTGAACAACAGCCCCCCTACAACTTCCTGTTCAAAGGTTGCATCTGCTCTTAGTTACTAGGGAGAGATAAAAGAACGCCCCTACCTCCTTCCAATGTATACGTACATTAAGTCCCTCAGGAGTGCACGTAATAGTAGCTCGCATTTTACACAATAAATCTCTTCCACACAAGTTTACAGGCACATCTGGAGAAAGTAGAAAGGTATGATATAAATCCGGGTCTCTGATGCTAACCTCCACCGGGGCTGTCCTCTGTTTGAGAAGGACAGAAAGCAATCCGGACCGAAGACCATTTTTAA
Organism: Mobula birostris; assembly: GCF_030028105.1. Taxonomy (NCBI): domain Eukaryota; kingdom Metazoa; phylum Chordata; class Chondrichthyes; order Myliobatiformes; family Myliobatidae; genus Mobula; species Mobula birostris. The sequence goes on along the minus strand of NC_092375.1, from coordinate 78,802,416 downwards.
TTATATTAATTGTAGGTCCCATTGCCTGCTCTTTCAGCAGTCCTGAATATTGTTCCTTTTTCTGTACTCTTCCTTGGACTCCAAAGAAAATTTCACGTCTGACTGATTGATGTTTCAAGTCTTCATAGGTGATCTACCTTGCATGCTATAAGGTTTTGTATTTTTTATTTGTTTGATTAAAGCCGGAGCTCTGTGATGTGGCTCCAAGGTAAATGCAAATCAGGCACAATGACAGTGGAGTCTGACTCTCTCTGTTCCCTGAATTAGTGCCATCTCTTGCTACAACATGACTGTCTGTCTGGAAGATATCATGTCTGTGAGTAAGAATCTTCAGAGACATACCAGGAAATCTAGGTGCCTCATTTCCTTCTGTGAAAATTGATAATATGTACAAGTTATTTTCATCTCCCAGTTTCAGTTGTAGGATAGCTCCTCTTTGTGAAATACTGACTGGCTTTAGTCATCACTGTTAGCTTGACCTTGTGCTATCTACTCTTGAAATCTGCCAGGTAGTTTTGTGCTAAGGCAATGGTAGTGGAATTGCAGCGTGAATGGTGAATAAAGCAGGGGACAGCAAGCACCCATCAGAATTCCAGTGTGCTCTGTTGAATGTTAAATGATTTATCCCTCCTTGTGTTTTAAAATCCTTCTTTCAATTCTGCTGGCAGTTTTGCCAGTATGAAAAATGCCATCTGGAAGTTCAATACCTATGGTCTTGGTCCTGGTGACTATGAATTCTGGAGACTTTGCTGGTGTTTTTGGTTTGAATTTTTCACAATTTTCGTCAATTTTGGAAAAACAGGAAACTAGTTTGAACATGCTTATGATACTTCATAAAATAAAACAGCATATTGAGATCTGGAGGTGGAGCAAAGTTAAGATGGCGCTAAACGGCGACTCCTTTGCTTGCATCTTCGGAAACAGCTCTACTTCCATCTTTAGTATCTTTATCTTTCCCTTTCAGTGTTCTTTTACAGACCCTGACCCGGAGTAACACGCTGACTTTGGTTCTTTGCAGGAATGGGACCCGTTCTCGGGGTTTCAGGACTGGCCGTTGTTCAGCACGCCGAGGGTTCAGCCTGAGAGTCCGGCTCAAATTTGGAAACCTAAGATCTCGGGACTCTGGAGACGGGTGGATCGAGGGTCAGTGTCACGCAGGAGATGGCGGTGTCGAAAATCTACTGCAGTGTGCCCAAAGACCCGGGATCTTTGAGATCTTTGGGAACAGAGCTCAGAAAAAGCAACATAACAGACCTTTAACATCATAAACCAGTGAGCTGTTTGTTAGTCTCCCCGCTCGCTGGGAAAAAAAGGAGACACCTCCTTCTCCCTTATTAGAGAGAGAACCTGTGGTATGTCGAATGCCGGTGTGAAACGCGAAGTCTTTGGGGTAACTGCAAGTCTGTGTCTTTGCTATTGCTTTGCTCACGCTTGAGTGCTCAGTGGTGAGCGCTGATGCTTTTTATTGCTGGTGGGGGACAGGGGATCGTTGCTTGCTACTTGGGGGAGCTTTGGGGTTCTTACATTTAACTGTTGTTCATTCTTTGGGGCAGTCTTCTGTTTTCGTGGATGTTTACGAAGAAAAAGCTTTTCAGGGTGTATATTGTATACATTTCTCTGACATTAAATTGAACCTTTGAACCTTTGAACCTTGAAACTTTGAATATGACAGCATGTAGTAGATTAAACAATTGACTTTTAATCTTTGAAAGATTAAACCATTTCTAAAGAATAAGAAGCAATGCTTATTTTAATGTTTATTTAGTTAAAATATCCTGCAATATTCTGCACTTAATATGTTGCCTTCCTGATCTTACCACATGAAATTATTCAACACGCATTTGCTGACGACACTACACTGAGTGGTCTAATCGCAAATTATAATGAGGCAGCCTACAGGGAAGATGTCATCATCCTGACACAGTGATGTCAAGAAAACATCCTCTCCCTCAACGTCGCAAAAACAAAGGAGCTGGTTGTGGACTACAGGAGGAATGGAGCCAGGCTAACCCCTACTGTCATCATTGGATCTGGGGATGAGAGGGTGAACAGCTTTAAGTTCCTCAGCATAAGTATCATCAAGGATCTCATGTGGTCTGTACACACCAGTTGTGTGGTAAAAAAGGCACAACGGTGCCTCTTTCACCTCAGACGGTTGAAGAAGTTTGGTATGGGCTCCCAAATCCTAAGAACTTTCTACAGGGGCACAATTTCAAGCATCCTGACTGGCTGCATCACTGCCTGGTATGGGCTGCATCACTTCCCTCAATCGCAGGACTCCACACAGAGTGGTGCAGACAGCCCAGCACATCTGTAGATGTGAACTTCCCACTATTGAGGATGTTTACAAGACTGGTGTGTAAAAAGGGCCTGAAGGATCATTGGGGACATGAGTCACCCCAACCACAAACTGTTCCAGCTGCTACCATCTAGGAAATGGTACCACAGCATAAAAGCCAGGACCAACAGGCTCTGGGACAGCTGTGCCAACCAACTGGCGGGAGTATTCAAGGACACTTTCAATCTCTCCCTGCTACGGGTGGAAGTTTCCACTTGCTTCAAAAAGGCAACAATTATACCAGTGCCCAAGAAGAATAATGTGAGCTGCCATAATGACTATCGCCTGGTAGCACTCACATCTACAGTGAGGAAATGCTTTGAGAGTTTGGTCATGACTAGACTGAACTCCTGCCTCAGCAAGGACCTGGACCCATTGCAATTTGCTTATCGCCGCAATAGGTCAACGGCAGATGCAATCTCAGTGTCTCTCCACACGGCTTTAGACCACCTGGACAACACAAACACCTATATCAGGATGCTGTTCATCGACTATAGCTCAGCATGTAATACCATCATTCCCACAATCCTGATTAAGAAGTTGCAGAACCTGGGCCTCTGTACCTCCCTCTGCAATTTGATCCTCAACTTTCTAACCGGAAGACCACAATCTGTGCGGATTGGTGATAACATATCCTCCTCGCTGACGATCAACACTGGCGCAACTCAGGGGTGTGTGCTAAGTCCACTGCTCTACTCTCCATATACCCATGACTGTGTGGCTAGGCACAACTCAAATACCATCTATAAATTTACTGATGGATCAATCATTGTTGGTAGATTTTCAGATCGAGACGGGAGGGCGTACAGGAGTGAGATATACCAACTAGTGGAGTGGTGTCACAGCAACAACCTTTCAACGTCAGTAAGACAAAAGAGCTGATTGTGGACTTCAGGAAGGGTAAGATGAAGGAACACATACCAGTCCTCATAGAGGGATCAGAAGTGGAGAGAGCGAGCAGTTTCAAGTTCCTGGGTGTCAAGATCTCTGAGGACCTAACCTGGTCCCAATATATCAATGCAGTTATAAAGAAGGCAAGACAGCGACTATACTTCATTAGGAGTTTGAAGAGGTTTGGTATGTCAACAAATACACTCAAAAACTTCTATAGGGAGCATTCTGACAGGCTGCATCACTGTCTGGTATGGGGGGGTGCTGCTGCACGGGATCGAAAGAAGCTGCAAATTTAGTCAGCTCCATCTTGGGTACTAGCCTGCAAAGTACTCAGGACATCCTCAAGGAGCGGTGTCTCAGAAAGGCAGCGTCCATTATTAAGGACCTCCAGCAACCAGGGCATGTCCTTTTCTCACTGTTACCATCAGGTAGGAGGTACAGGAGTTGAATGCACACACTCAGCGATTCAGGAACAGCTTCTTTCCCTCTGCCATCCGATTCCAAAATGGATATTGAAACTGTGACCACTACCTCACTTTTTTTATATATATTATTTCTGTTTTTTTGCACAATTTTTAATCTATTCAACATAGGTATACTATTATTTATTTATTTATTATTATTTTTTCTTCTTCTTCTATATTATGTATTGCATTGAACTGCTGCTGCTAAGTTAACAAATTTCATGACACATGCTGGTGATAATAAACCTGATTCTGAGCTTCCTCCACCAGGCCATCAGACTGGTTAATTTATGCTGACCACTGTATTTCTAAGTTATGTTGACTGTCCTTTTGTACGTACTACTTATTATAAATTACTATAAATTGCACATTTAGATGGAGACGTAAGGTTGATTTTTACTCCTCATGTACAAACGTATATGAAGGATGTAAGTAATAAAGTCAATTCAGAATTAATAGTGTTATTTCCATATATATATTATGACTAGATTATTAGAATTCCAGGCATATAGTTATATAGTTTATTTGAGTGGTTAGCTCTAGAGCTGACGTGATCATAGTGTGAAAGGATGTCAGTAAGACACTACTGGAACTGGTTATGAACTGTGTTCACTAAGTTCGAATGAGAAGGATTAAGTTTGTGAAATCTTCAGTCTCACAGAATCACAGCTTGGTTGTGGCTTGCAAGAGGGTCATTTGAGTAGGTGGGTATATCTCGGCCAAATGGAAGAGCAGTTCTGCTGGTTCCAGTCCCTCACCTCTCCTTGTGTCACATTCAGTTCCTTTGTTAACCGTCTTCAGTCTATGTCCCCCACTTTTTGAAGATGTCCCCATCTTCAGTCACGTCCCCTCAGCCATTTCCCTCTATCCACTTCTTCTACACACTTCATAATTTCAAATGCTTCTTTCATGTTTCCTTGCAACTTTCTTCCAATGAGAGCAACCCCAGCTATTTGAATCTAAGGTCCTTTATTCCTGGAATCATTTTTGTAAATATCTTCCATACATTTCAAAAACTTGGTATCTTTCCTTAAGTGTGGTGTCCACAAATGGATACAATTTTCCATTTGTGACCAAAGCAGAATTTTGTAAATTTTAATCATGACTTCCTTGTTCATTAGTTAGATTAGAATTTTATTTCTTACATCCAATTCACAACATGAGGGAGTAAAAATCTTCATGTTGCATCTCTGTCGCTGTGTACAATCAGTAAGGAAGGGAAATGTGGGAGGATATTGCTAAACACTAGGATTGTATACAGAATTGTTTTGTATACATGTATGTACAGTCAGATGCAATGTTCAGTCAGATATGCAATCACATCAAATCTCAAGCAAGAAAAAATCTGCAGATACTGGAAATCCGAGCAACACACACAAAATGCTGGAGGAACTCAGCAGGCCAAGCAGCATCTATGGAAAAAAGTACAGTCAATGTTTCGAGCTGAAACCCTTTAGTAGGACTGCAAACAGATCAATGTGCATTGATCAATCTGATGGCCTGGGGAAAGAAACTAGCCCGGTGTCATAAGGGCGGTGGCTGGGAACGGACCCAAATGCAAGACACAGACACTGAAGTACTAGGGACAGGACTAGGATACAGGGCGATGGCAAGGACATGGACAGGAAAACCTGGAACCTGGAACAGGACTGAACAAGAGAGCTAGGAGCCCGGGCTTGGACTCTGAGCCAGAGACTGGACAAAGACCCAGTACCTGGGTCTTGCCTCTGGCTCGGACCCCAGAACTAGGCAATGACGAGGCTGGAGTCTTCAGGCTAGAAGCTAGAGGCTAGAGACTTGGCTTGGCTTGGCAAGAGGCTCGAGGCTAGAGACTTGGCTTGGCTTGGCAAGAGGCTCGAGGCTAGAGACTTGGCTTGGCTTGGCTAGAGGCTGGAGTCTACAGGCTCGAGGCTAGGCAAGAGATGAGGCGAGGCTGGAGGGTGGAGATGAGGTGAGGCTGGATACTGGAGGCGAGGCTGGAGACTGGGGACTTGAGTCGAGGCGAGACTGGAGACTTGAGTTGAGGCGAGGCTGGAGACTTGAGACGAGGCGAGGCTGGAGGCAGGGGAAGGGATACAAGGAGTAAGGACAAGAACAATCCAGCAACCACGCCCTGGTCTCTGAAGGTATTTATGCAGCCAGCCCCAACAAGCATCAGCTGCCTCAATTAGCTCAACAAGGACAGAAACAGCGTAGATAGGAAGACCTGGAGCAAGGTTTGATGGACCGGACCGCGAACCGGAATACGGATCCCGCGAACCGGAATACGGATCCCACGAACCGGACCATGACACCCGGAACCTGTTGGTCCTGGCCTTAATGCTGTGGTACCGTTTGCCAGACAGAAGCAGCTGAAACGGTTTGTGGTTGGGCTGGCTGGAGTCCCTGATGATCCTGCAGGCCTCTTTTTACATAACTGCTGCTGTAAATGTCCTGAATAAAGGACAGTTCACATCCACAGATGTGCTGGGCTGTCCGTACCACTTTCTGCAGTGCCCTGCAATTGAGGGTAATACAGTTCCTGTACCAGGTGATAACACAGCCAGTCAGGATGCTCTTTTACTTCAATAATTTCTCATTTACTTCAATTGTTATAATTTGACACAGAGCCAGGTAGTTGAATATTGCTCAACATTGGTGTTGCTGAGTGATTATAAGTTTAATTTAAGAAATGAATTTGGCGGTAATGCACCATTAAGCTGGATGCCAACCGCCGTAAAACAAGATACAGACAGCCAGAAGAAATGAATTATAGTACATTATAAACATTTGATTCTTAGTGCCTCATAATTAATTACAGTGATCACTTAAACACCTCAGCTCTTGCTAACCCACCATTCTCTTAGACTTTGCTTGAAGCACATTATGGTTGTTGAAAAGCTCCTGTATTTGGCATACAGGTGTCCCCTGCTTTTCAAACATTCGCTTTACGAAACCTCACTGTTACGAAAGACCTACATTAATACCTTGTTTTCGCTTTCAGAAGGTGTTTTCACTGTTACGACAAAAAAGCAGTGCGTGATAAAAAATTCAGCGCGCGAAAAAAATCAGCGTGTAATAAAAGGCAGCACGCACCCTGGGCAGCTGCTCTCCCCCAGTTTCGGAACTGCATTCTCGCCAGCATTGCTTAAATACGTGTCTGTGAGCAGCCGTTTGCAAGTTGAGTTCTATGGTATCGGAAAAGCCTAAAAGAGCTTGTAAGGGTGTTACACTTAGCGTAAAACTAGACATAATTAAACCTTTCGATCGTGGTGAATGAAGTAAGGACAAAGTGAGTTTGGCTTGTGGAAGCGGACGAACATGATGTTGAAGAGGTTTTGGCATCCCATGACCAAGAACTGACAGATGAAGAGCTGATGCAATTGGAAGAGGAAAGGATAACAATCAAAACCGAATAAGTAATAATAAAGTACGACTTTAATTTTGAAAGGGTACATCGGTTTAGGGGATATTTGCAGGATGGTTTGAGTCCTTACAAAGAACTGTGTGATAGAAAAATGCGCGAGGCTCAGCAGTCAAGCAAGCCTTCCACATCAGCCACAGCAGACGATGAACCTCGACCTTTGACGTCGAGGCAGGCAGTCATAGGAGAAGATGAGCTGCCTGCTGTAATGGAAACAGACGACAAGATGACACCCCAGTGCCCCACCACCCCAACACCCAGGCCACGGACAGATACCGATTCGCGGAGAATACAACGGTAGCTGGGAGGCACACAGCACATCTTTAAGAAAAGTGCCGAAATAAACATGCTAATTAATTAGGTGCCACCGACACATAATTGTCAGCCCAGATCAGAGGCGATGCAATCGGCACTGTTCTGGGCTGACAATTACGTGTCGGCGGCACCTAATTGATTAGCATGTTTATTTCGGCTCTTTTCTTAAAGATGTGCTGTGTGCCTCCCGGCTACCGCTGCATTCCTGCATGCTTCGCGGCAATGTATCGCTCGGTGGCCTGGAGGGTGGGGGCCACTGCACCTTTCCAACCTGCGACGACTCAGCCTAACACACCATTATCAGTGTGCTCGGCGCTGAACCAATTCCGGTAAGTGATGCTACACTGTACATACATTATTTCTACTTTATATCGGCTGTGTATTTTTACGTGTTATTTGGTATGATTTGGCAGCTTCATAGCTTATAGGTTACCGGAGAGAGTGTTTCTGCCAACAGCACTTGCATGAAATTTTCTGCCGACGGCGCTTGCGTGAGATTTTCGCTACAGAGAACAGTTCAGTAATGATTGTGGAAAAGTATTTCTACTTTATATAGGCTGTATATTTATCATATCATTCCTGCTTTTACTATATGTTACTGTTATTTTAGGTTTTATTTGTTATTTGGCATGATTTGGTAGGTTATTTTTGGGTCTGCGAACACTCACAATATTTTCCCATATAAATTAATGATAATTACTTCTTCGCTTTACGACATTTCGGCTTGCGAACCGTTTCATAGGAACACTCTACCTTCGGATGGCGGGGGGAACCTGTAATATGAGAAATCTGGACTGAAGGAATTGCATCAAATTAGGGCCCAGCCCGTGCATTTTTGCCATTCACTTCTGTAGTACAGTGTTAGCTAGTACAGTTCCCATACTCTAATTATGCAGTCACACAATTTTTCTGAATTAGGACATTCAATGTGGTAAAATTCAGAATCTGCCCTTGACCACATTTCTCTAGCCCATGGTCCAACCGACATATTGCTGCCCCACTTTATGTACCTTCAGACTTAGAGCCAGGTTTTGCCTGAGCTATGTTAATGTCATAACTTTCCCCTTTATTGATCGCAGCCCTTGAGTTTGGACTTAAGCAATAGGCGATTCATCGGAGTCATTAATCCATAATGAAAAGTGTAGAAACAGACCAAATGAAAAAGAAGTGTTGATGGTATAATGTGGAGTATCTGAAATATGGATTTATGCCAGCACCAAGCAACAAACAGCAGACTATGTGTCTGTTGTGTGAAAATGTTTTTTAAAAGAGGTGAGAAACCGTGAAGGCTCCTTGACCATTTGAAGAGGATGCATCTGTTAAAGTAAACAAGAACTTGTCTTATTTTCAGACACTTAGTGAAAACTTTCAGAAATGGAAAACACTTCAAAACATGACTTTGGCAAATTTTAATGAAATCAACCTGCAATTGCAAAGAAGTTATGTGAATCTTATCAAAGTCAAATCAGTTGTCCGCCCGAGTTAACCCTATTTAAGTGCAACATTGGCTGTTGTAACCTTTTCCAATTTCCGACTCTCTCTGAGTTGGAAGAGAAAGAAAGGATGTTAGAAGATGATCATCAAACATTAAGTATACCGTGCCCACCTGGGTGAACTGCATAAAGGCATGTCAAGGAAATTTCAGGATCTTCTTTCGATACAAATTCCAAATTGGTTAATAAATCCATCCCTGATGAGGAATTAACAGGAAGGATGGAGGAAGAACTGATCTTGTTATAAAATGACTTTGAGCTGAAACCGAGACTATCAGGACTATCATATCAAGACTTTTGGTTCCAGAAAGAAATCTTTGAACACTATCCTGCTCTGTGGAAAATGGTCAAAATGTTCGTTATTGCCTTTCCAACATCATATTTTCTGGAACACGGTTTCAGTGCAGTCACCTAATTTCTTTCAAAGCAACAAAACAGATGGCAAATTACTGAATGAAGGGATTTGAGACACTTTCTGAGTGATACTCAGCCAGATATTGAGAAGCTAATATCACTGCACCAAACCCATCCATCTCATTGAAAGATGAAAAAGCAAAGAATTAGTGTATAGTTGGGCTACTAACTTATGCACTAAAATGGTTGATGAAAATTGTTTTTTTACTCTAATCAAATACAGAAATAATTTTATTATAGCTTTAAATAGATTTGAATAATGTTTGCAATTAATTGTCACTGTTATGAATTTGCAGTTCCTATTTTCATTCACTGTACATCGTAAATCAAAATTCTTTATAGTTTTTTTGCAATAGCCAGAAAGGGATGGGAGTCACTGGGAAAGTGGTCTGGGAGCCAAGCAGATGGTAACCAAAAAAGTTTGGAAACCACTGCTCTAAACCCTTCCTATCCGTTTACCGTTCCAAATGCCTTTTAAATATTATTGTGCATGCCTTAACCAGTCCCTCTGGCAGCTCATTCTAGATATGTGTCATCCTCTGTATGAAGAATTTGTTCCTTGGTTCCCTTTTACATTGCTCCCTCTCACCTGAACAATCACATGTTCCATTTGGCAATATGCCTGTGAGCTAGAGTAGAAATCTGAGGTAGTGTACAATGGGTACAGTTTGTGGCCAGATTGTCAAATGCATGTAAACCAGCAACTTTTCTCCCATTTGTTCAATAGAACCTTTTAAAGTTGTTGTAGGCCAACAAGTATGCTTTGAATTTACATAACGTATAATCATTGAGGTGCTCGGTTTACAGCAAGATTGGCAGTTAATATTACTAATAAGATCTCCTCAAGGCAAGTCATCTGTTTCATGACATTAAAAGCATTATAACATCAACAGCCCTGATGAAGGGTCTTGGCTTGAAATGCCGACTATTTATTCATTTTCATAGATGCTAGCTGACCTGCTGAGTTCCTCCGGCATCTTGTGTGTGTTACTCTAGATTTCCAGCACTTGCAGAATCTCTCCTGCATGTAATTAAGTATTAAAGATTTGCTTTATTTGTCACATTGACATCGAAACGTACAGTGAAGTGCGTTGTTTGCGTCAATGACCAACACAGTGCGAGGGTGTGCTGTGGGCAGCTTGCAAGTATTGCCATACTTTCTTTGCCAATATAGCATGCCCACAACTTACTTACCCTACCCTGGAATATGGGAGGAAACTGGGACACCCAGAAGAAACCCTCACATTCACGGGGGAAACATACAATCTCCTTACAGACAGCAGTGGGACTTGAATCCCATGCACTGGCACCGTGAAGTGTTATGCTACACCACTGCCCCATACAAAGCACATTGTATAATTTCATATTAGCAATGGCTGTCACCATAAAGTCTATTACGTGACTTATTCCTGGAATGTTTACATAATGGTAAAGGCTGGCTGGGTTCAGCTCTTGCACCTCAGAGGCTCACTGAAATATTTTGTTTTGAAGTATGGCAGAAACGAGAGTGCTATATATGGACAGGATGTGTGCAGTTATTTTCAGGTCAAATATTATACTATTACTGTTTGTCACAAAAATACAACAATATAGGGGTAGGAATAGGCCACCAGGTCCATCAATCCTGACCCACTTTGCAATGTGATCACTGTTGATCTGTGTTGGCCTTAACTTCTCTTCCATGCAAGTTCCCCATAGCCCTCAGTTATTCCAACTTCCAAAAATTTACCTTTCTCCAAATTAACAGCGTATATTTTGTAATCAGGCCTCGACCACCCTTGGGAGTAGAGAATTCAGAGACTCAACACCCTCTTACAGAAGAAATCCCTTTGTATTTAAATGACCAGCTCCTTACTTTGCACCTGGGTCCCTTCCTTCCATTTACTTCTAACTCTCCCACTCATGAGAGCATCTACTGTCTGCCTTTGTTCTGGACATTTCCTGATTTATGCTCTGCTTTATTGAGAGGTCACATTTTGGGGGCCTACAACACTAGTCCTACCCGGATCTTCTTTTCCCTGTTACTCAACACAACTCGATTCAATCCAAATCAGTTTTAATTTCTACCCACTGCGTCTATGTCACGATTCTACACAGCTCTGATACCTTTCTTGATTAACAATGCTATTCTACCTTCTTCCCTTTGAGCCTGTTCCTTTGAAATATCATATAAACTAGAATATTCAGCACCATTTCTGGCCACCTGAAGGATGCTAACTGTATGTTGAACTTAACAATGTTAAAACTGTATATGCTTACTCAATTTTTGTGGTCATTTTAGTATATAATATCCCAGAATATTTTAAATACTTTTTCTCCTGGGAATGAGTGTGCTGTGCCCTTCATCAGGCTTTACCCCACTTGCTAGTTTCAGGTTTGGAATTTGCGAATGGGTGTATGAGACAACTCTGAACGAACATTGGTGAAACGAGTATGAAAACATGCTACTTCTCTAGAGTTAAACATTTGGGCCTTTCACATTTTTTAAATGAATCTTTACTTTGAGCCCTTGTCCTAACTTCACTAAGTATCCTTTATCACCTATTGCCTATCTCACCCATTTCAAAATTTCTCCATGTCCTCAGCCAACAATATGCTCCACTCTGCAGTCTCCTGGAGAGCTCTGCATAGGAATTACAGTACTGGGTGGCAAATATATGTGGAAGGAAAGCAACAAGGAAAAGGCATGTGGCTAAGTGGTTCAGGTGTTTGTCTAGTGATCTCAGGGTCGCTGGTTCGAGCCTCAGCTGTGGCAGTGTGTTTGCGTCCTTGAGAAGGGCACTTAATCACACATTGCTCTAATGTCTGTGTGAGGAGTGGCACCCCACACAGACTTCCAATCTGCGCCTTGTAAGGCATGAAAATGCCCGATGCAGGCCTCTCATGGTCTGAGTCGACATTCCCCCCCACCTTGTAATTTGGTAGTTTGGTAATATCAATTATTGTTGGCTTTTATGCTGACATTGTGATGATTGATGCCAGAGGGAATGTAAGATTGAGATTTTATAATTATTTCATTTGGTCTCACAGTGACTGGCCAGAAAAGGGCTCCTGATGTATCTCCTTATCTCCTTCCTTCCTCTTTTCTTCTTTTTTTCTTCAATCTCCGTCATCTCTTCCACCCCCTTGACAGGAGCTGAACTCATATGATTCCTACTACATTTGAGGAATATTCGTCACATGGCCATCAATTTGAAGATCTACTCTACAGTGTAGAAAAATGAAAATGGAGAAAGATTTACTGATTGGTGTGTCAGAAACAACCAAGTGATCACCAATACTTGGTATAAAAACCATCCATGTAGATTGTGTACTTGGATTAGCCCTGAAGATAGAACAAGGAATCAAATAGATTTAATTACCATCAATGAATGCTTTAGAAATAATATTACAAATTCTAAAGCCTACCCAGGAGCAGATTGTGGTTCAGATCACCATCCAGTAATAGCTAACATCAAAACAAAATTAAAGAAACTGAAATGTGGAAAAAAGAGAAAGAAGTATATGTTGGGAGAACTTAAAGTGATAGCATACTTAAGCAACAATTCAAAACAGCTGTCGAAGAACACCTCAATGAAAATAAAACAACACCTATGTGGGACAGATTTAAATGTGCTATATAGCAATCAGCCGAGGAGATAATCCCAGTATAAGAAATCCAACACACTGACAAGGGGTGGATAACCCAAGAAATTCTAGATCTGATGGAACAAAGAAGGTTAGTGAAGAATAATGAAGTACAACACAGAGAGCTAGACAGACAGACCAGACAATTGTGCAATATTGCAAAGGAAGAATGGCTGAATCAAAAATGCAATGAAGTAGAAGGCCATATTAACAACAGCAAAGAAATGCACAAGAAATTTAAGGAAATTACTGGAATTAAGAAAACCTCCTCTACAGGATGCATAAGATCAGCAGATGGATCCATACTAACAGATTCCAGATGAAGTGTGTGAGAGGTGGATTCAGTATATATAGCAGCTTTTTGAAGGTAATAGAGGGGAACCCCCAGATATTAAACACCCTAATTCTGGCCCACCTATTACCTGAGAAGAAATAATTAAAACAATGAAAAGCATGAAACATGGTAAAGCCACTGGACCTGATGGAATCTCAGTGGAAATGAAGATCTGGGCAGAGATATTCTTTTTGAGCTATTTAATGGCATATATGAGACTGGTGTATTGCCTGACGATCTCTTGAAATCAGTATTTATAACTGCCAAAAATTCCTGGAACTATTGACTGCGAAAATTATAGAACAATCAGTCTTATGAGTCACATAATAAAGATTTTGTTGAGAATTATTCTGAGTCAAATTATAAACAAGTTAAGACCAGAAACTTTTGAACTACAATATGGGTTTATTGAGGATAGAGGATCTATGAACGCAATTTTCATATTACGAATGCTTTCAGAAAGGGCAATTGAATATCAAAATGATGTCTTTTTATGTTTTATTGATTTCACTAAAGCATTTGACAAAGTGCAACATGAAAAATTATTTCAAATTCTCACTAAACTAAATATTGACGGAAGGGACCAACAACTGCTTCAAAATTTATATTGGAACCAAATGGTGGCGGTAAAAATTGATGATAATATAAGCAGTTGGACTAAAATTCAAAGAGGAGTTAGACAGGGATGCATTGCCTCACTGGATTGTTTAATATCTATAGTGAAATGATTCTCAGTGAAATAGAAGAACTAGATGGGATAAAAATTGGAGGTGTTAACATCAACAATATAAGATATGCAGACGATACCACCCTAATAGCAAGTACTGCAGAAGACTTACGAATCCTCCTGGACAAAGTAATACAAACAAGTGCAGATTTTGGTCTAACTGTCAACTGTAAAAAAAAAACAAATGTATGGTAATATCAAAACAGCAGGATACTGCCAACTGCCAGTTGTACATGGGTAACCAAGAGATTGAACAAAAGACCAGCTTTAATTACCTTGGTAGCTTTATATCACAAGATGCTAGAAGTAAAGTAGAAATAAAAAGAAGAATTGCCATTGCTAAAACCAACTTCCAAAAAATGAAACCCATTTTTACCAACAGACACATTTCTATGACAACAAGGCTTAGGCTACTAAAATGCTACATCTGGTCAATCTTGCTATATGCTTCCGAAACATGGACTCCAAAGAAACTTAGAAGCAATACTAGTGTGGTTTCTTAGAAGAATGCTGAAAATATCATACAAAGATAGGGTAACTAATGAGACAGTACTCCAACGTGCCCATATAAAAAGATCTTTAATCAGAACATTAAATAAGAGGAAACTTAAATTCCTGGGCCATGTCATCAGAAAGGGAGAAATAGAATGCCTGACATTACAAGGCCGTATGCCTGGGAAACAAAGAAGAGGAAGGTAAAGAAGAAAATATATGAACACTGTGAAAGAACTAACAGATCTAAATGTGCGAGATACCATTGACGCAGCGAGGGATCATTTGATATGGAGAGACATGATCGCCCAAGTGTAACGCACAAGGCACATGAAGAAGGAAATACAAAATATGTTTCTTCTTCGGTTGTCCATCGAAATCCGATGACGACGGCCACTCCTTTAACGGTGAGATCTTTGATGACTATACAGTCCTATCCTGGACCCACAAGCTCTATTGCAGGTGGGACATGTATATGTGGTAGTGGTGGCAACCATGGCTGCATTTCTCCTGGCTCTCTTCTGCTGTCTTCTGGTTATTCTTTCCATCTCCAGAATACGAACCCTGTCCCTACACAGCTGTCACCACGTGGTACGGTCTGCAGCAACATTCTCCAGGTCCTTGGGTCTGATCTTGCACTTCCTTAAAGCATTCTTTATCTGATCCTTATAGCGCTTCTTCGGCCCTCCAGCTGAGCGTCAACCATGATGTAGCCCAGAACAACTTCAGGACCTGTTTATGGCCTTTGTTAACCTCTCCAAAGCATTTGACACTGTGCAGAGAGAGCTCTTATGGGATGTCCTCCTCAGATTTGGCTGTCCCAATAAATTTGTTAACATCCTCCGCCAGTTGCATGATGGGATGACTGCTCTGGTGACCATAGGAGGACAAGAGTCTGAACTCTTCCTTGTACGCACAGGGGTGAGGCAGGGGTGTGTGCTAGCACCAGTGTTCTTTAACATCTTCCTCTTGTGTGTTACCAAGCTTCTCCACAACGAGATTGAAGACAGCAGCGGTGTGGCAGTGGACGTCAGATTAGATGGCAACCTCTTTGACATCAGGAGGCTCCACGCAACCACCAAGCTCCATAGAAGTCCTGGAGCTGCAGTATGGAGATGACTGTGCTCTTGTGACTCATACTCACGAGGATCTTCAGACTGTCCTTGCTGTGGCAGTGAGAGCGTACAGCAGGATGGGCCTGACTGTCAGTACCACCAAGACAGAAGTGATTTGCTAATGGAGTACTAGTGTCCCACCCACTCTACCTGCCTTCACTGTTGATGATGAAAAGCTGTCAGTAGTGCCATCTTTCAAAAAATATGTTTAATCCATATAACAAATACATAGTTCTCCCAATACACTGAACAACGAAGTTTTCGCTTCCTGAATACTTTTAGGTGTATCTTATGCATTTTGGGCTGCTGGTCATGAAAATCACCATGAAATTTCCCTATCACGCACCATTTTTTTGAAATCTCCTATATTTGTTATTTCAATTCATAATTCAAGTCAATTAAAAATTTTCCCATAATTTTAGCTGAAAAAATTTCTGTCTTGTTCAGGCACTCCTCAGCATGCATAGGCAAGGTGGATGCTACATGGCAGGACAGATTTTAGAAAGGCTATAAATTTCCGTGAAGGATTTTGATACTTGACACAGATGTTTCCCAGAATAACTGATGCCAAGATTAAGGAAGGCAGTTTTGTTGGTCCACAAATCAAACAGGACATCAGTGACAGGTAATTTGAAGAACTTCTTGTGGGACAGAGAAAATCACATGGAAGGCATTCAATGATGTTGTTGAAAATTGTCTTAGCAACAACAGAGCACCAAACTATGTGAAGCTGGGTGACAACATGTTTCAAGCACAGAAAACCATGAAGTGCAACATGTCACTAAAGATTCACTTTCTGCATTCCCATTTAGACTTCTTCCCTGCAAATCTTGGTGCTGTCAGTGACGATCATGTTGAAAGACTTCACTAGGGCATTGTGGTCATGGAGAAACGATATCAGGTCAACTGGAATCCATCAATGCTGGCTAATTATTGTTGGGCACATAAGCAAGAAGCCTTAGACACTGAGTACAAAGGAAAATATTCAACAAAACATTTTTAGCTTAGTTGAACTGTTGCAAAGCTTCAGCACCATGATGCAATTAAAACATTATATTCAATAAAAGTTAATTTCTTGTTTCTCCAAATGCCTATATGATACAAATGGACTTATTTGTGTTCAGCTTCAAGTGGTCTATCATAAACAAAAAACAAATCTGCGGAAACAGCACTTTTGAAAAAAATTGCTGTCCGGTGAAATCAGTATGAATTGCAATATGGCTGTCTGTGTAATCACTTTTCCTTGTTCTGCATGGACTTTGAATTGGTGTCAAGTGCCAGATGGTGAGAGGATAATCCTAATCTCCAAGTATTCACGCCTTGGTCTAAATTTTGATCATGAAGCTGGAGGGTGGAGCAGTTTGTATAAAATGAAACCATTGTCATTGCTACCCTGATTCACGACAGTAGCCATAATAGAAACATAGAAACATAGAAAACCTACAACACAATACAGGCCCTTCAGCCCACAAAGCTGTGTCGAACATGTTCTTACCTTTGAACTACCTAGGTTGGTCGAGAGCCCTGTTGGCAGCTGATGGAGCAACATCGATTTAGATTGCTCCTACCCCATTTACTTTATTGTCTCCTACCAGTTTTTTTTTGAAGCCTTATTACAATACTGTAATACTGCTCTAGTATGGCTGGGAAAAGATAAAAAGCTTCTGCAAAAGAAAGGGAAACAGAAGATGAATCCGCAGTCACTTTGGATTCAATCAGTGACTTCCTTAAACAGCAAAAATTGGAACTTTCTGAGGAGTTTCAATGACTTAATGACAAATTGGATACAATCCAACAAACTTTAACTGAGTATGAGAAATGAATTCAGGAAAATACTGCAAAGCTGGTGACACTTGAAGAGGATGTTGAAGCTACAATTAAACTCTGCAAAGAGTTATCCTTATTCAACAAAAAAATGATGAAAAGGATTATCAATCTAGAAAATAAAAACAGGAGAAATAATTTGCAAATTCTGGCTCTTAAAGAACCAATTGAAGGCGCTGACCCTACAAAGTTCTTTGCAAACTTTCTGAAACAGCTATTCCCTGTTTTATTCACTTCTGAGCCAAAGCTCGATCAAGCATATTGCTCGTCGACTTCGAAGCCATTGTTGTCGGCAGTGAGACCCAGGTCGGTCATTCTAAGTTTTCATGAATTTCATATTAAGGACGTTTTAATTCGCCATACCCGTTGACAAGGAATAATCGATTTCCACGGTTGCAAGGTCAGACTTGTGAAAGATTATTTGCCTGAAGTTATGGCTGTTCGTATGAAATATAACGAAGTTACGTCGGAACTTTACAGTAAAGGATTTAAACCATCCCTTTGGTTCCCCGCCCGTCTGAGTATTGTTTTGAAGAACGGATTGCAAAAAAGAATGAAGTTGGTTGAAGACGCAAAAGAGTTTCTGAAGGCTGAAGTCTAAAACTGTTATATTTCTTATTTGATCAATTTTTTCTTCTGTTAATATGAATTTGAAAAAAGGTTTCAACAAGTTTATGTTTTGGCTGTTCATATATTGTTTTTTGTTTTTTTTTGATACTTTTTATTGTATCTCTTTTTGGGGCTTTATTTTAATATAGCTTTCTTTGAATTTGCTTAAATTGATCCTTTTATATTTTCGAATACTGAGTTTGTTTTTCTTTTCATGTTGTGTCTTGGTAGGGATATAATTGACCTTGAAGGACCGGAGTTTCTGTCAACAGGATTTTTTGGAGAGGGATCTTTTTAGTTGTTAGCTCACTGACTGTCTATTGGTCAGCCTTCTGGCTTTGGGTGGGGCAGGGACCAGGGTCTATTTCTCTCTGGGAGCTGTGTTGGGCTGATTATATGATTGCCTGTTTGACTACCTTACCTTAGGGTTTGCTTTCTAGTTTTAACAACTTATAGTCAGATCTTTTAATTACATGATGATTTGTATTTAAAATAGTTCGAAATATTAACTTATTTAGTTTGAATGTGAAAGGGCTGAATCACCCCATTAAATGGAACAAAGTGTTTGCTCATTTTAAAAAATTAAAAGCATCCATTATTTTCTTACAAGAAACGCATATATGCAGCTGTGATAGCTTATGTTTTTTTACTTGGTGGAAGGATATGCAATTCCACCCTTTGTTTAATGCAAAATCACGTGGAGTTTTGACTTTTGTAGATAATACAGTTTCCTTTGTTCAGCAAAACATGATTTTCTAATGTTATGGGACCCTTTCTGAGTTATTTTCATAATCTTTGAACTGTTATTAAAGTATGAATCTGAGCCATTATTATTATAATATTATATGGTAAGGTTTTTTTTTCTTTCTTTTACCAATCAGCTCGTTTTGGTAGTGGGGGTAGATTTTTTAAAATAAAATATAATTATTTTATTTTATTTCATTTCATAATTCAATCTTTTTTTCTACATGATTGATTTGGAATATGGGATACTGTGATCATATTACTGTGATTTAAATGTAATGTTATTCGTATTACTTGTATCCTTATGAATTTTGTATTTGTATTCATGCAATTTATATAATATTAATAAAAATATTGAAAGAGAACTACCTAGACTTCTAGCCCTCTATAGCCCTCTATTTTTCTAAGCTCCATGTATCCATCCAGGAGTTTCTTAAAAGACCCTATTAGTCCGTGAGCCAGGACCCCAAGTTTGGGCCACCGGTACCATCTGGGGGGAATAATTCTTATAGTGATTTTTGGCAAGGTATACACCCCTAGTGCTAGAAAATATGTGATTAGCATTGCAGCAGTGGTAGCTTTCTGTATGATTTCGGGATGCTGGTCTAGAGGACGTATGCATAGAGGCTGGAATTGTTGCAGAGGGGTCCATCAATGGAGTCCTTGATGGTAAACACTACGATCGTGTTGTCAGGGTCCACAAGTACATCTATGAAGCGCTGATGAGACTCGCATGGGCAGAGTTCACACCGTGGGTTGAGGACAACGTTCCAGAGAGGAGTGGGATGATCAGATCATTCTTAGACCATGTGAACAACATGGCCAGTGACTTGAACCAACAGAAGTTGAACAATCTGCTGCAAAGTCCACTCTTAGCTGAGCTGATAACCCTGTGGACAGACTTTCTGGAACACCTCTGTCACAACAATGGAGAGCTATCTGCGTTCTAGATATCATACATTGACATGGTAGAGAACGTGGTACTTCTGCGTGCCCCTTGTGAGGGGGACTGGGAGTTGCACCTCCATGCTATAAGAACCATGATCCCATGGTGCTTTGCCTATGATAAGATGAATTATGTCAGGTACCTGTCCCCTTACTTTGCTCAGACGATGAACCTCCCAGAGAAGAATTCTTCTGTGTATGAGGCCTTCAAGACAGGCCAGTTCTCAGCACAGCTAAAAGTGCCCTAAAATTTCTGACCAGCAACAGGGACACTCAGGACACATTCTTAGAGTTGGGTCAGGAATGGGACCTCTTCCCAGAACCGATGGACAAACTGGAGGAATTTACATGTCTCCTGTATGCCTCAAAAGCATTGACCACCAAGGTCAATAAGCTCAGGTATCACCTTTTCTGTGCCAAAAAAGGTGAAATCAAAAGTCATCTACTCCCACCATACAAGGACTGCTTAACAAAACATGCACAGCGAGCCAACTACCAGGCTGGTATATGGAGAAGATGTTTGGAGAAGGACTCACAAGTGCCAAGCCCTGTTGGCAGAGGATGGAAGATGGAGAGAGAAGAGGAAGCTGAACAGTTGGTGGTGCACTGGATGGAAGGCCAGCCAGCACACGATGCCGTCCTAGATCTACTGGCCTGTAACTGTCCAAAAAAATGTTCACTCCCAAGATGTATGTGTGTGCAAATGGCCTCAGGTGTACTGACATGTGTAGACTGACAGACTGTGAGAACCAGGCATCCACTTCGGAGAGTGTGGAAAGTTCAGATAAAGACGTGGAAGACTTGGAAAATTATTATGATTATTAGTAGGTTATGAAAGTATGGAAAACAAAGTATGGAAAGCAGTCTTTGATTAAATATATTCATTTTACAACCAAATGGGGCCTTATGGCCATGTGGAACCCAGCATTTGAATTATTGTACTGTAATTATATATGCTATGACAAAAACTTCAGATTGTTTTGATTTGATACAATATGGAAAATGTCATGACATTGATAAAACTCCAGAAATCTCTCCAAATGAGGTTTTTTTTTTACCTTTTGGGGGGTGGGGTAACATTTTCTGCTGTACTGATGTTAATATCTAATATATACAAAAAGTGATTACTTATTTGAAGTAATAAAGCTACCACTAGTGCAATGCTCTCACATATTTTCTAACTCTAGAGATGTATACCTTGTCAAAAATCACTATGAGCATTATTCCCTTCAGATGGCACTGACCAACCCTACTGGCTCATGGACTATATCATTTCCACTTCCACCACCGCCGGCAGCCCATTCCATGCACTCACCACTCTCTGTGAAGAAAACTTACCATTGACATCTCCTCTGTACCTGCTTCCAAGCACCTTAAAACTATGCCCTCTCGTGCTAGCCATTTCAGCCCTGGGAAAAAGCCTCTGACTATCCACAAGGTCAATGCATCTTATTATCTTGTACTCCTCTATCAAGTCACCTCTCATCCTCTGTTACTCCAAGGAGAAAAGGCTGAGTTCACTCGACCTATTCTCATAAGGCGTGCTCCTTAATCCAGGCCACGTCTTTGTAAATCTCCTCTGTACTCTTTCTGTGGTTTCCATGTCCTTCCTATAGTGTGCCGACCAGAATTGAGCACAGTACTCCAAGTGGGTCCTATATAGCTGCAATATTACGTCTCAGCTCCTGAACTCAGTCCCATGATTGATGAAGACCAATGCTCTGTATGCCTTCTTAACCACAGAGTCAACCTGCATAGCAGCTTTGAGTGTCCTATGGACTTGGACCCCAAGATCCCTCTGACCCTCCACACGGCCAAGAGTCTTGCCATTAATGCTATATTCTGCCATCATATTTGACCTACCAAAATGAACCACCTCACACTTATCTGGGTTGAACTCCATCTCCACTTCTCAGCCCAGTTTTGCATCCTATCGATGTCCCACTGTAACCTCTGACAGCCCTCCACACTATCCACAATACTCCCAACCTTTGTGCCATCAGCAAATTTACTAACCCATCTCTCCACTTCCTCATCCATGTCATTTATAAAAATCACCAAGAGCAGGGGTCTCAGAACAGATCCCTGAGGCATACCACTGGTCATAGGGCTCCGTGCAGAATATGGCCCATCTACAACCACTCTTTGCCTTGGGTAAGCCAGTTCTGGATCCACAAAGCAATGTCCCTTTGGATCCCATGCCTCCTTACTTTCTCAATAAGCCTTGCATGGGGTACCTTATCAAATGCCTTGTTAAAATCCATATAAGCTACTTCTATGGCTCTACCCTCATCAATGTGTTTAGTCACATCCTCAAAAAATTCAATCAGGCTCGTAAGGCATGACCTGTTTTTGACAAAGCCATGCTGATTATTCCTAATCATATTATGCCTCTCCAAATGTTCATAAATCCTGACTCTCAGGATCTTCTCCATCAACTTACCAACCACTGAAGTAAGACTCACTGGTCTATAATTTCCTGGGCTATCCCTACTCCTTTTCTTGAATAAGAGAACAACATCCGCAACCCTCCAATCCTCCAGAACCTCTCCCATCCTCATTGATGATGCAAAGATCATCGCTAGAGGCTCAGCAATCTCCTCCGTTGCTTCCCACAGTAGCCTGGGGTATATCCCGTATGGTCTCAGTGACTTATCCAACTTGATGTTTTCCAAAAGCTCCAGCACATCCTCTTCCTTAATATCTACATGCTCAAGCTTTTCAGTCCGCTGCAGGTCATCCCTACAATTGCCAAGATCCTTTTCCGCAGTGAATACTGAAGCAAAGTATTCATTGAGTATCTCTGTCATTGCCTTCAGTTCCATACACACTTTTCCACTGTCAAACTTGATTGGTCCTATTCTCTCATGTCTTATCCTTTTGCTCTTCACCTACTTGTAGAATACCTTGGGGTTTTCCTTAATCCTGTCCGCCAAGGCCTTCTCATGGCTCCTTCTGGCTCTCCTAATTTCATTCTTAAGCTCCTTCCTGCCAGCCTTATAATCTTCTAGATCTCTATCATTACCTAGTTTTTTGAACATTTTATAAGCTCTTCTTTTCTTCTTGACTAGATTTACAACAGCCTTTGTACACCACAGTTCCTGTACCCTACCATCATTTCCGTCTCATTGGAACGTACCTATGCAGTACCCCACGCAAATATCCCATGAATATTTGCCACATTTCTTCCGTACATTCCCCATGAGAACATTTGTTTCCAATTTATGCTTCCAAGTTCCTGCCTGATAGCCTCATATTTCCCCTTACTCCAATTCAACGCTTTCTTAACTTGTCTGTTCCTATCCCTCTCCAATGCTATGGTAAAGGAGATAGAATTGTGATCACTATCTCCAAAATGCTGTCCCACTGAGAGATCTCACACCTGACCAGGTTCATTTCCCAAAAACAAATAAAGTTCAGCCTCTCCCCTTGTAGGCTTATCCACACATTGTATCAAGAAACCTTCCTGAACACACCTAAAAACTCCACCCCATCTAAACCCTCACTCTAGGGAGATGCCAATCAATATTTGGGAAATTAAAATCTCCCACCTCAACAACCCTGTTATTATTACTCTTTTCCAGAATCTGTCTCGCTATCTGCTCTTCAATGTCCCTGTTACTATTGGGTGGTCTATAAAAAACAACCAGTAGAGTTATTGACCCCTTCCTATTCCTAACTTCCACCCACAGAGACTCCGTAGACAACCCCTCCATGACTTCCTCCTTTTCTGCAGCTGTGACACTATCTCTGATCAACAGTGCCACACCCCCACCTATTTTGTCTCCTTCCCTGTCCTCTCTGAAACATCTAAGGTCTGGCACTTGAAGTAGCCATTCCTGCCCCTGCACCATCCAAGTCTCTGTAATGGCCACAACATCATAGCTGTAAGTGCTGATCCACGCTCTAAGCTCATCCGCTTTATTCATAATACTCCTTGCATTAAAATAGATACATCTCAAACCATTGGTCTGAGTGCATCCCTTCTCTATCATCTGCCTATCCTCCCTTTTGCACTGTCTCCAAGCTTTCTCTATTTGTGAGTCAACCTCCCTTTCCTCCGTCACTTCAGTTCGGTTCCCACCCCCTAGCAATTCTAGTTTAAACTCTCCCCAATAGCCTTTGCAAATCTCCCCGCCAGGATATTGGTCCCACTCAGATTCAAGTGCAACCCATCCCTTTTGTACAGGTCACACCTGCCCCAGAAGAGGTCCCAATGATCCAGAAATCTGAATCCCTGCCCCCTGCTCCAATCCCTCAGCGACACATCTATCCTCCACCTCATTCTATTGCTATATTCACTGTCACGTGGCACAGGCAGTAATCCTGAGATTACTACCTTTGAGGTCCTGCTTCTCAACTTCCTTCCTAACTCCCTGTAGATTGGTTTCAGGACCTCCTCCCTTTTCCTACCTATGTCGTTGATACCAATATGTACCACGACCTCTGGCTGTTCTCCTTCCCACTTCAAGATATCGTGGGCGCAATCAGAAACATCCCGGACCCTGGCACCTGGGACGCAAACTTCAATCCACATTTCTTTCCTGTGTCTACAGAATCACCTGTCTGACCCCCTAACTATCGAGTCCCCTGTCACTGCTGCCATCCTTTTCCTTTCCCTACCCTTCTGAGCCACAGGGCCAGACACTGTGCTAGAGGCACAGCCACTGTTGCTTCCCCCAGGTAGGCTGTCTCCCCCAACAGTACTCAAACAGGAGTACTTATTGTTAGCGGGGACACCCACTGGGGTGCTCTCTAGCATCTGCCTCTTGCCCTTCCCTCTCCTGACTGTTACCCACTTATCTGTTTCCCCAGATCCCGGAGTGACGCCCTACCTATAGCTCCTCTCTATCACCTCCTCACTCTCCCTGACCAGACAAAGGTCATCGAGCTGCATCTCCAGTTCCCTAACGTGGTCCCTAAGCAGCTGCAGCTCGACGCACCTGGCGCAGATGTGACCGTCCGGGAGGCTGGGAGTCTCCAGGACCTCCCACATCTGACACCGAGCACAGAAAATTGGCCTCACACACATACTTCCTGTGTGTATTCTAAACAGATAACCTACCTCACCTCAACCCTTTATTGCAGAAGCCCCGTTGAGCAAAAGTCTTCCTACTCTGTCTCCCACTACTCTGTCGCCCGTTCTGTAAAGCTGTTTTCTTTTTAAACTTTTCCCGCTGTTCCCACTGGTCGACCTCCACGCGCTTGCGCAGTTATGCCCCGTTCAAACTGCTGAAGAAATAACCGTCACCTTTTCAACTCTTCTCGCTTTTAAACTCTTCCCGCTGTTCTCACTGGCCGACCTCCACGTGCTTGCGCTGTCGTGCCCCGTTCAAACCCTGAGTGTGATATGTAAATAGTTCCTCATTCAGTATTGACTATGGGATAACATTTTTGATGTTACAATCCTTTGGACCTCTCCAGGATCCAGGGAATTTTAGTAGGCTATAACCAAAGCATACACCATCTCTGCAGTTGCCTCATTTAAAAATAACAAACAATGTACTGGGGTCTCTTAGCCAGTCATGCAGCATCCATGGTAGGAAATAAATGATAAATATTTCGTGTCAAAACACTGGATCAGAACTGAGAATGGAGAGGCGAGATAGCCAGCATAGAGAGAAGTGGAGTGGAGAGAAACAGGTTTGAGTTCTTTCTCGCCATCCCCCTTCTTCTCTCTGTGCTGGCCACCTAGCCTCTCCACTCTCAGTCCAGACGCATGGTTTTGAGCCCAAAGGTCAATTATGTCTTTCCCTCCATGACTGTGTGAGACCCTCCGGCACATTGCTTGTTGCTCCAGATTCCAGCATCTGCAGTCTCTTGTGTCAACACTTGCTTTAAGAAACTGTCCATTCCAGGGAAGCTGCCGGCCTTTGATAGAAAATTTTTAATTGTTTTAAATTCTTCCCTCCAAGAACCTCTTCTTTATCTCTTATTATGAAGTTATTTTTAGTGCATTCCACTGTGAAGATGATCCAAAACAGATATTTTGTATTTTGATAATCTTTTCTAGCCTCTGGAATATTATGTAAATTACAATATTATGTATATTACAAGATTACATTAATATAAACTATCAAAATACAATTTCCTAGTTTTACAGCAACTCCTAAACCCATAAACCCTATAGTCTGAAGAACATGGACAAAAATTGAAATGAAATGTCACCAACTGCAGATCTCCTTCCAGCAGAAGAATTGGTAAGGGAAAATATATTCCATTTTTATATTGTGGTCACTTTTTATCCTCTGTGGGAGGACCTTTTTCACTAAGACTGCAGAAGTTCAAATAAATGGCTTGCTATCACCTTGTCATTCCATTCTAGATGTGTAATCATTGCAGGCCTTGAGTACAAAACAAAGAGCCCGCAAGTTAGGTTAAGTGAGTGGGCAGGAAGTTGGCAGGTGGAACATAATGAAGGGAAACGTAGGAAAATAACAACAAATTTTCATTTAAACTGAGTCATGCAGTGCAAGAGGTTCTGGGAAACGCAGTACATGAAACATAATAAGTTACCTTGCAAGTACCATGAATAATTGGAAAAGCGAATGTAATGTTGGTCTTTATTGTAAGAGGCAGAGCTTATAAAAGTAAGGAATTGCTTCTACAAGTTTACAAGAATCACTGGTGAGATCACACTTGGAGCACTGCATTTAGCTTTGGTCTCCTTATTCCATGAAGGGTACATTTACCTTGGAGGCAATGCTGAGAAGCTTCACTTGGTTGGAAGGGTTGATCTTTGAAGGAAGCTTGAGCAGGTTGGAGTCCTGAAGAATAAGATGTTTGTTTACAATTTATTTTAATATATAAGATCCTGAAAGGGATTGGGAGGGTGGATGATGAGAATATATTCAAGGCAGGCTAGGTAGATATTATTAACTACAACAGAGTCAAGGGTAAGGGATGACAGCTCGACGGTGCTGTCGGGGTTAAGAGTGGATCAGCTGTGACCATTTGAATAGTGGAGCAGTCCGAGAGACTAATGGCTACTCCTCCTTCTATTCTTATGATCTTGTGTAGATGCTGGAACTTTCTGGCTCATAGTAAATACATGAGCTTCTGGTCGTGTATAGAAAATGTAAACGTAAACTGTTCTGATAGGCACTACCAGCAAAACTTCGCACAATCTGGTCTATAGTTTCACTGCAGGCAAACACAATGATAAATATGTATGCAGAAATAATTTGCTTTCTCAGTTGTTTTTCCCTGTACTTAAAATTGATCCTTGAGATTCGTGTAAGATAGACTAAACCCCATAGGCATCTGTTGATTTTTTTTGGGGAAAGCATTTTGATATGATAAAAGTTTAATGTAAAAACAATGCCACAGGGAGACAATTTTCATATTAGTCACTTTAAGAACATTTGGTGCAAGGCACGTATTTATTTGATGTATCTGAATATTATACTGTATATGAAATACATTGCAGTTTCAGCAAGTATACTAGGAAGGCAAGAATAGGTTATCTGCTGATACTGCAGTTCCTTCACACAATTGCTACAAAGAAAGTTGCAATGGATTTATATGTTACTAAATCGTTAAAGGATACTCATTTAATTTATTCAGTGCTGCATCAGCATACTTTAATACTCTCTGATGAAGACAAATTCACACTAATACTGTAATACATCCATTCTTATTAGTGAATTTATGAACCATATTAACAGTCACAAGGTATTCTTAAAAGAATTCCAAAAGTCAGAGCAAAACACAGTGCCCTAAAAGCTTAATTCCCTATTACTTCTTTTAAATGCTTTGTGGGTATATGTGCAGGAATTTAATCGTCTCTGTTGCCGGAAGGCATTTTAAACAATTGCATGTTACACAGAGCACTTACAAATGATTTTTGTTGGGACCTTTGCCCATGCTGTCCTTTTCACTTGACCTTGTAGATGTCCATGACCCTATGAGAGTAAATGCATGCTACAATGCCAAGTAGAAGTAGCATGCTAAGTAGAAAATGCAACTTCTCATCATATGGTTCTGTGTGCGTAATTGGAGGTGACATGGATCCTGCAGGTGGAATGGCTGAGAATACAGTTTAATACTTTTTGTACTTTTCTATGAGGGGGTTACGTTTGAGTTGAATAAATTAGCTTACTTGTATTTTCACTTACTGAGTTTGAAGAAAAAGCATTTGCAGGTGTACCTCCAGATTCACAGATTCAAGATACTGAAAGTACATTTATTATCAAAGTATGTATAAAGAATACAATTCTGAGATTTGTCCTCCCACAGACAGCCACAAGACAAAGAAACACCATGGAAACCATTCAAGAAAACATCAAATACCCGATGTATGAACAAATTGCACAAATGGCAAAAAGCAAGCAAGCAACACGTAGAATATCAACATCAAACCAGTAGAAGAAGAGAAGCTCAGTTCAGCGCTGCACCGCTGGCGAATGCAGGCCGCAAGCCCACTCTTCGCGGAAGCGCCCCAGTCCTCATTGATTGCCCCATTCAAGTCGCTCAAAAACAGCAAAAAAAGAAGAATAACCAGAGTTCAGGAATGCATGCAACATGAATCTTAAATTCCCCCAAAATGAGTCCACAGCCTCACTGGTCAATCCTGGCAAGATGGATCCCAAGACTCCTGCACTTTCCTCTGACAGTAGCTAGCAAGAGAGAGAAGAACACCAGTCAAACACAGGCAAATTGCACCAAACACCCACCTGTCTCCGCTCTCATCTTCGTCGATTTCAACCTTGCTAGACGCCTCAATCAGAGAGAAACAATGGAGTCAATCATGGGCATGCGCCCTTGACTACTCAATCAGAGTGAAGTAATGGAGTCGATCTTGGGCCTGCATCCTTGATGCCTCATCAGAGCGAAACAATGCAGTCGATCATGGGCTTGTGACCTTGATGCCTCAGAGAGAGGCCATAGGGTCGATCATGAACTCATGCCCTCGACACCTCAGGGAGAAGCAATGGAGTCAATCATTGGCTCGCGCCCTCAACACCTCAGAGAGAAGCAATGCAGTCGATCTCGGGCTTGTGCCTTCGACGCCTCAGAGAGAAGCAATGGAGTCAATCATGGGCTCATGCCCCATCTTCAGGCTATTCAGACCTCCAAGCCTCCAAGCTGCACTCTCTGCTGCAAACCTCACAAAACTCCCTCGGAGACAACAAAGTGCCAGATCACTCAATGGGCTCCAAAACACACCACCAAAATGTAAATCACACGTTCCAATTGCACACACCATAGTAGTAGAGTCATATATGAAAGAAGAAGCAGTAAAATAAGTATTTTCATGAAGTCAGCAGGATGTCATTGTTGGTCGTGTTGTTCACTGGTGCCATCTTGACTCACTCATGTGAGATATGACAAACTCCGCCTCAACGTACTTCTCAGTGAAATAACATCCTGTTCAGCTCTGAAGTATAGTGATAGGTTGATACTTTGACCTTTGATTACTCATAAATCTCCCAGGCACAACATCTAATCATGTTGGTGATACTTCTCACGTTCTTTTAAAGCCAATTACCTGTGCACACTTTGAACTTTAAACTCAGGGGTTTCATTTTAAAATTTATTATACTACTGTATAATAATTTATTATACTACAAGGATCAGACAGGGCCCTTGAGAGTTATAAGGTAGCCAGGAAGGAGCTTACGAAGGGAGATTGGAAAGCAAGAAGGGAATGCAAGAAGGCCTTTGCGAGTCAGAATGTGGAAAACTCTGAGCTGTTCCACACATAGGTGGAGAGCAGGAGGATAACTTGAGTAACAGTATGACTGATCAGGGATAAAAGAGGAAATGTGTGTCTGTAGTCAGAGGAGGTATGGGAGGTCTTTAATGAAAATCCTGCTTCAGTATTCTCTAGTGGGAGGGACCTTGACGAATGTGAGGCCAGTGTAGAACAGACTAATCTGCTGGAAGATGTTGAGGTAAAAAAGAGAAGGTTTGAAAAACACATTGGGATAGATGAGTCTCTGGGGCCAGGTAACTACTGGAAGCGAAGGAAGAGATTGCTGCACCTTTTTTTGATGATCTTTGCATCCTCACTGTCCCACAATTTTAGTATAAGAAGATTGGAGGGTTGCAAATGTTATTCCTTTGTTCAAAAAAAGTAAAAGGGAATATCTTGGGCATTAAAGACCAGTAAGTCCTATGTCAGTGGTGTGCAAGTTAGTGGAGAGGATTCTTAGAGACAGGATTTATGAGCATTTGGAGGAGCATAGTCTGATTAGGGACAGTCAGTATGATTTTGTGAGGGGCAGGTCATGCTTCACAAGCCTGAGAAAATTCTTCAAGGAAATGTCAAAGCAAATTGGTGAAAGTTTAGCAGTGGACGTGATGTGCGTGGATGTTAGTAAGGCGTTCAACAAAGTTCCCCACGGTAGGCTCATTCAGAAAGTCTGGTGGCATGGGATATAGGCTCCATTGATTCAGAATTGGCTTACACACAGAAGGCAGAGAGCAGTAGTAGATGGAGCATGGAGGTCACTGACAAGGGATTTGCTCTTGGATCCCTGCTCTTTGTGTTTTTTTTTAAAAATGAGGAAGTAGAAATGTGGGTTAGTAAGTTTGCAATGTCACAAAGGTTGGTGGTGTTGTGAATTATGTTGAAGGTTGTCGTAGGTTACAATGGGACATTGATAAGATGCAAAGCTGAGCTGAAAAGTGGCAGATGCAGCTCAATCCAGAAAAGTGTGAAGTAGCTAGTTCTCTTTGGAATGTTGAGCTTGAAGGCAGAATACAGGATTCCTAGCAGTGTGGAGTACAGAGGGAACTTGAGAACCACATCTGTAGGTCCTTCAAAGTTGCCACACAGTTTGACAGGGTAGTTAAAAAGGCGTATGGTTTGTTGACCTTCATTAGTCAGGGGACTGAGTTAAAGAGCCAAAAGGTAATGTTGCAGCTCTGCAAAACTCTGGTTAGACCACAGTTGGAGTATTGTGTTCAGTTCTGGTTGTCTCATTACAGGAAGGATGTGGAAGCTTTAGGGAAGGTGCAGAGGAGATTTATCAGGATGCTGCCTGGATTAGAGAGTACGCCTTATGAGAAAAGTTTGTGCATGCTAAGGCTTTTCTCTTTGAAACGAAGGAGAATGAGAGGTGACTTGATAGAACAGCGGTCCCCAACCACCGGGCCGCGGACTGG
Organism: Mobula birostris; assembly: GCF_030028105.1. Taxonomy (NCBI): domain Eukaryota; kingdom Metazoa; phylum Chordata; class Chondrichthyes; order Myliobatiformes; family Myliobatidae; genus Mobula; species Mobula birostris. The sequence continues at coordinate 78,771,566 of NC_092375.1, read as the reverse complement.
TACCGGGCTGCAAAGCATGTGCTATCGGGCCACGAGGGAACGATATGAGTCCGCTGCACCTTTCTTCATTCCCTGTCATGCACTGTTGAACTTGAACATAGGGTTGTCAACTGTCCTGTATTTGCTGGGACATCCCGTATATTGGGTTAAATTGGTTTGTCCCATACGGGACCGCCCTTGTCCCGTATTTCCTCCACTAAGGTAGAGCGTTCCTATGAAACTTTTCGTGCTGAAATGTCATAAAGCAAAGGAGCAATTACCATTAATTTATATGGGAAAAATTTTGAGCGTTCCCAGACCCAAAAAATAACCTACTAAATCATACCAAATAACACATAAAACCTAAAATAACACTAACATATAGTAAAAGCAGGAATGATATGATAAATACACAGCCTATATAAAGTAGAAATAATGTATGTACAGAATAGTCGGGAAGATTAAGCCAAAACCGATTTGTGTAAAAAAATCGGCACGTATGCACATGCGCACGTCACTTACGGATGCGCACACAGGTGCCTGCACAAGGCTTCATGGTCATGGTAGTCTTTCCTGGGGTAAACACAAGTGTCCCGGGATTTGACTGCTACTTTTACCCCTTAATTAGGAGTGAGAAAGTTGGCAACCCTAACTGTAAAAGACATGTTGAGGTGAGATTAACCCTACTTGAACACCTCTCCCCCCCACCCCCCGGTCGGCTGGTCCGCAAGAATATTTTCAATATTAAACTGGTCCACAGTGCAAAAAAGGTTGGGGACCCCTGTGACAGAGGTACTCAAGTTCGAATGGACAGTCAGTGCCTTTCTACAAGAGCAGAAATGGCATAATTTTAAGATGTATGGGGATTGTCAGAGGTATGTATGTTTTTACATAGGAGTTGTGAGTCAGTGGAATGTGCATCCTGGGGTGGTGGTAGAGTCAGATACATTAGGGACATTTAAGTTTAGAAAGGCACATGCACAAAAGAAAATTCAAGTCAATTCAATTCAAGTTTAATTATCATTCAACCATGCATAAATACAGCCAAACGAGACTGCATTACTCTGAGGTCAAAGTGCAAAACACAGTATTAAGAGTTATATGCGGCACAAAGCACACATGGTACATATAAGATAGAAAGATCCAGCCACTCAATACAAGAGTCCAAACTCAAGCCATCCAATGCCACCAAACTCTGCAGATGGTCACAATAGAGTTTGTCTTCTGCTGAGCGAACCCGGTGCGGGGCAGCTCCGACTCCAGCCTGGATGCTGTGCCAAACCGCCTCCTGGTGGAGGCACTGACTCCGATGCCTCTCCCTGATGATGCAAGCAGCTGACACTGCACCTTGTGGCTTAGTCCTTGCACATACAAGACAGCAAGCACATATAGGATATCTGTAAAACACAATATGTAGATAGTCCAGAACCTGAGTTCATTGTTCTGCCGAGCAAACACGGTGGGGGGGATAGCAGCACCAAGTCCAGCCTGAATGCTGTGCTACATTGACCCCGGTGGAGCACACCAGCTCCAATGCCACTCTCCTGGCGGCTCTAAACAGTCAGCACCATGGCTGGAGGCCTCGAGTCCACATGAATGCCGCTAAAGTCTGCAGTCCGCCACAATACAGCTTGCCTTCCACCTAGCTGAACACTGGTGGGGTGGGGGGGTGCAGGCAGCGCAGCACTCACTCCAGCCTGGACGCCATGCCACACCACCCCTGGTGGAGTGCACTGACTCCAGCGTCTCTGACGTCTGGCTGTAGACAAGCACACTGTGGCTTGAGGTCTAGTCCTCGCTACCACTGAGGCCACATTGCTCCCTTGCCACCCTGCTCTCCACCAACAAATCAGTCAATCGAAAAATGGTGACCTATGCAGGAGGAGGTATTAGATTGATCTTGGAGTAGGTTAAAACATCGTGGGCTGAAGGGCCTGTACTGTACTATACTGTTTTACGTTCTATGTACGGTATAAGGTCTAAAATAAACTGAACTAAAAGTGCTTTTTATTAATCACTAATAGTCTGGAAAATGGGACAACACCCAAGCTCTGAGTATGCCAGATTAAAAAATAATTTACTCTGGTTTATTTTGTTGCATTCCTGGGAGTACATTGGGTTTAATATGTATGGATTTAACAGATATGTGTTACACTATGCAGCCAACCGTCAGATATTTCGGACTATTAAGGAGAGTGACCAGCATGATTGGATCTAAGAAAGCTCGCACACAATGTTCCTAGTCCCTCTGGATGGCCGATTTTCTCAAGGAATTGAAGACTTTCTCTCGGAGAAAACAGCAAGCAATCTGAGTGATAAGCAGTAAGGAAGAAGATTTTCTGCTTTGGAATTTGATCCAGTCTAGTTTTCTCTGTCCAGTTACTGAGAGTTCTCATTTCTTTTTAGAAACATAGAAAACCTACAGCACAATACAGGCCCTTCGGCCCACAACACTGTACCAGAGATGTACTTACTTTAGAAATTACTTAGGGTTACCCATAGCCCTCTATTTTTCTAACCTCCATGTACCTATCCAGCAGTCCCTTAAAATACCCTATTGTATCTGCCTCCACCACTGTCACTGGCAGCCCATTCCATGCACTCACCACTCTCTGCGTAAAAAACTTACCTCTGACATTTCCTCTGTACTTACTTCCAAGCCTCTTAAAATTGTGCCCTCTCATGTTAGCCATCTCAGCCCTGAGAAAAAGCTTCTGACTATCCACACGATCAAATATCTCATCATCTCATCATCTTATACACCTCTATCAGGTCACCTTTCATCCTCCGCCACTCCAAGGAGAAAAGGCCAAGTTCACTCAACCTATTCTCATAAATCATGCTCCCCAATCCAGTCAACATCCTTGTAAATCTCCTCCTTCCTGTAGTGAGGTGACCAGAAATAAGCATAGTACCCCAAGTGGGGTCTGACCAGGGTCCTATATAGCCGTAACATTACCTCTTGGCTCTCAAACTCAATCCCATGGTTGATGAAGGCCAATGCACTGTATGCCTTCTTAACCCCACAGTCAAGCTGTGTAGCAGCTTTAAGTGTCCTATGGACTCGGATCCCAAGATCCCCCTGATCCTTCACACTACCAAGAGTCTTACAATTAATACTATATTCTGCCATCATATTTCAGCTAACCAGAATGAACCACTTCACACTTATCTAGGTTGAACTCCATCTGCCACTTCTCAGCCCAGGTTTGCATCCTATCGATGTCCTGCTGTAACCTCTGACAGCCCTCCACACTACCCACAACACCCCCAACCTTTGTGTCATCAGCTAATTTACTAACCCATTTCTCCACTTGCTCATCCAGGTAATTTATAAAAATCATGAAGAGAAGGGGTCCCAGAACAGATCCCTGAGGCACACCGCTGGTCACTGACCTACAACCACTCTTTGCCTTCTCTGGGTAAGCCAATTCTGGATCAACAAAGCAAAGTCCCCTTGGATCCCATGCGTCCTTACTTTCTCAATAAGCCTTGCATGAGTACCTTATCAAATGCCTTGCTGAAATCCATATATATTACATCTACTACTCTACCTTCATCAACGTGTTTAGTCACATCCTCAAAAAATTCAATCAAGCTTGTAAGGCATGACCTACCTTTCACAAAGCCATGCTGACTATTCCTAATAATATTATTCCTCTCCAAATGTTCATAAATCCTGCCTCTCAGGATCTTCTCCATCAACTTACCAACCACTGAAGTAAGTCTCACTGGTCTATAATTTCCTGGGCTATCTCTACTTGCTTTCTTGAATAAGGGAACAACATCTGCAACCCTCCAATCCTCTGAAACCTCTCCTGTCCCCATTGATGGTGCAAACATCAGCAGTCTCTTCCCTCGCCTCCCACAATAGCCTGGGGTACGTCTATTCCGGTCCCGGTGACTTAGCCAACTTGATGCTTTCCAAACGCTCCAGTACATCCTCTTTCTTAATGTCTATATGCTCAAGCTTTTTAATCCCCTGTAAGTAATCCCTGCAATTGGTATTCATTAAGTACCTCTGCTATCTCCTTCGGTTCCATACACACTTTTCCACTGTCACAATTGATGGCCCTATTCTCTCATGTCTTATCCTCTTGCTCTTCACATACTTGTAGAATGCCTTCGGGTTTTCTTTAATCCCATTCACCAAGGCCTTCTTATGGCCCCTTCTGGCTCTCCTAATTCCATTCTTAAACTCCTTCCTACCAGCCTTATAATCTTCTAGATCTCTATCATTACCTAGCTTTTTGAACCTTTCGTAAGCTCTTCTTTTCTTCTTGACTAGATTTTCAACAGCCTTTGTACACCAAGAAATGATAAGAAACAATGTGCTTTCAAATCTAAAGTGGAAGATGTACATGCTACCTCTCCTCGGTTGCCCATCGAAATCCGATGACGACGTCCACTCCTTTAACGGTGAGATCTTTGATGACTATACAGTCCTATCCTGGACCCACAAGCTCTACTGCAGGTGGGACATGTATATGTGGTAGTGGTGGCAGTGGTGGCAAATGGAAAACCCAGCTGTGAGAAAGACCAGGATAACAGATGACCTCACAAGCTCTGGAGCTTGCATTTTTCCCAACAGGCCTGGTGGAAGAACTGATGAAGGAATGTAAATTCTGTTTGCTGCTCTGTACTGAAAGGAGAAGAATAACATATCAAAGTGTTTCCCACTGATGATGCACTTCAGAAGTGTTCAAATAAATTAATGAATCAAATACCTTCTGGTTATAATGGTGAGAATAACACAGAGTCAATTCAATTACTGAGGAATATTTGTAGGTTCATGAATGCAGTACAAGGCATTGAATGGGTTAATTTGTACGGACATGGATGGGATACTACCACCAAATACATCTTTACCATGACCTAACTCTCTGCTTTTTGGGGGGATCACTCCTTCCCTTGTCCATTGCAAAGAAGATTCCCTTGTCCATTCATCTCCTCCTCACTGATCTCCTTCCTGGCACTTATTCCTGCAAGCGACAGAAATGCCACGCCTGCCCATTCCCTCCTCCCTTACCTCCATCAGAGCCCCAAACAGTCCTTCCAGGTGAGGCAACACTTCACCTGTGACTCTGTTGGGGCTGTCTACTGTATCCAGTGTTCCCAATGTGGCTTCCTCTACGTTGGTACGACCTGACATAAGTTGGGGCACTGCTTTGTTGAACACCTTTGTCCTATCCGCTAAAAGCGGAATTTCCCGGTGGCTGGCCATTTTACTTCTTATCCCCATTCCATTTCCAACATGTCGGTCCATGGCCTCCTCTTTTGCCACAATGAGGCCACTTTCAGGTTGGAGGAGCAACACCTCATATTTCATCAAGGTAGCCTCCAACCTGATGTCATGAACATTGATTTCTCCTTTCAGTAATTTTATTTCCTCCCACTTCCCTCTTCTTCTATTCCCCACTCTGGCCTCTTATCTCTTTTCCTCACCTGCCATTCATCTCCCTCAGGTGCCTCTCCTTCTTCCCTTCCTCCCATGGTCCCCTCTCCTCTCCTATCAGATTCTTTCCTCTCCAGCCCTTTATCTTTCCTTTCCACGTGGCTTCAGCTGTCACCTTCTACCTCAGCCTCCTTCCCCACCCCTCCCCTTTCTCTTC